>NC_139455.1:12864483-13550201 GCF_963924565.1 Ascidiella aspersa
CGTTTTTTTAGCATTTTGGTTACAACATACACGGTTTGTGTATTGTGGCCGACTGTGGTTGTTGACTAATGACTACCCGGACAAGGGAGTTGCAAGAAATCTCAGTAAATAAAAAACAAGTAGCTTGTCTTCACGCAGCTGTGTAACAAAACGCATTTTGCTTATACCCGAGCAACGTTTTTCATATTAAAGCCCGCGAACAAAGATTTTTTTATCACAATCGAGTTGTCTCGGAGCTCGAAGGGAGACATACCTTGCATAAAAGAACGCCTAAAATGTTTACCAAGTATGTAAAACAATTACGTTTAACTTGTGTAGATATTTATTTAACAATTCTCTTTAGTTAACTATAGTATGGAGTCAACGACCAAGACTTGTTAGAATGGCGGCTAGATTTCCTTGTGCTCCAATTTACATTATTGAGCATAAATTTACCAGACTGATTGACACAGTATTGCATTAAATTCATATATATTTGACAGTTTGGAATATTTAACTAGTCTACTTTGCATAACCTTTGCCAAAATATCACGTCGCGACCCATCATTGGGTCGCTGTTTGATTCTATTGATTGATGACTGCATTAGTTCACCTGGTTAGATATATTGCGATTTGTTTCGAGCAAGATTTCACCAATACTTGTCGGAATTGAGAAACAATATGAGTACATGGCTCATTTATATAAATTTTAATTTGTTTATGCTAATGTCTTATGATTGTTTTCTCACAAAAATTCAGTGAAAGATAATTGGGTCGCCAAAGCTTTGTATATTAAAACACTGACGTACGCGCAGGCAGTTAAATAAAAATTGAAATATTTCATTGTTTTAAAATTATATGTTCTTAAAAGGTTACCCAAAAACCTGTGCATATAGATGTTGAGTTCCAAAACCGATTTGCATTCGGTTTTGGAACTCAACATTGGCCGGTATTGAGCTTTAAAGTGGGAATATGACATACAAAACATAATAGCAAAGTTATAAATATCTCGATGTGTACCACAGTTCAACACCTGCCAACTCTGCAAACACTGTTTGGCCATTTACTCAGCAAATGTATTTTTGCCAGTCCATGCTTAGACTCCACTTACTTTGTTTAGGTTGCCAAATCCGAGTCTTTTGATTGCATCGGTCTTCCATGTAGGAAGAGGGGGCTCAAAAACCACGGTGGGTCCGTGGTCAAGTTCGGGGTCTGGTGGGCGCAAAACCCCAAGGGGTAAAGTACATACGACTACGTCACAATCAAGAGTTGTTGGAGGGATATTGAGTTGGGTTGACTGAATAATAACTTGACAACCTAAAGATAAAAATAGTTTTATGTCAGCCCTACGCTGCATGAAAAATATGTTTAAATATACTTTATACCAGTCAAGCAAAAGAAGCAACTAAAAAGCAAACGCACCTTCCAAACTATTAGCTAAAATTAGGAATATAAATTTTTCTAAATATTGTTATCACCTTCTTCACCATATGTTATTTTTCTCACTGCAGTATTAAGACGAATGTCAAGTGAATTTGCATATGCTGTAGGTAGAATAGAATAACCATTTCTGACAACTAAGTGGCTTCCACTAAACTCGTATGCATCATCCTAAAAAGACAGTGCTGCACAATAAAAACGAATAGATACAAACACAACAATTACAGGCAAATCCAACATTAAAACCAGCTAAACAAATTTTGAACAGCATCCGGAAATAAATTAATTATTCGATCATTTTACCAGTTAGTTTTTTTAGAATTCATTCAGCATGTTGTATGTCTTACACGATTTATCAGAAGATGGTATAGCTCCTAGCTTATGATTGTTTAAAACTTCAATTAAACCTGATTCCAATGTTTTAAACTGAGTTTTCCTAGAGGAGCAGCATTTGCAAATTCAAGGTTTGCCAGGTGCCAGTCAAGCAACTGCCGCTCCTTTGACGACAAGTAGACATCACTGGGTTGATTGTGTTCCATTGCCGTTATTTCAGATTCAATTAATGATCGTTTTTCAGCAAGCACATCATATTCCTTGAAATAGTATACAAATTAAATGTTACACGATTTATATATAAAGTGCAGCATTTTATATACATTTGGCGAAATTTCACTGTCGGTCGGTCTGTCAGGATGTTAGGGAGTCGCAGAAAACAAGAGGAGCTAAAAAAGGTTTGTCGTGATCCATATAAAGTGGCCTATCTGGCTACAATTACTTAAAATATAACTATCCCAGCCAAACAAGAAAGCGTTTTAATGCAGAAATTCCTTGTTCGTAATTGTAACGTGCTTAGCCAAGTGTAGTGCGCTATAGCCGAGTATTTTATCGATCTATTTGATGCACAACACTCAACATCGCTTATTAGTTTTATGTTAATTTAAGATTGTACACTGTTTTCACAAAATCGTCATGCAAAAGTCTTAAATTTATGCTTGACAAAACAACGTCAAACGGCTTATCTAGCCTTTTTTAGAAATTATACCTACTTGAAGGTCACAGAAACAATTGCGATAATTTTATTTCAAAAAGTTTTACGCTGTCGAGAGATCTTTTATATTTTACATATTCTGCAAAACTTTATAAGAATGCATGTTTTACGAAAGCGAAAAAAGCAAGTTGATTTTTTATTGTCATGCAGATAATTGCGATAATTTATACTATGCCAGTCGAATAAATAACGCTTCCCCACGGGCCGTTTGTTTATAAACTTAGACACAACGAACGCCAAACAGCATTGGAACAACCAGCGCGTTTGCTGTTTTACAATGGACGTTAGATGTTTAACGATTATCGCGAAATGTATAAAAATATAACAAATGATATGAAAATTATAGTTACCAAATGTGCGACGCTATGCAATGAAACATTAAATTGAAACATGGTGCAAACATAATGTGCGATAGTCAGTGGGAGCTCGTAACTCGATGGAATGTTTCATTTTGTTTAACCACAATATTCAGGTAGATTTCCCCATGCAGAATTAGTTACTTCATGTTGCGGGGACACTAATTTTTTTTATAATACCAAGTTTATAGCGACATAGTATTTAATTGGTAAATACCCTATTTAACCGGAGTATTGGGTCTATAGTCATTGATAAAATAGGAGTAGGGAGCTGCATTGGTAAAACAACATTTTTTATATTACTAAGCATACTTTCAACGGACTCCAGCCATAAGATCGAGTTAAGAACAACATCAACGTCGGAACAAAACCCAGTTCGGAATAAGACCAAAATAGGACTAGTACCTGATGGTCGTAGTACCGTCTAAATTGAAATAAGTCCTAAATCCGTCGGAATAAGGCCTAAATGGTCATAATCAGGCCTAAACAACATTATACTTAACTCCAAACCGCACCCCTAAGTACCACACCACACTTAATTTCAAACCTAACCATTGTTCTAACCCCACCCATTACCCACCAATCATGCCAAACAGGACCAAAAATCCGGTGCCAAACAGGTCAAACTAGGGCGTTCAACCGTCGTCACCAAAACGACCGATGCCAGACCGACGGCCCCCGATCGTCCCATACCATTTACAATTTCAGGCGTTATTTTGGCCAATTGGGCCTTATTTCGATGAATTTAGGACGTATTCAGGCAGGTTTATGTCTTATTTAGACGATTTCAACCTTATTCTGTCGTGGATATTACTACGTATTCGACATATTATGTCGTTGGTCTCAATACTATGGTTTTATAGATTTTTCTGCTTTATGTATTGTTGCTTTTTATGTCTTATTGTGTGTTTCCCATTTAACACGTAATACAATATATTTTTAAACCTGACAGGCTTTTGACCATTTTGCAACTTCTTCTTTATTTTTAAGATTGTGCTTATGTTCAAAAGCTTCTTTATATTGCAAAGTTTTATTTTCTAACAGAATCATCTTGTTAAGAACATCTTTGAGTTTATTATGTAGTTTTCCAACATGTTGCCAATGTAAAAGGATATCTTCTTTAACCTTTTTTTCCTGCAATCTTAAAAAAGGAAAATTAAAAAGTAAAAGGAATATAAGCCTAATGATTTTAAAGATTTTTGGGAGTTTAATTAACTTTTGTAACGCCGTATAACAAAGTTCTTCGTTTGATGTCACAATTCCTGATGTTAAATACGCTGAAACGTTTGGTCACTCAATAAATAAACCTAATATTCCGAAGCACGAGATTTCTATGACGACGACTCATCCCGCACTCGTTATTCAATTAACACGAAAACATGACTAAAAACATATAATATCGGTATACAAAAATTGTTAAGGGCAACTTTTAAAGATGCTTGATGTTTAGGATTGTTTTAAAAAGACCTATCTACACTTTTATTTACAACATATAAAAAATGACCCTAGGTAGACCGAGCATTCCATATAATTGTGTAAAGATAAACGAAACCAGGATGACATTAACAAGACTCATATTACACAAAATAAAAAAAACTAAACAAAAAATCTAACATGCTAGGGATGAAATAATTCAGTATTTCTATTTAATAAAAATGGTAATAACTTACTGTATAACTAACTCAAATGATTTCCCAAGTGACAGTTGTTTGTCCTTAAAGCAGTCTATGCTCATTTCATGACTTAGATGTGCAGTTGCTTCTAATAGCTTGTTGAACTCCTGTTCTATCAAAAGATCTTTTTCTTTTGGCACCTTAAAAAAACAAACCTCTTTTTATTTTAAGATGATAAGCGGAGTTTGGCAAAGTAAAATCCTGATAATTTACGCTTTAGTAAGATGATGTTGATTTGCGAATAACTACTAATTAATACTGCAGTGACATAAATGTTATTGGGGAAACGGCTAACACGCTATACAAAAAATTCCGAATTTTTCTGTGCCTTGTTAACATGTCATGGTTGGGATTTTGCACTTGCAAGCTGAACAAATGCAAAAGCACCTTGCTCCTAGCGAGTGCTAATTAACATAGGCAAAGTGCACTTAGCAAACATCGGTTGTTACTATCAGATATGCCAACTATAATTCAATATCAACCCTGAATGTGTTTTAATCGCAATACTACCATTTCATTACAAATCACATTATACCCGCTTGCCGCCAGTTTCATACAGAGGACATTCTTGTTTAATTTTGTGCAGTTCCATGTTGATTTGTTTGCTGATCACAGTGATAGGGTTTCCTCCTAATCCTGTAACTACCATAGCCCCAAGGTCTGCCACAAACTTTCCTTTTCTGAATGTTGAAATTCTTCCTCCCACTCTATCCTGTTAGAGAAAAATATAGCATGTTTTAAGAGTTGGGAAAACTTATATCAAAAAAAATAAGACAAAACGTAAGGTAGAATGTTGTGTTTTGTGTCTAAAATAGGTCAAATCACAACCACTGCTTAGTGACGAAAACAACTATTTACTTAGATATCCATATTGTAATAAACTCTTTGAAAATTCAGTCCACTTATTAGATACTGTTGTGTTTTAATTCTGTTATACTACAAATGTGATCTAATAATTAGACAGTGAAATAATATGCTGCAAAGAATACCAAGTTACTATTGTCAGTAATGCATTACTATTACTGGAAAACTGCGCTCTGGTGTAACCTCTCTGAAACTTGGCCTAGAGTTGAGTAATCCAGTAGCGTTTTTTGCATGTTTTAAGGTAATGTTCGTTTTGCAACTTAACACATTTAAGTAAACAAAATCTGCACTGCTATAACGCATTACAAGATTAGCGCATGCACAATAACAGTAGTAACACCACAAAATAAAAAATGTGACGCCGCCATATTGAGCAACTCTGCAGTGTTTACTAACAGATAATAATACAACTTTGCCATCTGTTTGTAATGACAATTATAGAAAAGATGAGAAGAGGGAAGACAAAAGATGAGCATGGAGATAAAAGGTCTACTATAGAAATTTTCACTATCAACCTCTTCTGGCACTACCTAGTATAATCTTTACCAGGGGCGTACAACTTTATTGCAATGGGCTACAGTGCACAATTATGATGATGATGCGGGCAAGACAATCGAACACCACATAAGTTTTTTAAACAATTTATTTGCAGGAAAAGCGTACACAATTGAGGTACTCAGTGATTAATGAGATGTCTGATATCTTCTCTTTTTAAAGATTTTGCCAATATCAGCTATGAGAGAAGAAGTGACAACTCAAAGTGGACTTGACAAGTGCCCATTTGTAGGCTAATCCCTGCATTTCTGGCTTTCTGGCTGATTCTTCGGTTACCATAGTCGCCCACTACGACCAGTTACCAACATTCTGTCATACTGGCCATTATACCTTAATAAGGCAACGAAGACACAAGTGTTCTGAGCCTAATTCTTCACATAGCAGCTTAAACAATCCTGTAGATAAAGCAGATGTTTTAACCGAACTTCAGGTTTGGGCTTAAGCACTCGCCCACTCGCCAATGCGAGTGCAAATCGCTCCGGGCGAGTGCTGATTGACATCCACTCGCCCGACTTGCGAGTGGCTTCGGCGAGAAATTTTTAACTTGCGTTAAGCACCACTTCTTACCGAAATATTACTTAGCGCCGGTTATTTCGTTAAACACTAAGGAGCAAATATATTCAACACTACACACATAATAAGGTTAATCGGAATCACGTTTGAAGCTCTTAATAAAGATTCTTTGTCCCGTTGTATGATCGTAATAAAGACTCATTGTCCCGTTTTAAAAAATCGTTTACCGGCAAACAATCAAATACGACATTGCTGCAGTGGTAAATAGTTATGAGGTTTATTGTTTAACAGTTTTCGGTAACAATAAGTTTGAATGCAAATGTCTTATATTATTTGTAAGCAGTGTTTTTTAAGAGACCGAAACGGCCCACTGAACACTACGGTATTTTAAAAACTACAGCTGAGAATTAGCAATTAGTTTACGCAAGTATGTTGTTGCGATCTCTAAAGTTTATAGCGCAGCGCAGAACCTTTGGTGCATATGCTTCTGTGCGAAAAGAATGGTTTAGTTGTAAATTTACAATTATTTTGTGATTATTTGCTGTTCAACCAGTAACTATAGTGTTGGCGAAACGTGGCGTTTTGTTTGTGGCGCGAAGCAACCTGCGGTGAAACGTTCTTCAAGCAAAGAAATGTCAGAATACGAAAAAAAAAACGCGAGCATTTATAAAAAAATGGAAAAAAGGCGGGCCGTGGCTACTAAATTGTCAGTGTTAAAGACTGTAAAAAATATCTCGGCTAAAAATATTGTTTTAAGCGTAAACTGCCTTATGGGTAATTAATTTGTTCATCCATGCATGGAAATAAACGATCAGACTTTTATAAAAACTAATGTTTACGTATAGAATTAGAAACCATAATACAGCTTAACCGTAACCCAAGAAATGACCGCGCTAGGGCGGTTATTTGCAGACAGCGTGCCAACAAATTTGGCGAGTGTTATTTCATCTGGGCGAGTGCTGATTGATAGCCGCTCGCCACGCTGGCGAGTACAATATTTTTCTTAGGAACAACCCTGAACTTACTATTTTTTTTCAAAGGAAGCAGCTTGGTGCAAAGCACAAGAGATAAATAAAACAAAGGTCAAATGTAACACTTGGTGACATGGCTTTCATGTAAGATTGGAATCCTGACGTACAGCCAAGCATTGCTCGAGCTCTGTCAGTCGGACATCCAACCAATTTTCCTTAATCTATTTCATTCAGATTACAATAAAACCACTGGTTGAGAACCCCTGCTCAAATATAATTTAATTAGTTAAACTAGAATTATCTAGTTCAGGGGTCCGTAAATACTTTTTGGCGACTAGTACCAAGGTCACGCGACCGGAATACTTCAAGTTATTTTTAATAAAATTTGTTTAAAAAAAACACAGTACTTATTGTGTCTTTATTTATTAAGACAAATCTGTGTTGAAATGCGTTTTGTTCATTTTAAAAGAGAAAGGGTTCTGTAACACAACTGAAAATAAGCATTGAGTTGTACTACAGGTGATGTCTCATTTGGGTGAAAAATATGATTTAGTCACAATATGTGTTCCTTGGGTTGAACTTCCCGCCATAACCCATTCAACCCTAGACTGTTGCTTTGCTTACTGCAATAATTACTGGCAAGGTGTGTAATGATTTTTGGCGCGACTCATTAAAAATGCCTGCCGTCTCGAAAACTTTTTAGGAAACTTAACATTATTAGGCACGGATCTACTAAGTGTTTTTGAGAGGCGATATAAATTTTAAAACATGATATTACAAAATTAAACCAAAACGCGACATCTCCGGCACCAGAGCCATCAAACACACACCCAATGACTCCGGCTCCAGCTCCGGAGCCACCAGTCACTTATCCAATGGATTCAGATCCATAGGCATACATTTTTGGAAAGCTGCTTTCGCTCTGGCTATATTAAGTATGTTTTGTAGCATTTCCAGTTTTAAAAATTGCTTTTGGCTAACTATCATTGGAGATGGAACAAAACATAATTTCATAGCTTTAGCACCACAAATTGAAAAATGGCTCCAGCTCCAGCTCCACCAAAACAATAAAAATGGCTCCGGCTCCATCTCCATCTCCACAAAAAACAATAAAAATGGATTCGGCTCCAGCTCTACATATCGTCGGTGTAGAACCAAACAGGGCTATGTCCAATTTTGATAAAAAAAAATTTTTTATTGTATTATGGACATAGCTCTTTTAGAAAAATATATTTTCATAGCCTATATCTCAAGTTTATAAGGTCTATGTCCAAATGTAATTTCTGCCAAACCCATTTTGGCCTGTAACTCAAAACGTTGAAAATGGACATAGCCCAGTTTGGTTCTACACCGACGATATATAATAAAAAATGGCTCCGGCTCTGGCTCCAAAGAAAATGCTTAGCTCCGGGCTCCGGCTCCCCAGCCCTGCTTGTGCGGATGAAATAATTGTAATGCGGATGAAAATTTCATTATTTTTCACTATATGTGTAATACAATAAACTAAGCTGGTGCACCCACTTATACATAACAGGTACAGTAATATAGTATCTCAGTGGTTCATTGCAGTTCAAGCTATGGTTCACGGTTATGATACACAAATCCTTGCGTTGCTATTTCACAAATAGGGAAAGCTAAAGGTTGCAAACTTACTATATTTGTTTTGTGTGGATGAAAATTTTCCAAAATAAAAAAATGCGAACGATTCTTTTAAAGGTTGAAAAGCACTGGTACAATACAATAACACAATGTGCCAAGCGCAACCAGACTGCCTGTATCTCGTTTTAGTTAGCAAAACTTTTCATTTGAAAGGATGGACGACACTTGACCTCGCAAAAATGTATTACTGCAAAGCTAGGTTACATTTTTATCATATTAGTGTCCCAGAGCTGGATAGAAAGGCATTAACCCCATAAATATTCGCATAAAGCATCTTATAAGAGCTAGAAAAATCCTGACTAATTAAGGAGTTTGAACCAATGTTTCATAATTTTTAATTTGATTTAAAATTAACCTTAAAATCAACAAAGAATTGCACAAACCCTGGCTTCAACAACTATCACTTCCATTCCAAATGAAGTTAATTGGCGTGCAGCTGCAAGTCCAGCAATTCCAGCTCCAATAACTATAACTTTTCCTTTTTTGATTCCTAAACAACAAGAGTAAATTAATAGATTATGTAATTTATAACATTCGTTTTACAAGATAGTTAATTGTTTTTAAAAAGTTTTTAACTCTTGTATATAAGGTTGTGTTGAATTAAAAAGGGATGTAATTTGTGGACTAAAAAAAAATTAAACTTTTTATTGTATCCTGGGCTTTCCAGTGCTTAGTTTTTGCATGGGTGGTTGTCATAGTCTCAGAGCACCTTAATAGAAAGAATTGTTTACCTTTGCCTACTGTCATTGTCCTGGTCAATGTAAAGCAACTACCAGCGTATTAACACCCAGAAAAAAAATGTTTTGTGTGTTCTAGACGCTAACAATGGCGATGATTATGAGATTACGGCTGTTAAAAAAATGTCTGTTCGACACTAGAAAAACACAACACCTCGTTGGCGCATTCAAGTCATGTGATTTCAATTGCGTTCGAAACGCTATGAAATTGCGGTGTCAGAACGGCAATTCCATTTTGTTTAAAATGCACATTGCTGTAGCTTACACGCCTGTTTTCTCTCTGTTGTTGAAGTCTTTTTGTTTCACCAATAAAATATCTTTTCATTTAGGTCTGTTTGAGATTACTCAAGTCGGTAAAAGGCGAACAGCTAAATGAAATAACCATAACGAACGGTGATTAGGCAGTAAGTCACATTTTTTTGTAAATATTACCAGGTTTCTTAAACTTACTTGTTTATAGAGTAACAGTATGACGTAATATTATTTTTGACCCGGCCCGCCACAACATTTTATGTTTCTCATGCTGCCCACTGTAAAAAATACCTACCTCTTAACTAACTCGTAATGCCAGGCAAACTTTACAATATGCTTAAATGCATTAAGTTGCAAAAGCAACATTCCATCTTAAACCGTGCTGGCCTTCACAAAATCTGATATGGGGTTACTCAAGGTTAAGCTTTAGGCCAACATTCAAAAGTTAGGCATAACTGGCAGTAGCAAATTTGCATTTTTTGCATGCAAGAAGTCCAGGGCGTGTTTTACTATAGGTGAACCGTGGTTGAATTGCCATGCTTCTCCATGAAAAAAACACTCATAAACCCTGCAACTCACAACTTACGATCCTGGAGAAAAAAATGACCTGGAGGACAGAATTATAAAACTCTAAAATATTTATTCACATCTTACTTTATGCCATATCTTTGCACTTTATGAAAGGCTAACATTTCGCATTATTACTTACCTTCTTAGTCTGTAGAGAAATTAGAATTAGAGTTCGAAAATTAAAGTTTATTTTTCATAAACATTTTTTTTTACAATTTTGCACCATGATATACAAAAAACAGTAGTAATACTACATATACCTCTCATTGAGCGATCTGGACATTAGCTTTTAGCAAAACACAAATTAAACTAAACATGAATGGCCATTTTTGTTTTGTTGACAGCCTTATGCAATGATTCTCATAATAGGTTTGTACTCCTATTGTGAACAAGAAAACATGCATTGGTTGATAGTGCTTGGGCTGACTACTTAAACTTAATAGCTAAACAAAGCTGTGTTGTTATTGAGTTGACCATTTGGATGAACGTTGACCCACAAACTAACTCCTATCCTGCTCTTTTACAAGCACTAACCTTTTTAGGCCGCTTTGAATAACTATCAGTGACTACTTTGCACAAAACATGTTATAAAGCGTAACATTTACCTTACTTGGTTGATAGCCGCATGTGTCTTAATAAAAACTGAAAACAAGTGACACTTTCCGGGCTTTAGGTTAACAAACATTTGGTTGATAGGTTTAGTTTAGTAGACATAATATACAATACAAGTGCAAACAGAAAGGTCTACAGTCTAGACCAGACCTGGACAACATACAGCCTGCAGGTTTTATGCAACTTTACAACAAAAAAGCATCCTAAGTATGTACCGTGGCACTCTCTCAAATGAAACTTTCAAACTTAGCCCAATATTAATATATTTTTCGCACTTATTTTTCGTCGCATGTATTCTGTCTCTTTAAAATATGAAGGAAATACCAGCCGTTTAACTCTGAAAAATAGAGATTTACAATCTAATGTAGTTAATGCCATGTTGTGCGTTTCTCACGATTTATACAGTGTTTGCAATATGGTAATTCTACCACAAGTAACACATCGGTAATGTAAAGCCTCAAAAGCCAAAAACATTGTAAGCTTAGTTGTGCAAATTTTTTATGTATTGTAGCCTTAATTTTTGGGTTAACGAACCCCAAACTTGATAAACGCCTATCTATTGAGCAATTGCATTTTTTATCTGTGCTCAAGGTGTGACGTCCCCCTCTATGCCTAAATTAAAAAATTGCATTTTAAAACAAATAGCCTATAGTCGCATTTCTTCCTTTCTTTTAAAATTAGACATAAAATGCACATTTGCGCACAACTCCTAATGTAATAACAAGTTCATTAGTTTATTCGTTTTATAGCGTCATAGAATGGCGTCACATTGTTCATATTTGAGATCCCATTTTTGACCAGGCCGGCCACAATATTTTAAGTTCTTGTGCGACCCGCGGTTAAAAATCTACACCTAAATTTTGTAGAAGAACCATTATATAGATGGTTTCCTTATGGTTAAGAAAATTAAAAAACTAGTGGGTGGGGTTGTTTTTGAACTTCAATCATTGTAAATAACTGTAAATCAAAATTCAAGAAGCAACACCAGGCTTAGAATCAATGGTCTTATCAATTTATTAGTTGAACTTGGCAAAATTGAAACTATTTTGCAACTAAAAAAGTTAGAACAGCAAATTGAAAAGATTGTAAGGCCGAAAATTTAAAAGGAATACTTACGACGAATTGGATGAATTCTTTTAAATATACCAAAGTTAATGTATCCATGAATTTCCAAATATTTGTGAATTCTTAAACTCAGTTGTACATAATCAAACTGTATATTATTAGCTTCAGCCATACTTTGTACAGCAATTTCATAAATAAGTTCCACTTTTGGATTGTCCAACCAAAGTTGTAACTGTAAAATACAACAGAAAAAAATTACGGACAGCACAAAATCTATGCCGTTTTTGTCTCCTGTTTGAAAAAGGGCCAATTGTAAACGAGGATATTTTCTCTCAAGATTTCTTCTTTAGTTATTCGTTCAGGTTGTCTAATAAGCATGTTTGGATTCAAAAATATACAACAATGAAAAGCCTTCTTTATTTTTTTGCTAAAAACAGCGATTTAGGCGCAGCTAATGTTCCCCTTTGTTCGCTGCTTGCACTAATTTACGGTGTTGGTATAACAATGGCATTTTTTAACTAACATAACTTCTCTTAAAACTTAAAAACGCGGTCTAACTGTGACTATCGTGCTTCATTTAAAGTATCTATTTTTATGTAATGATAGTTGCTGCAAAATTATTTTCTATAAGCATATTCTAAGACAATGTGTTTAGTGTGAAATTGAAGTTTCTTATTTCCTTTAACTACAGCTTGTATTTTAGTTGAAGCATACAGTTACGCACAGATGTTGTGATAATCATGGCATAATAAATGAGGTATTTCTTATTAATCTGGCAAGGAAAGGTTTTATTACTTTATTTCTGTTTTACTTGCCAGGTTGGTAAGTGAATATCGGTCGGCATTAGTCATGACCAAAAACACTGACATTGATCTGGATGCCATAACTAGAAAATTGTTAGCGCATTAATTTTCAGGACTCCTCAGTTTAACAAATTTATATATCTACATAGAAAACAAAAAAAAGAGTATTGTGCCAACAAACTTTGTATGCACTTGCTTGCAGTTGAACTCCTAAATATAACATTACAATACTTAGTAAAACTTTGGCAATAATAAAGTATTTTAAGGTATAAAAAGAAAATTATGTTAGAAACACAACACACACTATGTAGTTACGAATGAGCAAAAACTGTCTCTGTATATCCAAAGGCCCAGATGCAATATCGGGAAATAGGTTTTTCTCTTCTGTGGAAAGTTCATTTTGCGGTAACCGACTTTGAAATGCTGCTCCCTCCAAATCTAGAGCTAAATGCAAGGCATAAGTTGTCACAAAAAATTTAAACCAATAGCTTTAAATATACAGATAAAATAGTAATAATTACGATAATTTTTGCTTGTAAAAAGTCAAAATTCACTTGTCAGGTGAAAATTTAGTAAAACTATTTCAAAGTAAAGCTAGACACAAGTCTATTTCTCATACTTTTTGACTGTTTTACTTACATAAGTGCGAAAAATTTTCGCGCTTTGCGTTAACGATCTTTATACATCAGGTTTAATTACGTTATGAGGCTGTCATTTGAGCTAGATTAGCGCTTCTTGCGCTGTGGAAGACTGACTGCCAAGTGCCAAAGTGCTTCGCGTACAAACGAAAAACGTATTCAAAAATATGGGACATACATTTTTTATTTTTGAAATGTAATAAAAATTTGCAAAAAATGGTGTTATAACCCCCCAAAAAATCGCGCTCCCTTCGCTCGCCAGGTGCGCCCAGATTTAAATACATTAACAAACACTGAACTAGGTTAAATATTAAGCTTATCGCGTTTTCTCAAAGTGGTTTTATTTCACTTTTCAATATGAATAACGACGTGTGGACTCGAATTTTAAACCAAACAAACGCCTTTTTTTCGCTTTGCGTCAACACACTTTACTCTACAGCCTCCTTAAAAGTAACTAAACACGTTTTTAAGTGCAAAAACATATCTGAAGCCCGCCTGATTTACAGTGTTCTAAATTCGTTAACATTTTGTGCGGCCTGCAGAGACCTTTCTGAGTTTGGTTTTAGACCGCGACTAGAAAAATGTTGCCGACCCCTGTTGTACAGTATGTGTACGCTTTCAAAGATAATTAAATTGCCGCAGTTATTCGCAACTTATTAATTTTGAAAGCTTTTGCTGTCCAGTGTCGTAAATCTTACGTGTTGCACTTTGAATTTATGATGAATTGATGATTTAAGCAGAGGGAAGCAATCCTATCCGTCCCATTGATGTTGTCAGATTTGTAAATATATAAAATTTTGGATATTTTTTGCTTTGTATTGCGGTCCGCGAAAAAACAGATTTACAAATAGTGGTCCGTGGTCCAAAAAAGTTTGGGAAACCCTGCCTTAGCCTATGTGTGTTGTCTATTTTAACAGCTTGATAGTTTATCCCATGCAGTGGCATATGAAGGGGGTTTTGGGCTCACCCCCTTTTCTGTAAGTAATATTTTTTTTTGTTTGTTTTCGTCAGGGTTTAGCTCACTGTCCTAAGCAGCAATGTTCTTGTGATTGGGTCATGCTTCAAGCTAATGCGAAACCAAAATCAAAGGCAAAACGCCGTTTTTGCTCTTCTTTGCATAAATATCAACTGTAAATGCAGGATGTTTTTTCTTTTTCGCCTTACGTTCGTCGTTCAGGTTGGCTAATTAGAAAGTGAATATTGAACAATTGACACGCTAGGTTAAGCATTCTTTCTTTTTTCTCGCTGAAAACGTCTAGTTAGGTGTAGCTAATGTTCTTCGCTGTTCGCTGTCTGCGCTGATATCGGATTTCAAGGTGCGCAAACCCAAAAAAATTAAATATTTTCTTAGAAAATTTGATCTGAAATCGTCTCCTTTGCCAAAATAAGTTTTATACTACCTGTGTCAAAATAAGTTTTATACTACCTACTTATCGTCAAAAAAGTTATTAAATTAGTTTTATTTGAGCTATGTTTGTACATACAAAAAATGCCTGTATTTGTTTTATTTGAGCTGTATATAGAAAAAACAGTGCCTGCAGGGCGTGGGGTAAATCTCAGTAAACATTAATCACAAAACTAAAACCATGATTGCTGCAATGTTACATCGGAAACATTGCATTGATAACATGTTGGTGCTTATAGCCGCCAACGTCTAATCAACGCTTGTCATCGCTGTTTTATGTAGCATTTCACCTGTCACAGACTCAAGTAATTTCAAGCAGGCCTGTTAACCAATATATATTTACAGGCTTCAACGACGTAGAGTAAACAGGCATGTAAGCTACAACAATGTGTATTTTAAACAAAATTAATTTATTCTTCTCAATTTTTTATATAACTCGTGTATAATATCATCCATGGAGTAATTAATATCCCGCTGTGCATTCAATAGACTGAAGTCGGTCAAGCGCTCATGCCACAGGTCGCCCTATTGATCGTTTTTATTAGCCTTAATCTCGAAAAGAAGTGCTTTGGCCGTCGCAGTTGTAACAGTCAATGCACGCTTTATACAAACGACAAAATCAAACTAAAATCACCAAATTTTTTTTTTTTGATAAGCATGTAAGTGATATTATCGTTTTTTGTTTGTTTTTGTCAGGGTTTACAAACTGTCCTTTAGCGGCAATGTTTTTAATGTAATTAGGTCACGATTCTTAAGCTAATGCGAAACCAAAATAAAACACAAAACACTGTTTTTCGTCTTTTGTTTGGTCGACTATAAACCCAGGATATTTTTTCTCTTTCGTTATTCGTTCAGGTTTGCTGCTTAACAAGTGCGTATTCGATAATTGACAACGCCAAGATGAACCTTCTTTCTTTTGTTCTTCTTAAAAATGTCGAGTTAGGCAGCTAATGATCCTCACTGTTCGCTATCTGCGCTAATATCTGATGTTGGTATAACAACGGCATTTTTTAAAGTGAAGCAGTTTCCTAAAAGGTCAACTGTGACTGTCTTAATTGTGCATTTCAAAGTTGCCATTTTTATGTTATGATAGTTACCGCAAAATTTTTCTCTGTAAGCATATTGTAAGACCACGTCTTTAGTGTATGATTGACGCAACTTATTTTTCTTTATTGCTAAAGCAGTTAATAATACAAATTTTGTTTGGGTATTTTGCAGATCCGGTTACAGTAGTGAGAATTTTGGGCGCTCTTTTACTTATGTACGTGAAAATTAATAAAAAAAAACTTTCTTCAAATGTCGCATACCACAACGCATATTGTTTGGGTTAGGGTGCGGGTTAGCGTTTGGTTGAGGGTGGGTCAAGTTAATATCAATAATAAACATAATATTACTTGATCCACCCTCACCCAAACGGTAAACCGCACCCTAACCCAAACAATATGCTTTGTGGTATGCGGTATTATTTTGTTTTGTTTTTTGCATAACTTTTCACGTACATAAGTAAAAGAGCGCCGAATTTTGCAGTTAGGGGACAAACTCATTCATCCATATATGGAATATGGATCACTTACAGTACTTCGAATTTATGTAGCGGGCTGCTGGGCAAATAGCCGCTTCAATATAAATACTTGACCCAACTTAACCCTAACGCTAACTCACTCGCACACCAACACAAATAATGTTAGCATTTTTAGCAATATAAATGCCCACACGAACATGTGGTAGGATTCCAACGGCAAATTCACCAAAAAGCAATATATTATACCTTCACTTTCTAAGTCTTCCATATGTATGCTTTTCAGGTCACAGTTATTTCCATTAAAGTACGTTTTCTTTCACGTTTTATCTTGGATCTTGGCGCGCTTCACGCAGAATGTACTTTACTAACTTTACACTTATATTTACGGTTCATTGGATTATTCAGTTCATGCCTCAGTAAGTTTTCAGCATTTTGCAAATCCAACCCAGGGGTCCACAATATTTTAGCTGTTGACGGCCGCATTCACAGTCTTTTTTTTCACGGGCCCCAGTAGATATTATTTAAAGTAAAAAAACTAGTTTTTATTTTCACTTTTTGTACATTCTTTACTGGGAGGAGTGCCATCATCTCTGATTTTTAATTCAGGGAGTCGAACCGTTTGACTTTTCCGGTTCAGGTTCGGTTCGGGTTCAAGGATTTTTTCGGAATCCGGTTCAGTTCCGACTAGGGCGCCAAACGTAGTCACCAAAACTGTCGATGCAAGACCTATGTCCCCCGATCGTTCCATAACCTCTACCCACAAGTTGGGACGTTATTTTGGCCATTTAGGCCTTCTTCCAAGGTATTTGGAACTTATTCCGATGAATTTAGGCGTTATTCTGACAAATTTATGACTAATCCCGATGAGTTTGGGTCTTATTCCGATGAATTTAGGCCTAATTCCGCCGATTTTGATCTTATGCTTAACCGTAGGCCTACTGGATTTTAGGCTACTGCGTAGCCTATTTGGCTGTATTGGCTATGTCATTGGTCTTATACTATGGTTTTAAAGATTTTTCTGCTTTATGTAATGTTGCTTTTTAGGTCTTATTATATGTTCCCCAAATAACAACAACTCATTATTGAAATGTCTAAAAAATACAAAAATCAACGTTTTATTTAATCAATATTGATATTTTTGTCATAGAATTTCGAACATGGCGTAACTTGACTCTGTAAAATAGAAGTTGTGACGTCATGCTGTAGCGAACCGCTTTCGTTTACAGGTTCGGTTTTCGTAAAGGTTTATGTTCTTTTAAATTATTTGGTTCAGTTCCGGTTCGGGTCCCTGAAATCTTACAAAAAACGATTCAAGTTCAGTTAGTACGGTTCGGAAAAAATTGACCGAAAACCGGTTCATAAAAATTCCGGTTCGGTTCCGGTTCGACTTCCTAGTTTTTATGCACATTTCGCTTGACGTATGAATTAAGCACAATGTCAGCAAAAAATTATTAGGGCATTTATTATTTTATTATTATTATTAGAGTTTAGGTTGTATTTAAAAAATAAAACAAAAGTATCAAAGTTACAAAAAATATTAGGCTAATATACAAAAATAATATTTGCAATACGTAATAAGAATATCAAAGCCCATACAGAAGTAGGTATCATTTTGGACGTTTCAACAATGCTATGTTGAAAATGAATAAAGAGTTATTCGAAACGTCCAAAATGATACCTACTTCTGTATGGGCTTTGATATTCTTATTACGTCTTACTACAACCTCCAACCATTATGCTCCAAAATATTTGCAATAAAAGTTCAAAAATGAGACTGCTCGATTCCAACCCCAATGGCGTCATTTTTTAAACGGCTCTATAAATTGCTCATTTCAAATCTAAATCGAACAAAAAATTCATACACTGCTTTTGTCGTTCCTTGAATCACTGGATATTAATATACATATAAAATTAAACATAATGTAGCCTATATTTCTTTTTGAAAACGGTTTCTCATTTATTTTTTACTTTGTTATCCCGACAGTAGTTAGGGTTGAATTTTGCTGAATATTAATATTTTTCGCTAAAACTGTGATTGAGGGATTGCCAATGCAAACACAGGGTTTGTGTGAAAATTTTAACTCTGTAACATCAATATTAAATATTTATCTTTCCGTAGGCTACCGTTTTATAGTTATACACCTACTATGAAATTTAACATGATCTATAGCTCTTTTAAAGATTGTGTCTTCTTGTTTATATCGTTAAAGTTCTAATTTTTTCGATTAGACAGTTGGGGTTAAATAGCCTACCGCTGAATATTATTAATCATAATAATGAATATTATTCGGGTGCACTATGCACGGATCTTTAATGTAGCTTGATAATAAATTACAAAGCCATAAAGGTCGAGTATATCGGAATCATCAATTGATTAAGACGTTCGATCATCTCCAGTTGATGTTTTAGTCAAGCTGGTATCGAAACCTCTTAATCAAGATGATGTCGATCTACTCGACCTTTTTGGCTTTGCAATTAATTATGAATATTATTATTTTATCAATATTTTTCAGGGAGTCGAAATGGAAACGAACCGGAACTTTATGAACCGGTTTTGGGTCAATTTTTTCCGAACCGTAACCGAACCGGAACTGGAGCGAATAATTTGAAAGAACATGAACCTTAACCGAACCCCAATACAAAAGCGGTTCACTCCAGCATGACGTTACAACTTGTATTTACAACCTGTGCATTTGTTTTTTTAATACGTAACGTAACTTAGATAAAATGTTATACATTCGGCCAACCGCCTCTTTGATAAACTAGACACGAGCCCATTTGAAATATTTTTTGACTATTTTTACCTTAAGTGCGAACATTTTATGATATTTGTACATCGCTTTTGTTCATGTTTTGATGCTGTCTTTTGAACTATAGATTAGCGCTTCTTTACCTCTGCGACGTGAAAGGTTGACAAGTGTGTCGCGGACAAACGGAAAATGTATTCAAAAATATTGTTCGTTTATTTTCCAACATTTTATTATTTTGGAAATGTAATAAAACCTTGCAAGAAATTAAAAAAAAATGCCGGTATACCAAAAAATCGCGCTTGCTTCGCACGCCAGGTGCGCCCGGACTTAAAAAGGTAAACAAACACTGATCTACGGCGTGTGGACTCGAATTTTAAACAAAACAAATGCTACTTTTCGCGCTTTACGCCAACACTTTACTGTATCCTTAAATGTAATCAAACACGTCTTTTAGTGCAAAAAAATATCCGAGGCCCGCCTGATTCACAGTTGTTCTAACATTTTAGTAACAAAATTTTTAGTTAACATTTTGTCCGCACAGACTTTTCTGAGTTCGGTTTTGGCCCTCGACTAGAAAAAGTTTGCCGACCCCTGTAATCTAAAATCTCAGCGCACCAATTTCGCCGAGGTTTTTTAGAGGTACCGGTAGTAGAATGAAAATTATAGGGCGATGACTGAAGTGTTTTACATGTTTCTTACTATTACGCCACAATGCGCTATGTGTGCTTTCTGCCATTTACTACCACATCATATGATCATCCACTGTTTTTATTAAAGTATCATTGAGCTTAAATTTATTACTAATAATTTAGTTCTAATACAGGGAATCAAAAGCTTACAATTGTCAAGAGGACCAAGGTTTCAACCAATTACTTGTCGATAACCTTCGCCTAATCATTAGGTGTCCGTCAAATGCTGTTGGGCAAGCAACTAACGTGTAATGACAGGTACAGACACTCCCTTAAAGCAGGGTTTCCCAAACTTTTTCGGACCAAGGACCACTATTTCTGAACCTGTTATTTCGCGGACCGCAATACAAAGCAAAACATAACACAAAAAACTGACAGCATCAATGGGACGGATGGGATAGATTCTTTCTGCATAAATCATCAATTCGTTATTTGTGTTTGTGAAACGCAAACTGGTAAGTCAGAGTCCACGGAAAGTCTGGACCTGTGTTTTTCGAATGACGATAAGCATATATTATTACGAGGAATACGAGAATTTTTCGTAAACAACTTTATGACTACAACGAAGGCGCAACAAGTAAGATTTACGATCTGGATAGCAAAAGCTTACGAAATCATTGTAAATAACTGCGGCAATTATCTGTGAAAGGTTACGTACTGTACAACGTATATGTGTGACTTTTTAATTTCTTGTCATATCGCCACGGACCTGTGCAGTCGTGGCGGTAATTCTCGAGTAACAGAAACGCATCAATGCTAGTAATTACTTTGTATTCTTTGCAGCATGTTATTTAATTGCCTATAACATATCACATTTGTAATAAAGTATAACTAAAACACAACATTGTTTTCTTTGCAGTCACTATATGGGCAAAAAATAAGTTTTGGTAACATCTTGGCGTACCGTATCTATCATGTTTTATGTCGTGGCTTAGTTTTTCGTTTAGTTGGGCCTACCACATGTCCTCTTTTAGGAGGATTTGTCCTCTTTTCTCAAGAAAAGTGAATGGTCAAAGTATCCTCTTTTTTCGCATTTCGAGTTAGTTGCTTATACTTTCAACTATAGACCTTTAGGCGAGACACTTGGAATTTTCAAAAGGGGGCACTTGGAATTTTCAAAATGCGATTATTTTTATTGTTCATAAGTGTAATATTCAGGTTAATTTATGTGTAGGTAAAGGCGGGGCAAAACGGACCCCTTATTCCCTCTTAACCTGGGCAAAATACGGCCCGAGGGGCGGTCTGTCCCGCCAAGCAATTTAATCCGGCCCGCAATTAATTTTTCTTAAAATAAAACCCAGAGTGACTTTCTACGTGCTTGGTTGTAACATATATATACACCCTTTCCAAGGTCGGATCTATGTCCTGTTAACTCAATTTTTAGCCTGTTCAAAGACTAAAATGGGAATTGTTCTCGCTTTTCGCGCGAATTTCGTTCGTCTTTCTTTGTAGTTCCACGCGTTTTTTGGCATCTTTACAGCCTAAAGTCGCCCTCTGGACTGTGACACTCTTTGAAACAAAACTTTGTCAAACTTAGCCCAATGTTTGTAAATGTTATTTTGCGCTTTAATAAATATAAACGAAAATTAGTATAACTGCCGATTCCAACCTCTAAAACAGTGGTTTCTTAAAGGGAGCCAAGTGGCAGGTATAAAATTAATACCTACCTATATATATACATCGTAACGCCTGACAGACGAACCACCAACCATTTATATTGGAAACATTGGTCCCACTAAAATGTTATTTTTTTAAAGATTTCGAACGCCAATTGTTGCCTGGAGCCCATACGGTTATTATTTTCAAGGATATTTAAATAATAAACAAACACGTTTGAATTACCGACAATTAAATTAATGTTTTCAGAAGCCTTCAAAGTAGCCAACTTAACGTTTTAATTAACTTGTAAATAAATAGAAATAGTGGAAATTGGTTTGCTAGCAATTTATTCTCCACACGAGTTAAATACCATGCTAGTTTTATAGTTTAAGAATTCATTTGAACAAAAAATTGGAACGCAGAAGTGTTTCTGCAAGATTTTGTTACAGTTTAGCGAGCTCCCGACGATAAATTTTGCGACACTCGTTACTCAGAAAAGCAAAAAAGGATAGAATTTTTCGTTTGAAACTCGTCACCTCGTTATGTATCGAAAACTGTTAAATAATTTCAGGTTAAGTTCAGGTGATATTTTGCCGCAAACAATATGTTATTAAAACTGAAAAACTCAGTAAGATAAGATTGTAAACATGTGTTGTTTTGAGGGCTTTTTTTTATACGGCGTAGAAGATATATACAAACGATATTTAATAGTTGGCTGTTTGATTTTACGCGTTACAGCTTTAGAGTATTGCTCTCCCACCTGTTGATTATAGAAAGTTTCTTCAAGTATACACTTGATTTACGGAAAGAAATGTACAGTTAACTACTCATGTCTTCTTAAAAAGCGAAACTAAAAAAGCAATTTTAAGGGAATATTTATGAATTTGTACCTTGTAAGAAAGAGGATGTTTAGGACAGCTTTTGCTGTACCAAAGAGCACAAAACATGATACAAATTTAAAATATTAGGTTATATATGCACCAATATTTATATTCTTTAAATGACATCAAGCAATTCGATAAAACTTCGTTCTGTCAACTGATGAAGTAGTTGAATCTAAGTTTTTCCATGATGAATACTGTACTTCAGGATTTGTGTGTGTGTTGAGCTGTTTTCTTGCTGGATCAAGTTCCGACGAAGACGATCGTGGCCCGGGTGATTCAATATGTGATCGATGGAAGTTATCAAATGACACATCGAAATTCGAACGCGAAATTTCACCTCGCAACAAGAATTGATTCTCATTATTACGCAGGATACCTCCCTCAATTTCTTCAGATAATTCATCTTCATCTTCAAAGTAGTTTCTACCAAATAAGGGTCTTCCATCAGAATTTTTTCTTGCGTTTTTTGAACATATTGTTTTTGTATTCTTTAATTGAAGCTGTAAGTTCGATTTATTGCGTTCACTTAATGGAATCGTTTCCTCCGGAATATCCTCGTCGGTAGTTGATTCCTCGTTTGGTTTGCGCCATATCATCTCACATGGCAATTCGTCATCATGAAAGCCTTCCGTTGAATGTAAGAATTGTCTATCTATTTGATAATTTTTGGTCTTTGCAACAATATCCAAGCGGGGCAGAGCTCTCCTGGAGTTTCGTGGGCTTGGAGAAGAGCACCGTCGACCGGGCCCAGCGTTGTTATTTTCATGCGTAAACCATTGACATTGTTCGGATCGAGATCTTTGTCTGGATTTACGGCAAACTTCTGAACGTGAATAGCCAGAAGGCATATCACAACGCCATTCTTGTTGAAAATTCCTATGTGAATTGACTTTATCCCTAAAATCATCGCCAAGTCGCGTTTGGAACGACGAGTAGTGTGATTGCTGCTCTTGGTGGCTCAACCCAACAAAAACTGAAGCAGATGTTGGAAGTTGTGTGACATTAGATGGTCGGTCAGGTGTCTGTGGAAGGAAACGTTTCCGAGGTCCCAGTGGGGAGAAACGCATTGGTTTTGTGTTTTGACAACCTTTGTGTTGGCGTCGTTTGTCACGATGTCTACCGTCGATGACCTCCTCTCCTCTTCGATCACGCAGCACCAAGGCATTGGTCGACATGGAACGTGCTCCGTAATCCCTTGAAAACTGTTGAGATACGGCGGGCTCTTTTTGATCAATATCAACTGCACTCTCGAATTCAGCACTAAAAAATCTTCCTTGTGGATCGACTTGCTTTGGTGAAGTTGATGGACTTTGTATATAACCACTGAATGACTGGTTGTTGTAATCATCTTCTTCAGCAACACAAAATCGACAACTTTGTGTGTGTCGTAATTTATACGCTTCGTTGCTTGTGTCTGCAGGAAAGCGAAAGAAAATAATTTAGAGTCATTTTTTGATAAAAGCCTAATTAAAAATGCGCTTCATGATTACTACTAACAAAATAAATAACAACAAAAATGCCTTACCTCATGCCGTTAAAACGAGACCCACATCACATCAAACAAGTGACAAAAGTGTGCATGCTACAAACAAAGTAGTTTCGTGGTACGTTGCAAAGCGAAATTAAAATAATCATGATAACGTCTTGTTTGAATAGATAAGACTATCTTATTACATCCGAAACAAACATGATTTTCCCAAATAAATAAAACTACGTTAATTAATAATGAAAGAAATGATACTGACATAACACTGAAACAAAGGTCACACGGATCTTGATAATGTTGAATTTATTGCACAAATAATTAATTAAACAAATAAAAGTAATTTAAAAAGGCACGTTGATTGAATTCAAACACCGAGTGTCAATGTCATTGGCATGCAGCGAGACATGAATTTACTAAGAAGAGGGTAGACTTGTTCACTATTAATTCAAGCCAGACACAGCAGTAGCCTTTAAATTCAATAGAGCATTTAGTAGACAATTTAGCCCCAGTAGTGATGTTTCTGCATTTGTCGTTTTGTCCTTGTACTGGGCCGTTCGCACCAATTTACACTAATTTTCCAGCGCAGGTTATTTGGTATATGGAGTGTTAATCTTCTCAGGCGCGTTTTGATTATTGTCATTGCAACAATGAAATGGTGCAATATCTTGAATATGTTTTACTTTGCATTTAGCGTTTTCTGTATAAATTGGGGACAGCAGGTGTTGGTAAAAGGTTTGTTAAAATTTTCGCGACAATCACAGGGTATATATGAGTTAGAACGAATAAGTCCCGCTTTATTGTTTTGTAAGTTAAAGCCAGTTTTAACGGTAGATAATAAGCATTGCGGACCACCTGACGGCGTGAACTTAGAACATTCGATTTCTTCAAACACAGGAGGAAGTATGTCGGGCCAAATTTCAGAAGTATCACTTGCATTTTGCTGACACCACATGGATTTGCCATTAAGAAAAATCCCCGGCGTTGAGCGATTTGTATTTTCACGCACGCTATTAACAACAGTATTTGTTCTGCAGTGTGTGTCGTAATTCGTGGGACGTACAACAATATCCCAATCCTCATCGCTATCGTCGCTCACGTCACTGTTGAAAAGCGAATGTAGGCCGAAGGCGCAGATTGGTTGACTAAACGGGGGCGTCCGTGCTACGTAAAACAACCACGTCATGCAACATTAAGCTACATCTAAGGACTACACTTCATGCAACGTATATCGATCGAAAATACCAACTAAATATAAACTACTAACATCTATTTAAGAGTGATTTTAACCTTACTTTTAAATATCTGAAATACAAAAATAAAAGCAATCTACTAACTAATGGTTCTCAAGTTTTTTAGCCTAATAAAGTAGACAATCGACCTTACTGCATGGCAAAGCAATAGGTAATTACTTTAATATTATCAGTTTTCTAATAGTCAAAAACATTGCGGCACACTTGAGAATCTCTCGAGGCACACCAGTGTGCCGCGGCACATATTTTGAGAATCACTGCTCTATACCAATGGTCTCCAACCTATGGGTCGCGACTCCATGTGGGGTCACGAAAGGCCTTTTATGGCGTCGCAATCACTAACCAATTTCTGCAGTTTGAATGGTTTTAATGCGCTTAGGGTTTAAAGAGCGCAATTTGTATTTTAAAAACGTTAAAACAAATTAGAAATCGAGTTCCATGTGTTAAGTTTAATTATGTGTTAATTTATACTTCTAATTTGGTACACATGTGTAGCGAAAGTTCTCTGGAGCAGAATAATTAAACATTCGCGCGTGTTTCTTAGTTCAAACATTACTTACTGAAAAACAAACTGGAGTCTCATGTAAATGCTAATTTCATTTTATTTAAATTGGGTTTGGTTAATAAAATGGTTGGAGACCACTGCTCCATACAGTAGTGCAGTACTTTGAAAAACAAATATCTAACTCAATGTTTTCAAACCAAGATTTTACATAGCCACCGCGGCCACGTGATACAGGAGACACAAAAAAACTTTTCCAAAAGAGTGATGTATTATAGCCTTACATAGAATTGCAAGCTACAAACATATTAGTTATATTTTTAATCCTTAAATATTACGTTTCAGTCATTATTCTCAAAATTTGTAACATTTTGTTTCTGTAAATTAGTAAGTAACCGAAATATTGTACATCGTCATTTTGGCCCTATGTTCAAATCTTGGCTTGGAAGCACTGCTACAAAATAAAAAAAATCCATTTGCTTGACGCAAAGCCTTGATATGGTTGATTAACACGTTATCTCCATAGATAATTGATCAACAGAAACGCGATCAAAATTGGGTGGAATAGAAAAATCATTGTCTGTGAAATAAATTAATTATGATAGCACTTTTGAACAACTGCGCCTACATAGACCAGTAAACTAAGAAGGATACGTAAGAAAATATATCAGTTTTTCCAAAAAAAATATTTTTTTCTGCACAACGTTAAGCTATTACGAAACAAAAACTCAACAATTACACAAAATATAATGCTTTAGAAACAGTAACATACCATTATCAGAGAAAATCCGTCTAAGCTTTGGACTATGTGGACTGTTTGGTCGGGGTCCAGGATCCATTGGAAGGGCGGAATAAGAGCGTTTTATTCCGTTTTCCAGTGAAGTAAAACCATCGTACCTTCCCTGTAATTGATACAATTATGGCGTAATAAAACATAAACTCGACAATATATGTACACAAAGTAAGACACAAATCGTCGAATAGTTAATATAGGGAAATAGTAATGTCGGTACAATTTCATATACTTGTAAACAAAACGACAACCACCATTACAACAAACAAACAAACATCAAAACTGTAACAACGGACAGGAACGCGTTTCCACCGATACCTCCACCGACGAATCGTGAAGTCTTGGCATGGAAATAGCTCTTTCCCGGTTTTGACAAGACAAAGCTATGTCATCATGATATAGTTGCTCAGGCAAGTTGTCATTCTTGGCGCTATCGTGACGAGGAAAATCTTCACAGGGGGAACATGCAGTAACAGCAATATACGGTGATGAGTACTCCAACATTCTATTTTCGTCCATAGTCATTTTCACCAGGGCGGTTGTCTTATATAAATCTTTGTGTTCAGGCAAATCATAAACTGATGTACATGCACAGTTTGTGTCCTCACTATCGTACAGCAAATTGTCCGAACCCATATCGCACTGCAGCATTGTATCGGAGACACTGTCATGATTTGTAGCAAGTATGCCACTTTGGGGGTTATGAGAACTCTGAAGAATATTTTGAAAACATTTTAAAAAGACTATCACAGAACGGCATTTAAAAGATAAGTAGATGCACATCCATAAAAATTACAGGCTGAAATAGCCTATGCAGCCAAAATATAAAACGGAAAATATACAACAACAACAAGTTTATAAATTTAAGTTAACTAAGTAATCATATTAATTTAGAAAAATGCTGTACAACAAATTATGAGCACAACAATTATTAAGAATAAATCAAGCAAAACAATTAATGACAGAACTCTGTAGAATGTAGATCGTGGAACCATATTAAAACGTTTAATAAAATAAGTGTTTCCGTGTAAGAAAAATAGCGAAACATGAAACAAACATCAAACAGGTTGCTCAAATATTAAATAGATCAGTGGCAACACTTTCAGCATGTTCAACGATCAAATGACAGCCGGCGTACTGAATTTTGGCCACTGCAAAATCAAATATTTAGCAAAAAAATAACACAATCATTGCCGCTCTCAACTGTTTTGTGTCTCGTCGCGTAGATTGCGTGAAAGTTACTTGAATTTTTCCTGAACTTTGCAAATCTTTCTACGCTTTGGTAATAACAGGTTACGAGAAATTTAAAAAACATTCGAAGCTGAGCGCAAAACGTTTGTATTTGTGTATTTGGAAATGTCGTGTCCTTGGGATTGTGTCTTGTGTCCTGGTAACTGAAGCCAAACTTATACGAGAGTTGAAGTTATTACCCATTACAACCTATCGAGCGTTTTTCTTACCCTCGCTACACCCTGCTGTTATCACAGAAATTATTTCAACTGACACCCATGCAATCTATTGACAGCAACACAAACGTAGGTCACCTGATCATTTTTTGGAAATGTAAGGTGTCTTTCCCTTGATAATATAGGGCTGCGATACGGCGATGTCTCGCGTGATCCATAAGGTGAAGACGCATTTCCACTAATTGGCAAATTTACTCCGGCCTGTTATGAATGCACTTATGTCAAGATACGATATATTGTGAACAAATTACAGAACTGAAAACCTAAAATGCTATAACAGTGCTCCGCAACCGGTGTATCGCGAGACAATGGCAGGTGTGCCATGGGCCCGTGATGTTATCAAACTTTTTTACATATTTTTTTTCTTTTATTTTGGTCTAAAATTCAATAATAAATATCAGGAAGGCATTTTAGTTGTATGCAATAATTCTGAAAACTTACTTTCCTTATATTTAAGACTTTTTGTAATCTATCATACCTAAAATAACAAAAGGCTGTAATCTTACGAGGACGTTAGCGCATCCAAACTATACAACAATGCAATTTTTTAAGCATTAAAGGATAGACAACAATTTTCTAGTTTTCTGACATCAAAATTTTGCGCCAACGGCACATATAGCGTTAAATAATTTATTCGCACTGGGGGGGCCTAGATATTAGCCCATTTTTTATCGTCATGCAGGTATATATTTGTCTGTGATCCGCCGATTATTTTAAACCCTGCTCGTGTTTTGTAAGTAATAAAATGTTATGGCGTAAATGTCAACTTACGTTAGCAGATACGGTGGAAACAATAGAAGCAAGACTATGGTTTCTAGATGGTAGGTTTGAAGTTAGACCCAATGATCGATCCAAATTGCTGTTGCTAACACCGGGAACTGTCATGCGCTGAAACAAGGTCGGCCTAGGAGCCAACGTAGAAGCCTTGCCGTCACGTCTGCTTTTATATGCTCTCCAGTGCTCGAACATAAGCATAGCACCATATACTTTTCCGACAGTAATTTGGGACTCTAAAAATTGTGCACATATTACCCGGCGAAATAACCTTGAAGAAAGTTGCGGTGAATAATACACTTATACAAAGTAATAAGTTGGAAAAACTTATAAAGTAAAGTTCCTATTTTATTAATATAACATAATTTACCCTACAATCTTTGCAATCATGATTGTGAGTATCACTGTAAATACTGTCATACATATATTTATGCAATTAGCAGATTCACAACTTCATAGAAATAACTATACAACTGTTGATTGCAAAGATTGTAAGGTAAATTATGTTATAATAATAAATTATGAATTTTATTGAGGTAATTATAGCTTACCTTCTTCAGAAGGCAAAAGTAAATTCATTTTTTTCGCAGGTAAATTTGGCCATGCTAAATGAATTTCTTTTCGCAGTTCTTGATCCAACTTCCATTGATCTCTGGAAGGCAAGCGTAAAATTTATTACAACCCATATTTTTGTGGTTTGATGGTTAGCTGCTACAAATAATAGGGAAATGTGACTCGTGATATCAGAGTGTGCCTTGTGAGGTGTGATCTGCAAGCTATGTTTGGTGAACGAAACACCCCGTATATAATTTAAATATAATAGAACTGAGCTTAAAAATCATTCAAAAATGTTACTTGAAGCAGTTTTACCTGTAGGTTTTATCTGCGCCAGCGCCATCCTGTGGCAACATCTTTATTTTTAGTGAAGTTCGAATTAAGGCTAGAAGGGTTGTTGTAAAGTTGACCTTTTTGTCACCGTTGATGGGCATGTTCATCTGGATAAGACGCTGTTAAATACAAATACATTTCAGTGATTGAAGAAAATGGATTTAACGTTGGTAATTTCCTAACGCTTGCGCTTTTCCTGGTTCTAGTCCTGACTCCAACAACTATTAGTCTTTTGTGCCGTTAAGTGGCATAAAAACCAGGGCTGCGGAGTCGGTTAAAAATAACCCAAGTCCGACTCCCGAGTCCCGAGTCCGACTCCGGTCAAATGTACGATTTGTCGAGTCCCGGGTCCGGCCCGGACACTGCAGCCTGTATTTCACCAATTTACGTAACTAAAATAACGTGTATATTTAGCAATCCAATTATGGAGGGTCGTATAATTCATTCACTCACAATACATGGTTGGAAAAAATTCTGCCATATAATATTCCACCTTTACAATTTCCATTTGGCGGCCATATCAGTTTTAAATTCGGTACTGCGCATGCGCATGTCGGACTCGGGACTCCGGTAGTTTTACAAGGTCTTACTCGAGTCCCGGGTCCCGAGTCCGACCCCAGCAAAAACAAACCGACTCCTCGAGTCCCGAGTCCGACTTCGACTCCGCAGCCCTGATACAAACAGCGTAAAAAATGGGCAAAGCGCAAAAAGGTATATACATTGTTTTAAAAGATGTTATACACAAAGCAGTGAATATAATGCCAAAAAATACAGATTCGTGCAAACTATACATATTTAAGTTCCGTCGCTAGCCTGCTATCACATAGAAATGATGCAAGAGAAATATTTCAGGAAAGCGGGAAAACTTGTACTGTTTATCTAAGTTGGTAGAATTGTTCAATCTCCATAAACTTCTGCTAGATCTTGATAAACTCCGTCATATTATCGCGAAAAAACATACCCCGAATATGTCGAAAAAGTAGCAAATATAAAAAGTGGGTCTAAAGGATGAAAAAAATTTTAGCTTAAAATCTTTCAAATTACAAAATCATCAAACAAATTTTGCAGTTAACTATATACATAGGAGTAATTTTGTTGTAAAGCATAGGACAACATAAAAGCAGAATTAATACAAACCGTTAATAATGAATCAATGTATGTGAATAGATTTACTTTCCAAGACTATAATATATAAAACCTACTTGGCAAATATACATTGCTTACATTTAGACATTTGCATGACATTGCCTTCTTTGTTTGAAAATGCTTTTTCTGCATTTTGACACATTAAATGGGTACACTCAAAACAATGTTTTGATAAAGCACAAGTTGCTTGATTAGAACTCGTGTTAAACATCAAGAGTTAAAATATACAGAGGCTTGTTGTTGTACCAGCACTCTAAATAAGGCTGTAAATAGACAGTCAATACATGCCTAAAGCTAGGCTTGCCATTTTTTAGAAACGTAAATACGGGACGCATATTGAAAACTGCAAATAAACTAAATGTAGACCTAATACAAAACAATTAAAATGCAATAATTAAGTTAACGGGGTTGCGGTTGTTTTATATTTTGTCAGGGGGTATTTTTCAGGGCCCTATTTTTAATGGTGGTTTGTCTAAGTAATTTAAATTGTAACCGAAAGTAATGTTCTGGATTGTGAATAAAATGAGTCGGGTAAATACTTTCTACAATTTAAGTAGGATGCGACCCTCGTGAAAGCAGCAACAATATTAGGCCGTACATTGGCAAAGGCGCTGTGTCCATAACAAATTCGTATTCCCCGGACCAAATATTCTCAAGCATAAGTTAAACAAAATCTTCCATCAAGTTGGCCTCTTAAAACTTCCATCAAGCTGGCCTCTTAAAACTATAACATATTATTTTGTTGTAGGCTACTCTGCGTCATTTGCTTGAGCCGCGTGTTATTGCCGATGATTTAAAAAGGTAATTTACCATGTTACCAAAAAGTAATGTTACGGATAGCGTAATATCCTGGCTTGTGTTTAAAGTGGTAAACATTTTAATTTTTTGTAAATAAAACATTTTAATTTCTCTAAACGTTAATTGCTATACAGTAATATATATTGGTCGTCCCTTGACTATTTTATTTTGCTTATTGTGCCTGAAATGGGTTTACTAAATGATTCCCCACAAATGGAGTCACATCCTTCCTTAGCCTGTGTGGAAGCAGCATTTAATCGGATGGCGTGTTTGTAATATCGCATTTATTTGCGTGACTGTGAAACATGTAATTGTTCGTTTTCGCAAACTAAAATTTTACATTTTGTTGAAACAAAATTGCAAATAATGTGTACTTATTTGAAATAAAACGACTAAATACCCAACGGCTAAGCACGTCAGACATCTTTTACGTAACGAAAACCAGTGACATATATCGATAGGGAACCACTCACTAACGTAAAACCGTAAAAAAAGTTGTATAGCAGCCATTGTTCGCATTGCGTGATATTCAGCAAATACGTAATCCTGGTACCATACTGCGTCCAACGAAAGTAAAATCTCGATTGAAACTGCAGATTGGTTACGATTAAAACCGCCGCGTTAAATGCGATGTTTTGCGAACTGTGCCTAAATTTTGCGCGGTAACAGACATCAAATAGTTTAAGTCTTAAGTTGGAAACATTGAAACTTATTTGTATTAAGGCAATCAGTATGTTATGACTTCAATTTGATTTGTAATGCTGAAAACCCGCGACATTTATCGGTCCAGAATTACTAACAAACGTTAAACTTAAGTTGTTACAGCAATTGTTTAGACTTGCGTAATATTCAAGCAAATAACACCGGCACCAAACTGCGTCATACGTAAAAAAAATCCTTGAAAATTAAAATTGCTTAACGGTGACCGGTTTGGGACGGCGATAGCTTACCTTCCTCAAAACGATATCTCCCAGCACTCGCCGGATAATATACACTCACATTTTTTTACTCATCACAAACAAAAAAGGAACTAGCCCCAGCAACCTCACCCCCAGAAAAATATTTCTTAACACCCGCTGGAAAATAATTAATTTATGTTAAAAAAAATTTGCTTGGCAGTCTTACCAACCAAAAATGAATAGTAAAAAGTATTACTTAGTTTTAAGAAAGAATTGCTAAATGGCTAACTCAAGAGTTTTTACATTTTTTAATTTTTTTTTGTCATTCTCAAATGGAAAAATCCGGGACAAGTTGGTTAACCGGGCGGGACACCGGGACAAGGCCTTAAAACCGGGACTGTCCCGGCTAAACCGGGACGTATGGCAAGCCTACTAAAGCGGCTGCGAAACGGTTCAGGATCTAATTCCTACACCAAACGGCTTTATTTGAAACTAGATATAAGACAACAGTGAATTTATTTTTATAGCTCATTTACACAGTTTAATTGATAATTAATTTATAGCTTATTGTATGCTACTTGCAGTCTTCACATGTCCTAAACTACATTAAATGCTGATACCCTTTGTTGGATAATTGGACATTTTGGGACAGGTTTTATAGAAACAACTAATAAGTTCGTTAGAGGTTTGCTTTTTGTGTTTTCATAGTGGCGCACCCATACATATTCTGTTACACCCCACGATTCAACATGCACACTATAGTTGAAGATCACTGAATTAAAAACAATAACTTACCCTGTATGCTACCCTGTAGGGACAGTTCTTGCCGAAACCAAGTGGTGGCTCCATATGACGCAACATTGTAAACATCTCTGTGTATTTTATGTAGCCAGTTGCCTAGCAAAATAAAAAATTTAATCAACCTGATTTAGAATGTTGCTGCCTAATGCTAGTGAATAAATCTTCATTATGAACATCAACGAATTTTCAGTTTTTTGTTTTACAGTAACATTTAAATTTGTTAGCCTAATTTTAAAATTTCCGACGATTAAGTTATGTGTTTCGGTGTTTATGAATATTTTGGTCATACAATTATATTTTTATTAGCACGTACTTGAGGATCGTATTCGGCCCATACTCGTATATACTCATCCAAATGATGAGGTCCCAATATTGAAGAATCCCGTGTAAGGTACTCGAAGTTGTCCATTATGACAGCAACAAAAAGATTTAACATCTAAAAGAGTATTAGTATATTGACGTTGGTCATGGTTATCCTACTTGGATGATCTATTCTAGCGGCTAGCATAGTAGAACATAAGTTTAGAGCACCTTTTAAGGTAAAAACTGTTGGAAAATTTAAACTATTAGTTTTTTTTTTGTATTCTTGACATAGTTCACAACTATTTATAGTCCAAAACCATATTGTTGTTTAAAAAGATTTAGAATTTAATTCATTACTAAATTCATTATTTTTAAAATATGGAGTAATTAGAGTATAGCATTGCGCTTCACATTGTTAACCAAAAACACCTTTTACTTATTTGTGCAACAAAATTTATGCAGACTTGACAAAAGTTGCCGAAAAACATGGTTTGTCAACTTCACAAATAGAGCCAGCACTTTTTGACATTATCGTGGACCGGCAGTTGAAAAACATTTTTTTAGTCCAGCGCTCTGCAAACTTTTTCACTTGCAGCACACCCAGAGAACTAAAATAATTTAGCTGCACACCTACCAATTATATGTCGATCGACTCCCGATCAACATCGGTAAATCCCCAATGCAGCCAAGAGCAAAGGAGCGATTTATGATTAACCAAAAAATTATTGACATATTACTTTCCATTACCTATCATTTGCGGTTATACAGTCTTCCTAAAAAATCTTAAACCGTTCAAAGTGTTTAAATGATGGCTTTTATAATAGCATACTCTAAAGATAAAACCTGACTGACAACTGTGCTTGTGTTTTATTTACTTTTCGGAAGAGCAACCAAGATTAATTAAAATAATACATTACAATAATGTTTCATGGGTTTCGAGCGTATGGATAACTCAGATTTGCTATAATTTGCAATTTGATTGAAAGTTTAAAAACAAGTGTTCTATACTTAAATAGTGTTCTAAATAGAAAAAAAAATTGAAATTTGACTTCCGAACGTAACAAAGAATACATAGTCCATCCTAATGGTTTTTAAAAAAGAACTGACGTACCAGAAAAGAACAAAAGAAAATGAAGCTTGTAAAGTAGATGTACGATATAACCGATCCACAACCCTTCTCAATACCAGAGGCTGGATCGCAATCAGCAGACACGCAAGCCAACATTATGCTCTGCCAAGCTTCCCCCGTGGCTGACCTGCAGTTAAGTAAAGAAAGTATTTACTAATACTTGGGATGTGCAAATAAACTAAAGGTAATTGAACGGATTATAAGTAATAGTAACGTGTTTTTTTGAGTTCTTTAGTGAAAAAATTAAGGATTTTCATAATAGTGTTTATCAGTGTTACAAATAAAGTTTCGATATAAAGTTTTCTAATGTACCTAAATAGCAACATTGAAGCTTGTATAATGTGTCTAAAGTTGTTATGGTGGTTAATCTGGCTCTCGGGATCCAGCTTAATGTTACCAAACAACTGCATCCCAATAATGGCGTAAATGAAGAACAGCATCACTATCAACAAACACACGTAGGGTAGAGCCTGTTGGCGAAAACAAAACGAAAGTGAATATTAGCTCGTACCAAGCTAAGTAATTTTCACACACAAAACCTTTCAGATAGCGATTGTTACCTTTATAGACTGAACGAAGGTCCACAGGAGAATGCGAATAGTTTCACCCTGGCGAAGCAGCTTGATGAGACGTGCGGCTCGAAAAAGCCGAAGAAAGCTGAGGTTGATGAAGCCGGACTGAGACAAAAAGCAAGTTTCAAATGTATAATATTAAACAACAAAAGTATTACACTTAAATCGATCTATTTAACTTAAAATATAGAAAATTTGCCTATTTTACAGAGTTTTTTAATAAACATTTTATAGACACCCATAAAGGAAAAACGGCGAACTTTGAAAGGATGTGAAACTTGCACTGGTATTTCAAATTTCTCATTAAACATTTCTGTTCTGGCTACGCCTGAGGCAATTAAATGAATCTGCAGTTAAAAGTTTTTAAATAAAATAACCTAAAAGGCATGTAAAACTTCACTGCAATTGTGAATAGTTGTTGACACTTTGACTAAAAACTGTGACGCTTTTTCTTTTACCCTAAAATCTTTTAAATTTATAGTGCCGTCTTTATAAATTAGCATGATGAAATATGACACGATTGATGAATTATGAGTGTTTTATACTTACAACATCATGCTGTTGCCACAAGACACAACATTTCCAGATCAATTGATGGTAACACACATGAGTCGTGGATCATATTCAACGTAAGATGATTGTGTACAATATGAAAAAAGTAGAAAATGAACGTTCATACGAGTACAGGCTAATAGTAATAGTTAAATGGATAGCATTGGTAAAATTGCAGAATCGTAGACAGAAAATCAATCACGAGGGATTGGTGGACTCTCGCACAGCAAAGACACAACGTAAATCCACAAAGCTTGACGTGGGGTATAAATGTTTTTAAAAATGTTTAGTGACTTTATTATGGCAGTTTTATCAATCTTAGCGCAACAGTTGTTATCATTTCATGACATTTAGGCTACTTACGTTTTTAACCCGCGATTTTTAAAGACTGTTGTTATGGTTGACGCAATATTGTTGAAGATACATATTAGAAACATATTTGTAAAGGGGCCAGTTAATAACTTGTATGTCCTAAATTACGGTTTTAATCAATTGACAAATACAAATAACAGAGTTATATATGTAAGCCAGTGCATTGGGCACCATGACAAGTTTTATACTTAGACATACAGTACGCTTGTTAAAAAATTAATTTAATTAGCATCTTGCTATCCGATCGTAGATATAATAATTTCTACCGGGGTAATATTGTTTATATCCTAGTGAATTTTGTTTTAACCTCGTCGAATTAGAACCACTTCCACACAATTGAAAAATAACGAAAGATAAAACAAAAAATTCTTAACCAAACTTTAATAAAGACAGTATCCTGAAAAACCAATTAAAAATTACAACCGCTTTTAACAATTTAAGTGCGACCAAACAAGCCAGTGAAATAAAACTTCCTCAGGAACAGACAATAAATAAGACCTGTGCGCAATAATGTCCGCTGCGGAATGACCCATTGTAACATAGTACTTATGAACAACAACTATCTAACTTATTCAACAGATATAGAATGTACACATAGCACAACGAGGCCAAAAATGAAAACAAGCAGCGCAATCCATACCAAATACCTATAGGTAAAAAAATATATCAAAGCCAAATTTATGTTTGTCCAGTGGTGTAGCCAGCCGAAAATTTTTTGGGGGGAGGGGGGCAAAAAGTTGAACTTTTATGTTTAGCTTTTGTCATTGTATTAACTGCCGTAGCGAACACAAATAACAATGTTACCAAACCGTTTTGAGCAGCAACTGACTGAGTGTTAACGAAATATTGAAAAACATTCAAAGAGCAAAACCTGTCTAAAAGTAGTAAAACTACATTAATGTATAGCAAACGTAATAATAACTACATCGTTTATGATGTAACAGTGCATGACAATTGAAGGTGTGGCATGCCTGTGATCGACTGTTGTGGTACTGCTCATAAATGCTTTAAAAACAAATTATGAAAAGTAAAATATTTATAATTTTTTTTTTGGGGGGGGGGGGGGGGAGAGGGGGGCATGGCCCCTCAGGGCCCCACTGGCTACGCCTTTGTGTTTACCTAATAGCCTGTGAAATTACCTTTGAGCGTTTAAATTTTTGTGTATGTGAATTTTTTTTTCAGATACGAAGAAGCATGCTCTTGAACGAAGTGGTTTGCAATTATACAACAGGTTACGTTAAGCGCGCAAAGAAAAAAAAATCTATTTATTGCGTTTTTAAAAAAGATTAGACGCATTTGAAACATAAAAGTATTAGCACTATTTTTTCCACAACCCAACCGAATGGCTTTACTGAAATCATGTAAAAGTTAGCACGAAGTGCAAAAAATCCTACGCGTTCACGATAAATTACCTTTGCAAGACTTATAGATTCGCAGTCGAAAATGCGTTAACTATATAAATAGTTGGGTAGACGTTGTGTTATATAGGGCGTCTGAATCCACACAGCGGCAGCCGTGGCAAGTTGATATAATTATATAAGGTGCAATATTACACGGCGCCTTGTTGGCCGAAACACTGCCATATTACAATGTAAAACATAATTTCAAATTTTTTTCAATTACATGCAGTTTAAGTTAGCAATAAATATAGTTCGACAGGCTTCCAGCCTCCCAGGATCACATTTGGCACGTGGGCCTTTTCAAGCTGAGCCAATTTAAAAATTCTATGCCACACAACTTTTAAAATAGAGTGCAATGAATGTACGTCGTACGACTATCACGCGGCCCACAACTCCATTATAACACTAAGCTATTCAAAAGTAACTCGCGGCCCACTAAAAATGGGTCTGCGGCCCACATTTGGGCTGCGGCTCACAGTTTTGCCGACCAATGGTTGAGAACCACAAATCAAATTTGGGCTTCTTATCTTTCTCTTTAAATAGCGGTACTCTTTTTAACAAACAGCTCAGTGAAAATCATCAAAAACGATGCTACGCAACTTTACATAATGATCAATTAAAGGCTTGTATGACAATTTACTAGTTTACTAATTTTACATACTTTACCAACCGGACAGATTTACTTTTTTAATGGGATCGCCTATTCTTTAGTCAGGCCAGTGAATTTTTAAATTTGGTCAACCAGGCCCCACTAGAACTGCAAGAGGTCATACAAATATGTTTTTTTCCTGTAGGACTACAATCCAGCCATGTCCCATCGTTGTTTGCCAGGCTCCACCGGCGGGGCGCACTTCCAACATTGAAATCCACAGCTTTAGGCCAACGTTACCATGAATTTGTTTCGCAGTAGTGTCTTATAAGTAATAACATATTTACAGTCAATGTTACATATGTTTGCTAAAATATCATTTCGAAGCACATATCGCGCGCTTTCGTAACTGCTTGAGGTTTGATTGTTCAGCGCTACGATATTGTAGTGAGCTGTCATGGCCGAAACTCACTTTGATTGTGCAAGACATTTGACAGCGCGCAACGTGCAATACATAATACTTCAATCTTAAGTGACGAAATGACCAGATGTATGGTTTAAGCATAATGATAACTAAATGCATGAAAACATTGTTGTATACAATGGAATTAAGTGCAGCCCACATTTTTTAATATTTATGACTTTCTTATGACATATGGTAGAGCTGTGACTTTACGAATGCAAAACCATGTATCATTAAACTATAAGTAAACGTAAACGTGTGTAACAACTTCATATACGAATGGTGCCCATAAGCAGTGTTTTTTTAAGGTGTTTTGGGGGACCGTTTCGGTTTTCTCCAGCGGTTTCCCAAAATTTGGACTTGCAACTATAGTAAATAAAAAATATAGTGGGAACAAGATATTTCAATCGTGGATCAAACTGAAAGGTTTTGATGATGCTCTATGAATGAACGTGTTTACCCTCCATGCTGACGGAGGCATAATATGTTTGCTTTGCTCTAAGCATCCAGTAGCTATCACTGGCCGAGGCAAGTTTGCTGATGTTTACACCAGCGTACCCGCCAGACCTCAGCGCCCCTCTCGTCTGGATGTGCATCTGAGCTCGGAGCAACACCAGCAAGCAGTTAAACTGGAACAGAACCAACGTGTCTCGCTATTTCACACAAAGTATCAAGATCGTGTATTAAATAAAACCAAAACAGTGGCTGAGAGAGTACATCTAGTTTACTGGGTACTGAAAGAGAAAGTTCCTTGCAAAAACTTCCTTGCAAACACTGGTTGACCGCATTGGTCACAATGACCGGCTTTGTGACCTGCGACATACCAGTTCAACAGCAGTGACGGAGTTTATTTTGCTCATCTCCGACCATCTGACTGATCGCATCGTTGCTGATGTCAAGCAAAGCCTATGCTGGGCTACCATGGTCGACGAGACAACCGATATTGCTACTTTGCAGCAATATATTACATTTGTTCAGTACGTCAATAAAAAGGGACGCCAGGCAACTGCATTTTTGGATATCCGTCGGATAGACGCTCGCGGAGCAACTGCTGCCAACCTATTCCGACTCTGGAAAGAGGTCGCTGCTGACTACAGTCTTGATGTGGGTAAACATGTCGCTATTGCATGAGATGGAGCTGCTGCAATGATAGGCCGCCGAAATTCCCTTTCACAGAAATTGACTGCACAAAATCCGATTACCTACACAGTGCACTACCATGCGCATCGCTTAGTCCAGACGTGGAAGTACTTTTCAATTTCGCCGCTCAAGACCGCAAAACTACAAGAAATGCAAACTGTTGATGTTGATTCTTCTGCGCGAAAACTAGTCAAAGCCTGCCGTACTCGCTGGCTATCTCATGGTCAGGCTGTAATCGCAATGAAAGCAGAACTGCCTGCTGTACACGCTACGCTCCAATATTTTGCTACCGAGAAGAAAGATTGCACAGCAGTTGGTATTCTTCATTTAATTTGCTCCATATGCTTTCTTTTCACCCTTTACTTGCTGAATGCTGCTTTGGTCCATCTCAACAAGTTATCATTGTTGTTTCAAAAGGTAGTTTTCACTTTTCTCACATGCAGTCTGCACTTTCAATATGCAAAAAAGAGATTAGGAGCATTGCCAATTCAGATCAGGTTTTAAACAGCCTAAAACTTGACTGGGAGAAGATTTCAAAAATTTTACCAAGATCTTAAAATACACTTCTTGAAGATGATTTTAAACTGCTGCGATTCACCACAGAAACATACTGTGAGGCACTGCTCTGTAATCTCGAAGAACGTTTCCCTGAGCCTGAGGTACTCTCTGCTTTTCGAATCTGTGATGCTAATGATATTCCTCTTGATACCCCTTAGCGCCAGCTTTATGGGAATGATGATCTCTCGCTGCTTATCAGAAGATTTGACATTGTTCCTGCTGAACAAACCTCGAAAGTACTAAATGACTATCAAACGTTGAAAGATAGAATGACAATGCCAGAATTTGAGTTCTGCCAAGATCCCGGTGATGTCTGCAGCAAAATTGCTCGAGACAACGTATTCCAGCAAATGTTTCCAGAGCTGCATCGACTTTGCTGCATTGCATTGTCAATTCCTCTAGCAACCGCCTGGCCAGAGCGAGGATTTTCGACTCTATGTCGTGTTAAAACCAAGCAACGAAATAAGCTACTAGATATCACCCTGAATGCTCTAATCAACATTTCGATGAACGGTCCGGAGCAGCTTACTGACGAGGATGCACAAAAGATAGCTGAGAAGTGGCAAAAAACAAAGGACCGACGAACAGTGACAGTGCGAGCATTGAAGGCGTTGGAATCTGCAAACAACGAAGAAATGGAAGCTGGCGGATGGGAACGGTATTGCGAATCTGTTTTGTTGCATGAGATAGAACCTGAAAAATTTGTTCTGTGATTGTGCACTGCCAGTAGCCTAATAAATAATTCGTTTAAGCAAATATGGCTATTTTTTGGCATTTAAATGAAACACTTGCGGTCTCTTAAAACTACTTAGCGGTCACCCAAACCAAACCTTAAAAAACCCTGCCAAGTACGGCTATCCTATTTAGGTCGTACAGACTAATTTTCTAGCTAAATAACTGTAGAATCTCCAATCATCTTCGCCGCTCACAAAATATATATTTAGGGTTTACCTGATTACTCTTTCTTATATTACCAAAAATCTTTGTATTTAGCTTAACATTTTGGTAGGCTGCTGAAAATCTTCAATATGAGTAAAAAATATATTTAGCAAAACTACCTATGTTTCTGGGTCGGGGTGCGGGTATACGGCGTCTGGTAGGTGGTGACACGGGTGATTTTGTCAGTTTGAAAATTAGTATAGTACCCTTGCCGGCGTGATAATGGTTAAAATACTCGAGGCAATATGTTGTTTAAACTTCGCAAAATAAGTTATTTTGACTGTTTTGTCTATGTAAAAATGCTTTAAACACTCCTAAAAATACTTCAAAGAAAAAAAGTGCCCTAATAAAGTATTTTGGAATCAAGCTTGGCTAAAACACATCAAAAAGCATACAGAGACTGGGCCCCTATTAAAGTACATAGCTGCAATGTACAGCGGGAAAGACCCACTCAAGATTGCTCCAGCGTTTGAATAGTCTTATATTTGCTTATGTAAATAAATAAAAAAAGGATTATTTTGTAAATTGAATAAATTGTGCGAAGTGTAATAGGTTTCCGTAACTCTATGAATTTTTATACTTTTTTTGCATGCCAACGGAGTTTGTGCCGCTAATTAAGCGCTTTGTAACTACTTTTTAGTAGAAAAGGCGTCCGGCAACGCGAGCTGATTGGATGGTTTTGAAGAACATGGCGGCACACGTAGCCTATGTTTTCTGACCTTTTAAAGAGAAACAGCAATTGTATTTAAACCTTGTAGTAATATGCCCTTCAACACAAATAGATTTATTAGTGGCGCAGATTTGTACAAGTTTATTAAACAATTTTATTTTTTGGCAGAAAATGTGTCGCCGAGCCAAATTAGAGATCCCCAGGTTGAACGAAGCTGATTTGGTGGAGGGGTGTTATATTAAGTATTTATTTCATGATATGTATAAATCGTAAAGAGTAGGATTTACATGACGATTAGTTCATGATAACCGTAAACCAAATGCCATTGGCCGGTCATTGTGTTATGTGTACACAAGCGTATCCTGGGTAAAGTTATATAGAAATTAGGATGTTAGCCTACAGCTTAGCAGCACAAAATGCAGTCAAACATCGAATTTATTTTGCTGTAATGCGGTGATGAATGTTGCAACAACTAAGGGGTTTCAATTTTTTATCTAAATTTGCTGCAATAAAGTTACGCGTTCCTCAGTTAGTAGCAAGACTTTTGACGCAAACTAGTATAACACGGCATTGAACTGTTCGAGATTAGGCATGGCTTGTTATCCAATTGGATGGTATTAAACGTTTTTTCCACGACTAAAACGTCGAAAGCGAAATGAAAAAAGTAGGACAGATCACATTTGGATTTATGCATACATTTCATACTGTACAATGTTTTAAACGGGTAGTGGTGTTTAGTGTTCTACAAAACTATTTCAATGATTGCGTGCAGGGAAAATGACTTCACTTAGGGCAGATTACCTCCGGTCGAATGTTGGTATGCTGCTTGGTTTAAGAAGAAACAACATCGGTTAATAAATAGTTTGTCACAGGATTTTAACGTGTTAAGTCATATTCTAAAAGAAGCTCATTATAGTTCAAACGAAAACAATGTAAGCCTTTTGAAACCCACCAAAGTGTATCGCATTATAAGCAAAATATCGTAGATTACAAAATTCGCTTCTACGTTGTGATTTAAATCAAGACCCAAACATACGAGCGATTTCACAAAAAGCCCCAGCAAAAACCTAATGGCTGTTCACAGCCAAGGACCTGGATCCAGGATTTTATCTTTTTTATTCGAACTCGTGCCCAAATCTGCAACGGAAATCGAGTATAAGTAGATCCGAGAGATACGGCAAACGTTCGCGAGAAATTGCCCAAAAAATATATAACGTCAATTGCTCAGTATAAGGGCATGTAACAAGATATATGAAATACATTTTTTTCGTAACACGTTTCTGAGCTAAATAACACATGTTACATCTGTACAAAGGAATCAGTTTAAAGATAAACACGGCCCTACTGTTGAAGCCTTCCAAAAGGTTGCTTACCGCAATAAATGTTATCATCACATCAGCGATACTGCCTACCACTGTAATGAAGTCAAAAATGTTCCAGGCATCACGGAAATAGTTCTGCAACGTATAAATAATCTCATTTACTGCAATGGCCTACTTTTAGGTGTACCACACTTAAAATCTATTGAAAATGTTACAAAACCATAATTAAACTTATATAGAAATCAAAGTAATACGTGTTTATTTATTGTAATCTATAGTCTATCTATAAGTATGCTACTTGTTATAAAAATGTTTGGAAAAAAACAACATAAAGCCACTCAACGACAATATCATGCACAACTTTTACAAAATTGTATTCTATTAAACTACATTACGCTTGATTAATGACCTGAAATTAAAGGTGTTTATCGGGTTGTTAATAAATTTATTTAATCTAATAAATCGATATGGTAGGTGACATTTTTATCATTTCATTTTCTATCTGTAAGATAAAACAAAAATTGTGGATGTACTGAGTTAAAAGAAAACTAAATTTTAAACGAAAAACGGATTTAAAAAAAAAAATTAACCTACAATAGGTTTGAGACCGATAAGCTTTAAAGCACATTCTATGGTGAAGAGAGCGGTGAAGATGAAGTTGGTGTAATCCAGCGCTTTGTCATAGCCGGGCGTATGGGCGCTCCTCCATCGATCCTAATATTCGTGCAATACACAACGACGATCAAAAGCAGTAGACTCATGAAACTAATAACCTCGCAAAACTTATTATATACCGGTGAAGGGAGACAGTTTAAAGGATTAATATCAAACCTAGGGAATATTCTAATATCTCAAGTTTAACAGGTTCAATGAAACAAAAATCTGTTCTAAAGGAATAGTGGAAAGGGTGCGACGTTTCCTATTGCATTTAGCGACAAACATCATGCAAAACAACGAATAATCAAAACAACGAATATACAATAGAGCAATATATTCAGAAACTAGTTACCAGTGGACCATAAGCAAACATTTTTATAAAACATTCGAGGCTAAATAGTGCGGTGAAGACAATGTTGAGTTCATGGAGGGCACCTTCGTAGGCCACGCTCATATTGTTGTACTAATGTAAAAAAATGTTTTTTGTTTATGTCGAAATTAATTTATATGTTATAAACTAAGAGATTGACATATAATCGGTAAACGTGTAGATATAAATTTTGCGCTAAACTTTATTAATATAAACATGAGTTATGTAGAGCGAACCGACCGAATGTTTGCTAGAAAACAAATTAAAGAAAAAAATTAAAAACAAAAATAAATACTGATGTTTGTGTGTATGTGTATATGTGTGTACATACCTTAAGCATAAGTACGACGGTGTTGAGTACAATAAGCGACATGATTATCCATTCAAACACGGGGGAAACCACAATTTTCCAAACGTGATACTGCAGACTGTGGTTGTTATCGGGCATAAATCGTGTCAGAGGTTTCGAAGAAATAGCAAAATCCAAGCAGGCTCGCTAAAAATATTATAGTTGCTTTACCAACAGTTTTGTAACAGTTATAGAAGCTAATAGAAACACTAACTTATTTTTTTCGACACAGCCTTTTAAACATGAAAAAAGGCTCAAAAATAAGGTGAACTTTATGTTAATTTATTTATTAGTAAACGGAACGTGATTTTGCCATCGTCCGTTCAATAGATTCAAGCATTGCCGCAAAACAATAGTGCGATTGTCCCCAATCTTTCAATTTAGGCAGGACCATAATATGAGATATATGTGTTATCCTATAATTGCACTACTTTATATATTATCCCGAAGGGAAAAATGTTTCGGTAGATAAATACTGATTGGCCAGATGATTGCCACATGCAATTATTGTGATAAAGCAATTCCTAAAGCGGGATAAAATATATCAGGAAAGTTTAATAACAACTTCATAAGGCGCGCAACTGCAATTCTGTAATTAAAGTACCTTACTAGACCTGGCCTTCTACTTGGTAATAATTATGACCGTTTCATTTGGGTTAATTCGGAACTGTATCGTAACCACAACTTATGATTATTGCGTAACTTGAATTTCCCAACATAGTGATGAAGGTTGTAATTTGTTATCGATTTATAACAATTTTTATTAGAACTACATCCAATTATAAAAAGCGCATCATATTGCTTTAAAAGCGCGTTAGCTAATATTTTCTTACATCTTCATTAGCTTTTAAATAAAAAAAAACATTTATGTAAGCAAATTTAGAGCGGGGATATTTTCGTACATTTTACTGTAAATTTTTCTGCATCTGTACACATTTGGGCGTTCACCCTTTGTTCCTAAAAGTGCATTACCCCAAAGAAGCAGGCAGATAATAGAGCTTCTTTAACCGTACACAGAGTCGCTTTACCCAGTTGATATTGCTCGTTGAGTATATTTACAGTTTACTGTCAGTACATACGATAGCGTAACGCTTTTATATTTGTAAAATAAAAAGTATATCAATCAATCTTTACCTGAACATTCAAACGCTTATTGATTGCTACTTAAATAATTAATTTTACCTCGTTTTTTTCGAGCGAGCAATTCGACATAGCACGGTCTCCTTCATCCTGGAATGTGATGATGATAAAAGCAACAAAAATATTTACAAAGAAAAACGGGAAAACGATGAAGAAAACTATGTAGAAAATGCTCAATTCCATTCGATAACCTGGTTGTGGACCCATTCCTTCGTAAGTTGATTCAATTGAGTGCCATAACACGCTAATAAGACAAGAAGCCATCATTTTATGAGATTATGGTAATATATATGGTTATGGTTAAAACAAATAGTGCGGAGTAAACCCCAATTAAAGCACGGACAATTGTACTGAATATTTTGTAAAAGCATTTATAATTTAAATTGAGTATAAACACAGCACACTTACTCTGGCCATCCTTCGCCAGTAGAAATTACAAACAAGGTAAGAAAAGAGAAAAGTACATTGTCGAAATGAAAATCACGTCTTAACCATTCCCTGTTAATCCTATGAATAGTTCCGTCTGCGTGGAGCGCTGTGTATTCACCTCTGTATGACAACATATCCATTAGGCTTGTACGAATCTAAATTCTGATAAAAAAAGTCGGAATACGTACTTGCAGTCATTTTTGAAATGTTTCGTTTCATCTGTACAGTAGAAAAACTTTCCCTTAAACAGCTCTACAGCAATAACAGCAAATATAAACATAAACAACATATAGACGATAAGGATGGTGGCAACGTTTCGAAAGGCGTTAACCACGCATAAAAAGACAGCCTGAAAAATAAAGAACAATGACTGACGTGTTGGGACAATTTGATTTATATAATTAAATATACATGTTACATAAGTTACAGGATTGCAAATATAAGAATCAAATAAAGATAAATTTAAGGCATTTTACCTTTAACTTTGGCAAACGTTTAATTGTCTTAAGTGGACGCAATACTCTAAGTACACGAAGAGATTTAATGACACCAAGGTCAAGCTGTGGATTGTCCGACGCTCTGCATTAAAACATATTCGAGTTGTTGAAAGCAGTACTGTGCTGCGATGAGCAAATTGTAATTTTACTATAGGAACAAAAAGTTTACATACGTTAGCGCAAATCCAATTAAAGCGCTGCAAACTACCACAAAGTCCAAAATGTTCCAGAAACTGTGAAAATAGGATCCTGGATGTAGCACAAGGCCCAAGTCAATCATCTATTAAAACAACGTTTAGCCAAAAAAATCGAACACTAAAAGGGGCAAACAAAATATATACCTTCATGACCATTTCAAAGGTAAACACAGCGGTGAAGATATAGTCGAAGTACTTAAGGACATTATTTCTCTGTGAGTCTTTAGTGACTGGATCTTCTGTGGCTAAGGTCAGGCTGCTCAAAATAATAATCACTAAAATTGTGGTCTCAAAGTAACGGAGGTTGACAATGTAGTGACAAGCCAACCGAATTCTGTAAAAATGGGAAAAGAAAATAGTTAAAGGAAAATCGAGTTAATAATTTTTGTTTTACATTCGGCCTCTTACACACCCAAGTGTGTAGCCTTCCTAATCGCGCGGCAACGTTGTGCCATACAAAGAAAGCATGAAAAGTTTCTCTTACGACGTAAAGCATTTACGTAGCGCAACTCTATAATGTATCTTTTCATACAATACTTACAGTGAGTAAAACCAACACTAAGCTAAACACTTACGGATTATCAGAACTAAAAATGAACATGGAACTGTAAGGAAGCACAGGTTTTGGGCCGTGCTCATTGTCTTCGTTACCGACGATCCCAGCCTCAGCATCACCTGTAGTCGCCGCACTTGCACGTTCAAAATCTGACAAAAACATATTTATAGCTAATAATTCATTCAGGGATGGCCAAACAGAGGCTTCCGAGCCGCATTGGACTGGGTAATCAGTTTTATTGAGCTCTTACGTTAAGGCTGTATATCTTAGCATGTTTCGAGAAATCTTGACAGACTTAAAACGCCGAGCATCCATTGCTGTATGATAACATCTGAGGGCGGAGGATTTTGCCGTATTACACTTGAATGTATTTATGCTACATTTTCGTTGTGCGCGAGGCTTATTTTATGGCTTACGCTTTTATCCTGATCATGTTTCTCTTTTTCATTTTTCTATAATCAAGTCGATAGATTTGAGAAACTTTGAAAGCGTGGTGGCATTTTTTAAAGAAATCCTGCATTGTGAATAAAAATCGCTAAACGTAGTCTAGGCTATACGCAGCAATATTCTTAGTGTGAAACATTTATACTTAAATCTAGCTGAGCAAAGGTATGTGTGTACGACTGTAAGTATTGCTTTCTGTCCATGTGTGAGGTGTGGCTCTTTGCATTTAACTACGTAAAAATGTGGCTCTTGGACACTGATTGATTGACCATCCCTAGGCTGATTATTACGCCTACTAAACCACTTTACTACTATAAAAAATCACAAATGGCATGACCCCAAATAGAAACAGAGTTATCAATAACTGCTATAGAATTTAAATAGTTACCTGTCAATACGAATGTTGACAAAGTAGTATGTGGTTTGTTAGTTTGCAAATTGACGCCATCGATGGATTGACTTGTCACCTCAGTAATCTGATTATTTATGCTGTTGGTTTGTGGCTGATTTCGTGTTAAGTAATTTGGACCTATTTGGCTAAATTAAAAATAATGTTTCAGATGAGTAAAATATTTGACTTGTTAGTTTAAATTAATAGAAAAAAAGCTTACTCGGCAAACTTTTCCGTGCTGATGATTTTTGCAGGTGACGAATGCAGGCTGTAAATATTCTGTAACAATATTGCATGGAAATGCCTCTCTCAATTTAAAATATTATTAAGTCGGAAAAATTAAAACTATATAAACGGATTTGAACGACAACAATTTACCTTTTTCTCAGGTGAGTGTTCTTCATTTTTATATTTTACGTTGCTGGCGATATCGAAATATTTGCCACTTCTTCTCTCACCGGGAACATACAAGTCGTCATCACTGTCGTCATCAAACGGCCCGTTGCCGTCACGCTTAGTCAGCGCTACACGTTGATGACGTAACTCAGTCTGTCGCCGATCCCAAATCGCACGAGACTTCACATTGTTTCCTAAGTCACCCGAATTTCTAAAAAGCATTTGAAAAATAGACTAATATTGTAGATTCTATTTAATTCATAGTCCTTACATTTGGTTTCTTATGTTTTCCATTGAACCTGGACTAACTGATTCAATCTCACGAGCAACGCGGAGGGCCTTCTTGGCCTCCTTTTCACCTTTTTCCTCTTCTTCATCTTTAGCAAGCTCTTGTGCGTTCGCTAGATTGTCGACGGCAATAGCCAAGAAAACATTTAGCAGCGTGTCTGATTATTCAGTTGGATTACATCAAGTAGTTAGGATCAAGTCAAGTAAAACAATGTTAGTTAAACTTAAAAAATAGATTACAAATTGCGGCATATATCGCAGTTGCGCGATCTTTATTTATAATAAATTAAAAATGATACTTATTAAAAAACAGTACGATATAACGACCTTAAAAATTATGCGAAAACTTTTCGTTAGTTTTACAGAAAAAGCTATGAGTTTGAAAAACAAATAGGATACAATTTCCGAACAGAACCAAAAATACGAAGTACAACGACCAGGGTAACCCTCCATTGTCCACACCACCGGTGGCCCGCACTCCATTGTACATGACCACATTCCAATCTTCTCCTGTTAATATCTGAATATAAATATAGTAAGATACCCGCCTAGTTTATATAATTAAATTTAGAATGTTTTATATAATTAAATTTAGAATGCAATCAAGTAGGTACGAGTACTATTTGATTTGAACTATTCCATAGGTTACGTTTTTTAAGTAAACTTTCAATCTACTTACCATGTCTAAAACACGTTTATTAAAGTTTTGTGTGCACTACAAAGAAAAAAATACAAAAACTAATGCTCTTAACCCTAAAATAACTTAAAAATACGAAAGCTAAAAAAAACTTTTCATAAATAAACATTCGGAACTGGATCTAACAAAATATCACATCATTAAATAAACTATAAACTACCATCTTAACCTAAACCGCAAGCATGCTAAAATTATACTTGCCACAAACCGAAAAGAACAATGCCAGAACTGATTCACAGTTTTTTGATCAACAGTAACAATTCGAGGCATGGTTTAGAATTGACGGAAAACACAGTTCAAATAACATTTTATTAGTATGAAATAGAGCTGGTAAATTTTACCAGAAATTAAAAGAGGAAACAAGCTCCAGCAATAAGACCGAAATATGCAAGTCATCAACGGACGAAAAATATATTTTGCCCAACATCAAATCCCTGTCCATAGCTTCATTACTAACTCCCCTAACAAAAATTCCACTCCAAATGTAAATTATAACTCCACCCATTATCCACTTCTAACCTTAAATAAGGGCTAACAGCCGATAACTAAATAGAAGCGCTCAAACGGCGCTATTTAAAAACTTTTAAACTTGGGCGTCGAAATCTAGATACCAAAACGGCCGCTACAAGCCCGTTTCGGGGTGACATTTCGCACTCGCCCAGTCGCCAATGCGGCTTCGCTCTTTCGTACCATAAAGAAATACGCATTTGTTGTATTGGAAAAAAATGAATCATAATATTGCGATTAGTATGTTTTTTTAATTTTTGATATATATTTTTGCCAAGTTTAAAAATGTAAAAGCATTTTTTTGTTTCTCTAAACATATTTTGGCTCAATTGAACCAAATAAATGCGTTTTTGCAAATCGTGAGATTGAGATGACCCATCTTTGACTGCATATTTGAGCACGAGTTCGCTCTAGAACACCATGGTTTCTATAATTACTTGTTGTATGGCGCTAAGTTACGTCCTAGTTTTGTAACGATTTTTTTATAAAAACATTTAATAGTCCCCCCAAACAAAATTATCTAGGTCTGCCCCTGGTTGTCCACACTAAAAATGTAAACCTCACACAAAAAAATGAGTAACTGGATATCCGTTTATATTAACTCAATTATGTGCAACCGACAGAAAGGAATTACCCTTGGTATAAAACCTAATTAATATTTGATCAGGGTGCGTGAGGGGGGGAGGGGGGGCTTCGAAAATGTAATTTTTGGCCATTCAAACGAAATAAATGCGTTTTTTGTGCTTAGCGCGATTCGTCTAACCCTAACCTTCAATAAAATAAACGAACTGTGTGGTGTTATTAATTCTGTGGGGTGTTATTAACCTACTTCTTTATGATGTCACGTTTCAATGTAAATTTGTGACGCCATGTTAGGAATTGAATTTGTGACGTCATCTCAAAATAATTTCAAACCACCCCAAACAAAAAATCTGGATCCGCCCCTGCACGCGACCCTTCAAATTTAGACAGCGCAAATGCACTAAGAGTCTTTCAAAAATATATCTAAAATTGTCACGAGTTCTATACGGTAAAAATGAAAATTGTTCACGTAGAACGCGCCTACAAAAAATTAACTATTTAAAAAAACAGAACACAATTGCCAAAAGTTTGTGTTGTGTAAAACGCTTTTTACAGACTGAGTCTATTAGTGAACAAGTTCATATACGCCGTTGCTCTTAAAGTTTTATGTCAAGACCGCTCTAAAACCTGGGCTTTACTCGTATATTGGGAAACACATGTTTTTCACTTGCAAATGACATAATTGTTAGTCTATGGGTGATTTAATTTTCTTGCTTTGTACATATTGCTCACTAACTTGTTCATTTTCATGCGAAGCACAATATGTAACTTTTTTAAATTGATAAGCCACAGTTGAAAAAATATTTATTTTACTTATATAATAAATTTTATTATAAGGTCGATTCGACACAGTGGAGTTTATGTCATGGGTGTGCAACCTTGACAACAAAATGCTCCAATATGATTTTTTAAAGAATTTATCTAGCGTAATATACTACCTAATATAACAATAAATTTGATCAATCCAAGTACAAAAACAATTCTAAGCATTCAGATTAAGTCAACAACAAATTTTAATTATTTAAGTTAATACAAAACAGAGGAATACAACAAGTGGGAAAAATATTGATAGAAGATCAACAAGCATACCTGAAATACAGTGAGAATTGCACTTGGAAACGAATCAAAATTTGAATTTGGCTTTCCCTCGTCGAAACTAAACCTACGCAACAAACAGTATTCGCTTTTAGGTGACGTCATAATCAGATATTGGAAGGTCACAGTATAGGGTATAAATAATTCATGTCAGTCTTACATTAGCAACGCACAATACCAGAGATGAATATAAACGGGTAACGTTCGTCTTCCCGTTTGGGTAACGTGGTTAGCCTACCATTTACATTGACAATATATATATATATATATATAGTTTTTTAAACTATAAAAGTTTCTTTATTACCTTCCTCCAAAGATTTGCATCCCAAGAAGAGCAAATACAACCAAGAAAAGAAATAGTAGAAATATAAGTGAAACAATTGATCGTAATGAACTCATTAAGGAAACCACCAAATTCCTCAACCCAGACCAAGCGCTATGAGACAAAAATAAAAATAAATGAAAAACGCTCAATAAGGTAAGATAAAAACGTACAAAATGATTAAAATAGGTTGGTAAGATATTGCACTAAACATTTTTTGCTTACAACTAAGCTAATTAAATTCTATCAGGGACAATAAGTAGTATAAAAAGCAATTACTGTGGGCATATTTGTCTCGAAAATATAGAGCAGTGGTTCCCAATCTTTTTGATCTCGCGAACCCCTCTTCAGTTTTTGGAAATTAAAGTTAGTAAGACTTTTATTCTAATAGGCCAAAAAGTTCCTTTTTGTAAATGGATTATTTTAAAATCTGAAACTAAACGTATGTAAACAAAGGCCAAGGATTTATTTGAAGTCACTAATATTATTTGATGCGGTTTACTTCTTAATTTATTAGACGGGAAAATATCGTTATAGAGAAGTCATTTGTAATAAAAAGTTGTTATGGAGTTTAACATTAGGTCTGTGATTTCGTAAAATGGCCATCATTTTGTGCATAAAAAATATATGACCAGTATTGCCTCAAATATGACGAAACGTTTAGTTTTCAAAGGTACGTAACGCCTTAGCACACAATTTAGAATCGTGCATTACTCGATCACTTGCATTTATCAAGATGACTTCAGATAGTTGTAAACAGTCATTAAACCTACAACATTTAACAAAATTAGCGCTTAGGGAACAACAAACTTTGACTTAATATACTTGGAAGATATAGCATTTATGAAGAGCGGAGTCCATGCGGCGCTAGCCAACGGATACAAAAATTTCTGTTTGAATAAGGTAACTGGCTCCCTGTGCAGTCTTATCTAATTCAGTAGAATTCTGCCTTTTTTCCCTTGGAAAACCTGGCTTTTGGGTAAAGGTTAAAATGTTTACCTTCTGCCTTACGCAATTTTAATTGTGGCGGCATCTGCTTCCTAGTGAAGGCAGTTTGTCAGCGGACTGGGCTCAGACCTTTACTGACTTGCTCACAAATTTCCGGCTTATTTCTTGGTCAATGGAAAGAACCGAGTCACAACCCTTCCCTACTTTCTTTACTTTTACTTACTTTGTCTTAGTTAAGTTCACCATTGGTGGAAACATGAATACAAAATAATGTGCAATAAAAATATAAAAATAAAATATAAAGCGCCTTAATTGGTATTGTTTATCTAGTAGTTAGTTTGCCAAAATTTGTAATAGAGCAGTTGTGTTAAAAATACACACAAAAAATCAATCCGTTTTTCTGATCCCGAATCCTTGTCAAACAATCCACTGCTTTGTTTAGCCAACTCACTTAAACTCATTTTTCGTTGTAGCTAAAACCGATTGGGCAAGTAATTTACAATAGAGTGCATACTACGTTATAATCAACAATGCAGAGTTAGTTTGTTTTCTTTATGTTGTTTTTAAGTTGTTAGTTTACCACATCAAAATAGTATAACGCCACACCCATGTCGACCCCAGTTTAGAAACCACTGGTATAAAACATACCTTGTAAACTTGAATATACGCAAAAGACGAAGTGCCCTAAGGACACTTATACCAAATGATGCTTTAGGGCGCATCACCGACCAGATGATCTCAAACACTGAACCTATTATCACCTGTAATATATCAAAATAGCATGTGTTACACGATTAATTATTATCATTGACTTCATAATGTTTTATAAATGAGCGACAAATATCGTAGCTTCATTTTGAAAAAAAGAACAAAATTCAAATTATGAGTCAGGACAGAATTTGAACAAACCATTGTTTTATTTGTGAGCATTGTAACAGAGAGAAGTTTAGGCCTAATTGTTTCAAGCAGTATTTTTTAGCAATAGTTTGACTTGGATTAAACAACATATATGTTACTCTTTAATATTTTAAATCGATTTTTAAAATACATTCATAACATAAGGTACGAAGGAGCGGATACAATGAGTTTTCGTTTGTTTTGCAGTTATTATTGATTATAATCCTGCTTGGGAAACTGAACACAATATGTGATTATTATGTGAGACAATACAATATCAAAACTTACCACAAAGTCAAATATGTTAAACGACGAACGAAAGTAAGTCCTCGGTCCTAGTCCATATATTTTAATCAAAATTTCTGCCGAAAACAATCCGAGAAAGACGAATTCGGCATAATCTAAACAAATTACATTCTGTTTCGTAAAAACCGAGCCGAAGGCTACATAATAGTAAATTAAAACAAAATACAAAGTGACAGTTTTAATATTTGTTTTAATATTATACCAACAATCACAATTTAGACTTACACAGAAAATCTTCCCACCACTCGGGCTGGCCATAATGCACACTGGAGAGGAATGCTGTGTTGAGCAGCACAAGACAAAGAACCACCCAGTAAAATATGGGCGACTTTACAAGATGACGACATTTAATTCTAAATACAGGATGTATGAGTATGACCAAGCACATTATTTCTGAAGGGGCCTTAAAATACGCTACTGTTAAATAACTTTATTGACACAATCGCTCTGAAAGAAGGATACCTTCAAGATGCAAATAAATAACTAGAATGTTGTCCTATTAACGCGTGTCACTTATCAGGGCAAAAAATGATGTAGCCTATATAGGACTATAGATTAAACTTATGGTGTGGTGCAATATGTAATATAGTAAACTAAACTTACTCCGCGCAGTTAACTTATTTTAACAACCTTTTGTTTGTTTGTTGCCCCTTGGCACTTCTTTACTCGGTTAGCGGACCCCACTTTGGAGACCATTATATTACACAATTATGCTCTTGATTGTCTTCAGAGCAAAATCTATTTAAGGGTATTTCTTGGACGGCCTTTATTTGTGGCTATTTTAGTTAATTAGCGCTATCGATAAATAATAATTAGTATTAGTAAAGATTTCCACGTTTGCACACAACTTACCTAAAACGCTTTTCCTTACGGGTTATCCAAACCTTCCATGAATTTTCCGGTTTAGAGTTGGGGTTAGATCGAGTAAATGGGTTACCAGTGCCTGAATACAAATTTAAATACCTAATGTATAATTTAGAATAGATTTTTTGTGGCACATAATAGTATTCCGGACAAGTTATACTTTCAAGTTGAAGTAAATATATTGTGAGGTAACTTTTAATCAACAAATCTACTTATTCACCATTGTTTAAATCCAACAGAAAGGTAGAAAATTACATGTTGATGATACACATGTGTATAATCATTTTGCCCTACCAAAGTCGTAATAATAAACGGTAACAGAACATTTATTTAAATGAAAGTGTTAGGGAGTGGGCTTTCGGAAAATCGATACCGAAATCAGTCAGGCCATTTAGGCTAGACGTGCTTTAAAGAAGTGCTTGCCTCTCTCGTATACCTTTACAAGTTGTTAATTTCTGTATACTAAGCTTAAAACAAAGCAACATAATAAATACTAAAAAGTATTATTTTACAATCGTGGTATACACTGCTAATATTGTATACCCTTCGTACACCTTAAGTCAGTGCTTCTCAACCTTTTTTTCGCGGCGACCCAAATATTAAGCGTAAGTATGACAACTAAGCTTTGGCGACCCAATTGTTTTTTCTTGTAAGCGAACAAAAAATTGACATTAGCATTTCGAATTTTAATAATTATTATAAGACATTATTTTAATTTTCCAAATTCAGAAATCTTTCTCAGAACCAATCTCAATTAGTATAAACATGTGAGCTAGTGCAGTCGGCGACCCAACCAAATCAAACAGCGACCCAATTTTGGGTCGCGACCCATAGGTTGAGAAGCATTGCTTAAGTCAATTGTATACCTCAATTTTAATTCGGTATATTATACATTGTTACTCGGGTATACGCTATACAGCAGGGACGTGCAACCTGCGGCCCGCGGAACCAAAATATGTGGCCCGCGGTGTGCTTTGGTTTTTGGCCCGCACCACTAAACATTCAGGTAACTGTTAAAATATTTAAACTTCCTGACTGTTTCTTAGTCTAGGTCGCCTTATATAGCATGTACATTTTTAGTTTATTAGAATTAGAATAGAATGTGACCTGCTAACATATTAGAATAGAATGTGACCTGCTAACAAAATAAAACTACAAAATGTGTTTTGGATGCTGTTGCTGAAAGTGTACAACTTTGTGTGAAAGTGAATTGCACTGAGCGCTGCAATTGTTTTGTTCTTGAAATGCTTTCGAATAGCTACTTAAGGCCATGTAAAGAAAGCTTATCAAAAATGTCCGTTTGATCTTTGTCGCTCATTTAATATGTAATTTTTTATATTCAATTTCAATGTTCATGTGAGTTGTTAAAAAAATGAAATAAATTTCTCTGCGCAGCGCAGCTAAAAAGTAGTTTTTTTACCGCTAAAATCTCGATCTAAATAAGTTTCCACAGCTGAGAAAATTAGTCGCTTTCAAGGTTGCATTGTTCGGTTCAACGTAAGTGTGTGAGCAATTTTTTTTGTGGTAATCACTAACACAGTGGTAGGCCAACTGTGGACCGCGAGTTATTTTTGAATAGCTTGGTGTTATCATGTACCATAGTTGTTGGCCGCACGATAGACGTACATTCATTGCACTTTATTTTAACAATTGGTGTGGCATATAATGTTTTAAATTGGCTCAACTTGGAAAGACCCACGTGCCAAATGTGAGCCTGTAAAACTATATTTTTTGCCCACTTATGTAAACTCTATGTAAACGCAAATTTTTTAGAATATTTAACCTTAAAACCAAATATCCCCCTGAATCCGCCACTGTTTACGTAGTGGTTTTACGTAGTGGGCCTTAAAGTAGCTCTAAAAAGACTACTTTGGGCCGCAACAAAAAGTTGGCCGACCACTGCACTAACAGGTAGACGACGCGATATGCAAGTGGCCCGTGGTCTAATCCGAATACACATATTTGGCCCGGCAGTATGAAAGGTTGCTCGCCCCTGCTATACAGTATACCCGGTTAAAGAGGACTGATCTAAAGTTACCACATACTTGAAATATTTGAATAAGAGGTGGAATCAGAATTAAGTAGATCTGCTCGACTTCTTCTGTAAGCTTTGCGACGATGGGCTGCAACATATTACAATTTCGGGTAACTATTTAATGTTTTTCTTACCACAATGTAGGTTTATATAACTTTGCATAAAAGTAACTCGTATAATTGAAACTCACCTTCCATTGCGGACTTTTCAAAATCTCGATCTTCTTCAGCCAAAATAACTTCCTCTGTTTTACAATAATATCCGAATTAATTTAAAAAAATAAAAAATAGGTGTTAATAAGGGCAAAAATATTTTTTGACTTGGCAAAAAAGTCAAAAGTTGCCAAAATTTAAACGTTATTCAAGTCAAAATCATTTACAAATTGCACAAAAGTCGTTCACAAAGTTAATAAAAACTGTAATGAGCTTTTCTAAGTTGTCGTTCAGTTTAACATTTTAGTACAATTGAGTTTTCAATAACATCCAACGACATGTTAACTGTGTTATGTATTATGTCTTTATTATAGCATACGCGAGCAGGAGTTGCCAAATGTATTAAATAGTAACTGTTTTAATTACCTGCTTTTTGCATCCACTCTAGGTATCCGTCAAGCTCCCGATCGAGTTGTTGTTTTTTTCGAACTTTAAGAAAAGCTAAGCGGTTTTCGACGCGCTCTCGCTCTTTCGCAAACTCCCTTTTTTAAATAAACAATTAATTTTTATTACAACTTTTTCATCTATTTACTTTTATTACAATTTTAACTATGCGAGTATAAACCAGTGGTTTCTAACCATTTTTCAAAAATTACCCTGTGCCTTGCGCCCTTTAAATAGTAAATTATTATTGTATCATTAATTGTAGAAGTGAGTGCCTTGTAAATCAACCTGTATTGCGTTCAGGTAACTTATACCTTTCCGGATTCTTATGACCTTAAAAGCATCAAACGAAAACGCCCCAGTTGATTTGGCTTAATACTGAACTGTTTACGATATTAGGTAATATGATAGACTTTCAACTTGTCGTGCTAAGAGGCGCAACTATTTTCTGTCTATGATTAGCCGTAGCAAACTTTTTTGAGTAAATATAGCCCAAATTGTTTGTAAAAAGGCAAATATAAATAAAAAGGTTTCCAAACATCAATAAAAAGTGTCCAAAGCTGTAGCTGCTCAAATAACTGCAAATCGCAAATATTTGCCGCCAAGCAGGCAACATCCGATATTTTAAATCACTTTACAAAACTAGAATATTAAGGTGAAGCTAGTGCCCACCTAAGGATGTGTTGGCGCCCCCTAGGGGGCTGCCGCCTCGGTTAAGAACCACTGGTAGATAAAACATTCTATTTTACACGTGTTCTTTTCATGCACGAAAGTCAAAATACAGTACATAGATTGACTTACAATAGTATGTACTTCATGCTTATCTACAAACAACAATTGCCAACAACATGCTAAAATCAGTAGGCCTACTAAAATATTAATTTTGTTGTGTCCATGCGTACAATTAAAGTCCTATATAGGACAACCTGTATAGGCAAAAGCTATACGGTAAAACTTTATTCTTTAAATTTTTAAGGTAAAACTTTGATTAAATTTTTTTGATGTTAGTTCATTAGCACTGGAAATCGCCCAGATTTTAGTAGACAAACAGCATACTTGTTTTCAAAACCAAATAATGATATCATTAAAAAATATGAAAGTACGTTTAGAAAAATTAATACATTTAGACACATCATATTGTTGTTAGTTTAACTAAAGAAATTCCGAAAAAAACAATCGAACGTTTTTGTATAATCAGGTTTGTGCAGCAAAAGCTTAATATGATGTTAAGCCATAAGACCGAATAACACCAATGTCGCATAGGCTAAGGCAGAGTTACGAACAAGACCAACTATAGGAATATTGGTTAATAAACTCTAAACCAAATAGCTATACTACTTTAATTCTAACTATAAAGGGACTCATTCTACTGTACTGACGATGTAAATCAATTACAACTGCAATAAGCGCGATAATTTGTCAAATATACTTAAATTTGCGTGGTTAAGCAAAATTAAACAATCCATCAAGCTGTGGGCTCTTTATCACAAATGTCCACATAAATTGTAAGCCTCGTGTTATAGCCCATATTTATAAAAATGAAAGTGACACATAAAATGCAACCAAATAGTGATGTTACCGATAGCGTAACATTTTCGCCAGAGGGCGCTGGTTGTCCCTTGACTGTTTGCTGTTAAATATGACCGAAATGGGATAATTAAATGCCAGGTACCGATCCAGGGGGAAATTAGGCCACATGACCCCGCCAAAGTATATTTTTTGCCAATTTTACTAGGTAAGTACAAAATATTTTCGCGCTTCGCGAAAGTACGGCGCCTTTAGGCCTAACAAAATGACTTGAAATAGGCAAAACATACCACATAATCGAAAAAGGCTCAATTTATTTCCATTTAGGTTATTAAAGTTGGCGGCTTACTGTCTCGTTGCTGGAGCCTGAGCACACACCTAAAGAGCAGCATTTTGCTCCGGAACAACAGGTTGCCGAACAGTGTTACAGATAATTCCGCATTAGATATGTTACTTTATAGCAGGGGTCAGCAAATAGGGGGTCGCGGGACCATTAAGTTTGGGTCGCGAAAGCCTTAATACATTTAATAGCGGCCTATATTTGGTAAAACTTCAATTGCTTCCATGAGTACACTGAATTATATAGAACAGAGCCGTATTACTTTGAGCGCGACTATAGCATTGTTATCCGAAATATATGCACTAAGCCACGCAAAATGTTGTAAGGTCTTCGTTCGATCTGTTGAGGGGAAAAAGATTGCAATCCAACACTATATTTGGCTTACCGAAACACCAAACTAATCTGCTTAGCCGAAATCTAGGTTTACTTTCTAGTATGTGTTTTTAAAAAAACTCTCTTCTACTGTTCCGTCCGTTTTCTGTAACCAAAGCGTCGTGAGCACGTTGCACTCTATAGAAGTAAAATATGCAAACTTAAACCAGATAAATATTGTTTTATTTGCCTTACGCGATATGTAATGAGCATTTTTGTCATTAACATTACAATTTTTGCTAACATAAACTGCTTAACCATGTTATGCAGTTTTTCTCAAACTTTCACGATATAATTAAGCTATCATAAGACGCTTTGCGCGATCTTTATGTGGTTAATGCGTTTCTATACACCTATGGGACACTAACATGTAGAAAATGCATGTAGAAAGAAACCTATAGGTTTGCGGAAATATATTTTTGCGTGGTCAAGCGTCGTCCATCATTTTAAATGAAAAGTTTTACTCAAAACCCGATGCAGGAAATCTAGTTGCGCTTGGCGCATTGAGTTAAGCTGGAAAAAGCAGGGTTATTTATTGTTCTTGCGTTAAGCTGTCGCATTTTGGCTTAATTTTGTAACATCATGTCTCAAAATTTATATTGCCCCATCAAAAATCCTTAGATCCACGTATAAAATATTGAGTTCCCAAAAGGATTGTGAGACGTCGGGCATTTTAATGAGTCGCGCCAAAAATCTATACAAACCTTGCCAGTAATTATTGCAGTAAGCTAAGTAGCGGACGGGGGGTTGAAGGGGTTATGGCGAGAAGTTGATGGGGACCCAAGGGAACACATATTGTTTGCTAAACCATATTTGTCATCGCTATGAAACACCACAAGTAGTACAACTCAAGACTTCTTTTCAGTTGTGTTACAGAACCTTTTCTCTTTTAAAATGAACAAAACGAGAAACACATATTAGTCTTAATAAATCGAGATACAATAAGTTACTGCGGTTTGTTAACAAAGCTATTTGTTAAGTATTTGGGTCGCGAGACCTTGGTACTAATAATTTTGGGTCGCGCCAAAAAGTGTTTGCGTACCACTGCTTTATAAGTCATTTTTTTCTTTATTTAGTAAGCTAACAAAACAATAAGACACTAGTATCAATAATTTTTTATGAACCTCGTCTGTGAATTTCGCAATTTTTCTAAATTTGGAAAAAAATTGGCTCATGACCACTCTCAATATATTTAACTATGTGAACTTCCGTATTCGGAAAAGAATTAAAGGGTGACCCTAAATTTTCGATCCATGGGTTGACAAAACACTGCTAAATGTGTTATCGTATATGCTACTTTATAGGTCATTTTTGTATAAATTCATAAAACATTTTTTGTATAATTCATGTACCTACCCTTAGGTTTAAGACAAGTGTCACTAAAAAGTATAGATTGTTTTTCGTCAAAGTCTCATTTTTAACGCAGGGCAAATGAATGCGAAATGAAAAAAAAAACAAAAAAAAAAATTATATGCGACACGTAAAATTATGACGACACGTTTCTCAAGCAAAGGTAAAAGTTGTATTTCAAGACTCATTTGTTAATAAAATTAAAGTTATTCGTTAATTTAAAACAAAGCAAAGCTTCCTTTTTACCCATGCATGAAAACTAAAATAAGGCGGCCCAGACCCAATACGTTAGTGGAAAACGTTCCACTTTGCTATTCTATTTCTATGGCGTATAATGGGCGGTACTTTCGGACTCGTGTTTGTATAGTTTTATATGTTAGGTTTCCGAGTACGACACTGAGATACAAAAATGGATAAAATTTACTTGCACATTGATATGGGTTCGAAGTGTATTTATAATTGTCTCCGGGCTTCTGCTATGATATAAAGGTAAAAAAAGCATTAATGCATAGTCGTGATACCCTAATCGCTTGGAAACCAGATTTGTTGTGAGATAAATAGAAAATTGTGACTGGTACCGATTAAACGTAAAAAAAGTTGTTTTAAAAGAAAAAAAATTGTTTTTTCATGAATATTCACATGTCCTGCATCTAGATTATTGCATACGCTCAAGTTATCTGTCTTTGTGTACGTTTACCGTGTTAATTTCTCTGACTATTAGACAATATCTTGAAAAGCGGATGTAAAACCTTTTCCAAACAACGCGGCACCTACCAGCATGCTGATCTCGGGCACACCTGTTGCGACGCACTGGTTTAGACTAGCATTATACAGTAAGAAAGCTGTGAATAATTTTGGTTTATATCGCTCGGTCTGAGTTAGGAAGAAATACGTTATGTAGGGTAAACACTGCTTTATTTAAATAGGAATAACTATTAACATTATTTCGTACATGTTACGTGTATATGCCAAACAACGATCCTTAACAACTCGTTCCGAGAAAGATTCTTGCCTAAGAATTCGTTCTGGGCAATTTTGCTTAGTTTGTAACCTTATCATTTCTAATTTAACTAAATCCTAATAACCGGAGTAATTCACGTATTGGGTTTAATATCGCTGTATAACTCCAAATACTGTCACAACGGTCTTCTAGTTTGTGGACATTTTAGCCAAGAAAAGGTACTGAATTTAATTTACATATGTTATGTGTTAAAAAAGTTTATACATCGCCGTTGTAAAGACACTAAACAATACTTTTCTAAAGCGTTAACTGAAAATAAACTTTACTACAGCAAAATGAAGGAAAATATTTGGCGTATTTGAAAGTTCCGTAGAGTGATCTACTAACTTACGCGGCTAAAACTCCAAAGATCAGATTTAAGAGACCAAACGAACCAAGCAATATAATGCATACAAAAAACATGTAGCATATGATAGTGTTTGGGGGGTCCCCACCCTCGCTGTCAGCACCCTGTTTCAAAGGACAAAACAGCTTTTGAGAAATGAAATGTTCTGGACCATTACGAATTTTCTCTGAGGTGACCTGCATAGCTAAAATTGATTGGTTGCGATTTTAGGGATATGATCATAAAACACAACAAAGCGTACAACGTCATAGACCATTAGGACATCTGCACAAATGTGAAAAATCCCATGCGGCACCCTGAACTTACCCACTGAGTACACCAAGGACCAGGTTTAACATAAAGAAGGAGCCCACAATAATAAGCATCATAAAATATGCCCAATTTAGCGAGTTTCCGATTGCATCGTCCGCCTGCCACAACGATTAATATTGATTTATAAATTCGCGGTGAAATATTGATATTGAGGATGATTTGCCTAACGCATTTGTTTAACTAGAATATACTTCAAATCAAATTTGACAATTGACTATCACAAAAATAGTCAAGGTCCAAATTACTATTCTAAACAAAATTATGATTAAATGTCATCAATTTGTATTTTACTAAGACAACGGTATTAACTAAGTATATGTTTTTACGAAAGATTCAGTGTACTTTTGAACATATGAGAGGTATTATTTTTTAACAATTAGATGTTTTTTTTCAATTTATCCAGAGGACATGAAATATGTTATTATCATAATGTTCATTAGCACATCAATATCAGTCCATTATTATTTAGAGCTTGGCGACTCAAATATAAGATTGGTTAGAGATAAAAGTACGACAAAAAATATTTTATCTAGACACAATATTAACTGCAATGCATTCTTAGCTTACGTAGTACAATATGTCGGTCCATCCCTCCATGGTGATGCACTGAAAAACAGTTAACATGGAAAATATAATATTGTCAAACGTAGTGATTCCAAAGTTTGGACCCAGAGCCCATTCTCCACAGTAGGTTCCATTTGGACACAGATACGGTGATGTGGCATCCAGAGAATCTCCGATTCGTTCATCATTGCCAGAGCAAATCTGGTTTTCACGTAATATCTCACCTGGAGAGGTAAATATATATTAAACAAATGCTTTTATAATGTATGTTAAATTAATTTTTTAAATACAATCTTTTTAGAATTACGAAAACAAAACATTTATTTTACCTTTTGCAATATTCCTGGTGTAGCTAATCTAAAACTTATTTTAGGCTTTTTCCGAAATCATTGTTTTACAAAAATTAGATTATCATTTCGAAACAGTTTTAAACAAACCCTAAGGAGTTGTTGAAACATCTTTCATTTAAAAAAATATTGAAGATTTTACTTTCAACTTAAGAATCGCACTAGGGGAGGCAAAAGCGTTGATTTTTGAAAATATAGGTGTTGGAATGGCCTAAGTATTTTATACCCAGCTTAAAATATAAAGGGGTTTTAAACAAAACGACCCATCTCTCAAACGCAAGGTATGTATTTTTGAGAGACAGTCGTCGAACAAAAAAAAATGAAGGTTAAATGCAGCGAAGGACTGTTGTTATAGCAGACTAACAGTTTAGATCAGTGCTCCGCAACCTTTTGTCACTTGCGTCACACCAACAGGGTTTAAAATTTTCGTCGGCATACCCACAAATTATACTTAAATCGCCGATTAACACATGGGCTGATAACTATTGCAAGAGCGAATGAGTGTTTATGGCTACATGCGCAGAAGGCGCTAAATTTCCACGTATTATATTGTCATATCTTGCTATTTTTGGCTTTTAATGTCCAAAACCAAGCCACTCATATAATCATGTAACTTGCCTCTTCCCTCACGATGGCAAATCAGATCATTTCAAATGCTTCCAAATGAAATTGAGAAGATGAAACTCACTCGAACATTATATTTTGTATTTTAATGTTCGAATTGTCTTTTGAAACACCAACAAAAAATAAATTGGTGGAACACCAATTAGGACAAAAAATTACAATGTAAAAACAACTAAAATGCTACCCTATTTTACAAAGCTACATGGGTTTTGAATGGATGATAATCTCCGGAGTTTAGCTTCTGTACAAAGGTTAAAAACGATTGTTGTATAACGTATAGTGGGTGTTAGACATGCTTATAGCTCGGTAGTTGAGTTTGTTTCAAAATTATTTCCAAATTACGATTTTTGCGGTTGAAAGTCATGGGTTTTAAAAAACGTTTCTGGTATGGTCTCGCGGCGCAGCAGTGTTCCGCGAAAAGCACTGGTTTAGACCAGGTGTCTGGCAACAAAACACGTTTATTGAGTTAATTTCTACTACAATAAATTTGCTGTTGCTACCAGGCATATTTTCTAGAATGTTGTTTTATCGCTGTGTAGTTTGTACGTGTCTCGCACATTTTTATCTCCTTTTTTCTTCTGTTAAAAGTACAAAAAATAGGCATATTTGTTTGTCAGATACAGATCATGAGTATTATAAGGTTTCTTAACTTTAGTTAATAAGAAACTAAGATAACAAAAAATGTACGATTTAACTTGGGCCTTATGCCGAAAGGCGTACAATATTTCTTTTGTAACGATTAACAAAAAAACGCAAAATGCAAATATCGAGGACATTTTAGCATTTTTCATAGTATTCAAAGTACCATACATTTTTTGTTTTCAGAGAAAAGGACAAATCCTTCTTAAAGAGGCAGCCCTAAAATCAGGGGGTACGATAATGTAGGGTAAATCAATTTTTAGCAAAGTATTACATTTTTTATGTGTTTTTGACAAGACTTAAAACTAATTAAAAACTAAAAGTACCATCATCAGCTAATTTGCAGATTACTTCAAATAAATCGTGTAGAACAAGGCGATATTTTTTCAAGCGCCCAGGCTATACTTTTGTCAACTTTAGCTATGAAAATACAAATTTTATTAAATTTTTTGTCCATCATTTTTTTGTTCGAAGATAAACCTTCCTGTCATATAGGGAGATGCATAGTGGTTAGGGAGATACATATAGATTAAAACAAATATTTACATATAGCAGGCGTGATATTGGAAACCATACTGACTAAGCAGCCAAGCGCAAAAATAAATATAGCGAATATAGACAAGGAAATCAAGTGCCAGAATACAGTTGAATCACATCATTCCCCTGGTCAAAACAAGTTTTAAGCCGCGCGCTATAGGACCGCATCCTGTTTAGTTGTAAACTACCCTAAGAGTGTGGATTAGTAGTTTGGGATAACATGTTGGTAGATTGATAGTTATTTACGTATATGTATAGTTTTGGTTATTTTTTATGTGGTTACCTCTAAAAAACGACTCATTGAACCTCTACGCGCCAAAGGAAAAACAAATCTTACCACTTGATTGTATGTAGCAGGTTTTGTGAAACTTGCCGATGTACAGTTCCAGCCCAACAATGGAGCAGACCACGATAAAAAACAGTAGCAATACAGCAATTTGCAACAGAGGCACCATTGCTTTCATAATTGACTTGAGAACAACTTGTAGACCTGAAATGTTCGTGTTATGCGTTAAGTATTTAATTTGCAGACGATATGCATCGACATCTTTTAAATTCCTAAGTGTGCTGCAAAACTTAACTTTTCCTGTTATATTTAGACAAAGACCATATGATTTTACTATTAATATAATTAAAATTAAAATGATCTGTATAATGCAAGAAGTGTTTTCAGGGTAATCGAAACATAGAACAGAAAGGGCAAATAGGCGCTTAGATTTAAGACTGGCACATTACGAACATACAAAAGTTTATTTATGTCACAATAACCAAGTGTATAACGGCAAGTTGCGAATAGATTGCTCGGTTTAATGGCATATCCATTGCCATTTTAGAATAAATGGCCTCACAGTAAAACAGCGCAATCACAGTAATACAGCGCAATATATGTCACGCCTGCCACGGTGTACACGGCGCCTTTTGGAGGAAAATTTAAATTTTTTAACGGAGAAAAACTTACTGAAATGAGTAAACTCTTTGTATTTTACTGTAAACGTAGGAAAACTAATATAGTTTCGGAGGATAGTCTGGTGCAATCCTGCTGACATCACTGTACAACAGGCCTGCACAGTACACAACATACGGCCCGCACAACATTTTTAATGCGGTCCGCGTGCGGTGTATTACCATTTTTCGGTTTATACTTCTAATTTAAAAGTGAGACTTGCTTGTATATTGCGCAATCGCGCATAACTTTTGTAATGATTGGTGAAATTATTAATGCGCATAGTTAAGTCACCGTATGCTATTAATTAGTTCGTTAATAGACCAACCAGACAGGCCACGGCCTCCCTCTTCATTTGCGTATATTATTATTTGTCCGATTTAACTCTATCCGTTTTTGTGATGTAGTTGTTTCAGGATAAGCAAATTTATTCACCCTAAAAGCGCTATGCAGAGCTTACTATGGCATGTTGGTACATAAACTCCATAGTGTAATTCCTGTTAATAATAAATGCTGTTATTTTAAACAATATGTGATATTTATTTTATGTACCTAAATTTATGTACGGTACCACATATTTTTTCCACAGAAAGTTATGACGATTAAAGTAAAATAAATGCAATGTTTGGAGCTCTTTGCGGAATTTAGAGATTGGATTTCATTAACATATTTGCACAATTCGATCGAAAAACTGGTGTTTTTACATTTAATTTTTTTTTGATGTTTTTTTGAGGCCGTAACCTCGTAACGTCATCCTTGAAAATGTTAAATCCTGGACCCGCCCATGGCTCACAAATGATAGGTAATATGGAGTTTTAACAAACTATGTTTTTTCAAAAACCATTGTAATACACTGTTCTGATCTTTTTTTAAGCAGCCATGTTACACCACAGTGTGTAAACCAGTTAATAGTCACATTTAATAAGCGGTAATAGAAAATAATACTGTTTTTTTAGGAAAAAATTATTTTTTTTGTTTTAGTTTTTCATAACTCGGCGATATCATATTTGAAATAACATGCACGTTACCTAGGTTATATAATTTCAGTAGACGCTATGCGGCCGCTTAATTTTAATTTGCGTGTAGCAGCCTTTGTACTATTTTGAGTTGTTCAGGCCTGGTGTAGTGGTGTATAGTGTGTCGTTTTCTACCACATTTAGGTCAATGATTAGGGAATATAAGTACAAAAGATTAATAACGCTTAAAAGAATAGTAAAAGAATTGGCATAATGTATTACGAATCAGTCACGAAAAATGTCAGTTTAAAATATATATTCGTGTTAACAAAACTTGATACTAAATAAAGTAAAAAACATTTTGTTTTTCAGTAAGAGCGCGCCTTTCTTGGTAAACATTCACCCCTCTTCAGTGGGCGCGCCCCCCACTTTAAGAACCGATGTACTATATGTTATGTGCCGTGAAATAGGTAATGATTAAAGTGACGCAATTTTGGTTTTATTTGGCTAGCGCTGCTATTGATGTATATGCTGTATTCTTTGAATTTATCAACTCAATTATTTTCTTCTAAATTTATTATTTTCGTAAAGTGTTTAAAAACTGTACAAACTTTTGGACAACTCAGAATACACAGTAAGACTGGACTAAAACAGCTTTTGTTTTTATGGTAACAGTTATTTAAAATGTCTTATTAACAGTTATAGGATAATATAAGCTAAATGTATAAGTTCTGCACACGGTAGAAGTACTATTACAGATTTGAAGAGAAAACACAAATACCCAGTAAACTAGGTTCTTGATTAAACTTAACCAGGATCTACTAAACGCCATGTCGCTTCAACGAAGAAACTATTGCTAAACAAACATATGTAAAACATTACTTGGAATTCCTGATACGAGTTTAAGCGGTCGCAAAACTCTGACTGCTCTCAAAGTTTGAAATCCCGATCCCGTAGGTGAAACGTTGAAGTACGTTACGCATCTAAAACAAACAAACATTTTTTTACAATTTACTAATCTTAAACGGAAGGAATTTAACCGTGGTAAAATGAGATTTAGTTCCAAATTGACAGGTTAAATTTTAAACGAAACCTCATGTAACTCATATTTGTAAAAAGGCCTACAATGGGCCTGGTCGCACTTTTTATTCACAATTTTTTGTTTTGATTCCAAACGAATAGAAAATAAAAACTGACCATTTATAACCAGTGACAGCACCAACCAATATTTAATAGAAATAACAAAAATAATGATTTCTTTTTTTAATTCATGTCCGAGTAACTCTCCTTAAAAACAGCAAATGAACTCTTAAAACAAGAGTATGATTTTGGTTCGGGTATTTCGTAAAATAAACTATTTTAAAGATTCAGCGGAACATATGTCATTGGTTTCATCAGTTCATACATAATTTAGACAACGAATAAAGGGCTTCTGAGTAGGGCGGTCCCCAGACAATTCTGTCACGCACGTTAGAGGCCTTTTAATCGTACCGCGAACTGCGACCAATGGCTTTTGCACACTCCCGTGGCTTTACTCAACATAATAGGATTTTCTTGTTACATACATTATTTGTAAGTTGAACAAAATATAACGTGTACATTACAGTTAATTTTTTTTCAACTTAATCTTTGGTTTAGTCACCACTTATTTGTAGTCGACCTATCAACGAGAACTTGAATATCGTAGTTTAGTGATAGCATGACATTATTTTAAGGAACAACGCTTACTGACCCCGTCACCACAACGATAAAATCCATTATATTCCAACCATATCGTAGATATGATTCTTTGTGAAAGAAAAAACCAAGGGCTACAATTTTTACGAAAGCTTCCACGACGAATATGCATAAGAAGTAGGGTTCCGTTACATCCTGAAAACAAATGTTGCGCGTTACAGAACTCTCTGCGCAATAATACTGTTCAAATATCAGTACAGGATTCCACTTACTAATTGCAAGGTCCGGGGTGTTTTATCTCCATAAGGCAAGTGCTCTTCCAAGGCAAGAACAATACAATTGGCCACGATTGTTGCAAGAATTAGATATTCGAATGGAGTGCAAATTTACGTTAAGAAAACTTGCTGTAATTGCTTATAAAGTGTTATAGTAAAATGTGAGTTTACAAACCAATAGACCAAACGCCTAAAATAGCAAATATATGGAGTCCTAGTTTTTATATATTATTGAAACAAATATTTGCATTGTAGCTTTACTACATGTTCAACTTTCACCATTAATCGATCGTTTAAAGTGGTTTAAATATAAACAAATACTGTTTTTGCTAAAACATTAGAAGGTTATTCGACCTCGGTGAAATTAAACGCGTTGTCACGCTTTTGGTGGTTTAAGCATCTTCATAAATTATTTATATGATATTGCATTATGTGTTAAGTATAACGATTCTAGTATATATTGCAGACTCACATTGAACTATATATACGAACAAGACTCACATTGAACTACGGCCTTTTTTAACACCAATGGTATAGCGATTCTAATATTAGGGTTGGGGTTGTAGGGTGGAGAGTCGTTCTACAATTGAACAAACTTTGGCGGCATATTAATTTTTATGTTAGACAGGCGATGGGCCCCAAGACCTCTATTGGTGGTTTTACAAAAGCTCAAAAATAAAAATAAACTCACTCCAAATAAATAGGTTTCGCAAAAATGTAGAAAAACAATTCTGTTGGTCCTTGTTTGGTTGTAAGATAATAGTTAAAAAAATGAAGTTGACAGGTTGGAATAAAAATGTATAAGACACCAACTTATAAGTTTTCAAAACGTTTTGCGTTTTGCTCGCTTTGTGAAAACAGTTTGTTACTCGTCGTAGTCGAAAATATATATTATGAAATCTGTACGCTATATAAACGGAGACTGGGTTACAACTCACACGGTATTTGTTTTTGTGGCAGCGGCTTCAATCGCGCGGCCAATGCGAGTTTAAATACATCTAAACTAATTAAAAAATATTTAATTCTACAGATGAACAGATTTCATGACCGGTAATTATTGTCATCTCATAATTTCTATTGGCTGAAAACAAACTAAAAAAAACATCCAAAAATAATATTCGCTAACCTTACAGTCCCTCTTGAAATCCTGAACAGACAATCAATAAATACCATCTGCTAAAGAGCGTCCTGGATGTTATTAATATACGCGCTTATCACCCGCACCCTAACTCAAATAATATGTGTTCGTTTGATAGTCATTTGAACGTGTGACAGGATTGTAGAAGAGCGCCAAAAGATGACTTTCATTTTAAATAATTATATTCGAAACTCTGAAATTGGTAAAAAGTACATTTATTGTTTTAACCAAATAAGATTGAGCCCAATTTGGAAATCTCCCAGCTTTGGTCCGCTGTATAAAATTATAAATCTTTTTTATATACCAGTAATCTACAACACGTTATATTTAAAATACTGAAAAAGGATATGGCCACTCAATTATACGTTTTGCCAGTTTTCTGACAGGATTGTCAACTCCCAGAAGAAACAAAGAGCGATTGGCTGTTAAGCAGTTTTGTTGCTTTGGTATTGGGTTGTAGTACGACATTGTCCTGGCCTGTTGGGCCAAGGTCATCTTGTATGGGGCTCCATGTGGCCGTCCACTTTTTCCCCTTTGCTTAGGACCGCCTTGATTATGGAAGCCCTGACCACCTCCACGTGCTCTCTTTGTGAAGTTTTCGTCCGTGAATCGTGCCATCCTAAGATTTGTGAACGGCAACTGATTAAAATGACTTTGACATTACTCAGTTGAAGTAGAAAAACAAATTATCAAAAACAAACCAACACTATGAACACTGGCCAGCTGGAAATAGGAATTGTATGTAAGAACTGCGAGCTATGGGCTGCTCTACGAAACTCCATAAACATCTCGTTTCGGGTTGACTTAAATACCTGGGCTTACTAAAAGCATAAACTCGTAAAACTGGTTCTCGTTGCTTTGGAGCAAAATTATTGAATCCTTAAATATTAAAACAAACATTATAAACTGCTACAGTACAAGTGGTTTCCTACTAAAATAATTTACAGTGTGGAAATGCCCTTAATTAACATAATTTGCTAGGAAGAGAAAACGTTGTGGAAACCAAAAACAACAAATAAACCAAACCTATATTATACTTTACTGTGACATAACTAGACATCAAAAATTCATTCTGTGTATTTAATTTCTCGCTTTTAACAATAAAGGAAAAAACGATTAAAACACTGTTCTGTATTACTATATTTCTACAAGTAACGCTTGACACATAGACCGACTGTCGTAACGCAGTTTTCTTCTCAGCAGCCAACACTGTACAAATGACAGAAAAATCTATTTTTTCAGTCGAGCTTAGTTGATAAATTATTCAAGAAGAGTTACGCCCGGGGAATGCACCAACAGGCCAACTGTCACATGATGAAACGCTACGGAAAGAGGGTTTTGCTAAAGTACCACTCGCACACTGTTTAAGTGATAAGGTATAGGCTAGTGTTTTTTTAAGGTGTTTTGCGGGACCGAAACGGTCCCCCAAATTTCTCCAGCGGTTTCCCAAATTTTGGACTTGCAACTTTTTGGTATTTAAATGAAACACTTGCGGTCTCTTAAAACTACTTAGCGGTCACCCAAACCAAACCTTAAAAAACCCTGGGTATAGGTATGAGAATGAAAACAAAACTAATTTATGAAAAAAGTCACTATTCGTCCATAATTATTTCTTGCATATGACTCATCAAAAACCTATATAAAAATTAAAAAAAAACAGCATACACAGTTTAGCCTTACAGTAAGTCGCATATTATACTGGAGTCGCGTTTTCGCAACACGTCGGTAATAAAGGCCTGGACAGCAAAGTAGCCTAAGTGCTCTGAATTATTAATGTTGTTTAGAAACTAGAGGCAATAGCAAGATGGCTCGAAAACTTGTAGTTAAACTTTGATTCATGTGTCTACTGAAATTAAACTCAAGCAAGTATGTATACACAAATCAAGATAAAACAAGCATAAGTTTAGTAAACAAACACAATCATCCTATCATAATAAGCCTAAAATACAACAGTTAAACTTAGGTAATATTTTTTCTACAGCACATCTGTGGTGCAAGAAATCATACTAAATCAGTTACGGTATTTAACTTTAAACATGGTTGTATTTCGCACAGATAAATCTAGGAAATATAGGCCTATTATCGAAAACAGATATTAACTTTGGTGCTAGTAAAACAGGAAAAAAATATAGTTCTTTTGGATATGCAACAACAAACAACACATCTAACAGTCCTAAATTTGCTAGTGGTAACGTTGTTTCGAAAATTAAGTGAGCAGTTGTTTCAATTGCAAATTAATTCTTACGTGTCACTCCAATAACTATTCGACAAATTTCAGTGATTTTCGTTTCTCTCGAACTATAAGCTTGAAAAATGTATTTAGGTAAGAATTTAATATGTTTGAGAACTATAGTTGTTCGTCTTGCCGAAATTAAACAATTATTAAGAGTTACAACGTTTGATGCCCATATCTTTGGACTGTGTAGGCCAACGGTTTATAACCGTTTGACACTTTGACCGGTAAAAGTACAAAATTCCTTTCACAGACGGATAAGCAGAATTTCAAAGCCACGATCCTTAACGAAGCTAATGGCTAGTAATTCATGAACAACCCTTACATAGAAGTATTATACAGGGTCGCTAAACCATCTGGAAAATCAATTATGAAATTAGGAATTTTAGGGAAAATACTTATGTTAGCACATGCAATCCTAGAATGGAGCATCACAAATATTGTAACTTTTTCTGGTGGGCGGCCGAATTTCCTTTCAAATTTCCTGATATTTATGGGTTAATCAGTCACAATAAAGCTTTCTCTATACTTTACTCGTGCGGTTTAAAAACAGCCAAACGCTAGAGTTAATGTGCTTGACATATTACACAAACATTAAATTCAGTTATGCAAACTTGTAAGGAGAAGTATAAGAATACATAAAAAAACAAGTTGATTTTTAATTTAGAACTTTTTCGTGCAAAGCCACTTTTTTTTGCATCAACGCAGAAAATACAGCTTGCCAAAACTGCCCCTATCAAGAAAACCGCGCACCAGTGGTTTAGGCAAGAAATTCAAAAAAGGTAAAAATAAATGATCCACCAGTTTAAAAAACAACACATTGTTGTATTGAAGAGTGCTCGGCTATAGTCAGTCTCTTGTTATAAGCTTTTTGGTTTTGCTGAACGCAAATCAATTGCTGTTAGGCTATCGGGAAATGCAAAACACTGGAAAATGCTTTATTGATATTGTTGGAATATTAAAAAGAGACTATAAAAATCCCTTTTAAGGAAACACAAAACGGTGGTTATTTTAGGATGAGAACTGGAAAGGTTTAGAGAATGGGCAAAAAACTTTAAATTGACCTAGAATATTATGCTAAAATAGAAAATGGGAAAAAATCAGTCAAGCCTATATACTGTTTCATAAATTTGTCGAATTCAGAGATATAAATTATACCTGAAAAATTAGACTTGTTTTTGCTTAGTCACCGCCCTTCTTCTCAACGATACAAACCAACAGCGCATTAGAAATAGTAATTTACGTATAAATTTTACCATGCTTATTACTATACTTGCGAAATGCTTATAGCACTAAACTTTTGCCAACAGCGAATAAATCCAAGTAATAATCCTGTAACTATTAAATGTTCTCAAAGGACCTGTTGAACTGCCGCTGAGGTACTGCGTATTACACAAAAGTTTAGTCTGGATATTTCACAAATATTACCAACTTGACTAAAAGTTGTTGAAATATACTTATTTCAGTTTTATCTCGCAACAACAAGTATTTTGTGGCTTACGGTGTACGTTCACGCATTTCAACTAAATCCAAGTGTAAGATGACAATAAATTCAATACGTTTAAAGACGCATTAAGTATAACACACTGAACATATACAACTGAACAAATGTTAAAGCTCATGGCCGATCGAAATAAAGAAACGTATACCCATGTAATTAGAAGTATAAGCAGTAGGTCATATTACAGGCACCAGTCCTAATGAATACGATCGATAAAATTCGAAAGAAATGCTTACTTGCAATTCAAACAACTGTGTTGTGCAGGTGGCACTGGTCGACGGGTTCTTTCAGATATCGATATATTATTATAATTATACCGTGAATGCTAACGTAACAAAGCGGCGGACGGAAACAACCCCTAGCTAAATTATTTCAAACCAAGTCAAAAAACACTTTATTTGTTGTTGTTTTTTTGATACACACTACTTTATTTGTTTTGTTTTTTATACACGTATCTGTTGTTGTTTTGAGTTACTATCGAATAGTTAACCCCTGCAGACCGGCCACACACTGCACGAATATTATGTGCAATTTTAGTACGCTATTTTCGCTTTGGAAAAGGGTGTTCACCATAAAAGCGCGGTAAGTAGCTCATGACACTCTATAACTCTAAATTCAATTTCATGCCTACCTCTAAAATAAAGTTAATGCCGATGACATAACTTAGAGTGTAAGAATCACACAACTTTTAGTGGTTTTGTTCTTATGGTTCTTCTTGGTTAAAGGTAGAAGTTTACATTAATGATGTAAGTATTGTTTAGTGTTCTGCAAAGTAAAGTGTTTGTCTGTTTCTAAACAACACGAGCAAAGTTTTACAGAAAGTTTTTTGCTATACTTTGGAAACAATCAACGGACTTACCTATTTAGATGTACTTTTACAACGCTGTAGTCAAGGTTTACTTACCAAAGTTTTCCGTAAACCGATTCACTCGGGTACTTATGTCAACTGGTCCAGTTTTATTCCCTTAATATACAAACGGAATTTAGCTAACGCTTTTAACCAGGGCGTATAACATCGCCAGTTCATATAAAATCATGCACGCTGAGTTTGCCACAATAAAGAACATGTTGTTGGGCAGTGGATATCCCAGTACATTGGTAGACCGTTCTATTTCACAATTCCTTAATATTCGCCACCATAAAAAGGATCCGGAAATTACGCCGGTTGCAGATGTGCGCTTTAGCGTAATGAAACTTCCATTTGTCGGACCTGTTTCACAGCACATAAGACGAGAACGAGAACAAAGCTGGCCTCCTGGTTTGCCCTAAAACATTCACCATCGCTACTCCACAAAACCAACGTGGTGTACCGACTGCGATGCAGCTGCAACCACACATATATCGGCCAAACGCAACGCAACCTAAAGACGCGTATGAAATAACACCAGTCGTCACCTAAGTCGGAAGTTTGTGCCCATTTGCTCGCGAATCCTACACATAAGGTTAATTCAACAAACCGGAACTATTGGGTTCGCGGCATGACAAATATCGCCTTTTTTGCTGGAGTCGCTGATGATCCAACATCACAAACCAGAACTTAATATAGATACAACCTCGACACCCTCATATCTTTTTAATACCTAGCGGTACGCACTGACGCATACATCGCCCTTTTTCGCTGCTATTTTTTGTCCTTTTTTGCTTTCTTTTTACGTTTTATCGCTTTTATCTTCACTTGATTTTTACACTGATGATGGCATGAGTTATTGCTGAAACGTCTGTAAATTGCGAAATGTCGATTTTATCGAATATTATGGCTTTGATATTTTTATTAAAATTACTAAAAAAAAACGTGTATTGTGTTCCAAAGCTTTTTGCTACATTACTGTAAAATATTATTTCATAAAATTCAGCAGATTTGCAAGGGAATTCTGCTAACCAACAGATAGGTTATCTTAATTATGGTGCCTCTAACCAGGATTATGCCAAACATATTTTCCCAAAAACTTTGCGAAGTTTATAGATTGCGTAGTAACCCTGTATAATATATTTTGTCCTTTGTGGGGTATTATTTACTAGCCCTAGTTATCTCAGTGTAGAATCGTGCCTTCGAAACTGTGGTTATCATTTCGTGAAAGGATTTTTCGATTTTTAGCGGTCCTCAAATGTCAAAAGGTATTACATGTATTCAATTCAATGAGCTAGAAATTACAATAGCCGAAGAATAGTCATTGTTTCAAGAAACCAGCATAGGTGAACTTGGAAGAAAACATTTTTTTAAACTGGTTTAGCAACTTGGCATACCTATAAAATGATAGATACAACATAATATATTTAGGCATACATCGTCGTACGTTTAAGCTAAATCACAAGCCACATTTTGCCGCTAAAGCTTGACACGTGACACGCCATAATCTATCCAAATTACTTTGGGGTAATTTAGGACAAAAGTGAGAAATTTAAACAAAGTTAGCACGCAAAACTGTGCTTGAGCAACAATACGTTAATCTAGCAATTTGATTTCTGCGCAGTTGATGAACCGCGTAAATATTTGTATGACTTACTCAATAAATAAAAACTTCGCATGACTTGCTGCTGCGCGCTTAAACATCCCGAAATCGGTTAAAATAACACCAGTTACATTTAATTTCTACAGTACCCAAAAAAAATGTAAACTGATGTTTACCGAAAACTTGCAAAGATCATTCCTATTTTATTTGCGTTAAAAATCTTCAAGTTGTGTTAAAACTGATAGAAATAAACCGCCACCCTTTATATTTGTTGCCCACAACAAAGTATAATTTATTGTTTTAATTTCTGAGGTATTATATTATGTCATTGATAGTCGACTTACGCAGCGTTCAAGATGTTTATTTATAATAAAATATAGAAATGCGATTATGTTGTAGTTAACGTTATACTTGGGGGTTATACGCTAGCTGTCGAAATAGACATACTGTCTGTCTAGGGGTCGAATAAACATACTGTCATGGCCAAATTTAGTTTGAAATCTTAGGTTACATCACAATATAAAAATGTCTTACTTCAGTTTTTCATGAGCAGCGAGCATATCTTTGTGTCCATCGACCACGGCGCCTCGACGATGCCCTCTGTTGGTGGTTGGCACTTTTATGGTTCCAGTTTCATGATGTTTTGAGGAAGTTTGAATAACATCAGAATTCCAGCTTGTAGCCTCAGATACAATGTAATCTACCTCTAGGTGGTGCGGCTGTATTCCAAAATGATTGTACACATCCCTTCTATTAGTTTCGGTCTGTAAAAAACAAGTTTAACTTTATAAACAAATATGTTAAAATGTAATTAACACTTAAAATTCTCATATAGATAAAAATCCGAGCCGCACTCGGGACTCGACGGGTCGTTTTCTTTGGCTGAAATCTGACATGGGATTTAGGTCTAGTGCGGGGTTCTTAAATTTTGGGGCCGCACCCAGCTTGACACAATTTATCCAAACTCGCGCCCCTATGCGATATGTTTAATAGACAAAATGATCAGCATTATACCGGCAGTGTTTTCAGAGGAATATAAAAGTTGGACAGATAGTGCAGTAAAGCGTTTAAATGTAAAACCTGCAAATTATGCGAAATGTTTTCTTTAGCTAAATGTTAAATTGACAAAGTAAATATTTAATCGAACATTCAAGTTGGTGGATTGCTAGGTGTAAATTCAATAGCGTTCCAGAAAATATGATTTTGCACAACACAATATTTGTGATAGTGTGCACGAAGCACGGCGCCTTTTTACTAAACAAAAATGCTTTCATACGTTTTTTTAGTATAGCCCGTTTAATATCCATTTTTTTTTTAATTGACACTTGATTTTAAAAACAACTACGCCCTCCTTTAAAAAGGGTTTCGGATGGTCTTCCTCGCAACGATCGATCATCTCCAACTGTGATGCAGCCCAGTGTGATACCAGCGGGGATTTCAAACAGTTTGTTTTCGAATTAAATCGGCTGACGAGAAACGTCACCTGTGGCCTTGACAGTTAAAGATCGCAGAACCGAGTGACAAAACTTTCCAGAAGGGTTTCAATATGTGTTACATATCTAACATTTGAACTATTCAAGGAGACGCTTAAAACTTTCTTGCTGACTTTTAGCAGGCTTCAAAAAGTGGTCTAAATTCAATGATTTAGATTAGATACAATCCACAAGCCTTTGCAATATGCAGACCCGTTCATAGCTGGCGCTTCATTCGATAGCAGCTAGTTTTATGGGTAAACTTATTTCGTGTAGATCTCATTTTTTTACATCTATGACACGATTTCTGTCCATTAATGAAACAATATAAAAAAAATTGCCCAAACTTAAATATCTACTCTCATTCGTGATGGTCAAAGTGCACCTGTTGTAGGGCGTAGTAGCCATGTTAATATCCGTGGTTCTGCGATCAATGGTGTAGCTGTAGCGCGACTGTCGTATGTCAGATATCGTTATTTTCAGTTTGTCGTTGGAATGGCTTGTTTAGTCACGACTAAAAAGTAGTTAAAGAGAGCGCACTCCTTGCACACCCTTCACGCCCTCCTAGGGAGGCGCGTGATCCACCAGCATTTGAATTTGAACTTATTTTTACGAAAGCATGCTGCAGTTAATTATGATTTTCAAAAACAATTAAATAAATAAATTGGCTTTGATGTAATCATTGTAGTGAAAACTAGTTAAAGCCCTATCACTTGGTCCAACACTTTACAAAGGCGTAACGAGAAAAAAAATTAAGAACCACTTACAGACTAGTAAAAATACATAAATCTGTTCACGGATTGGTAGCCATAAATTATTCTTTATATAGACAACTGGGTCTAGTCCATGATAAACAACATTTACAGAGGGATATAGTAATAAGCAGGGTTAGTTATCTAAAAATGTCAATCTGAAATTTGGACATTTTAGGGCAAAAAAATTATCATAATCCTAGTGTGAGGAATCACAAATAACTTAACTTTACCTTGTTGACGACCAAACTGCATTCCACATTTGCTAATTTTTTGTAATTAGTCTTGTACAGTAGCCTAATGTAACCATATTTTTAAAAAATCTTTGCTGATTTGGTTTAGAAGCAAGCAAATACAGGAATTAGTTTTGCTGAACACAAATTTTACGCTCAGCTGTGCCACGTGTGGATGTTAAGAAGTAGCATCGAAATACATAATAGTAAAAAAACCTTCACCATCTTTCTATTTTTTTCTCTTGGAGGAAAAAGGGTCGCGGGGCACTGCTTTAGACCAGTCCCGAGTCCGACGTGCGCGGTAGCAAGTTCGGAACCGTCCGCACACTGCACGTCCTAAAGGTGGGATACTGGGACGTATAAAATGGTATATTTTTCTGTACGTCAGGGGTCTGCAACCCCTGGCACGCGTGCCAAAAGTGGCACGCGAGATGATTTTTCAGGGCACGCCAACTAAACTGTAAACTTGTTGTTTACGACTAACCGTTCGTATTACGTCACAATTAGGGATGTTCAAAGTAGAATCCCAAGGTATTCTAGAATAATAGGTTTCGAATCTAGAATAACGAATCCAGAATAGCGAATCCTAGTATATTTTTATTAAATTATTTAACCTTGATTTTGTTTGGGGAAGGGATGAATCTTAATCTACCCCACAGGGCCTACAATCACAGCAATAAATCGCCCAAACAATTTTCTAACATTCGTATATGATAATAAAAAAATCTCCCATATGTTTAACATTCTTAACAAGTGTCATTTGAAGCAGTTCTGTAAACTGTAATATGTTAACTGTCGAGGTTGTTGTCAAAACTTATATTTTTGCCAATAGTGAGTACAATGAAACACTGTCCATAGAACTCTTTAGCAATTCGGTCCTGTTTTTTAAAGCATTGTTGGGTCTTAGTGTTTTTTTGACTAACTTGATCTGTTATGCAGTCAAATAATGTACTGCAAAGAATACAAAGTTATTATTGACATAACGAATTCTTGACAATTATGTTGTGCATAACGTAATATTACTTTTGCAACTTAACGCATTGCGAACTCCACACCAGACATTACACGTTAGTTGCTCGCCCAATAACGCTTGATTGGCATCTAATTATTAGACGAACGTTATCGCGAGACGCGGTAATTAGTCGCCCGACAAAACGCTGACACTGCACTACATCGTTACATTTAAAGCAAGCGCCATAAATTGGTCGCCGCAACAACAGGCCAACTTACCACACGCGTTTGTACAATTATGCGCAACAAACAGCGGCAAATCATTAAATTACATCGGTTCCAATTTCCCGAAATAAACGGCAGAATTGGATTCGAATCCCATCTAGATTCCAATCCAAGGATTCGATATTCTACTTTGAGCATCCCTAGTACCAATGCGATGTATTTGGCTTGATGTTTACTGCCCTTAAAGCAGGGTATGCACGTGTGCTTTTGTGCTACTGAGAAACAAAGCTAAAAGCGAAATTGATAGCTAACACTTCCAGGTATCGGATGAAAAGCGTCGAAGTATATTCCAAAATAGCGGGCACAGTATTGTGTTCGTGACAGTTCGTTTTTCCAGCAGGGTTAGAGTATCTTTACAGAATTTAACTTATGAAATTAGGTTTAATGGCGTCTCCACAGATGCGTAAATTAAATGTCAGATCATTCGTAAAATAGACGTGAGATGACAGTAGGGCTGCGGAGTCAGACTCAAGACTCGAGTAAGACAACCCGAGCCGACGTGCGCATGTACAGCACCAAATTTGAAACTGATAAGGCAGCAAACTGTAAATTTTTATGGTTGAATAGACGAATATGGTGGCATATTTTCCATGACTCTTATAAGTGGATGGCTGAATATTCACCTTAATTTAGTTACGTAAATGGGTTAAAAACAGACTGATGAGTCGGAGTCAGACTTGGGTTGTTTTTAACCGACTCCGCGGCCCTGGTTGCCAAAACCAAATATAGAAAAATGTTTGGCACGCGAGTTGTTAGTATTTTAAAATTATTCATAAACTGGCACACTGTATACGAAAGGTTGCCGACCCCTGCTGTACGTTATGCGGTCGAGTGTTCTGTATGACACTTCTATAAGTAGATTACTGCATATTAACCTATTTTGGTAACGGGGATGAGTGGAATACATGGCTCTGTAGCAGGAGACTCGACGGAGTCAACTCATTTGGCTTGAGTGGCAACTCGGGACTTGTGACGAGTCGAACGCTAGCTGTTTCAACAGACTTTGAAAGCCTGCACAGATCTGAGTTTTTATTTTCCAATGGTATTTGGACATGAAATAAAGCCTAAGCAAATAAGTTAATGTCTTCCTATTATGCAATTTACGGCTCAGTATATAGGTGTTAAACTCTCTACTAATAGTTGTGATCATACATATGTAGCTTACCTCAAAACGATCCCAAAATATGTCGTTTTCACTTTCATTTGATGAATCATATAAAATCACATCAGATTTTCCGATTCTATCCTGATCAAACACAACACTGCTATCCTGTGAAACATCAGTAAAAGTTCCTTTTAATTACTCTTTCAAAACATTTTTTGAAAATAGCTTTACATTAGCGTTCTAAAACTCAACTCGTATTTCTACAATAGAAGCCTTGTAAACATTACTTTGCAAAGCGGACACAACGCAATTTTTCTTTGCGTCAAAACAATCAAACAACATTAAACTCCTTTTTAAACTAGGAACCTACTTCGAAAAATTAATTTTTCTGGTAATGCGATTTCGATGGTGGTAAATATTTGAAATGCGCAAGAACTAAAGCGCAACGCAATGGAGTGCATCCAGAATACAATATGGCTGAACTTCCTTTGTTTATAGTTGCATATTAGGTACAGCGCCTTTAGTCTAAATTCCCTCGAAAGGCAACATACTAGATGTGTAAATAACATTCGCGCGAAGCGCCAACTTTTTTTACATTTACGTATAGTTAACACGTAACAAAAAAAAATGGGAAACAGCCTTTTGCCCAGTTTTTTTAAAAGAGTTGGCGGGAGGCAGATGATTTACATTGGCGGGTCGTGTATGTGTATAAGTGCAAACTCTTTCCTTAAAATTATTACCTCTCACGATTTAAAAAAGTGGAAATATACTATTTATTTACAAATACAAACGTTACAGAACAAATGTGCATTGTAACGTTGGTTCTTGTGAGTTTTTTTCAAAACTGGTCGATCGTGAGTCTTTAAAAATTTAAGTCGAACACCATCAAACATAAGTTGGTCATACTTGACCTATACTGTATGTATTGTAAAATTTCACTTTTTGGGTTGAATAGTTGTGGTTGATCGCAACTAAAGGATGAAATTCCTATACTAATTTAATATTCGGCACCGATACCATCCTAGTATGGGACGAATACCGATACTACCACTTGGTATCGGGTATCGACTCCGATCCGATATTATCGTACATAGTACCTAATATCAACGAAAGAAGGTTCCGAAATCGGCCTGGGGAAAGCCGCCATTTTGGATTTTCAAAATTCCCACCATAGTCACTTCATGTCGATTCACCACAAATTGCATTAACCAGGGGTGTCAAACCATGGCTCGCGAGTTTTTTTTAGACGAGTGTCAATTTTCGCGTGTTTAAAGAATTTACCCAAACATTTTCGCGCCACGCGCGAAACAAGTTAAACTTTTCAATATGTGTTATCCCTTTTTGAAAGATCTTGTCATGGTAGAAACGACGTGTTTTTCGTGGGGGTTTGCTATGTCAAAGGAGCGAATGTTTTGTTACCCTAACCTTAAATGTATTTATGTATTGCATATTTCGCACAAGACTTATTTGATGGCGAAACGTTTTAAGAAACCTTAGACAGAATGATGTCGACGGTACGAATGAAGTATCGCTTAAATGTAACGGAATATTGTAAGTGTGGAGGGTAAATAACAGGGTAATATATATTTCTGCCCATAGTTAGGTGTGGTTCTTCTAACTCTGAATATAGTTTACCATCAATTTGGGTCTCTCGTTCTCATAGATTCAAAAGAAACAGCATTTAAGGTATCGCAAATCACCAATAGTGGTATTTTGGGAAAAACAAAATATCGATTTACAACAACAGATTATAGTCAAAGGTGTGATGGCAAAACTTTTATATGGTGATTTTCTTGCGAATTCGCGATAATTATCGCGAGGCATCGTATTGGAAAATGACACAAAAACTATAGTGGTATCTGCTATGGTGGGCTTACGAGCATAGCCACTGACTGGACTTACTTTTGGTTATACGACGTAACTGCGCAACGACCGCAAAACTAAAATAAACTTGTAGACAGTAGATTTGCAGTAGGTATACTATTCAATGTGGTCAATGCACGTGTTGTTGTCGAATAAATTTTGAACCATAAAAAAGGCACTGATCGATAATAATATATTACGATGTTGCATTAATGTTTACTTTTAACATTGGATATAAGCAGGGGCGTATCCAGAAATCCAAAAAGGACGTGGGGTTCGAATTTTCATCTTAGGGAATTTTCCTTTTTTCCGTCTGACGTTAATGACGTCATAAATAAATAAAAAACTAATCAGAAAACGTCTAATAACGTTCAGCAAAACCTAAAATTGAGACGCAAAGCGAACAGGTGCGTCATCAACAATCCTGCCAGGCGCCAGCTGCAAAACCGCTTCGTATGCAATCGTTAACTTTAGGCGAGAAACTAAACCAAGACCGTTTAATATGTGAGTTATTCGATTAGTGCATCATCTGCGCCCGGCTGTGTGCCAAGTCGGCTAAAATAAAAGCACGTCTTGCAGACTTACACCAACATCGAATATTAGCGCAGACAGCGAACAGCGAGGAACATCAATACATCATCTGTGCCTAACTCTTTTTCAGCGAGAAAAAACGCTTGATTTATTGTTTTTAATTGTCAAACACATTTGCTGATCAGCCAACCCGAACGACTAATAAAAGAGAAAAAAATTCTGCGTTTACGGTCGACCAGACAACAAACGAAAATAGGCGTTTTGCGTTTGATTTTGGCTTCGCATTAGGTAGACCAGCTTTTCTCAACCGGTTCGCCGCGGCGCACTGGTGTGCCATGGAAGGCTGCTAGGTGCGCCGCGAGCGAATGGAAAAACCATGTCGAAATAAGTCCAAAATTAATCGGAATAAGACTTAAATGGCAAAATAAAAAAATAACGTTTTTAGTCTCAAAGTTTCTTTAAAGATATGCAACTATAAAACCCATATAATAAAAAAATGCAGGCAATTTAAGAGAAATATCGGTACACCTCAAAAATTTCGCGTTCGCTTCGCTCGTAAGATGCGCCACCACGTTTTTATATGTCTCTAGGTTCGCCCCCAACTGAAAAAGGTTAAGAAACACTGGGTTAGACGCGTGACCTAATGCGTGACCTAATTAAATTAAAAACATTGCCGCTTAGGACGGTGAGTTAAACCCTGATAAAAACGAACAAAAAACGGTCCCAAACGTGTTACGCTTTTTTTTGATCAACGTGTTACTTATCAATGTTTTGTGTTGAGTTTAGGATTTTAGCTAACATATGTGGCCGATCCTTTGATTAATGGCAAATTGATGATGCCTGAATGACGTGAAAACTTCGACTAATGGATTCGGTCCAATGGACTTTTCTGTTATCCTTATTATGTTGTTTAGTATGACACTAATCTGAAGTGTCTATCGGTTTACCACAATTTTGGATGATAACAATTTTGGTTGACGTATTGGACACAATATTTTTCTGAGGATTTTTTAAAAGTTTCTGAGATTTGTAAATTACAGACGACTGGTATTTTGTAAGGTACAAATTTGTTTTGTACCATATAGGTAAAATACAAAATAGTACATTATAAGTACACTATAGTATACACGGATCTGTTATATAACTTAATAATGAATCTCAAAGCCAAAGAGGTTGAATAGATCGACATCCTCTTGAATATTGACATCATCTTGAGACGTTTGGATACACACTTGTATCAGTTAACTACCAATAATTACGGCAGTTATTCTTTAACTTGGCCAAAAAATTAAAATTTAATCAAAATTTTATTTTATTAAAAAGGTCAAAATACGACAATGTTACAAATTTAACTATCGCAGCCTTTTTGTGCCGAACTTTTGGGCGATGGGTTTGGCCACGCCGTTTCATATCGGTCGACTCGGTTTCCATAGGGGATAGGGCATTGCGCGACTTTTGCAGCCTTTGTTTTCTTAGCGCTGCGTGATTTCTTTGTGCCCGACAATGGCTGTTTTGTATTCCGGGTATGGTGTTGACATTCCTAAGGTGGAGCGGATCGAACGCATTTTAAGGACAGTTTGCAATCTCGTGGCAAGAGACCAGCTGTAGCCCAATGCGAGTACTTGGTTTGTATTTGTGCTTGCTTTATACCAGTGCTTTTCAACCGGGTGTATCGTTCACCCCAGGGTGTACCATAATTTTTAAAGGGTGTACCAGTTTGATGGGGTGTACAGGGGTGTACCAGATAACGCATGACAATAGGCCGATGCTAATGGCAGTTGCGTTACTTTGCCTCCTCTCACTGACCATTTTGAGGTAAAATTCCCATTATATTATACTATACCACCTTGTTTCAAAATCAAAAAACATAAAGCATAACAGCAATTTATTTCCAGAATTGCATCAATACGAAGGATGTAACTGTTTTTAACCCAGCCTAACCTAGGGTTGCCAAATTTTGAAACGCGGAATTTAAAAAACACTCAAAAATCTCTAAAAATCGGGTGGAGTATGGATTTGGGGGCTTTAAGAATACATTTTAAGTGACATAAAACTAGAAAATAGATTAGTAATGCTTTCTTGCCATTGTTTAATATAAAAATTACAAGGCTTCTGTGTTTTTAACAGGGAGTCGAACCAGAACCGAACAGGAACTTTAGGAACCGGTTTTGGGTCAATTTTGTCCGAACCGTAACCGAACCTGAACCGGGCCTTGTAAGATTTTAAGGAGCCGAACCGGAACTGAACAGAATATTGTAAAAGACCCGGAACCTTATCCGAACCCGAACCTGTAAATAAAAGCGGTTCTCTCCAGCATGACGTCACAACTTCTATTTACAGAGTCAAGTTACGCCATTTTCAAAATTTTATAAAAAATATATGAATATTGAATAAATAAAACGTTGATTTTATAATTGTTAGATATTTCAATAATGAGTTGCTGTTTTTTTAATACGTCACGTAACTTAGATTAAATGACTTACAATTTAAAGATTATTCTCTTCTTTTATCGACCCACATTTTGAGATTTAAAGCAACTTATATTGCATCCGAACCGAAACTTTATGAACTGGTTTTGAAATAGCGATGGTCGAACCGGAGCTGAACTGGAACTTTTAAATTGCTCAAAACCGAAACCGGAACTGAACCGGATTCCGAAAAAATCTTTGAACCCGAACCGAACCTGAACCGGAAAAGTCAAACGGTTCGACCGATTTTAGCAATTTTAGTGTTGTAATCTTGGAGTGTCTGCGGAGCCCTAAATCTTGTCCAATTGTTTTGTAAACTTAAGAAACTGATTTTTATGTGACACACAATGGGAAATCAAGCCGAAAACATAATTTTTCAAAAAAAAGGTAAATCTGAACAACCCTAATGCTGGGTAAAAGTTTCTAACTGAGCCCTATAAAACAGAACGCAACACGCAAAAACTCTTTTCAAAAGCGAAAACAAAATGATTAAAAAGCCATAAACTTAATAGTGTGTGTCGTAACAATGAACAGTATTTTCAAAGAATTAACAGTATTGGAACTTTCTCTGTGAATATTTGAGCTATTTATTAAACAGTACGAAAAATTAAACAAATTTCGGTATTAACAAATATCGTTTTTAATCGCATGCGTGCGTGCGGCACACACCATGTTTTACTCGAATGGCCGATCAGAGCGGGTAAATTAAGCACGTGATTAATGCGTTAGCATAAAGTTTTTGTGGAATCCTTTCCTCACAAAACGAAAATACTAACCTTAAAATCAACAGGAATATTCTACACGAAAGAAAAAACTAATGTGTGATAACTCGATGTTGTCCATTCAATGATCACCATAAAGTTTAGTCATAATTAATACAGATTTTGTCAATTTTCGCGCCCCCCCCCCCCCAGTTTAAGGACCACTGCACTAGTTATAGAGCAAAATATGGTTGCAACGATGCCCTGAAGCAATTTCAAAAGCTTGCGACTGAATGTTTTTGTGTGCGGGTCTAAAATAAAAGCACACCGCGGGCCACATATTTTGGTTCCGCGGGCCGCATTTGGAAGAGTAACTTGGGCTACTTAACCAGTGAACTTATTAAACTACGATCATATTTGGTTCAAAATGCAGAGTTTAAACAGTTGAAAAACTATACTGAAGTTTCACTCGATCCGTTAGAAATTAGCGCAGTTCTAAGCAAAAAATCCAAAACGCTAGCCAGCACCCTAACTCAAATGTTTAATAATTCCATAAACGCTTCAGGCCCCAATAAATCAATGTGTGACGTAACATTATACCCTTCTTTATACCCTGGACGAGAAATTATCTTATGCCCACCAGAGTTTGGGCTTTCTACCCAGCGTTCAAATAATTATTAAATTAACGCGCATGATTTGGGTTAGGATTCGGGTTAGCGTTTGGGTTCAGGTAGGTCAAGTATTATTATTTCTATCTAACATTGTTTTTATCTTTTGTTATATTTCAGCGAATATTTTCAATTTATCTATGTTGGGAATTTACCTAAAGGAACAATTAGTGCATTGCCACGACCTCAAGGTCTAAAAGTCAGACTTTTCTGCCCTTGGATCAGGGCAGCGGAGTCGGTTAAAAATACCCCGAGTCCGACTCCCAAAGATTACGAAGTTGCTTTATGACCAGCGATTTCGGCTTCCGTATCAATAGTACACCGAAAATCCATCGCAGACTCGCCGAATCTGTCGATCTATAATGCAAGCAGAGCAAGCCAGAAAAACAACTGGCCTGCAGTGAGGTTCGAACTCACGACCTCCGGTCAAGCCGGGAGCGACGGCTATTTGTTATTAAACACATATGTGTGTGTGTCTTTCATTGATTGATACGGACTGATGATCCCCCAATGTGAAGTTGCTTGTACTAACAGAATGCGCGTATTGGCGTATGGTTGTATCTCGACTCGCTCCTCTCTGAGCCTGCATAGCTCAGTTGGTAGAGCGACGGTCCCGGCTTGACCGGAGGTCGTGAGTTCGAACCTCACTGCAGGCCAGTTGTTTTTCTGGCTTGCTCTGCTTGCATTATGGATCGACAGATTTGGCGAGTCTGCGATGGCTTTTCGGTGTTCGCATGCGCACGTCGGACTCTGGTAGTTTTACGTGGTCTTACTCGAGTTCCGAGTCCCGCGTCCCACTTCAGCAAAACAAACCGACTCCTCGAGTCCCGAGTCCGACTACGCAGCCCTGCCTTGGATGCCCTAATTGTTGTAGACCTTTTTGCTTAGAACTGCACTAATTTCTAACTGATCGGGTGGAATTTTGGGTATCGCTTCTCAACATTCCTAAATACCGAAATCTCAGAGAAAAAGCGATTTCCATCCTTGTTCGCATGCCCACGACATACCTTTGCGAGAAAGGATTTTCTGCTCTTGTTGAAATTAAACCCCCCCAAAAAATTAAACCCTCCAAAATTCTATCAAGGATGTTTATACGCTTATGAGAGGAGCACTCAAAACAAAGGCTATACTGCTTCGGTTCGCAAATTCAACAGCAACATTCGCATTAAATAAGTGATGAAATTTTGTATTTGTATAAAGGTATGCTAAGGATTTCCTATACTTGCAGCCCTGCTTATATCCTTCTTACGATTAGGATTACTACAGATTCGGTGTAATGCGTGGACTGGGGTGTATAAGTTTTGAGTAAAAGTAAAAAGAGTGTACCAATCCGAAAAAGGTTGACAAGCACTGCTTTATACTGACTGTCGTAGTGTTCAAAAAACGTCTTCCTCGATTGATTAAAGTCAAACCTTATACATAGCAGCTATTTTGGGATCATATCTGGAACTAGATTGTGACAGTCAAAATGGCTTAAAAATGGACACCATTCGATGATAAAATTAGCAAAACTGTTGTGAGATTTTTGAAATTATCGTTTAATTTTAGACGATACAAGTACGTATCGAAAAGCCTTTATCAAGATGATGTCGATACATTCGACCTTGAATTTACCATTTATCTTTCGTCAAAAACCAGAAGTTCGTATATTCTTTACTTTTTGTATCGCAAAATACTAAAAAAAGCGGGACGCCGGACCAGGATCGGCATGACCTTTTTTAGCTGGCGTCATATACTTACACCATAAAACAAGTAGACTTAAGAAACTTAGTGTTTTAGGTCAAAAAATGTGAAACTATATAACACTGGGATGTCCCTTTAAATCCCTAAAACTGGGCCACGTATTTCCCTAAAGGGGTAAACAGACACCGCTTTGAACGCTGCGCTACGTCTTTATAAATGAGATATATCTTTATAAATGAGAAAGACGCAACTTTTGCATATTCTGAGCTACCATTCCCGTGTAAATTACCTGAAGCCGCGTTTTTGACTGATGGTTTAAAACATAAATGCGGAAAGTTAGCATGTATTTAAATAAGAGGGTATGTTTTTGTTAAAACAGTGTACAATTCCTTTCCTGTGTATGCCAATATGACGTCATATTATAAATATTTTTTTTTTTTTGATATTTTGTATAATATTTTGTATACCAAATCCTTTGCACAACGTATGGTCTCCATCAAATGTTCTAACAAATATTCTGACTAGACATAGCGTCAAAGTATTTCTCTAAATTAAAAGCTTTGCCAATTTAAACTTAATCATTTCCATTTTTGCGTTTGGCTCGATAAGATTTTAGTTGATTATTTCTGCACGAGTTCAAAAACAGCGGGTTTTCTTAGGATAACTTTTTATTAGGTCACGGTATGACCTGTAACACATAATGAAATACTGACTTACTGTAGCCTGCTTACCCCGCGAAGGATACGCCAATATTATTGTGAAAGGGTCATTACTCACTACAATCTTGGACCAACCTGATCTAGTGATATGGGCCTGCGGCTTTACTACATTGTTTAATTTGGTCCTGAAATAAATTTTGAGTAGGACCTACACCTATAGGCGCAAACCTTCGAAACAGAATCACTGGACTAAATACTCAACAATAGTGCACTATACCTGGATATATACTTCACAAATTGTAAATGCAAACAGGTTGGCCGACAGAATGCAGCCTTGTCGAACACCGGACTTGAGTGGCCATTTCAGTCAACAGCATGCAAAAGGCGTCAGAGTATGCATACTTCTTGTAAACTGTGTTGAAACTGTGATTAGAATAAAGCTAAGGGACAAGTTCCATAATCATTGCTGAACATGTGCTTGTCCGGCAGCATACTGAGCAATTTGTAAGTGAGGCTGTGAAGCCTGACAGTGTCAAACGCAGTCGTGAAATCGAGAAACACGGCACCGGTCTTTTTTTTTCTTCAAAGCTATCCTCGATGTTTTGAGTTAGTTGGTCTATTACTGGCTCAAGACGATTGTGAATTAAACATTTGAGGATCATACACGTGGTACAAAGATACTAGATTGGACGATAGCTACCTGCATCATTCAAGGGTTTGTTTGGCTTTGGGATCGCAGTCACTGTAGCGTTTTTCTAGATTTTTTGGATCTTGAGGTGGTGCAAGCATAAATTGAGGAAAGCGCATAGCCAGCAATTAGTGGCTTTCCAGGATGGAGCAAAAACCCCGGGCAAAGATGGTCCGAAAACTGGTCTTTACCTGGCTTGAAATGTTTATGGGCCGCGGACAGATCCTCAGGGGTGAAGTCTCTCTGCAGATTTCCATCCCCACGACTGGCCCTCCTTATGGCCGACACTTCCTTGACCACGAGTCGTGATAACTCGCGGCTTGATGGCTTGAACATTTCGTATCAACTACGAGGCATTGGTATTGTCGGAAATTGGATGAAGTTGCCGACCTGCCACTGAGTCTGTTGATGGTGCTCCGTACCTTCCTGCTTGAGTGCGTGAAATCGATGGATCCCGTCGCCTCTGCACGGAGGGTACGGCGTTGTTGGATTAGGTGGACGAACAGTACTGTAGCTTCTGCCTCGGACTCAGGATCCGGGGCGGCGCCAGATAGGCGATGTAAAGGCGATCACACTCCGCATTCCAACATGGCGTGCATATCTTGCGGTAGCCGCGTAAAATGGTCATTTTAGCCACTGCTATTAGGGGGTTGAAAAAGCCTGGTATGCCTGGCTTACATTGGTGCTGTTTGAAGATGAAGGGTTCCGAGATCTGCCATTAGTGATCAGGCAAAATCCCTTCCAGGCGGTCGTTCCACCGCTTCGCAAGCAAGGCTCAATGTTGCCTGCAGTAATCATGGTGTGCAAGAGCTTTGGCTGGAATAGGCTTCGCTGGGTTGTACTTGGTATGGCCCGTTGAGTACTTTTTTGAAGTGTTTAGTCCAGTGATTTCTCTACGGTCGCACATATTGATGATAATTTTTGTACTTGTGTTTTTTTTTGTGCTAATAGGTTGGACATAGTTACCAACCAGTCACTCGGTAATCTTGTTAAGTGTGCTACTCTTTTCTTGTTTTGCATTGATTTCTGCCTCCTTTGCCAATCCATTCTACCTGCGCCCTTTTATCATTTGAGCATTTTTTTAACATCATTGTTTTTCTAGACAAACTTGTTACATTTTGTTCTGCATTCGTTTAGATTTAATAGTGTTACGTATTTTTTCTTTTTACTATTTACATGTTCTGGGCAGGGCTGCGTAGTCGGGAGTCGGACTCGGGACTCGACGAAGTCGGTTTGTTTTGCCGGAGTCGGACTCGGGACTCGGGACTCGAGTAAGACCGCGTAAAACTACCCGAGTCACGAGTCCGACGTGCGCATGCGCAGTATCAAATTTTAAAATTGTTAAGGCGGCAAAATGTAGGTTGTAAAAGTGTAATAGCAAATGGTGAAATATTTTTAAACCATGTAATGCGGGTGAATCAATTATGACACCAATATGAGTGGATTACCAAAAATTCACCTTAATTTAGTTGCGTAAATGGGTAAAATACAGGCTGTAGAGTCAGAGCTGGACTCGGGATTCGACAAAATCTTACATTTGGCCGGAGTCGGACTCGGGACTCGGGAGTCGGACTCGGGTGTATTTTTTTGGTCGGAGTCGGACTCGGGAGTCGGACTCGGGGTGTTTTTAACCGACTCCGCAGCCCTAGTTCTGGGTGTTACCCTTTTTAGTTATACTTTATTTTTTGAACGTCACATATAACTGGATTCCCATTCAGTGCTAAATTTGTTTGCTTTAAATAAAATTATTTTCTTTTAATATTTGGTAGGGCTACCATACGTCCTCTTTTATATATGGTCCTCCGAGAACACTTCTCAAATGTGATCCATTTTTGTAAATGGCGTTTTGTTGCTGATATGTTCAACACATATATTTTATATAACTTTCGGCACGAGGAAAAAAATTAAGGAAACCTCAAAATGTTCATTATGTGAACTCGCTAACATTGGGAGAATGAACTTATAGTGGTTTGTACAGGCAATTAAACACTAATGATAAAGCGGACTGACAGTCATAAAACTGAAAGCAAACTTATGTTTTTGTATTAAAAAGTACTCTACTTAGGTACTTTTACTTAAAAATATTGAAGGTTTTGTTAATTGTTATAAAACATTATTATATTAACGTTCCCTTGAAACATATTATGATTTTCCTAGCTTACATGTCGATTTAATAGTGTTAAACCTTTTTATATTTTTATAGAAATTTTATATATTTTTTTGGAAACAAAGTTTGTTTGTAGTTCGTTATGTACCCGGGCAATAGATATGTAAGCTAACAAACACGTGAAATATAAAATTACAAGTAAGCCTAAAGGTTTAAATGTTTTAAAGCACTATTTTGACATTTTAAAAGAAAAATAATTTATTAATAAATATAAAAAACATGAAAAGAAGTCATGACTTCCAACTGGCGAATACTGAAAAATAATTTTAACTTACCTCAAGTTTAGGTAAATAACCATTTGTTTCCAATCCAGGTAGATTCTTGTCTAATTTAGAGTCCTTAAAAACGGTCATATCATAATAGTGTTTCCACGCCTTATCGTGTCCAGGTTGGTTTGTATGTAATGATGGATCAAGATTTATGAGATTCGCGTTGGAACGAGAAATTGAACCGCTAGTTCGATGAAGAGAATTAACTGAAGAAAGAGTATCACGTCGCCATCGTGCCGCCTTTTTTCGGGCAATAAATGCTTCTTTGGCGCGCTCCTTTTGAGAAATTTTCTGTTTGGTGCCAATAAAGCTTTTCTTCGCCGTCTGGACAGCTTAAATGCAAAATATATAAAAAATAAAAATATGAAATGAAATATATACTGTAGAAATAGTTTACCAATTAAATAGGTCTATTTTACTTAAAACCTTCAAAATGCCATCAAATAGAAATTTTCAACGGTTTTCGTAATTGTAGCAAGAACGGTTAAATTTTTAGTTACTGCAGTCGGGCGCAATAATTCCTTAGGTGGAAGTGGCATCTTTGTAACTATTGACAATTGATTTAGTTAGGCTTATGGCCATCATAATAAGACGTATGTGATCTATATGTTATCCTATGAAATATTATTAGATTTTTCTATAGCTTACATGTTAAACCAGAAACACTATACAAACAACCAAAAAAAACTATTGTAGTATAAATGTCGGTTCACTGGGAATCAATTTTTGTGAATCTAGATCAGCGTGCTCCAACCATAATCTATCGCGGGCCATCCGAAGAAACTGGTTTCATTAGGCGGATCATAAGGGCGGGTTAAGTTTTGGGGACATAGAAATATCTTACATATGGCGTAACAAGTTACGTCATAACGTGACGTTTTTTGTGTAATTTCAAAATGTCTTAAAAAGTGCGCATTTTTTCACAATGTGCAAATTGCAAAATGTGCACACTTTAACTAAAGTGTACGTGGAAATTTTTCCAGAGTTTAAGTTTAAAGAGAGTTATATTAGGATAGAGTTAGCGTTAGAGTTATAAGTGTTAAAAGGGAGAATAGTTCTAGTTACAGTTATAGTCAGAAGAGCTTTGGAGGAAAAGTTGAAAGAAGAGTTAGGAAAAGACTTAAAAAAGAGTTGGACGAAAGTTAGAGGAAGAGTTAAAGGAGTCGTTAAAAAGAGCGGGAGGAATAGTTAGAGGAGCAGACTTCTAGAAGAACATTTAGATTAGAAGAATATATGCCCACATTACCAATCTCAAAATGTTTCACCTAAAAATGTGAGCATATTTTCACGAGCACGATTTTGCGCACATTTTACAAAAAAGTGGTTTGAACACGCTGATTTAGATAATTGCGAAAGTTTTTAAATGGGAGTGGTACACTACAAAATTTCTTCTAATTCATTTATAGCAACTTGTGCTGTTTACCTCGTACAGCACCATACCAACTGTCTCCAACTACAGATTTTTCCATGATTGCAATGAAGCGGTGTAGAGTTATTTGCAAACAGAAACAAGAAGTTTCGACAAACTTGATTATGTACAGACAAGTAAATTGCCATTTATCATTGTCAAACACCACTATTTCTATTTTAGGTGGGTATATTTATTGTTTTGCGCACACTTTCCAACTTAGTTGAACTCATCCACTATTATATGTCCGATTTTATCATAAAGAAAAGCTAACTACCATAAAAAACACCCAAAATTATATTTTTATGTTATCCTTGGACAGCAAACTAAACATTACTTTACTAGCATTGTCTAGACTCTAGAGTCCAATAAGTCACACAGGATTACGCGTCAACTTGTAACTATCCGCCCCGAGCCATGTCTGGCCTGCTGTTGTAAGTAAGAAAAATTAATAAGTTATCAAAAAGTCAAATAATAGGTTAACAGAACTCGACAGTCTCAAGACATTTTGTATCTAAAAGACTCTTGAATCTGTTGTTCTTCTGTTTTCAGAAAAGCAAAAAAATATATATAATTGAAAAAAAGGAAAATAAATTGTGATAACGTGCTAAATTGTGTTTTTAGGATGTTGAATCTGAACTGCTAAAAAGTAATACACAGTTCATGTAACGCGAAGAAAAACAATCATTATATCATCTTGTTTCGTAAGAAACACTACTCTGTCCATTCAATAGGTCAATAAAATTCTAACGATACAAGTAATATCGTACTTTAAATCGTTTTTCATACTCTAAATCGGTTTTCAAGTTTCCTTCGTAGTCCTACCAATGCTTTATTTGTACCACGGTCACACAGTCTTACATGAGGCACAATTGACGATCGCTTGTCTACACCATTGATTACAGTGCAAATTAGGAAGAATTTTTAAAGAAAAATATATATATATCATAAACTTCAATTTTATGCATTCTCGTATTTACTGATTTTTTCTGCTGTCCACACGTAACAGTTAAACTGCACCAATTTGTTTTGCTGTTCGCCAGTAGCTGCCGGTAAAACGAAACAAAATATTTACAGGGAGAATTGCACGAATAAAAGGGCCGCGAGCAAGAAACGCTTTTAATTGCAGCACTTGCGTTGACGCCTTGTTATAAAAGAGGTATCAGGAACGTGCGAGTGTCTTTTAACTGGACTTTTCACGGTCTACAAGTTTGTTAGACTCTACTTTTACCTAAGGAAATTAACAAACACTGATGTTATCGAAAAAACAAACATATTATCCAATCTGACCTTGAGACTCAAGTGTACCGCAGAACATTTTGTAATTTTACAAAATACTCATTTGTTATTGTAAAAGACATGTCTGTAAGCATGTTAGACTTAAATACACACTATATGTTAGATGAAATAACTCATAAGTGAGGCAATTTTTCTTTGATTTGGCAAAAAATTCAAACTTTTGTCAACATTTACACGTTACATCAAACTTATCGAAATCGATTAACATACACAAAATTTGTTTATAAATTTAGCAAAACCTCAAGTTAGCTTTTTGAAATTGTTTTTTCAGCTATATTTTATCAAAATTTAGTTTTGAATTACATCTAACAATTTTTAACTGCATTATATCTTATTGAGGACTATACGGTAGACAGAGTTTACCACACATGCCTAGTTTAAGTTCAGCTCGTTTTTGCTTGTATCTCTGATTTGGAGAAATGTATTGAACAGTGTTTGCTGTGTCTTAATTGTTTGGGTCGTGATATGCAATAATCCAATTTCCCATTTTGATAATATGCTATAATAATCCAATTTCCCATTTTGATAATATGCTAGCGCTGGGTCTTTTTTATTTCTAGCAATTATTTTAACCCTGAATTTAAACTAAACTGCTTACCATACAATTTTTTTTTAAATACCAACGTCTTATTTTATTGGCATGTTTTAGTGGAATTGTTAATTTAATATGCCAAAAATATTAACTAAAACTATGATGAACCATTTGTCTTTAGTTACTTATCTAGACGCTTTTTTGCCCCGGTGTTACAAAAAGAGAAATGTACAGGCCTAATGGCAAACAACGATTCAAGGCCAAAGCCTCATTTCTTACTCAAACTTACAGTGTTAAGACCAACGCGTAACACCCTACACTTGTGCAAAACTAAGTAGGCATACCGTGTCTTTTCTTACTGACTTATAAACATGGGGCGGATTAAGGATTTTGTTTAGGGGTTCATGGAAATTTCAGGAATGACGTGTCAAAATTACGCAATAGCTTGACGTCATAAAACAAGCAGCAGTAAAATACAGCTCCTTTCTGTCGAACTCGACCTGAGCAAACGTATAAAGTTGCGCGTTGTGCAGCAAACAAATTGCGCTTATTTAAATTAAAGTAGCACTTGTAAACGACGAGCATTGGGAGACAAAAATGATTCGTACAATTAGTGCTGCATTTAAAAAAGTTGTGAAGGTTATTGGCCCCATAGTGGTATGCAGGCACAAAATTTACATAAAATATATATGTATATATTTTGGCTTAAGGACATGGCTCGTCCTACATAATTTGAAAATAATGTCTTTCAATCAAGTTAAAACAAACATTTACAGATAATCAGAACGGCCAAAAAGTTACACCAAACTTGTTAACTATAACACGGTATCCCTATGCTCAAATCCCATACAATAACATTACAAAAAATAAACAATGATAGCATCATTTTTTGAACATATAAAAATCAAACGTCCTTATCCAAAGCTGCTTTAGGTCATTTTGAATCTATTTCTTGTTGTACACAAAAACAATAGCGCAATTCTTTTGCGTTACATCGGTGTTACAGTGTCTAGGATAGACAAACACATAAATAAGACGTATCAAACATTCTATTTTTGTATTTACAGCTAAGCCAAATTGCTTTCTTGTGTTAACAAATCTATTAAAATCTGAGTCGAATTTTTGGTTTGTTTGCCCATATACATACTGTAACGGCACCATAGTCTAATAATGGCTGGTACTGCCTACATTGGTCTGCCACCTACTTTGTTGCGTAATGCCAATTGTATTCCTATTTTTCTCTGACGTGAAGTACACCGTAAAAACAAAGACGAATATATGTGCAGCAAGCATGGACGATATAAAAGAAGCGTGACTGCGTGACACACGCAGGGTACAAAACACTACTAAACACAAAGCAGTGTGATTTAGGTTCACCAAGTGAATTATGGGAACACAAAGGGGACTCAATATATTTCATGCAAAACAAAACAAATATTGTTGTTTCGTGATTTTAGTACTAAACATGGCTAGAATAAATGTTTAATTAGATTCGTTTACATATTTTTGGCATATACTTAATTAGCCATGTGCCAAATTGACCGAAAATCTATACTTTGAGTTAAATGTTGCATAGATAAGCAGCCGTTTGAAAATAATTCCAGGTGTATGTCTTTCCCTTACGAGTTTCAATCTAACTTCGTCGTAGATATTATATCGTATTTGTCGATGGACTTAATCAGAATATTTGAATTGTCAAACATTATTTTTACCTGTGGCAGTGTGACTTACAAGACTTTTCCAAAACTTTAAGTATTTGGGATAAGATTGCATGGAATTAACCTAATTGGTAATTTAAACTACAATTTTTAACTATGAAAGAAAAATACCTGATTTTTTAGCACAAGAAACTCAAACACAACATGAACTGAAATTATAGGTAATCGTTGTACTTTGATCATGGCTAATTAAATATATGCTAAAAATATATGAAATAAATTAATAAAAACTGTACGGTAGCCTACTAACATCATGACAAAACAATATTTTTGTATGTTGGCATAAATTAATTATTATTGCGATGAATTTCGTACCGATAGATGGTGTGTGCAGAAAATACGTGGCGCTACACGCACTACGGTTTTCGAACTTGTTCGCAAGCTGTGACGCACCGAATCTATACATTCCCGAAATAAAACAACATTTAAGGAAAAACACATATTGTTTAACATTAACTTAAACAAAAAAGCTCCAATTTTAAGGCACAGTCATGTTTAGTTACATTAAATTACTATTAAGGAACAAAAACATAGCTTTCCACTTATCATGTTCTGCGTGAGTTTGCACATCAGGAAACTTCACAGCAGGAATGGCCAACCAACGGCTAGCGAGCAAAATGCGGCTCTTTACCTGATTTTACGCTGTTCTTACGTTCATCATATATTTGAGGTTTTTGGCAGTTCTTAAGGGTCACTTTCGTTTGCTTTAAACATTCCTGGTTCCACCTAAGTCCTTTGGCTATATTATTAAGATTCATGAAAGTATTATTAGTGTTGTATTAAGTTAAGTGCAATCACTGTGTTTAAAACTTGACTTGGCTTAAGTTTTTCGACTAAACTGACTTGATTCGGCTTAAGTCTTTTGGACAAATGGCTTGGGTTTTTAATCTCAATTTTTGCACATAAAACAAGATTCTTACTGATATATATTGCGTTTTTTTTTGTTGGGTTATTGCAGTGGTTCTCAAACTTTTGTTAAAAAATTACGCAACGGTCCCCCACCATTTTTTTAATTGCTCACGGTTCTTAAAAATATACACAAATAAACACACAATTACACATTGTTTTTAATTGTATCAATGGGACGGGTGCACTGGCTTCTTTGCTATCATGTTAACCTCTAATTAACGAATCACTTTATTTTAGTCTAGCAATCACGAACAGTTTTAAAACCGTGCCCACAGAGCAGACTTGGACAACTTTATTTTAGCTTTTTAAAAGTAGATTAGAATTAGAATTACCGAATTCTTAAAAAACGAATTTGAACTAGAATTTGAACTAAAATTACATTTTATTATTCACAATCAATTACATTTAAATCGAGTAGTATTTTAATAGGAATGTGCATGTCAATTATGTGTGTGCTAATTTTTAAGCATTTTAGCATAGCATATGATTTTTATTCCGTGAAAATTACGTTTCAACTAAAGAGTTTGAATTCAAATTCTTTGTTTTAACCAGACTAAAAATGTCGTTGGACAAAGTAGGATTTTTGGTAAAATCCGAATTAGATTAGAATTGGAATTAGAGCGCACAAGCAATTGGCAAATTAGATTAGAATTAGCCGCATTTCGCTCTAATTCATTGAATTAGAAAACTAGAAGTATCTAGTTGTCCAAGTCTGCCACAGAGGCAGCACAGCAAGCTGTAAAAACGTAATTCTCACAAGTACAACGCAAGACTATGACGTCACAATGGACAATTCAACTTTAAGCGTGCAACAACCATAATGAACAACTAATGAGCTTGGTTTGAAAAAGTAAGTTGCCTGAAAATTTTATTGCACAAAAAATTATCTTCTTTAGGAGAGTCGTGTAGATTTTTTTGTTAGGTGCTTCGGGGTCCCAGAAAATTGTCTCGCGGACCCCAGTTTGAGAACCACTGGGTTATTGCTTATATACGGACGACCAATTTTATTAATTTAGCAGCAGCAACAGCTGCCAATGACATATAAAGTAGTCAAAGTTAAAACAAACGATTTTGAACAGTTATATTCAGTATAATTATTTCCTAATACTAAGTACAACAGTGCGAGTTTATAAATAAAATTATCAGCCCCCAAAAAATAATATCAGTTAATTTATCCAAATTATATATTGATGTAGATTTGTTTAAGCTCTGGCTTTGCTTATGACAAGTTTTCGATATGCCAGTCAGCAGCTTCAAAAGGTTTCCTAGTACCTGTGAGCAATTTTGTAATAGTTCGCAAAGAGATAAATTTCCGACTTCGACTTATAATTTAGACACAATTATATGTTGTATGAAGTTTCGTCATCATCAGTTTGTTGTGGGGTTGACTTGATATCGACCATCTGTTGAATAAACTAGTTGTGTGCACCCTATAGTACAGTGGTACTCAGTCCATTCACAAAAATTCCAAGCTTGCCGCGGTCCGTTCACTCATTATTGTTCAACTAGCCAGCTAGTGGGAGAATGGCATTTCTTGTTTCTTTCTAATTCCTTAAATCTGGGTTCGAATGTAGTGATAGCGAGTCGGATGCAGTGATGAAGGTTTTCATATAGACGCGAAATTTGCTCTTGATAAAGTTCATGGTTGAAAATACAGACTCGCAGCAGTATGTTGATCCAAAAAAGAAAAGAATTAGCACTGCCAATTGGCGCAAAAGAGGAAAATTACTAAAGAGCCCTTCCTTTGACCAAAACATTTCTGGCGTACAATTTCTAAATATTTCTTTCACTGCTACATTCTCCTGAAATTCGATTAGCTCAAGTTGAATTTTGGCTACACCTACCCATTCAAATGTTTCTTTTGCTTCAGCTGAGAAGTTTACAATATTTGTTATTAGAAACGGGTTTGAAATGAACAGTAATAACGGTTTTCCAAGAGAAAAGTCACCGAATCGCACTGCAAAGTTGTCAATCAACTTTTCAATAAATGCGACGTATCTGGCATCTCTTTCCCTTTAGACTGCTCCAAAAGCCTCTGAAAATGGTTAAGTTGATTCTTAATATCATGTTTAAAAAATGTTAATTTTTTTTCTGAAATGCGCGAATTGCATTGATCCTTGAAGTTCCAGACGCAATTCATTAATGTGCGACATCATGTCAGCCAAAAATCCAACAATTTCCATTTTTGTATCATCTCTTAAAAATCCCCAAAATGCATCTGCCTTCACATTGTTTTAACCTTCTATTAATACCATTAACTCCTCCCGTATTGACCAAAATCTCTCCAACACTCTTCCCTTACTTAGCCATCTGATATCGTTGTGTTCCAGCAAATCTGAATAAATAGCATTGTTTTCGGAAAGAAAATTTCGGAGAAGTAAATGCAGATGCTGTAATGCAGACGTTGATCTAAGAATGTTTACTAGTTTCATAATAGTTTCTATAACTTCACGATATTCTTCTCCCAGACTGGCACACAGTACTGCTTGGTGGATAATACAGTGGAAAGATATCAAACTAGGATTATCTTTTAGTAGTCGCCCAATCAGCCCCCTTCCTTTAGGGCATTGCTGGAGCTCCGTCTGTGTTCAGTGAAATGATCGACTTCATTTCAATATTTCTCGATTTTATCATGCTTTCAAGGCTTCAGATATTTTCTCCTTTTGTTCTTCCTTTAAGAGCAACACACCAAACATTCTACATACATTTTTTCTTACTTCCGTCATAATATCTCGCAAATACCATAAGTTGAGCATTGTCAGTCATCTGCTTTAATTTATCAATAATCTCGTCTCTCTTCGTCTTAGCAATCTGTATCATGCATTCTTTGACGACTTCTGCATCAGCGAAAGGCAAAAAAAATTATGTTTTCCTAAAATCCAAGCTATCCTCAATGAGCATTCAGTGGCTTTTTCTTCAGCTGTCATGGTATGGGCAAAAATGATGCTTGACTTTTCATACTGCAAAGCAGGTAGCCTTATTTTTTTCTTTCTCTCTTCGGTTTCTTGCTTATACATTTTTTTAAATCCACCATGCCTGCTTTCATAATGGCGCTTTAGGTTGCTGCTTTTTCAGGCAATACTTTGACTACATATAAGGCAGTGTGGATTTGAGCTGCCTGTGGGAAAAATGAGAGCATACTTCTCTTCATATTCTTCCCAGAACAAACGATTTTCAATATCAAATTTTCTTCTCTTTGAAGATGTTATCAAAAGATTAGTCTGGGTAAAATTTTTTGAAGTATTTACAGCAGTGAGATTATATTAACGTTGCACAACTGGCGCTCGCCAACCGAATGACACTACAGAACAAGCACTCGCTAATTTGCGAATGTAGGTTTGAAAACCACACATTGAAGTGATTGTGACGACAAACAATCATTACCAAAGATAAATCTATGTTATCTACTGTACCGCAATTGTAAATCAACGAAACAAAAATAACCGCAATTGTGAATCAACGAAATTATGAATAAAAGACGCAATTGAATGTAGCCAAAATCACCAACCGGACACGGTCCGGAACGAACACCTGAAAGGTCCGGACTCGGACTGCGGTCTGCCAATTGAGTAGCCCTGTATAGACTAGTGGTTCCCAATCATTTTGGGCTTTTTGTGGTTGCGTACCACTTGGAGGTAAAAAAATTACGACGGGTACCACCTATAGTTCGATATTACACCACATACCTTTGTTATAATAAAGAAGAAGGCCGTAATGCGTTTGCGCGAAGCCCAGGGAAATTGAGTGTGTTTGCTGTAAAATTTGAGTCCACAGAGTGTTATCCTTGATCACAATGATCGATTTGGCCCGTGGGCCTTAGGTCACCGACCCCTCTACTATAGAATCTAGCCTCAGAAGATACAATTGCACACGCATTATAAATAGCTTTTTACGTAATAATGTTGAGACAAAAGACTTAATGTTCATAAAAGGGTTGTTGGCAAACTAACTTGTGCTAAAAAGTAACCAAGCGGACGAAGTAACAAACATTGTGGGATGCTTTACGTTTGTTATAATTCGGACAATATTCGAATAATACGGAAAGGTACTGCTCCACAACCTTTTTTCACTTGCGACACACACCAACAGAGCTAAAAAATTCGGCGGCACCCTATTGTGACGATCAACAATAGACAACAAAAGCGATATCCCAGGATGCCCAGAAAACATAGGCGATTTATGATTAAACGCACTAAAGGCGCCGAAAATTTGACGATTTATATTATTTTATCTTCTGTTGTTTTTTCTTGGTTTTACGGTTTTACGCTCTTCCTAAACTGTCTTAAGACGACCTAAGGGACTCCAGCCATAAAAACGAAATTAAAACAATATCAACGTCGGAATAAAACACAGTTCGGAATAAGACCAAAATAGGACTAATACATAATAGTCGTAATAATAACCTTTAAATCGGAACAAGTCCTAAACCTGTCGAAATAAGACCTAATTTGCTAGAATAAAGCCTATACAACCTTTATCTAACATTACATCCCACCCCTAAAGTTATCACTAACCCTAACTAAATTTCTAACCTCACCCATTTGCCCACTACACCATTAACGCCAAACAGGGGAAACAAGAGCGCCGTAACCGCCGTTCAAACTAGAGCGCCAAAACCTCGACACCAAAACATCTGATGCCAGACCGAATGGACTTATTCCGATAGGTTTAGGTATTTTTAGACGATTTTATATCTTTTTCTATCGTGGTTAGAAAACAATTTCTGAACAGTTATACTCCTGTTAATGAGTTAGGTAAAAAAACTGTTTTGAAAGTCGACTTTCGGCGATTAAACGTAACACAGGTTTCAGCTTTAAATGTTAAGGAAAGTTTATAAGTTAGCTTACACCTTAATTATCGCATGAGGCTAAACCTTCTTTGATGTACCATTCGTTTAATTCTACTGTACAAAAACAAATAAAAAACGCAATTAAACACGGTTTTTCCCAGACAAAGTGTACCATTCATTTAATATTATGGCATATAATGCCTAAGTATGGCGGTGGCGCTTAACGTGAAGTCACGTGCAATCACTCATTGAACCTTAATGAATTTGGATGTTTATTAGAAAATAACTTTTAGTTAACACTGCCACAGAACTTAATTGCAAAGATAAGTCTATTGGTTTAATAATATGAAACAGGCTTACCTTGTGATTAACGTTCACTATTATAGACTACTTGTGTTTCTTGATTTCTTTTGAAAGTATGTCACCAAAATAACAAACAATAAGTCTCATTGAAAACTTGTCTTACGATCTGCAAACAGCGTGAAACATATGGGCGATTATTATTTACCTTCTAATTTACATGAAATAACAAAAAAGCTTGTCGCGACCAATGCTTTTCTACACAGTGGCACAACATTGGGTTGCAATAGCAAAAGGGGAGATTTTAACATTGCTATATCGGTTTACATTACACTTTTATATCTTTCCGTCACGTTTTTTTTTATGTTTCTTGGTCCTAGATCGTACCAGGGTTGTCAAATCTAACCTACGCATACTCCATAATATCTACGTGGAAATATACGCTATGCCAGGGGTTCCCAAACTGTGCGCTTTAGTCCTGCAGAGAGGCCCATAGACAAGTTTCATGATACCGCAGGACAGCTCGAAAACGTGATAGGCCTATTGTTTCATGATGCACTACCCAGCAGTGGTGTCTATAATATAGATTGGCATCGGCGTCCACCTTAATTATTGTTTCCAAGTTCATGAAATGCCAAGATTTAAGAAAACGTTTGAAACGTAACGACTCTAACTTACGCCGAACATCAAATTGAGGCGAACGTATTATTGCTCTCCGCGTGTCAAAAGGGTATACAATATATGTAGTGGTTAAGAGGCTACAGCTTAATAGCCCGTTATATTGGATTAAACTACGCAAAATTGGGGTAGAAGAGCTCGCAAAATATGGTTATTATTTCACTTCTCCGGGAGAACGCCGCCGGAGGCTATTTGATTTGCACATTTTGTTACACTAACTTAATAGCGTCATTGTATTTCATCCAGTATACAGTAAAAGAGTCACTCATTTATTTGTCTACTTTTGTTTGCATAATAAAAACTGTGTTCTTGTTTCTTAGCTGATCACTATGTTATAGTTGTTCCTATTATAAAATCTATTTACATGAGCGTTTAAAACAACGAATAGAAAAATGCTTTGTTTATTATGAGCCATACCTAAATTGCCGTTATTTCCGCTAGACCAGTCTTTTTGTTTGCTCCCCACCTTTTGTAATTTTGAAAGCTTTTAAGACAACCAAATTTTGGTTTATGATACATAAGTAAGTGTTAATTAGAATCATATCAAATTGGCAGAATGCTCACATTGCTAGACAAATTGTTTCAAATTTTCGCAAAAATGTTTACATTTTAAGTAAGCACAAGCTAAAGTAAAGATATATATTTTTTTTAAGTAATTTTTTGATATATGTGTTTATATTATTTTTTATTTTTTAACACTTTTTACCTGGACAAATACTATAAGGCGATGCCCCAGACAACCTCCAGGTTCGAAACAACTGCACTTACCAATGCACGTATTCCACAAAGGTGTTTAAAACCGGTAACGCATAGTTTGGTAGACAATACAGCAACTCTTTTGCTATAATTATCAGACATTGGACACACCCACACGTATGTACTAATGTGTTTTATGATATCACAGGACATTTAACTAATAATCATTAGATTACGCCTGGTACGTAAAAAAGAAGTTGCTTGCTGTGCGCTAAAATTTTAACATTGGTTGGCATGCTGACTGATTTTCTGTGTAGTCTGGGTCATTCTTTTTGATTTTCATGTTTAATAAATTTTACCAACAGTCCTTTATTCACAAACCAAATTATCGACTGTTATGAAAAGGCACAAAACTAAAAAAATAAATTTATTGATCACGCGAAGCTCTGCGTCAAAAACATCCATTCGTGAGCATGCCAGACAGGATAGTCAAATAACAAAAGAGGCTTTATGTCAATATTGTTAAGACATAGACGTGATACCATTTTCAAATTTATAAATCTGCTCTTGTCATGTTCATCACGGGCCTACATATGTTGTGATAGAAAACTAAAACGTTTATCCCTATTCGCTTTTTAATAAGTTAACGGTTGGCACCTTTCCACCAAATCTTTCTCTGTTCACAGCGCCTAAGTTAGACTACAAATCTGCTGGAAGAGTGATTCCTAAGTTTTTTTAGGTTGGTGGACCCTTTGATGACTTGTCTTTAAGCTTTGGACCACTTAATGAAATCAGTTAAACTGCAGGGGTGGATTTGGCGTTAAGTTTAAATTAGTTCATACCAATTTTCAAAGATGAAGTGATAAAGTTTAGTCAAAATATGCCACTTCTGTTGTCGGTCAAATTACGCTAAAAGAGAATGTGGGCCGAAAGTTAGTGCCATGAGCGAAAAAATGCGTTTGTTTGGGTTAATTAACAAAACTTTTAATTTAGAACAAGGCGTAAATGATTAAGCATACAACACAAATTCGTACATTGCCGAATCACAAAAGTTGGCCATTGAGTATTTAACCCAACAGTTGTATGGCTGCAAACGACCCAATGGTTAAAAGATGCATTTTTGAGAGATATGAGCCAAAAGGTTTTACGCTTAGACCCTCTTCGGTATTATAGTATGTTTTGCCATTTAAAGGGATTCTTTTTAGCCTATAGGCTATCTCTTTTAATATTCGCACATTTTCTGAGGCGTTACTCTCAGTCACCTATATAACACCCATATAATTTTTAAAACCAGGTAAAAGCAATGTATGCTTTTGTGCTAAACGTGCGATACCTTTACGTGAGTGCGGTTCAGCCAGCATATAACATAGGAATGGGCTTTTTATGCACCTTCTAAAGCCTTCTGATTAAAACATAAACATTTTTATGCACAAGAAAGTTCGACAACGGTACGCTTCTTGAGTTTACTTGAATTATGAACTTAAATATCTAATGATGCCAGCTTATATTAGCACTTCCAAAAAATGAACCAGACTAACATTTTTCGGGGGGTCAACTAAACTTTCGCATACCATAACACTACCAAGCAAAGTTACATCGTCTCCAGTTGCTAATGCCTTCAATTTGAAAAAAAATCTAACTGAAGAAAGTTAAGTCTATATATTTCCTTAAACAAAATGTGCTGTAGTCACCTATGCTACGTAATGTAAAATGAACTTTTTTTAATATCCCACACAAGCTTCTTTGCATATAAGTGCCTCACTTGGCGCCAAAACACGAAGTTGCTGCTGAAATGAAGTGGCAAATCGACCTTCGTTAATGGAAGCGACACTGTCTAACACATCCACACATTCTGTGAGAAAAAATATACGTTTGAAGAAAAGCACGTTACACAAGAAAAGCACATTAAACACCTTTACGGGATAGAGAATTGACCGTAGGCCAAACTTGCGGTTTTACGCCTCTGTTTTATCCGTAACACGTTGCGTTAAAACTACAGGTTTTGCTTCGCTGCATTTTGCGTCAAGCATATTTTTGACGATAGGTGATTCAGTTGTATTTTTTCAGCGTTCCCATATATTTAGAAATCATGCAATACAGATATAGCAGAAATGTTATAATGCGGTTGCTGTTTTTTGATGACAACATTTTTCATACTGTTTTAGCAAGTCATTCTAACATTGTAGCTTTAAATTACGAGTGTGTACCTGACACGTTGTGGGCAACCAGTAGCGTTATTGAATGATAGAGAAGTCGCTTTTGTATGTTGCTGAGTAGTGACAATTCCAAATAGCCGAAAATAGGAGAAATGATCACGAGATGGGTGTTTCTGTTGACTAATATTAAGGTGCCAGAGAATGTAATTTGTTTAACACAGTGTGTTTCTATTTTGCATTATACCTGTTAAAAACCCAATGATACTTGTTATTCCACTGTCGTCCAAGCAAGCTGTTGAGTGGTCATCAGTAGGCAGCAAGTCTTGAATTGGATAAACAAGGAAAGCCATCGTTGAAGTGGGAAAAATAACGGAATTTTTGTTGGTGTTCTTTGCAATTTTAACCTGTAACATTAAAACCCGTAGCTACATATAAATTACTCAAAGTTTTAATTACTTGCAGCAGCGGCCAGCACCATATTTTAATGCTTTTATCAAATTTTGAGTATATTGGTCGTTAGAGCAACGGCCCCGAAATGGTCGAGGTCGTTATTTCAAATCACACGCAAAAAATAATTAACATAGGAAATATATCAACCACAAACAATTTTTTGAAATGCTTCAATAAATATTATCAAGGTTTTATTGATCGATGGTCTATACCTCTGCCTGTTCGTTAAAATAGTTGCATGGGAGTCTGATAAATGTACCGAACTAAACGTGGTCGCTCCTTTCATTGGAATAGATAAAACAAATACCTATTGTCACACGCTAGCCAGCCGTCGAAAAAATGCACTGCGTGCCGTAACAACAATGTCGCTAGAGTATTTTAGAAACAGATTCGATCTCACAGCTCCGCTTTTGTTAGCATGACTTTCGGTTTGTGGCCCAAAAAAGCGGACTGCTGTCTTTGATTTTACGCCATTATAGTTACAAACGTAGAGCATCACTATTATTTCAAACATGGTGAAAATTAAGCGCTGAATACAGTATCTAACTTTATATACGTTTACAAAGCGGTTTCAGAGAAGCAGAATAATTTAAAGTTACTGTAAAACTCGTGCACCAACGTTGAAAAAAGTTAGAAAGAAAGTTTGTTTGCAGAATTTTCTCCCCAATTTTTGTATCAATAAGAATGCGTTGTTGCAACTATAGAGATATATTGTGCCATAATTGATCGCAAAAAGATGCAAGCTACTTAGATACGACGATAAGTATAACATTTCACAAGTTATTCATTGACCTTTGGTGAAAGCACGGACAACAAATATCCTGCATATCCATTTGTGTGAAAGAATATTAATAAATCTGCCTGACTAGATCGCATCAAAACAAAGGGTGGGCAATTATTTTTTACCATGGGCCGCATGAGAAACTTAAAACGTTTTGGCGGGGCAGGTGAAAAATAAGATCTCAAATACACGCAATATGACGTCATATTATGACACTATATAAAACAAATAATTCAAAGAATCTGTTATTAGGAGTTGTGCGCAAATGTGGAGCTCAAGTAAAAATTTAAAAAAATGCGGCTATTTGTTCAAAATGCAAACCTTAATTTAGATTTAGAAAGGGACGTTACGCATTGAGCACAAATAAAGTATACGTACATTGCTGGTTATATTGGCCCTTTTTTTAAGTTGTGGGGGGCGTTGACTCAAAACTTAAGGTTAAAATACGTATAAATTTCAGTCAAAAAACTTACAATGCTAATTTTTTCTTTTTCAGGCTTTCCGATTTGCTTGCGGTACAATGGCCATATTGCCAAGCCGGTATAAGTCGGAAGAAACACAAAACAGCAAAATACTCTAGCAAAGCTAGCAATTCAGGTCAGGCACAATAAACAAATCTTAAAAGATAGAGTCTGACCTGAATGGCTAGCTTTGCTAGAGTATTTTGCTGTCACTGATCAGGAATTAAGGTCGACATTTATCTTGCAAGGGTCAAGGTGATTTCTATTATTCACATATTCAGTGAAACACAAAGCATTGACCAAATTAGGATAACAAAATGTAAATCGGGATGTTTCAGAGAATGGAAAACGTCCGTTATACTAATCTTCGTTAATAGTTCAAAGACGGAATACATTTGACCGAAGAGCCAAAAGTGCATTTCTAAACATTAAGATAAATTTGATAAACTTTCGTTTGAGAGAGTGCCACAAGACATGCCAAAAAACGAGTGAAACACAAAAAAAAGAATGAAGAGATTCGCGCGAAGCGCCAAAACAATTTGCATTTCCAAAATTTTGTTTTTAAAACGCACTATGTTACCTTTACTCGCAAAAAGTCGTAAGTCGGAAATAGTTTTGAAACAAACTCAATTACCGGTCATTTGTGCGTCTAAAATAATACAAAAATGTATATTATTTATACGTTTAAAACACATATAACTTTCATGTAAAAATGATAGACATTATTGTCTCGCCCCGGTTTACGATGAAATATTTTCGTTTTGAAAAAACGCCCTGCTGATCAAGCTATCATAGGGCATAGCTGATGGATGTCCCAGGACTTCGAGCAGGTCGTTTTTTGTTTTTTTTTAAAGCCTAAAATTAGATCAAGGGGATATATTACTGACGTTTTTTACGCCTATAACCATAACCCTTTGTATGCATTTTGAAGCTCCAACAGCATTGCAAAGTGTTTCACTGGGGAATAGTTTAACAACTAAACGATATATACTGGTTTTATTAGATACAGTTTGTCCAACATGCAGTGCTATGTTCTCTATTATAATACTAGCAAACTAACAATAGAAAATAAAAAAAACTATACTTTATATTTTTTCTTCGTTAACAGCATTGGAACTTCAGTTGACTGCAACATTTCGTTCACTATAGCTGGGGTTTCCATTATTGTAAATCCATATACCAAAGCCTAATACGGTTAACATTTTTAACGATACAAACGTAAAAACGAAACGTTACAAAATAAGACAATCAAAACAACATGTTATTAACCCAGTTAAATAGATTGAATAAATGTTTTTTGAAAGCAGTGGTCTAATTGTCACAACTGGTCGAATAAATGACACAGAGACATTAATGTTTAAATAAGTCTGTTTAGCTTTGATGGGAGTATAGCTCGAACCAAACAAAACAATACAAATTTTGAGAATTTAAACAAACATTCTTGAGTTAAAAATTTGTTATGCCCATTACGTGGCACGAGCATATGATATTTTGCTTATTCCTCATATGGTTTTAATAGTGACTTTGGGGACCAGGTTTGCGATGTTAAATTACGAATTTTTCTGAGACATGAGCAGTCGCCACAAATTGTTAAGAGCCCGTGAAAGGGGTCTACCACTTATCAAAGGTTAAGAACCACTAGTCTAATACTGTGGTCAATCGCTTTAGTTTGCTACACCCTTAATTTTGAAACAGCACTTAACTGTACCACTGCAAAAATACTCTACAGAACAGCCAATTTTTTATTAAATATCGCAAAATTCCTTTTATTCTGTGAATAATTTCAAAAAACTGACAAAGCTCTTGTGCAGGGCTGCCACTCTCAAAATTAAAAAAACACTAGATTGGACCATAAAAACCACTAGATCCGGAGAAAAACCACTAGATTGTTATCGCGACAACATATTGCCATTTTTATGTTGATTTAACATCTCCAGACGTTTAATCAATGTAAAAACAGACTATTTTTTAAGTCTGTGTGCCATAATTGCGTTATTAAAGCTACTATTTGCTAAATATACACAACAAAAGCTCTGCTTTTATTACCGTTTTTTGTTGAATATTAAGGCACCTACTTATAAAAAAGGTAGCAATAGTGGTTTTGAGTTTGGCAGTATTTTTCTTTTATGCTTAACACTGTCTTTGTACGGTACATTAAACGCCACTTGTGTTTGGTTGTTTTAACTTTATATAGCAAGCTTGGCATATTGCTGAATATCTATGAGTCTTGTCCGGTTTCAGTCAGGCTTTAAACTGTCATTATTCAACTAATTCACGGTTAAACAGGCGATAAAAACTTGTTTTTTCGTGGTGGAGTTACGTCACACTCTGACTATGATATCAATTGAACTGTTAAGTACAATAAAAGGGCCAATCGCAAAGATTGGGTTTGGGCCCTTGGGACAGTTCTATTCACTATAAATGAGTATAACTGACCCTGGGGGTCCTAGCCAGAGATTGCCAAAAATTCCTCCCTAAAGGTCGACTTTTTGCAAGAATTTTTTTTTTCCGGCTAATTTATCAGCTTTACCTATATACCCTACCTAGACCTGCTCCTTCCTCTCACTCCCCTCTTCTCCCTTTAGCACCTTTGGTTGGCAAGCGGTGATTGAATAGGCCCACACCCTACAGTGCAGCACTACAGCTGTACAAACTTCTAAATATAGTCTGCTGCCCGACACTAACAGTAATCAGTATAGAAACTTGTTATTAACAAGCATCGAGCCAGCGACGATCACCAAACATGATCAGGCTTTTACATTTGATTTAAAAAAGGGAATTTTTCATTCACTTTACCATTTTTAACAATGGAAGCCGGGAAATAAACTAAAGTTTATTACTCCATTTCAAGATTATAAAAACCACTAGATTCTCCAAGAAAACCACTAAACCACTAGATTATTTCAAAAACCACTAAATCTAGTGGAAAACTACTAAGAGTGGCAGCCCTGCTCTTGTGTACTGACTTGCAATTGTGTTCATAACGTAAAACAGACAAGTAATTAGGAAGTACAAAGTCAATTATGATGCGTGAAACCATACAATAGTAATTAGTAATTACCAAAGTCTATAGAAATCACGTTGCGCAGCTAACTCGTTCTTTGTTATAGCGACATGGACGCCATCTATTTCCCCAAATGACATAAGACGCTTAAGAAAAGCAAAAAATCGCAATTCATTAACGATTTTGCCCAATTAAAAACATTTGGATGAGTGTCAATAATTAATACCAAAGTCTATAGAAATCTCTATAATTTCTATGGACTTTAGTAATTACTATTCTATGGTGAAACATCTGGAGCGACCACAGCCAGTTTATTCTTATACCATCAGCGTTAAGGTGCGACAGTTGAAATGTTGTGGTGTGCAATTTCAAACTGAATTTTAATGAAATTTTAAACTGAATGACAAATTAGTAAAGCTCGCTACAATTTTTGTTACATTGTTATTTATTATGTTTTTCGTGTATTGCTAACACTGGGGACCCAAATTTTGGTTGTATTGACATCGACACTTGCCCTTACATAATTTTGTGGTGCTGAATTCAAATATACAGTTACATTTTTTTTAGAAGCTACAGATTTTCTACAATTTAACTTTTTCTTTCTAGCAAATGTCTCACTATTAACGCAAAATGAAATGTTTTTAATAATAGCCATACACAGCGGTATAATATTTAAATCGCACCTATAGGGCGCATGTAGCCACTAGTAGGCTATACCGGTGTTAAGTAAATTGTTCACAAAACAGTCACGGAACAAGTTGATGGCACTTAACATAAAAACTTCAGCGAAGAAATGGCAAATCATTTCGCGTGACGCGCGCCGAAAATATTTAAATCTGAAACTTTTAAATAAAAATCCGTATGGATTGTCGACATGGACAGAATAGAATATCATATTAAGCTATGTTCAGGTAAGAATTTGCGCTTGTAGACTCTCTTGGGCCAATCTCGCCCAATGTCCAGCAGTAATCTGTTAAATGTTTTTGTCTTATCTCCCCTGGTAGTGATGCTCCATGGTGTAGTGAGATCCTGAAGAAGTTGCTATCCTTGTTATCGCAGGGAATTCCTGCTAAAGCATTGTATTTACCAAAACTTGGTAGATATATCTGCTTTTTTTGTTACCAAGAACGTTTTGTGTAACTGCCACAAAATATAGCCATGTGGCTTTCTCCTTGATACTCATTCTTTGGGTCGCAGTACAAAGTTGTGCTGCCGTTTAATTTAGCCAACTCGCCGACTGCAGTAATCTTATATGGTTAGATTTATTGAGAGTAGTTCTGAGCAAAATTTACGAAAATTGCAAAAGCAAATTGGTCATCTCAAAATTTTTCTATCAACCAGGAAGCCTGTAACCGGTGCCTTTCAATACAGTTACTGTTTTATCGCCAAAACCCACGTTTTTCACCTGTGCAACATTTCCGAATAAATGCCGTCGAGCTGGATTTCTCACAGACCTCGGCGAAACTGCTCGTGAATTGCAATCCTCGGCTAGATCTTGTCGCACATGAAGCACCTTCTCGCCGGTCTGTTGTCAGTCTTATACCCAGGGTTGCCATACCGTGCTTATTTCTAAGATTTGTGCTTATTTTTGGATGCAGTGTCTTAGAAAACGTGCTTATTTCTTAGAAACGTGATTATTTTAGAGTTGTGTGCTTAGTTTGTTTTATTTTAGTTTTTAAAAGTGTTCTTCATCAATTATTTCACTTTGACGGAGGAGTGAGAAACTTCATTTATTTATATTTACTAAGTTATTTGACCAAGATTATAAAACAATGCATTATATTACATAATAACAATAGATTGTGAAAGTAATAAGCTGCAGTAAGCAATTTTACGCGTTTATAAAGCGATATTGTGCAGAGCTACAGGCTTCGTTAACATGGTTCTCTTCAGTGGCGTAGCCAGCCAAAAATTTTTTGGGGGCCAAAAAGTTGGAATTTTTTGTTTAGCTTTCGTCATTGTATTAACTGCCGTAACGAACACAAACAATAATGCTAGCAAACCGTTTCGAGCAGCAACTGACTGAGTGTTAACGCAATACTAAAAAAACAGTCAAAGAGCAAAAACTGTCTAAAAGCAGGGAGTCGAAACGTTTGACTTTTTCGGTTCAGTTTCGGCTCGGGTTTAAGGATTTTTTCGGAATCTTGTCCAGTTTCGGTTTCGGTTTCGAGCATTTTAAAGGTTCCGGTTCAGCTCCGGTTCGACCGTCGTTATTTCAAAACCGGTTCATAAAGTTCCGGTTCGGATACAATATAAGTTGCGTTAAATCTAAAAATTTAGAACTCCCCCCCCCCTAATTATTCTATCTTGACGTTTTTTCCATTCTTGCCTTTCTAATGTTAATTTGAAGTAATTACATCATTTATTCGTCACATTTGGCTTCATATATACACTAATTACCCGAAAACTATTTAATTCAATGAACTTTTTGTAAGTGAACAAAACATTAGCATTACTACGTTCAAATTTATTTATTTAATAAATCTTGCTCTGAATCAATCTTAATAAATCTAACCATGTAAATTACTGCAATCGGCGACCCAAACAAATTAAGCGGCGATTCGATTTTGAGTCGCGAGTCACGTGGAGCGGGTAGAACTAGAGTCTCTATCTCGCCTGTTGCCCGATACAGTGTATTGATCTCTATCTTTTCCACCTCGGCAGACACTTCAAAGCCTTTGGTTTTTGTGCCTTGATGAGGACTATAAGTTTAAGTTTCGTGTCCAAAACGTGACTACATTGCCATAAAAGTAAAACACGTTCACTACAGTTTCCAATGCATCGTAACAAAAACACAGTTATCCAAGTTAATTTGAAATGAGCACAGGCCGTCATGGGTCACGATGGCTCAAAGGTTAAGTTTAATTGGAATACTTCGTTCGTTTTATTTGAATACTTATTTTGCTTAATTGAACACTATGTTTGTTTTCCACGGTACAATCGTAAGTAATTTGTTAAAGATCACCCCAAGGGATACGGATTGGCTTGTAAGGCGTGTTCCTACTTATTTTGTTGTTTTGTTGAGGGTGAGCCAGTATAGTTAATATGTGAGTAGATATTTTTTAACTGAGTCAAATTTTGCCAAGAATTTTGTACAAGTCTGCACCTTGTTGTCAATCATGGATAGATCATTTAGTTTATTCAAGTCCCATTCTCCACCGAAAGCCGAATTTAGTTTAAGTTGTTCGATAGCCGAAAGTAGTTTAAGATTATCCTTATTGTCGGGGAGAAAACTATACTGTTTTGCGAGATTAACGTAGGACATAAACTGCCCTGTAATGTTGATCAGGTGGCTGTAATCCAAAGTACCAGCGCTAATCATACTCCTCATGAAAAAAGTTTGTTTAGGGCAGGGGTGTCCAACATGAGGCACGCGTGTTAAATGTGGAACGCGACATCATAAAAAATGGCACGCAATCTCCCCCCAAAATACAGTCAATTGTCAAAAAAGCGAAATTTGTTATACAGCCAATTGTCATTGTATATTCACAATATAAAACAATCCCAGCAATTACGACAACAAACAATTACTTCTGATGTTATACCTTTATACTGTTTTTATTTTTTGTATAAAAGCGCTTTTAATATTAGAAAAAAATAGTTGCTAAACCTAAGCACAGGAAGAAGTTATAAGATAAACATTGCCACGCCGGCATGCTAGAGTTGGACACCCCTGTTTTAGGGTATCGAAACTGATCGTTAATCTACAACGGTCTGCCGTTCCCTAAGTTGTGAAAATTATGTTTATAAAATGTTGGCAAATTGTGCTTCTTTCTGTTTCTGACAGTTTGCAGGGAAATTAGCTTCCGGGCTTTTTAATATCCTGACAGAAACCTATATAAATAGGTGCGACAGGAATTCCTAACGAATCCTATATTAGAAAATAGTTGTCACTGGGTGGCAGTACAGGAGTCCTGGTTAAGTCTTGGGGTAACCTTACTCTATTGAAGCGATGGTTACAAACGAAGCATTACACTCCGTTGGGAAAACTGACTCCGACCAATGTGTTTTCTGTCGAACTGCCCCTGAAACTATTTCGCACATATTTTATTATTGTCTTCATGTTGAAAGCTATTGGGAAGAAATTACATCTTGGATTTCTTCAAAACTGTTAATTTCCTTGCAAAACGACCCTGTAACTCTCCTGTTTGGAACTAGTGTTGACAATGATGTGTTGAATTGCTTAATTACTGTTATGTGCGCGCTTCGTTATATACCGTTCTAAGTATGCAAAGACATTACCGACGCTTTCCATGTTTGTTTTTATGATCAAGTCTGTAAAACTTTCTGAGTATATCAGTGCTTTAAATTCAGAATCTCGCAATTCATAAAGTTAATTGGGCTGGCCTTTAGCCCAACCTGTCGCTTTTTGATAGGTTCTATTTATTTTATCTCGTCCGTCTTTCTATTTTTTTGTTCAGCGTAATAAAAAAAAACAACCTTACTCTATTGAAAATAACGTAAGTATGAGTTGCTATAGTGCGTTACAGAGTCGATTCTTTAGGAGTAATTTTACTCGCAAAGCTACGATCACACAGAAGATTGTCTTCAGGGGCGCAATTTAAATCCTATCACAATATTTCGACGTATGCAGGCCTGATTTCATGTGTGCGCCGGGTAAGCGGATTTTTTACTTGTGCATTGTGACTATTTGCAATAAATTTTACTGAGAACTTTAACAATATCTAAAAAAAAATTCAAATCTATGTTACGTATGTAAACAGTAAACCACGGCCCGCGGTCTAATTATCTCCTTTATATATAAAAACGTCTTGTTGATTGATTTTGCAATGTTCTCTGATACACCATTGAAAAAGTCTAAGGACTTTTAGCGGCTTTCAGGGGAGGTTCAAATCTCAATATTGGATGATAACCGAGTAACAATATATCATTTTTTAAATTGATTTAGAAAACATTCCTGCGCTCTATAGTTTTACGTGTTTTTTTGTTGGTTTTGCCGCCGAACAAACGTCCCTGTTGTTTGGCTGCAAGTTATACAGGCATACTACAAATTAAATATACTAGTTTACTATCGCTCATCAAGTTCGGATTTGGGGTTGACAAAGAATGCCTAATGTTTGGTATGTGTTAGACCGGTTTGAAAGTCGCACTACGTCCTATATGGGACTTTTTAAAATAGGTGTTTTGCGAACTTATATTTTATATTTGCTTTTTGTTTTCCGTAATTTAATATGAGCATAACATAATAGTACAACCCTATATAAATTACTATTTCTATCACTTTAAAGTAAATTAACGATAAAATATATCGCGCGTCTGGAAGTATTGTTTTACAGGTTTTCACTATGACTAAAGGCTGACGCCTTCTGTGATGCAATTTTAGCCAAATTAATCTAGTTTAAAAAAGTATACGCTTATAAATGAAGTAACAGCTTCTAAATTAAAATTTTATCAAACACGCAACTTTTTCGCGCCTTGCGCGCACCATTTTGCCAGTGTCTTATTACTCGATTTCATTTGCGCACACGTTCGACGATAGCAGCAAGTTTGTCGACCTTATATGTCCTACGACGTTACTTTTTGACGATGCTTTGCGGCGTCATTCTTAAACATTTCATGCTACGGCCTAACGGAAATCGTTGATCCGCTCCTCGCACGCATGTAGCCTGCATTAGGTGGCCCGCCAAGAATATGCAGGAAATATTGTGGCCCGCGATGCTGTCAACCTTGGACCACCCTGATTTAAGCCATGCGTGTAAATCGTCGATTAATTAGCGATATTCAACTCATTTTGGCTAAGGTTTATACTTCTATTGCAAGTATAGACCACAGTATGGCTTTTAACCCTAAAAACATGTGTTTTGCCTCATAATTAATTAATTATCAAGGGGTACGCGATACATGCAGACAAGTCGAAAGACTGCGAAGCCAAAAAGAGTTTGAGAACCCCTATTTTAGCCATCTAAATTAAATCAACGCAATACTTTTTTTGCTGAAAATATATAATAAAGTTTAAGGAAAGTTATACAAATAATACGCCAATATTTTTGTAATCCTTTTAAATATATGAGTGTTGTTTGTTGTTTGGAATCGTATTACTCTTGTGTGTTTTTATGATCATTTGTTGCAAGGATATTCAAATTCTCTGACCAAGGTATACAAAATTCTTTCAAATTCGAAGTCGAGCGATTCATATTTGAAAGTTTACGAAAGTGTTGTTAGATTTATTATTTATATTTTTGTTGGATTTAAGTAGGCCTACCATATGTCCTCTTTTAGGAGGATTTGTCCTCTTTTCTCTCTTTCTTCTCTCAAAAAAGTTAATGGTCCTCCGAGGACGCTCAAAAGTGTCCAAATGTCCTCTTTTTTGGCATTTCGAGTTAGTTGCTTATACTTTTAACAAGACTAGGCGAGACGTTGTATTTATTTTCACCAAAAAAATGTAGCCATGAAATATGCTAAATTGCTGGTTTAAAACAGTTTTTTTTAACCAATTGTCCTACCAGCCCTACCTTTTTTATTCTTACAGCAAAAATTGCGCCCGAAAAATGGCAACACAACCTCACATTTAAAGAGGCCGAAAAGGTGTGAGTGTTTGTAGGCCTACTATCAGTGTTACTGTATGGTAGGCTATGTTCTTACAGAAGCAGGTCTATAGTTAGTCCAGCGTTTCTCAACCGGTGGTGCGTCATGGAAGGCTGCCAGGTGCGCCGCGAGAAAAAGGAAAAAACATGTCGAAATAAGCCCAAAATTAATCGAAATAAGACTTTGGACAAAATAACGTTGTTTATTTTTTTTTTTTTTTCTAGGTGGGCTCCAAGCAAATCTTGGGGGGGCGCACTAGCTCTAAGTTAAAATGAAATTTTTTTGCAATGATTCTAATGGTTCCGTTGGGTTGTACAGCACTCTTACAGCGTTGTACAAACTCTGTTTTTGCCAATTTTAACAATAAAACAGCAAAAAAAATTCGCGCTCCGCGCCAATCTTCTGTTTTCTACTTATGTTAACTTTTTTTAGCACAAAGTCTCTTTGAGTGCCATAGCATGTTTTCATACCATTGAAGGTATAACGGCCCTATTCAATTTTGCTAACTTATAGATAAACGATAAAGTTCGTCCACCGGTTCAAACTATTTTTTATCCATGTTTTATATAATTGGATGACAGTCCAGCAACAGGGGGACTCAAACTTGCGCAGCTGAAAAAAGGTTAAGAACCACTGGTCTATATAGCATACAGGTGGTTTTCATATTTCTTTATTATTTATACATTATAATGCTAAAGAGGAAAACTCTGTTTACTGATGAGCTACGCCAGAAATATCCTTGTTTCAGAAAGGGGCGTGTTAATTTCGAAGCTGAATGCAACACTTTCTCTTTTTGGGTGCTGAAAATATGGTAGCCCTAGATTTAAGGCAATTAGACCTAAGCACAAAAATAAATATTTTTAGATATAATTTTTGTGATTTGTAAATTTATTTACAATGTGTATTTATATAATTTACGTTGTCAAAGTTTTCACTTTGAACATTTTATCGCCCGCAAAGCAATGTGGAGGGGAACGAGTCTAAGTCTCTCCCGGAGGGGGGAACGAAAGTATTCACAGAACCAGGATAAGAACCACTGCCATATAGCTAAGTTTTATGTTGGCGGTTTGCACAAAGGTATTTGATTTGACTAATCCTAGGATGAAGTAATTTTGACCCTAATTTACCAGTGGTTTTAACCTGGTAGGGCCGCGACTCTCCATGTTACTGCCGCCATAGTGTTGCCCGAAGACATTTTTTTAAATGGATGAAACACAACGTTTTCACTCGACTTAAAATTCGGGCTATTAGGCTGTGCCTTTGGGAAGATTTTCTGTGTACGCCCTACCATGACAGATATTTACCAAACCAAGGGAATTATTTTAACAAAGCAGGCAATATTGGCACGTCATAATCGCACAACATTTTATCTGTTAGAACAGTGCTTCCCAACCAGTGGGTCACGACCCATTAGTGCAGTGGTTCCCATACTGTGGGCCATGGCCCAGGAGTGGGCCACAAGACTATTTTTAGAGGGCCATAAAGCTATTTGGAAATATTGCAACTATATATGTTTTGTTTTACGAAAACAATTGTTAGCATATCTAAAACTATATAGTATAGGAACTGGGAAATTTTCAATATATTGTTGGCTATTTGTGAACTATATACGTTTAGGCAAAATCTCACGACTTGTGTTTTTTTCGCTACGCAATTAGTACTGCAGTTTATATTAAATTCAGTTTGTTGTCATAGAGATGTTTAATTCCAATCTAAAAATGAACCGGAATTAAACAGGATTATTTGTATGTTGTTAGAATCAATGCATTTACTAAGAAATTGTTCGACTATGTATGCTTTATGTATATCAGCAATGTTTGAGAACCACTGCATTAGTCGGTCGCGAAGCTATTTTAGTTGGGTCGCGAAACATTTATAAATGTTACAGTTTTCTATTAGATTGGGAAATTATTGCATAACACGGAACATTTATGCAACAATATCACAAATACGTAACAATTAAATGAGTTGTGTCGCATTACCTATTTCAGTACGTACGTCAGTAGTAGAGTTGCAGGTTTTATTAAGCACTATGTTAGAGCAAATAAAGCAAAACCGGATAATTTTTGTTGTTCGATTATACATCTGGGGTAAATAGTTAAATTCTTTCTAATTTTGTAACCAACCATCTTTATCTTTATGCTGATATTGTCATTATATTCAAACCATAACTGCAAAATTGGCTCGTTGTTTCATCTGTTTTTGTTTCTTCTATAGCAGCGCTTCCACTCCAGTGGATCGCGAAGCTATTTCAGGTGGATCGCGAAGCTTTTCTTAATGGTTTCAAATGCTTAACTTTTAAAATCAAATCCCGAATACCGTTTTTAAAACAAGTACAACTCATCAAAAGATACCCGTTGAATACCTTCAACATAGTTAAAATATATTTTTTTCTATCAACATTTTTTTACAAATATTCTACAGCTTAAACTTGCCATGTATGTTAAATAAAAGCCACCCATGCTTTAGCTTTCGTAAGACTTCTCGAGTTTCATAAATCACGAGCTATAAAGTGTTAACGTGTTCATGCTAATTGAACCGGACCATCACGACTAGAACGGCTGTACAAAAACCAGAGTAGATGTGCAATGCAGCAAACGAAAAACAAAGATTTGTAAATATTTGTTTAAAAGCATTGTAGATTTATGCTTCGTGATGATGTAAAAAATACAATAATTAATGTTTAAAGTATAGAAAAGGTTAGACATTTAGGTTTATATGAAGTGTAGCGTTTAGTATTTGTTTCTTGAAGGGCTACAAATGAAGATAATTTCAAATTCAAAAGGCTGAATAATATTTAGTCTGACGTACTATTTGTAGCGATTTTAGGATATTTACTGATGGTTTTATTAGCAGAATCATTTGCTAATTACGCGTCAATATCTCTTGCGAATTTGGGATTTTTAGCGGTTACCTTACAAATTTTCCAGACGTGTAATGTCCTCTTTTTGACTTCTGATAGATATTACATTTCCCAATTGTGTCACTTCCTCTTATTGATATGAGAAAGGCTGTGACGTAATCGAAATTTGTGTAGTTATGTCAAATTTCGACGAATTTATTGTAGTCCAAATAAGATTTTTAAAAATGGCTATTAGTTTTAGGATGTGTTGTTTTAAAACAATTTAATTTCTATACTATACTAAACATAAAATTTAGCTTTATTTTAACTAAACAAGAACCAAAGCAAAGATAAAATGTTCGCTTTTTAGATCAATACGTACACCAAAATTGAAACGAACACCAAATTGAAACGAAGGTGACCTCAATCGATCTGATGTCATAATTTTGAGCCGAGCGTTTATAAAAACAAAAGCAAATTCAAGTTAGCTAAAACGTATACTTAATAACGTATATTTTATTAATGTTCTGCTTTGTCGATTAGAAGTCATGATAGCAGTTGATGAAAATCCTTAATCTTCTTGTTTGTATTGTAAACTAATATTGTAAAGTAATTCAAAGGTTTGTGTTGTTTTTCATATGCGATATGTTGTAAAAAGTGCATTAGCGAAATTGCGTCGACAGGGAGATTGCGTTGAAAACAGAATTCCAATAGAATCAACAGGTGTTTGTGTATGATGTTACTCGGAATTGCAACCATCTCAATTGGAACAAGTCCAGTTGTTTTCGGCAAATGAAACTATCGTTACCATTTTCCCCACGCTACCGAGAAAACAGGTGCCAGTTGCAATATGATACGTGATATATGACATTCTTTGGTCGCGCTGGGTCACACATGTGATGTAATAAAGGAGCTTGTGCGTCACAGAGCAAAACCAATTGTCGTTAGCCATAATGGCCTGCGACGCCCTAACTTCATCTTGACTTTTAGAGCCTAAACGTTTTACGCATTCCTATTTAAATGTTTGTTGGGTTTAAATGGACGCAAGAAACAGATGCATGTAGGGTAGGCCCTATGTAGGCAACGTATGAAACTATTGCAAGAAAAAAACATTTGCTATGACGTAACCCATACTTGTCCAAATATAAAGCGAATATTTATGACGTTTTTTGTGTTGATTAATAGAGTAATTACATACAAAGAGGTGTACATTGCGGTATTAGAATGAATAAACAAGGAATCAATAAATTGGCTCTTGGCTTTACAGCAGGTTTATTTTGGATTTTGAAAACATTACGCAACCTTACCATTAGTAGGAATTACGTAGTAGTCTCAGTAAAAAAATTGTTGATGCATTGATTAGGCAGTATTGAGAAGAACGGTGATACAGGTCTGTCAGCAAAACGTAAGTTTTCGGAAGCAAATCACAGTACAAACTGTAGTCGCCTAAAAGGCCGCTCTGCTAATTACTCAGTTTGTATTACTCCATTTTCGTCACTGCTAAACAATGGGTGATGTGTTCTGTTAAAGTCCCATCCGGGAACAATCGAGAGTGACGTAACAAAAATCAGTCAAGCGAGGCATATCGGCTTTCTCGGCAAAAGGACTCGTAACACAATAAATGTGAAACGAAAGAGTGGCGATAAGATACCATAAAGCTCTTCCAATGACGTAACCTAAAAATAGCGATTTAACAATACGCTGTTTGAGTATTTTGGTCTGAATACTTAATCAAACATATTCGTTTAAAAGAAGAAAACTAAAGTAAGTTTAAGGCGTTTACTTTAACGAAAAACAGACTACAACACAATGAAAACTATTTTTATGTAATACTCGCAATTAAACACGGTGGGTTTGTTTATTTGTTTATGTTGAGAAAGTTGTTAAATTGAATTTCTAAAAAAGCCCATCAGTTCGCGAATTGTGGGGCAAAAATATTAAAACAAAGCACTGTCAAACGTTTTATGTAGGTAAATCGTCACGTGTGCACTATGTAAAATTCACGCCTGTTTAATTTCACACAATGATTTTATATTATATCTATTATAAGCAAAACGCTTTATTTTATAAACAGTTGATCTATCGTTTAAATTAGGTATTTTTGTATGATTGAACAGGGAATAATTTATGTTTTAATGGGGGTGGTTCGGTCGCCTTACTGGCTAGTCACTTGTTTTGATAACGACACCCGAAGTTTGGGCGTGCCGGCTGCACCGAACCGACTGACGAGATGGCCAGCTATGTAAAATGTCTATGAAAAAGAAAAAAAAAGAAATCATCAGCTTTTAAACGGCGATCATGGCGAGCTTTGTAACCAGTTTCCTTGCGTCCATATATAACGAAGGTCGCCAGTCTACGCGTTATATTCTTGCAAAGTATGACTAGCGGGTGGGTCCTCATTAGCCGTTGGGTGCAACTTAATTCAACTACCTAAATGTTCTCTAAATGTAATGAAAAAGGGCAACATAGGTCCGATTTTGTATTATTGCGTAAAGTTTTTCAGCGAAGTATTGTTAATGATATTTCTGCAGTTTTTTCCTGTCACACGATGCGTTAAAAAGTATGCACATTGCATAATCCTGGATACCGTTTCTGTTTTGATCACAGTTTTAATTCATTTTGCAATATCTACTGAGATAAATTTTGGTTTTGCGTTTGGGATTGTCATAGGTAATACTCAGCAGCGCTTACAGATAAAACACTAGAATGGCGTCGATGTTATACCTTGCAATATAAAAATGTATAAAGTGCAATTGTAGGACAATGTAAATTCAGTGTTTTACAGTCAAGCCAATTCAATTACCCTGCTGATATAGATGTTAGGTAAAGTTTGTTTTTGATTCTGTCGTTATTTACATGGCCTAAACATGCAAAAATATGAGTGCATTGAGGCGCCTAAAAGGTTGGTAAAATGACAATAGCAGCTGACTGCCAGAAAGTGTCGTCTCTGTTCCGGGTCAGTTCACCACACGCGTTTATGATTCGCAAGACCGAGCGCATCCAATTCTACCGACTTTTTGTAAACACGTGTGGTTACTTTGTTCAAAATTACCAGCTAGAAATCATCATGACCATTGTTTAACGCGAAATATTATTTAGTTTTTCTGTGTCTTAAGCAGTTTTATTGCACAACATCTGCGATTGTTTTATTTGGGGAAAGTGACGTAACCCACCATTTTAGAATCTTTTGTCCGCATGTAAAGGAACTATCCTAAAGGTTACAAGAAAAAAAATAGCCTACGTTTAGCTATCATCAGTAAAGATAGACGCTATACCACCAAAAACGCTTACTTTTAAATATGCGGGATATTGGGCACAGCTATATAACGTTTTGTGATTTTCAGATACCCTTGAAATTGAACTGTATTTATTTATTAATTTATATGTGACATTGTGGATTTTCTCAGCAAAGATGAAGCAAATTACGTGTGTGGTTCTTCTTTATTTATTTAGTTCGGTAAGTTACATATGTCGTATATGTTTATGTTTTTTAACGATTTGAGGTTTTTACACAAACCAAAATTATAAATAAATGCAACTTGTGATAAATTATTCAGGTTTGTGCCCTTTGTCCGTACGAATGCGAATGCACAAATGAGCCAAACGAGTGTCCGCCAGGGATAAGTTTGGTCATTGATGGTTGCAACTGTTGTAAAGTGTGTGCGCGTCAAGATGGGCAACAATGCAACGAAAACGAACATGTATGCGACTTGCATCGGGGTCTATTTTGCGACTTTTCAAAGGGACGCTTTGGTGATTGGGGCGTTTGTGCAGGTATGAATAAACAGTTTTGCTTTCTTAAATACAGACTACTGAAAATAAATCTGATATTCGGAAAAACTGAAATCGATGAAATAATGTGTTTCATAAAACGAAAGCTATACTTCATCAGTTGACTTAAATAGTTTATTTTATACAACGTACAACGTTTAAAGTAAAGTAAACAATAATGCCAATTTATTCTTCAGCTCGTTCAGGCCGGCCTTGTTATTATGGTGATGTGCGAATAATAAGCGGCGAAATGGTGGAACCTTCATGCAAGAAGAAGTGTTGGTGCTTAGATGGATCAACTGGCTGCATTCCTAATTGTCCACACGAAATTCACAGACCCAGATCAGACTTGTGCCCGAACGCCAGACTAGAAAGTGTACCAGGAGAGTGTTGCGATCAGTGGGTGTGTGATACACCAACAGGAGACATCAGGGTACTACCTCTTGACAACTTTTGGAACAAGTACGTCAGGGAGGAGGAACAAACGTCAGTATCTGTTTCCATTTCGGAAATCGGCAACAGGGTCACAGATTCTGGAGTCCTGGTGGAAAATGAATGGGGTGATGTTGCTGAAGCGTTTGACCAGCAAATAAACCATGGTCGTTACGATGACACAACTGATGATTACCTATGGTTATCTAATTTTATTCCCGGAGATGAAGAAGGTGAGTGTCTTTTCGTGATACAATAGGACAGAAAAGTATAAGTTGGTTCAAGTGAGAATGGAACCACTTTATATACCAATGAAATTAGTTTGTGTATCTATATATCCGAAATTCCCGAGGTGGTATGAGTAATATCTAACCCCTATTAGCCTCTAGCGTGAATCATCCAACGTATAAATATTTTCCATTTAACAAAGGTTTAACCTTTTGAAAAACATATTATTTTAGTTCCCTGGCATTATCCAGGTACTGGAAGTATGTTTTACCTCTTACGACATATCAAATTCAATGTTAATACGACCTAAGCTATTATTACTCACCCCTGGTGACACAATCACCGTTGCCAATAGAAGGCCAAATAGCAATTTGTCAACACAGCTTAAAATCAATTCCTGATATAATGCACTTTTATTAAGGCATATCGATTTTTTAAATATACAGTAGTTCATTCGATGCTCTCGGATGGTAAAACCTGTAGATGAGACCATAGAGCTTAAACGCGATTGCATTTGAAGCACGGTTATGTTTTAACGATTTTAATTACTAAAAACACCTAATCAACTACGCAAAATTTTCTAAAGGATTTAAAATCTCTCTATTAGCGAAACGAGTTAGTATAAATAACATTTTTAAACACACTTGTAAATCAATAATACTTCAACAAGTTAAATTACCTTAATATTACGCGGGATACGTCGTGAAGACGCTACTTTGGGTCACGTAAGTATTCACTTTCTATATCCAAAGCACATCTCTTGTAATTAAGTACTAAAACATGTCTGAAAATTCAATCTTTCGTATAACTTAAATTTCTGTTGACAAAACATCCATCTCTATGTTTTACGACAGATTTTGTAAGATTAACACATTCAGCGATCCAACAGTTTAATAGAGAACACAATTGTTTTCGAGTTATTGTAATCCAAAAGTTTACAATAACACTGGTTATTATCGGATCTCGTGATTAAGGTTTAGTCAAGGAAAAATTTTGCGATCATTTCTTCTTTTTCCTTCTTTCAATAAAGAAATTAATGCAATTGTTAACTTTAAACAATAGCATTTTGTTGTTTGTTTAAATCCATAGAAATGAAACTGAAGTGGTTTGTCACAATTTAACAGTACTTTGTATGGAAATCTCCTAAATTATTATCGCGTTCTATCACAGCTGTTCGGAGACATTCAAAAGACATGCAGGATCGAAGAGCTAGATGTGATATAAAGTCTACACCTTGGAGTTCCTGCTCAAAATCGTGTGGTCTTGGATTGTCGACTCGGGTAACGAACGACAATCCAAAATGCATTCTTGTACGACAATCACGTTTATGTGAGCTTCGACCTTGCAATAACAATTTGTTTGCTCCCAAGGTACAATTGTGTAAAGTTATACTTGTAATATTTGATAAGTTTGTAACAATGGTAAAATCCTGTTACTGTAAGTTAATTGTATATCCAATGGACAAAACTAGTGTTGTAAAATGCGCGGTATGTATTCTAGAGAACACGAAACCAACAACAATGTCAACGTCAAAAAAGGGCTCGAAAAAAGGTTGTAGTAACTTACGCTGGATGTGAAAGTGTCAAAAAAATAAGACCACGATATTGCGGTGGTTGTTCAGATTCAAACAGGTGAGATACAGAAAATTTATTCTGAATTTGGTCTACTTCATTTGAGGTATTTATTCATTGAATGCGTAGCAAAATTCGTTCATTTTTGTTCGCTTATGTCTAATTATATAATCAGCGGTTATGATTTATAGAACTAAATTAATGAAAGAGTAATTATGTCATTTTAGCTATAATTCTATTTATTTCAGATGTTGTACACCAAAAGTAACCCGCAATTCACGTTTGCAATTTCGCTGTGATGATGGCCAGTATTTCACCAAGACCATAATGACAATAAGAAGTTGTCAATGCAACAAAAACTGTGCCAACGTATCGTTGAGGCCTGTTCTTGAAAATGCTGCCAGCTACTCATTGTTCAACGACATGCACCGGTCGGGCGGAACGTAGTCGGTGGCGATTTATCGTTTAATTTTACGAGGCTTCACTGAGTATAATAGACCCAGTTTGCTATTGAGCGTTTCTACGAACTGACAAATGTACACCCCCGCATAGTTGCAGCGGTGCTCCTGTTAAATCTTACCTTTTGACATTTAACAACAATTAGAAAGACGGTTGACAGGACGACATTAATCATTTGTTCTGGTATATGACATAAACCTTTTAGTGCCATGGCTTATTTCAGATAAATATATAACGTAAAGTTAAATTATTCGACTTTTTTTTTATTGCGGATTAACACTGTGAGATTGCTCATATGAACAAATAAATCTTAGTTGTATGAACACTAAGTACCCGGCTTTCAAAATTTGGTCTCCTATGTCCGTATATATTAGTTTCAAAATCGATATTGGTTAAGCTTAAAATCATGTAAATAATGCTTTTTGCCAATATATTTATTTGCTAGCAGTAGATACCGTACCGTACTGGATATCGTATACTTTTATATGTTGAAAAGATTTTAAATATATTTTTGCGAATGATGTACGTTTTATAGTCTGCATGGCAAAACCCTTACTCTGCAGCTCCTGCGCAACTCTGTGTGACAACCAAAAAGCTTTCAATTTTACGTTGTGAAAAAAACAAGTTCTTTGTTGTTGTGTGTATGTGACATTCGGTTATTGTAATAGAAGTTAAATAGAACAAACAAACATTAATAAAAGGAAACAGTGGTAACGGCGTAAGACTTCGCTTAAATACGTAATTTGCTTCACACAAATACATAATTTAACCAGTTTTAGTATAGTGTGGCAGCAATACGTCTAAAAATGTCATACATCACACTGTGCTAGTTCAACTATCGCGATCAATGTAATGTTGTCAAACGTTTCTTGGTCTATCACGAGGAAAGGTTGCTGACCCTAAGCTAAACGATCAACAGTACATCACAGTGTTCTATTTACATTTTTTCGTAAGTGATGATGTGTATTCCCTTTTGAAATGTTATATTTATTTATCGCTCAGCAGTCCGTAATACATCTGTAGCTTCCAGCCCTTTACTATTGATCAGACATCGAATTACATTTTCAAGAAGAAAGAATTTAAAACAGTGTAGTCGTATACTCGTATTTATGTAATGCCTACACTAATTTTATTTTAACTAGTGGCAAACACGGGTATTAGGCCTAGTGACACAAATGAAACTAAATGCTTCAATAAATCTAAAGCTTTTTTAAATTGGTCTGTGGCCAATCTAAAAAGTTTCGATGGCCAACGAGTGAGCCATGGCCCACTGGTTAAGAACCGCTGTTCTAAATAAACTATTGGAGTTTCAAAAACTGTCAGATGCTCAGGTAACCAGGGTTTAAAAATCGTATTATATCGTTCAAAAATGTTTTATCGTACAAAGTCACAAAGTCTTGTTCGGCGTGAATGAACCAAGGAGAAATTTTCGCGTTTTAAACATGCAACGATGAAAGTATAACAAAAAGTAATCATTATACAAGTTAGGGACTTTTCCGGGAGTCAAAGTGTGCGGAATTTTACTTGGTATTTATCGTTGTAATAAACACACGAGGAAATAATTTTTTTTGCATTCGTCAATGGCATAGGATATCTTTCGATATAAATTGTAAATACCTACTTTAAACAATTGCTTACACACCTATTTAAATCTGTCTAACTAATATATTTTTACTCACTTTCTGAACCTTATCATTATTGACAGCAGCGGTTTTTTACGCGTGAATGTGCCATTAAAAATATGACTAAAATAAATGGAGGTTGTCTACGCAAACTAAAAGGCTCTAAATTAGGGGTTGGCACCGTACGGCCCACTGGCCGGATCCTGCTTGCCAATGCATTTACTCCGGCCCACAACTTGTGCTACAAACTGGGCACAACTGGGCAAATGAAAAATATTTCGCGTGACGCGATAACCACTTGAACTGATATTTAAAACTAATTAGCGACTTAAAAAAGATCACCTCTATTTAACCTCTTCAAAGTTCAAAGCTTTTGAGTCTCTATATTGTATCAAATAATAAGTTCAACTTTTCCAAATGATACATTAAAGAAAACAATAAAGAAAGAAATGCACACAAATCGCAGTGTGACGTAATAACAAGGAAATGTACATTTCAGTCATAAGTTTTGTTTGGCAAGCGAAAAAGACCTGCCGTGTTTAAATTTTGAAGTTGGGCTCTAAATATAGCTTGTGACAATGTGCATATAATAAATGTACTTTTTTAACCCCCCTTAACTATTCCCAACGTTAATTGTATTACCTTTAAAAAGCACACGCAAAAAATATATTTCGGGTCCCTGTGTAGATTTGGAAATTGCACCATATACAAGATTAACGATTACCTACATTTATAGTGTTTCCCTAAAGTATTTTTATTTTAGCCAGTTTTAAATCAGTGGTTTTTAACCTTATTCCAACTGCGACCTCTTTTGTTATTGTGTTGTGCCTTGCGCCACCTCAAATATTGAATAAGTATCATATCAAAAGCATTCGGTATTTTTCGACTACATATCAGTGACAAAACGTGATTGTGCTAACGTAGACACTCAATCGAAAAAAATTGCGTTTATACGGTTTGAATTGAATAAGCTGAATTTAGACAATATGACACATTAGTTAGGCATCCAAAAATGCGCATTAGCCGGACTCGATATATTAGCTTTTTTAATTTGACTTTGACAAATATTTTGTGAGCAGGGTTGCCAGAGAAAATTTATAGAAAAACTTAAATTGCAATTTGAATATACCTAAATTTTGTAGGAAAAACTTAGATTACAAACTTATTATTTCATTTTAAATTATTTCTCGCCTGTCACCTTCCTAACGTAAATTATAAAGTACTTATATTATTTGACTACTAATGTTTTTATTTGCAATGTCTCTTGCAATTGTTTATAATTTTCATCCACTAACCATGCATCTTTAAAGGATTTCATATAGTATTTTCTTTTTCTTAACGTTTTAGGTTGTCTTGTGAAGTTAACTTTTGCAAGCAAATTACTGCTAGCATATAGTGTCGCTAAAGAAAATAAAAGTCGTTGAGATAAAAGTTGACTTTATTCCTGAATTGGCAATTCTGGAACGACTTTATAACTGTGTGCATTGATATATTTAGTACCAGTTTTTACGACTAGAAAATACAACTTAATATATTTAAAATGTTGTCACTTATTTTTTACATGTCCTTTAATATCTATTTATTCTAGATACATATCTATTTTAAAACATTTATTTATCAAAGACTTAGATTTCCTTTATTTTAAACTTAAAGGAAAAAGCCTAAAAACCTGAATGAACTCCAAAAATGTTGCACTGAATATGTGAATAATAGAAATCACCTTGACCCTTGCAAGATAAATGTCGACCTTAATTCCTGATCAGTAACAGCAAAATAATCTAGCAAAGCTAGCAATTCAGGTCAGACACATTAACCAGATCTTAAAAAGATATATATATATTTCGCCAACTAAGGCATCGTCAGTATATCTGAATAAAAACAAACGCAACAGTATAAGAAAGAGTCAGAAAACATTAAAGTTCTGGTTAATGTGTCTGACCTGAATTGCTAGCTTTGCTAGATTATTTTGCTGTGAACTCCAAAAAAACCTAGAACTAACATTTTAGGTAGAAAGTCCTACTGATAGCATCCCCGATTGTGAGTGCCTGTTACAGCGAGAAATGTGATTTAATTTTATGTTGATTACGTAAAAATGCCACCTTTACTCTTCTCGTTTCGCAGAAAGTTGCTAGCGAAATAGACATCGCACAAGAACTGTAAATTGGCTATAGTGCGAAATTACTACATATTGCTTGTTTAGTCCAGTGGTCGGCAAACTGTAGGCCACTATCCAAATGTGGTGGGCATTTGATCCATTTTATTTTTTTGTGCTTCTTTCTAAATCCGCAGATATGACATTTTTTGCAAGGTCATATCGTGCTCATTAAAGCGTAACTAAAAAAAGTAAAATCGAATGTTATGTCAGTCTTTTACAATTTCTCTGTGATATGACTTAAAATAAGGTTCGAATAACTTGATCAAACACCAATGAGCGTACGTTTGTAATTACATTGAAACGTTTTTACGGTTGTTAAATTTTGTAATAACTATTGCATCTAAAGCAGTGTTTTCCAACATGGCCGATACCGCCCCCTTGTGGACGTTAATGAGATACAAGGGGGCGTTGTGAACCTTTTTCTGATTTAGGAGCGCAAAACCCAAATTAGCAGGTGTTTATAAAAATTGTAGCACATCACAAATGTAAAACACTTATTTTGGTTTAAAAAACAACTGACGGCAATATGTTTTTGCAAACTTTTTTACTGCAAATAATTTATATCCACTAGTACAGAGTTGAGCAACCTTTCCCTAGTGCAACTCAGAAAGGTCTCCGCGAGCCTTCAAATTTTAACTGACAATTATGTTGCTAAATTTGTAGATTTAAAGCATCTTAGTATAACAACTGCAACGACCGATTTCTAATCAGGGATGAAACTAGCTTTTTTGTAAATGAAAATAGGCGTAATTACATATAGAAGGCATTAAAAGTTCGAGCGAATCGCTACAAAATGCGTTTTTTTTTTAAACTAGACAAAATACCCGGCGTTGCCCAGGTTAAACAGACTATTTACCAGTTATTCTAACTGGTTAAAAATTAATTACACCTACACTAACCACGATAAGTTACGAAGTCTACCTGCATTTCTCTGGCTAAATAAAATACAACAATCCATCATACTGTGAGCTCGATATCACTATCACTACTGCACATTACTAAAACTCGATTTAGAGCTTAAAGGGCGCTGATAAAGAATAGGTTGGAATACACTGATCTAAATCAAGGGTGGGTATATAAAGTATATATATTTAGTAGGGGAAGTGCGGGACCCATGGAACATGGGGACCAATGGAACACCTCAATATTGCGCCACCTGTTGGAAAAAAATGTACTTGTTAGTTTGATATTCGTAAGGTGTTTTGATAGTCTTTAGGTATTTGTAAAGCAGTAAATTTTTTTTGTGGAAAGAGGAGATATCTAGCTACATGTTGAAAGTTAGTTTGATTCATTTGGTTAAGCGACGCGTACTGGCCAAGAGTGATTTTCTTAGAAATGGTGATCAGAGGACCTTTGGAACAGTCTGTTCCATTGGTCCCTCGAACAATTTGTATTTATATTCTTTGAATTTAAGGCTAGTATGTCAACTTTTAAGACCAGAGCATCTAATATAGAATTGTTTACTAAGGACCTGGGCTGCGGAGTCGGAATCGGAACTCTAGTAAAACCACGTAAAACTACCTCGAGTCCGACGTGCACAGTACCAAATTTTGAAACTGATATGGCGCCAACTGTAAGTTGTAAAGGCGGAATAGCATAATATGGTGGAAATTTTCCAACCATGTATTGTGAGTTGAATTATATGACACCCCTATGAGTGGATTGCTAAATATTCACCGTATTTAGTTACGTAAATTGGCGGAATACAGGCTTTAGAGTCAGAGTCGGACTCGGGACTCGACGAAATCGCACATTTGACTATTATTAACTTTGAAGATATGTTCTACTGAAGAAGAAAAATAATTGGTATAATAAACCTGGGTTGCAAATTCTGCCAAAAATAAAAAATATCACTTCTTCATTTTGTGCTTGTTTGCATGTGTTATTTTATTTTATTCTTGTAAATACATTTTCTTGTGCCACTTTCTACAACATAAATTTAGCAGTTATCCACTTAAGCAATACTCAGCGCATTGTTTTTAGATGCAGTCATGCTCTGTTCTATAGGTCCCATGGGGTGTTCCATAGGTCCTGTGGGGTGGGACCGATGGAACAAAAAGTGATGTTTTTTATATGTGAAAAAAAACTTAGAAGGATATGTCAGATTTCAATTATTTCTTTTAGGTGCCTATAGCTGTAACCTTTCCAAAGAAAATATCCGCGAGTGTTTTTGAGTTGTAATTCGAAAGATATCACCGAAAAAAACAAATCCGTTCCATGGGCACCTCCCCTAGTATATATATTTAGAATGCTGGTTACCTCAATAAGATTGTAAAGTTTTAGAGGCAAACACACTAAAACCAACAAACAGCATATATCTGTAACAAGAGAAGTATCCATAACGCCATGGTATAACACTAACGACATAATAAAACCGAAAGCACAATAATATCTACGACAAAAAAATGCCTAAACTAGTCATAATAAAACAAAATCTTGGCAGTTTAGACCTTACTTAAATGTAAGTCTTATTACTCTTTGGCCCAAACCCAAATTGGATTTGTTTTTACTTTAGTTTTGGATGTTGCTGAAGTGTAATGGAAGACTACTAGAATGATTTACTAATTTTGCACTTTTCGACGACCAATTGCATTATAACATTGCCAAGCTTCTGCACTACTGTGCTTAATCAGATCAAAGTAAGAGTAAAGCCATTAAAATCAGATATAAATGCTGAAGCGCAAAGAGTGGGTTTTTAAAAGTAAGACCAAAATAGAATACCATCATCGCCAGAATAAAACACAGTAAGACCACAAATAGGAGGAATATCAAAATGCCGGAATGAGGTCTAAACCTAAACAAGACAAAATCCGTCTAAATAACAACTAAACGGCCAGAATAAGATCTAAACAACATTTCACCACAGCAAAATCCAGCAATTAATTCAACATTAAATCGACTAATTATTTCAAACCTCACTCAAATTTTAACCTCACTTATTTCCCAAATAACAGCAAAATAATCTAGCAAAGTTAGCAATTCAGGTCAGACACATTAACCAGATCTTAAAAGATATATATATATTTCGCCAACTAAGGCATCGTCAGTATATCTTATTCCTATTGACGATGCCTTAGTTGGCGAAATATATATATATATCTTTTAAGATCTGGTTAATGTGTCTGACCTGAATTGCTAGCTTTGCTAGATTATTTTGCTGTTACTGATCTGGAATTAAGGTCGACATTTATTTTGCAAGGGTCAAGGTGATTTCCTTTTTTAACATCAGTGCAACATTATTTCCTAAATACACGTTTTAAACAGGATAATTTGCAACAAATCGAAAATGCAGCTTTTTCAATAAAAACAATAATTTAATTATTGTTCCGCTTAAATCATTTAGTAAACTACGGTGAAAACATTATATATAATAAACAACTTGTAACGTTATAGTTAAACAACAAATTTTACTGTAAATTTAAACGCACATGTCCTGCTGACTTATTTAAACAATATTGAAAAGTCAGTTCTTAGATAAAATGCATAAAACTGATATGGCATCAAATTTTACTTTTCCAGTTTCGCGTCAAAGAACACAAAGTGACCTTACGCAAAGGATCATACCTTCCGGCTATCGAAACGCTTTAATAACTTTAATTAATTGCAATTTTAAGTTACCGAAATCTTTAGTTATATGGCATATGGTAAGTTGACATGAACTTACACTGGCGGCCATTTTAAAAATAAAAAGTAACAGCGTTTTTCTGGCCAGATGAACGGAAACTTTGAAAATGTAGGTATATTTAATTTTGAAAACACAGAATAAAATCCAAGCAAACAAGAAAGGATTTGAGTTACGTCGTGTGTGATGACAGCCATTTAACCTTGACAGAATATATTACAATGTAGCCCAGTGATTGTCAATCGGTGTTCCGCGTAACACTTGTGCTCCCTGAAAGATGGTCAGGTGTTCGGAAATCATTGGTTTAACATAATGGTAGTGTCACGTAGCCTGTGTAGCTTTTGCTTTATGAAAGTATTTATCCACCAGTTTGGATATTTCATCGTGATTTGCTTTAATAATTGTTGTGTAATAGGAATATATTTTCGTTTGCCTGTTGCTGCCTTAGTACAAAACCGAATATTAATTGTGTCCCGATGTTGCACACATAAAAACCAAAGGAAATATAAAGTGTTTTGTTGTTATTTACATACAATATTATGAACTTGAACTTCCGTTTGATGTTCCGCAAATTGTTTGTTTTTTTCAATAAAAAAAACACTGATGTAGACAATCTAAAATTCTAAAGAATGGAAACGCATCTAATGCGCCAAAAGAACCACTCTGTATACATGTGACGGCAGTCCCATCTATCCTATGGATGCCAGCCTCTTTTTTGCGCATAATTTCCCGACTATTTAAGATAACTTCCTGAATAAACAAGCTTAGAAAGTTAACACAATTTTTGGAGCTGGTCTACAATCCTACCACTTTTTTTCACAGTAACGAAACGAGTTGTCAAAATTGAAATTATAAGAAAGAAATAAAAATGGAAGAATAAATATAATAATAATACTTGACCCACCCAAACACAAACGCTAAGTCTCACCGTAATCAAAATAATTTAGCAATATGAACCCCCGGACGAAAATGTGGTAGGATTCTAGACCAGCGCCCAATTTTTTTCATCCGGCCCGCGATATTCGGCTCAGTTTCGTAACGAAACAAGATTGTCAACCAAAAACCAATTAAAGGCATAATGGTAGTTAAAAACCAGCAGACATTTTCATCCGAAGCAACTATTATTCCAGTGACTAGTCCAGGGGTCGGCAGCCTTTCGTATGCAGTGTTCCAGTTTATGAATAATTTCAAATTATCAACAACTCGCGTGCCAAACATTTTAGGTTTGGTTTTGTACATGCAACCAGGGCGCCGGAGTAGGTTAAAAACAACCGTAGTCCGACTCCGCCTAATTGTGCAATTTCATCTAGTCCCGGGTCCGGCTCAGACAATATGTATTTCAACGATTTACGTAAATAAAATAAGATGGATATTCATCAATCGAGACTCGGTAGTTTTACCTAGTCTTACTCGAGTCCCGAGTCCGACTCCGCAGCCCTGCTGTGATCTGACATCTAATTTACGAATGATCTGGCATCTAATTTACATATCTTGGGAAACGGTATTAAACCTATTTTTATAAGTTAAATTCTGTAAAGATACCCTAACCCTGCTGAAAAAAATGAACTGTCAAAACAATAAAAACGAACTGTTAAACACAATACTGTATCCAACCATTATTGGAACGCTTCTTATTGGCTGAAATTTCATTACGTCATATATTTTATTGAGCGCAGCTGTAGTACCGATACTTAAAGAAAAATGGTGAGAAGTTTCGGAAATCCAATCGTTATTGGCGCAAGACCACGCAAAATCATAAGTCGTTCCTTAAAAATCGTTTATTGTCGCGCCGGTAAATGAGATAAAACTAATTACCTTATTGTCAAAGACTTGTCGCTGATATAGAATCCTACCACAGTGTTGAAACAATATTAAAACAGCGCACAATACTTTTTTCATCTGTGACGTCATTAAATTTCAGCTATTTCTTGGATTTGGAACCTTACAAATGGACGTTTAAGTATCTGCCAATACTGTGCCCGCTATTTTGGAACATACTTCAACGCTTTTCAGCCGATACCTAGGAGTGTTAATTACCATCAGTTTCGATTTCAGCTTGCTTGGTTATTCAGTTGCACAAAAACGCAAGTGCTTAATTTTAATGTAGAATGTCCTGCTATCTTAACGCAGTAAACGTCAGCCAATTTTAGGGCATTGTGACGTAATACGAACGGTTAGTCGTAAACAACAAGTTTATCGACCACAAAAAATAGTGTTAAATACAAAAGTTGAGAAACTAATTTGTGACACGAACTGGAAATGTGTGCAATTTTTGTGACACGAACTGGAAATGTCGTTTAGTTAGCGCTAGTGGTGTAATAATAATGTTAATGATATGATAGTGATGTAATGGTTGCACTTTCTTAAAGTGATGCAACATTCGCGTTAAATCATTTGGCTTGCCCTGAAAAATCATCTTGCGTGCCACATGTGACACGCGTGCCAGGGGTTGCAGACCCCTGGACTAGTCTAACAAAGGCTGTTTCTGTCGACAGTTAACTCCAGCCGTGTTTGCCGCAGACATAATTCTTGGTATACGCTTGGGATATAACTACCGTTTAGGATTCACCAGGAAGTCGAGTAGGCTTGCAAGGATTTCGTTTTGACTTTCGACCGCATCTTAAACTTTTCTTTGTGACTTTCGACGTAACTTAAACTTTTAAATAACAGGAATTGCAAAGATAATTTATTTTTAAATTCCTTTGCATTTGGGCATCATAATTCTTTTTGCAAGTTGCTTAAATACGTAAATGTAATATAAAATTTTGTAGCAAAACATATATAACACGTTTGTACTACAGAAATAGCAATCTGCTAATGCGTTATGTAACTTAAAGATATTGATAGTGAACAAAAAAATACAAAAAAAACTTTTAATATAGAAATTGTATTTTATTTTTCATGTTTTATTTTTTTGTCTTTGCTTTTGACATTTAGTGCACAGCCAAAATTCGGATATCCGAAAGTACAAATGAACCTTAATTAACAATAAATTGTATGTTCAGTTATTGTACCGTTCCTTCTGTATATTTTTCATTTGCAGTAATGAGTCGCTAAAGTGGTGAAGACCCAACACTGGCATTTTCTTCTGAGGGTAATGTGCTGCTTGATAATCTGAAAAAACGTTAAATTTTACCCATATTTAATATGACGTAAAACATATATGTTGCCCTTATACAGCGGTTGTTTAACTTCTGGGCTAGCACCCTTGATACAATTTACATAATGTAACCAGTCTGTAACCCAATAGGTGTCACTACAGATTTTCCTTTTGTGTTGGCAATAATGAAGAGATTTCTGAAATAATTTCGCGTCTTTATAGCCTGAAAAGTAAGCTTTGCTGAATGCCCAACAGGGACAGAAACAATATTATTGACAAGTATTGTGACACGATTTCGAAGATTTCTTGGAACGTTATGAACTCTGCGGTTTAGACGTGTCGTGTAGGCCACGCTCCGTTCCAAAGGCCTTTTCGCCACACTCCCACTTTTCAATTCTGCGCACTTCGTAAGTCGGTTTCCTAGCTAACGGTAGCAGAATACGCGTTAAACATCGATCCAACATTAGAAACGTATAGGTCGAACTTTAGTTTCGATACAATTCAGATGCTCGGAATTACTACAAAAGGATTACAAATATATAGGCATCCCCCTCAATACCACCATTATCACCCAAAGTAATTTTATCTTTGGGTTTTGGCTTTTAAAAGTCAGTCATTTAGTTAGAAGTCCTTAATGTCCTTTGATATCAATGGCCTGTTAAGCAAAACTTGAAAAAAAAACTATGAAGTTTCTAAAAATCACATTTTTTTAGCGCAGCAGCGCTTTGTGCACGAGTCCTAGGAACAAATAATCTGTTTTGTTGATTATAAGTTTCTATGACGTCTTAATATGACGTCATATTTGAAAAAAATCATGGCACCTCCCAAACAAAAAATCCTGGATCCACCCCCTGATACACATATTTTTTAACGCGCGTCGTGCAATTAATTTACGTGGTTTCTATGTAGTAATACAGCCATGGGCCAATGGCCATTTTGGAAAAAGTGCTCGTCAAGGTTGAGCAATTATCTTTACAGGGGACCACATGTAAAGCAAGAACTATATATTGTAAAGGCCATGTTCAAACATGGAAAAACCGTAAAAAGTGTAGCGACAATCTAGTAAGAGTTAATGGCAGAGCTAGGATTTTTGTTAGGGTATAAACAGGCGCGGATCTAGTATTTGTGTTTGGGGTGACGCATGACCTTTTTTTAGAAATGACATCACAAAATTACGTCACAACGTTAAGTCATAAGGTTACGTCAAAATGGCGGGGGGGGGGGCATGGTCAATAGTCCCTGGATATGCCCCTGGGTATCATAAAATATCTGACAACAAATATTTATCACCTGTCAAACTTGTTTCCAGTCATTGAGATGTCGCTTCTCAATTTTTTTAAATGTTCCAGAAAATCTTTTTCGTTTCGAAATTGATCCGAAAATTGACTTGACGAGGAAATTCGCCGCATTAAATGTTTGACATCACGACGTTCCATGGCGTCAGCCGGAACTTCAGGTTCAATACCAGTTGCTTGGCATAGATCTTCAAGAATTTGATTTTCCTTTATCCGAGGTGTTGATGGAGCAATAGAAGATCTACGGCGAATCCGATTGGGATGATTTCGAATGGTGTTTAAGTCGGCATCCCTCTTAGCGAAATTGACATTGTTGTCGGGTGTGGTATGTAGCTGGTCGTTGCTCGTGCAAGTCGACACCAAACTTCCCATTTTCATATTGAGAGAATATGTATAACAATGCTCATATTTGTATAACTCAAAAATGCAAAGTTTGTAAGTAAAAAACTTGGCAAAAAAAAAGTTTGCTTACCAATATGCAAATCAGTTTTAATACAACAGCAATTATTTCATAACAATACCAATTGTTTGGGTTTTACAATTAGGTAATTTTGTTAAAAAGTAGATTAGTCCAGTGGCGAATAGTGGGTTCAACCAATCTCCTGGGTTCAAGCAGTAATTTTTTATGGTATGAGGTCGGCAACCTACGGCCCACATGTGGATCCGGTCAACCTCTTTTACCAAGAAGACACGAGGAAATTTACTATATTTTATGGGGTATTTCAACTACTTAAATGTGATGTTGTTTGTCTCCGTTTGGAAGAAATATTTTCAACCGAAAGGGGCTGTACATAACGTATCAACAATGTCAGTTTTGCCAACTTAGTATTTCTGAATGCGACCTGGTGATATATGGACTGTTTACAACAGGCATAAAACATAAAATAACTTCTTCAGATTGTACAGAAATATATGTTGCGCCGTGTAAAAAAGGGGTCATTAGTTTATGCACGAAAAACAAACATGAATATAAAATGCCAACACATGCAGAGTTCAGCGAAAAAAACAACAACAAAGCAAATGACAACGAGAGACAACGTGAAAAAACGAGAAAAAAGAGAGGGCATGCAACTTATAAGCATGTAATCAAACGGTGTTGTAGAATGTGTAAAATAATTTTTGAGAGACAGAGACACACGCGAGGCATCATTATTTGTTCTATTAATTTTGGCCTTGATTTTATTAAGCAATGTATCTTCAAAGATTTCCAAAATATTGTACGAAAATAAAATTAAAACACTGGTATAATTGACGGAGCTCGGTCGTTGTTGGCCGAATTGTCAAACGCAGTGTTCCATCTAAGAAAATTTTCTACTGCGCAAATATTTTTTGTAGTGCGCAAGAATATTTTAAGGCTGAGCTGGCAGGGGTGGGTCCGCGGCAGATCAATGTTTTTGTATGGGGGCGAGTTGTAAAAAAAAATTAAAAATAACGTCACAAAGCGTGACGTCATGAAACAAATATTCTCAAGAAACTTGTAAGTGCAACCGCAATCAGGTTAAAATACGTTTTAGGTCTAGGATATGGCAACAAAGCGGTCGCGCTAAAAATATACGATTATTTGGGTTAAATTGACGAATCAAGAACCGCAATCAAGAACCGCAATCTATTCGCTAATTTACATTTATTAGAATGATTTTGTCAATTTGTGAGGGCCATTGAACAAACAGCTGTATGTGCACAGAATTCACGTAAAAATTGCGGTTGTGTTAAAAATACACGTCCCCAAAATTGCATTTCTGTTTCATGATTCCCAATGATTGCCAACACTCCTCTGCTGTGATTAGCACTTTGCTAAACCCATTTTTTCCTTTAGGATTGGTTTTACCTGTGTAGATATTTACTTCTACGTAAGATATAAAAACATACACAGCATGTAAGATGAAATTAGACAAAGCAACTTACAGCAAAACATGTATTACGTCACAATCGTCAACACGGATTTGATTTGTTTTCTAATACTTGTTTTTAGCTACAAGCATTAACGAAAAATACCAATGCGAATTGCTCAAACTTTTGTGGCAAAAAATTTGAAGATATTTTAGTTTCAATTTAAGAATGATGTAAGTGCGAATTTTACTGCACAATTGCGCACCTTAAAGGGAACACTGGACTCAAACGTTTTCCAAGTTGAACGATGGGCATTCCTCCTTTTGGAAAATTTGGTTTTAGTTTGGCCGACACACTGATTGTCACATTTCCGATAGGTGGCTGCAAAAATGCCGCAATTGGCACATGTTAAAATTTGACGTATGCTGCACACCACCTGTAGTTGTTTTTCAAACAGTAGTGTGTGAAATCATGGTTTAGTGCAGCGGTTCTCAACCAGTGGGCCATGGGAACATTTGAGTGGGCCACAGACCAATTTTATAAAGCTGGATTTAATGAAGAATTAAGTTTTCTTTGTGTCACTACACTTAATTTTACAGAAATAATGGCTTTGGGAAGGAATTGAGAAGGAATGTAAATTATTGTTCAGCAACTAGTATCTCACTAATGCACGGTTAAAGAAATAATCTTTTTTGAAACATGTTGTGCTGTTTTTTGTTCTAAACCTATTTTATAGTAGTTTTTTTCATAAACATTTATTGGGCCACAGAATTTTTGTGCAACGAAAATGGGCCACGAAAGAAAAAAGGTTGAGAACCACTGGTTTAGTGTTTGCCGAAATTGCCACAAAGAGTGCATTTGCCACATCGACTTGAAGAACCTTTTTCATGGTTATGGCCTACCTTCATCTTCAAAATTCCTTTACAGTTGTTGAGAAAATGTGCCAATTTGGGCGGTCTTTTGTATGTGATGCAGGCAAAGGGTTCCATGTCATTATCTTTTAGGGTACATGAAATGTGCGATGGAAAACCTGTTGCCCAAACAATGCGTTTTTAAGGCTTTATTAACTTTTGGCTTAAAACGTTCTTTCGCTGCTATGTATAATATGTCCTACGTTTGATTCAGCCGTTATTTCGACGTTGATGTAGTTTTTATTTCGGTCTTGAAGGTGGCGTTCTGTCAAATTACACAATAAACTATTACTAGATTACCGATTAAATTTGTCGCGTTCTAACTACATCTAAATTATTAAAACGCAAACATATTCAATCTTGACCAATGAAGGAATATAGTTTTTTTTAAATAACTTTTCCGTACATTGGATATTAGCTTGTTGTGATTGGTCTGTTTTACCAATTTGATGAAGGGTAATGCCTAATTAGTTGTTACGTCACTACAGCGTGTAATGTGGTATTGTTGTAAGAATCTACGTGTTGATGCACGTGTCGTTTAGCCTGGCCCTGGCCTATGACATAAAGCAGCGGTAAATCAAAAAGGCAAAGTAGTTTGGTGGTCCTAATTAGGGATCTCGAGTCCCTGGTCCCCCAACCATATTAACTTCAACTAGCTGAGCAACAATTACAGCTGTGAGAACCACCTCCATACAACTTGTTTGCCAAAATCTTCTTGATGTTTCACCAAAATTATTCATTATGTCGAGCAACGTGCTGATCCAAATGCGTCACGCAGCCTCCTAAATCAATTGTGTAAAACCGATGTGGCGAGTCCATAGATTTGGTAACGATATAAAAGCATGTTTTACGCTGGGCGCGAATGTGTTTTACTACGGTACACTTTTTGGCACTTAAACTAGATAATACAATCTATCGCACCTTTCGAAAGTATTTTATTCAATCCTCTATAACAGCGGTTCCCAAACTGGGGTCCGCGGACCAACTGGGGTCCGTACAGCGGTTTCAGAAGGTCCACAAGGAAAATTGGTCTTAAGTTTTTCAAAAATTAAGCTTTTGTGATTGTTTTAAACATTATCGGTCATCGTTATTGTATTTAGCTATGCTTTATTATTCGATCACATAGCGTGTTTTAAGATGTCTTTTGTGACATCATAATGCATCTATTATGCTGTACTACCTGCTATCGGCGAATCGTTCGCGTTAGTTAGATTTAGAAAGTTGTTACATTAGAAACAATCGTTAGTGCCCTAGAGCAGTGGTTTCCAACACGTTTTTAAGGCGACCCAATTTGAAAAAAAAAAATTTTGTATATTCTTGCGACCCAAGCAAATACAAGATTGCGTTGCAAACAAACTGCACTACAAAAGCAGTTACTTTTTCCGAAATCCCTAATGAGATAGTTATGCTTTTGAAATCGAGGCGCTATTTTGCTTGAGCATATAGAGTCACGCATGTCAGCTTTAACTTCCAGTCTGTTTCGCTGTTTAGTTTTTATATTTTGCGATTATGATTTCAAGTTTTGTGAAAAGATACAATATGCCTGAAAAACAAGCGACCCCAAAAAATAATCAGGAGACCCAACTTTGGGTCGCGACTCATGCGTTGGGAACCACTGCCCTAGAGTACTACAAGCAGGGCCGGATTTACCAAAAGGCTAGGCAGGCTGAAGCCTAGGGCCTCAACGTCCAGGGGCCTCGAAATTCGGTTTCAAAGTTGGTAATTATTTTAAAAACTTCACAAGTTTAAACCCTAAAAAAAGTATACATATATCAAGCTTTTCAGAGTAGAAAATGATATATACAACTGGTTGTAAACTGTCATTATTACGTCGTTTGCATCATAATAAAGGCAATTATTACGCGCATTGTGCTCGAAGCTTCTATGTCAGCGGTTCCCAAACTTTTCTAAAATTTTGCCTGGTGGATACTTTTCAATTATTTTGATATTTCGCGTCCCTATAAAAATTCAAGGGTCAGTTGACCCATGTTTTTTATTGTACACTAGTGCAGTAACGATTTTTTTCAATGTAACAATTTTCTAACTAATGCGAACGATTCGCAGATAGCAGGTTGACCTGGTAGTAGTACAGAATAAGATGCTTGATTATATCACAGGAGACATCATAAAACGCGCTATATTATCGAATAATAACGCATAACTAAAGACTAATAATGATGACAGATAATGTTTAAAACATAATGTTTAGAAACTTTCGCGAAAAGCCTAAAGTTGAAAAAATGAAAGACTAATTCTCATTGTGTTTTAGTATCTCTAGTTGACATGTTGCTGAAATAACTAATAGACATTGTGTTGCTCACTGTTAACGTGTTATCGACTTATCTTATTATTAGACGTCTTGGTATTGCTAACCTGCGTTACTTTAGATCAAGCAATAATCTTATTTAATAATTTTTTGAACCAATTTATTATGAGTAAAAGATTTGAAAGTGGAGCTAGCAAGCGCAACAAAACTAAATGTGAAATTGATATGCTAAAGAAGATAAAACCAATCACTGTTTTTTTGCATCAACCTCTGACAAAAGCAACAGGTGCTGGTGTAGAGGACATGATTTATTACCAACTGATGGCTTTTGTATTTACCGTACGTTTAATGATGTCTCTGCTTATGTGACAGAATTATTGCCTATGTCTAAGCAACGCTAACTCGCACCAAAGTGTTACATGCTAAATGGCTCGTTCCGCTTATCTCACTGCGGTCAGCATTTGGATTTTCTGTGCTTAAAACCAGGGAGTCGAACCGGAACCGAACCGGAACTTTATGAACCGGTTTTGGGTCAATTTTTTTCGAACCATAACCGAACCTGAACCGTTTTTTGTAAGATTTTAAGGAGCCGAACCGGAACTGAACCGAATAATGTGAAAGAACCTGAACCTTAAGCTAACCCGAACCTGTAGACAAAAGCGGTTCACTCCAGCATGACATCACAATTTGTATTTTACGGAGTAAAGTTACGCCATGTTCGAAATTTCATGAAAAACTAAAAATATTGATTAAATTAAACGTGGATTTTTTTATTTTCTATTAGTATTTTAATAATAAGTTACTGTTTGTTTAATATGTCACGTAACTTACACTAAATGACTTACAATTCAAAGATTAATCTCTACATTTGTTGACCCACAATTTTAGATTTAACGCAGTTTATATTGTATCCGAATCTGAACTTTATGAACCGGTTTTGAAATAACGACGGTCGAACCGGAGCTGAACCGGAACTTTTAAATTGCTCGAAACCGAAACCGGAAGTGAACCGGATTCCGACATAATCCTAGAACCCAAACAGAACCTGAACCGGAAAAGTCATACGGTTCGAGTCCCTGCCTGCCTAAGACCGGAATCCGCTTAAAAACTAACGTCTTCTTAGCTATCGACTTGTACTGTTAACATCGTTAAATTTTGCAAGTGGCATATTCTGCTATATGCTAACTTGTTTCGCCGATCTATAGTTTGAAACTGGTTGTTCGTTAATCAACTTATACAATTCTAAATACCAGAACGTCTCGTGGTTGGCTAGCGAGTAATATACGCAACTTGAATTGGAGTCAGAACGAAAGCGTCAATTATAAAACGCACTTCTGTTGAATAAACTATAATAAGTTTCAACGACTAAACTCGAGCCCCACACTGGCATTGAAGTAGGTGCCTTAAATTAGAGATGAGTTTGACGAGTTTGATCAGCAAGCAAAAGCAACCTTGCCGAATATTAACTACAAAGCTGTCACTACGAGACAAACAAAGGAACCTGACGCTTTAAGTAAACTCTTTTCAAATAAGGTTTAAAATAAATTTCTTTATCCCTATGCTAGACGCACTTAAAGCCAATATAAGAAGAAGAGCTAATGTGTACAGTGACATTGCAGTAATGTTCCTCCTTTCTTACTAATCTGAAAGCAACTAAGGTAGGAATTGTACGAGGCGTAGAACTTAAAAAAAAGGGTATCCGGAAGATGTTGACCCTAAACTTGCTGATGAACTTCTACATTTTCATTTGTACGTGAGACAAACTCAAAACCAAGAGCTTACCGCTACAGAAGGGCAATCTATTTCCTTGTCTCATGGAGACCTTTATGAAATTATGTGCAAGGAAAAAATTAACACTGCATTTTTTAATGTGGAAGCAATATTAAGACTGTTTCTAAGCATAATGGTCACTAACTGCTCAGGAGAGAGGTATTTCATAAGGCTCAAAAGCATCAAAAATACACTGAGATCGACAATGTCTCAAGAAAGGTTGTCCTCACTGAGCATTCTGTGCATTGAGAGTGACAAACTTAAACAGATAAATTTTGATTAACTTTTGCATGATTTTGCTTTGACAAAAGCTAGAAAAAAAATTGTATTAGCCTAGTCTTGCTATATTTGATGGCTGTGGTAACTGTTTCTTAAGTACTCGTAAATAAACTTTACAATTATTGTAATTTGTAACGGTTGTTTGATCAAATAAATTAAAATTAAAAGCAAAACTGCCTTAACTAATTTGTTATTCTTTTATTTAAAATTTTGCACCCATGAATGTGGAAAATGAAAAACACCTTCCCTCAAAAACACCTTGAACGATAATATTTACGATAATATATTAGTTGAAACTGCCAAACTAACTTTTCAATGGTGTACCAGTATGTCTCCTGAAAATGTTGGACAAAGTTAGTAAATCGATATGAAAGCTACTGGGCATAAGTTTGACTCATAATATAGCTTCACAATCAATTTGGGTTTTCGTTTCTGAGAGTCTTAATTAAACAACTTGTATTTCGTTGTTCATATACATAAATTAGTGACTTTTATCCAAACGCGGTAACATCTGTTTCGGACGTGGTATTAAAACGCTGTAAAAAATCCCGTCGATTATTAAGCATGTTAGGATGGACTTACTATCATCGACAGACGTCCTTGACTCCTTGTGCTTTATACGACAGCAAAACGACGAGCACAGTTGTGAAATTTACGTGTTGAAAGCATGCAGTACACAATTGTGGGCTATATGATCAATACAAGCGATGTTGTCAAAAATCAATACAAGCGCTGTTGTCTAATAAAACGTTAGAATTAGACCAATGTTTCTAAAACTTTGAGCTAGGCCCACTTTTAGTTTTACAACAAGTGTCAGGCCCCACCAGACAGGGGAGGATCTGAGATTTTTGTAGGGGGGATTTTTAGCGATGGCGTCATATAATTACTCCATAATGTGACGCCCTAAGGCAATTAATTTTAAGAAACGCTTGCTGTTCTCCAGCGATCTCGTGCGCAAATATGTAGGTACAACTCACGTGTAACGCGCGTATAGCTAGACAAAATTTGCGTATATGGGGTTCAAATGGGCAAACTTTCAATTTGAAAGGAAACGGGATGGATTAGGCACATAAAAAAGCTCGGTGGTTCTCAAACTGTTTCTTTGCGACGCCTTGGAAAAAGTTTGACTTGTGATTAATGACATTTTTACAATTATAGCACTTCATTTGTATGTTTCAGAAAACCACAGGCGATTTCTTTTGATTTTTATACACATTGGTCAGGATATAATAATTTCTGTAAGCACTTTATAACCCCGATTGAGTTGCGATACAAAAAAATATTGTGCGACGCCCTGGGAACCCTGAAACGTGGCACAATACGCATAGTGCTACTAAACTGGTTAAAAGGGACAAAAGCATAGTACAAACGACAAGAAGTTCGCAACAAAAGTTGGAAAAAATATAGTTTTGGAGCCCTTGGCCTGGTGGCCACCCACATGGATCCACCTCATTCGCCAAACCTAATACATGTCATTAAAATATGAGTTTATACTGCTTAATACAAAAACCTCCTTGTCAACCAATTTTTAGGGGGCACTACTAAGTTCTTATACGCCAAATTGCAAGTTTTACATGAATTAGACCGTTTTTTGTAAATGACGCCTTCCTGACGTCATAACTTGGTCTAATCGATTTCGTCCCATTAACTTTTTGTTACTCTCAGTACATTATTTAATATGACACCAATATCGAGTGCCTATCGGCATTTTCGATTTTAGAGCTCATAACAAATATGGATGACGTCATTACCACTTTTAAAACATTATATTTTGGGGGGACTTTTTTGGGAGTTTCCTCGCCTATAAATGAACAGCAAACATAGCAAATGAGAAAACAAAGCTATTTAACAATAGATTTACTTTTTTTTTTAATTATTTCCAGTAATTAGTTAAGAATTGCAAGTTACATGTGTAACATGTGTTACTTTTGTCAGGGTGTATAATACTGTAGGCCTACTTATTGTATAACAAGTTAAAACTGCGTACACCCATTATTGTTTAGCTACTTGAACCCAGCCCTAATAGTACGGCACTATATGACAGCAAAATATATAGTAGACCCTATAAACATATACAACAACCGTACCCTAACTAGTTTTAATTTATTTTGGACACGAGGGACAAACCAGATAAAGAATCAGTTGAATGTAAGGTAAACAAAATACGTGGTTCGCTGAATTCAACTAAAACATTGTAGGCTACATATTACAAGGCGAAATTAACTCATTTCCCAAGCAGTGCTGAATCGCTCAGGCATTCAAGCGTTATATACAGCACCCACAGACATATTTTAAGTCTGCTGTAGCACAGCACAGTAATTTGTAGACTAGTCGAAAAAAGTATATAAGACATCTGACTGTAGCACAGTTTTATTGAAATTTGTTTATTCATCATTAAAGCAGAAATTATAAGGTATTTTATATCCGTAAAAAGATTTGTAAATGACATTCATCATTAAACTTAAAATTTAATGAAATCAACGAGAATATGGTCTTCGCGGGTTGCTGCATATCAAATAAAATTTACTTGAACTATGTGGACATATATATAGAAACGTAGCTGCATGCCTTGCTAATTAATGTTCAATCGCTCAGCAAGCATTGGCAGGTGATACGGCATGAACACAGACGAGCGAAGAAAAGTCAACTATGCCAAATCGTTGCTTTTGAGTTTGATAAGACAGGTTGGCAATTAACAATGTTTATTTAAGCACTTTTGGACAATGGGGCATCTGTAAGGACAGTTCGATAAGAGAGTAAACAGTTAAGGGAAAACGTTTCAGACAAAAGGATCGGCGTTGTTGGTGGGACATACCACACATTTTACTGCCATGAGAAACAAGGTATTATTATGCACCGAGGGGGCTTAGCAAACACTCATGGTCGATATCGATCTTTTGCTAGTCTCCGTGCAATACGGCAGAACAGCGAACTTTTCGGTCGCGCGACATTTTTTTGTGGCAATAAAAGGGTTAATCTCGCGAAACGAAAACTCAAATTTATATTTCTGATCGAAAATCAACGTTCTGTTAATAATTTCGTTTTTTTAATTTAAGTGATTTACTAAAAAAAAAATAAAGAAGCCTTCATAAGCAAATTGTAGGGAATTATATGGCTACTTTACAACCATTTTTAAAGTCACTCTTCATATGATGTGGTTTAGCTAATTTGGCGCTAGGATGGGACGACCAATTGCAATTTAAATTCCAGGTTGGCGACAGCATGGCAACGTTTATCTTGCTTCAGATGTATGTTCAGGTTTCGTTTGTTATGCCATAATAGTGATGCTAATGTAGATCTATTCTTCAGATGACGCCACGTTTTGTGTCCAGAACCCTCCACCTAGTCAGCGGTTACATTGTTTAAGGTATTGTCTTGTAAGACGTAAAGCTAAACAAGGATAACATGAACTATTTATTTTAATATTGTATATTTGTCTAGCAAGTTGGAATGAAATAACGTAAAACTGCTTTAAGTTTTTGGTGTTGAATATTATCGACTGAAACAGTACGGGTTTTTATATCGAACTTTGGTTTAATCTTAACGGTTTGGTTTAATCTTAACCTTATGTTCACTTTAGCGGCAAAGGAAAGGGCATATTTCGAGTATTGTTTAATTATAATCCAATTCAAACAACTGATTTCAAACAAACATCTAAACTAAATTTTATTTAAACCTAAAAGTCTCTTGGGGACGGCACTCTGATTGTCTTCAAATCATTTTATTTTACCAAAAAAAGTTTCGCACCAAAAGCGCACGTGTGAGCTAGATGAAAAAATGAACAGTAGATGAGAATTAAGTGTGTCTAAAGACGGCGACAGTTCGTCGCTGAATGTTTGAGGCTAAATCATCGGGTAATAAAATTGTTACTTTGGGCGTCTCTAACAACCTAGCGGCGACCTTAAGGCCATGTTGCCGCTGATTTTTAAAGGAAATGTCGATAGTTCTAAATTTACCTATATCAAGTTAAGTTAGTGTTATGGAAAGAATGCCTTGCTTTGCTACACTTGAGATTGCAACAATGATTGGATAATGATCGCTAGAAAAGATAAACGTTTAGATGTAGCCCTATAGTAGCCTAGGTGAGGCGAAATTTTAAAAGAGGCTTATGGAACGCAATATAATAATAATTTTTGTCGGTATTTTGTTGGAATGCTAAAAGTATTTAGGGATGATATAAAAGACGTCACAGTGTTTTCGTCGTTCAAAGAAATTGTTGAAATATAGTTAGCGTATGCATGAATCACTAACAATGTAAAAACGTTGTTCCATACAAAATAGTTAATTTAATAGAGGATATAGAAAGTTTTCTTCACAAATAAAAATGCGGAGAATGTCTATTCAACAACGTGGGTTCTCTACGTTGGTTAGAACTTGTTTTATCGCAATGTTACTGTTCCTCATGATCAAGCCAGAGTTCATACAAGGAGTAAAGTCAAAGTTTGCGTCAAAAAAGAAAGCAAACCCGTGCAAGTCTCAGGTGTCCTCGTGGGACACTTGTTCCAAGTTGTGTGGAATGGGAACATCCACAAGGGTAAAGAAAAGCAAAAGAAGATGTAAACTAAAAAGGGAGACACGACTTTGTCTTATACGTCTTTGCGACAACGAGACTAAGGTAAATTTGTTGTGTATTGATTTGTATTTTATTCGTAAACAACGACTAATATTGGACTAAAACCGTTTCTTAGAAATTATCTCTTCTCTGGCATTAGATGACGTAACAGAAAATAAAGGTCATTACAAAACTAACATATGTTTTTAAAATAGGTTGTATCACTTTAAACATATAAGACCAAAATACAATATAAGCAAAAGATGAAATTGGCGTGTTGCCTTTTTCCCCGATCGTTCTTTGCTTCGACATATTGTTCGTTAAATTACACAGCGCCTGTTAGCCTTTCGACGGAGCGATTAAATGTTGGTAAATATTAGAGTAACAATAAAGGAGCGCAGTACGAAAGTTTAAAAACACAAGGGTGTTCATTGTTTTTAATACTTGCCTTTTAAACCCTCGCTAAGAAACTGCAAAAACGTCTCCTGTGATTGCAAATACTTGCAATAACACTAATTGATGCAATGAATTAACCAGATACGCTGTTTTAATTGATTTGTATGTTGTCTTTTGCCTGGCCCTGTGTACGCAATAGCAATCACCAAACAACATTTTAGAGTGATTGGTAAACCACTCTATTTTCACTGTACAGAACAGTTTACTGTACTGATTGATTTAGGGTGAATGATTGTATGGTTTATAACAATAAAAAAACATGCATGATGCCGTGACGTTTTATTAGTGAAAAAAGGGATTTACTCTCAACAAATCGCAGTGAAGATACTGCTCTAGTGATTGCGATACCCGGTCTTCAACTAGGTCGTTTACGAATGATTTAGCACCACGCGTTTCGAACAGGAGGATTCGCCGACTAGCGGGCGACGCTTGTGGGATGAAATAGTAAAAACGGTGGCTCGGTTTTAAATTTCTAAGGTGTTGACAACTGCTCCCATTCCACAGAATACGCCACCAGGTTCCAGGTGGTGCCAAGCCAACATTCGTTCACGGAAGCGAAGAAGACTTGTCTACATCGGGGCTATAAGTGAAAAGAAATACAAAATGAAATATTGCGGATCATGCAGCGACCCTACGAAGTAAATTTTATAACCTAATGAAACAATATTGGCCTATACACTGATTTACGTTTAGTATTTTGTTGAAGCGTCACTTTTTACGCAAAATACAATAGGCGACAAATGCAACGCTAAAACGTTTTATTGCTATATTGGTTGCGAAGGGAATTATTGGGGTTCGAGTTTTTCTTTGGTTAAAAAAAACAATCAAAAAATACTCACGGCCTTTAAAACTATAATACTTTGCTAATTATTTTATAGACGCTAAATATATTCTTTAGATATAAAGCGAGTGTTAACCCTAAAACTTAAAAAGAAAGACGTTGGCCCTTATAAAATTTATCTGCACTCCTAACTAACTAAAATTAAAAAAAATGTTTTAGATGCTGTACTCCTTATCGCACAAAGACAAAGAAGGTTTGGTTTCGGCCTCCTGAGGGAAAACGCTTCGCGAAAAAGATGATGTTTATCCGCAAATGCCGATGTCATCGTAACTGTCCGACTATACAGGTTATAAACCCAGCACGCGACCTCACCAACGATACAGTGACAAAATGAATATTTTGAAGCCATGCACAAACGGGACGCTCATCCAACAAGTGGGACTTGTTGAATCTAGCTCGGCCGGTGCGGTTCATCGCTCCACTGGTATTCTGTCCTATGACGACGGGGCCGCGACGACTGAGCTTAAGCCCACTTAGCAAAGAGGTTTGCAAAAAGCGCACTTGTAACGCCACAAACTGACGGCACGCGAGCGTCTTTCTGTCTGATTGCTCGCACAGTTTTTATACAGCTATCCATTGCGTACTTGCCTACTTTTTCGGAATTTTTTCAGTTGATGTTTATCTTTTTTGATCGTTTTAGGGATTTGTACTTAAGTTATTAAAACGAAGGATAAATATAAACCTACGTGGGATTAGCTATTTTTTAACATCGACAGGAAAATTAGTTTAGATATTAAACGCCGCCAACCTTTGACAGACAACGGTAGCCTACTCACGACATCCGATAATAAATAAACAATATCTCTTATAAACAAACTAAAACAAACTAATATTAATTAATCGTTTGGAAAACCACGGGTGTCCAAATGAAAGCACTTAAATTGTAAAAAATAACAGTCGTGGGTCACTGATAAAATTGTAAAATATTAATTTGTGTTTTTGAACTAGAATAAAAACAATAATCAAAACATTCTCTCGAGAAATTGTACATTTTAACGACTTACGCAACCCGCCTTTCTTCAGGGGGAATAAAAGCGAACGCTCATACGAAGAATGCTTTAATATTATGCCTGGCAGCAACAGTTAATATATTTTAAAAACATGTTTGTGGACGCGAATCCTTATTATTGCGGACTGTATTATTGGTAAACGTGTATAAATAAATATGCAGTAATTACATTTTTAACTGTTCTAAATTACTGTTTAGAATGAAGCTCCACTTCGTATCTGGATTTTAGGAAAATTGTTGTCTCCTTACATAAACATTTGTAGAAAGGTAAACAAAATGTAAAATCGATTCGCAATACTTATGTACAACATTATGTGTTAGACCAGGAGTCACTTAACTACAGTCCGCGGGTAAGATTATTGTAAGTTTAGTAAAGGATATTTATCAGACGCAAAACCAAGCTAAATATTGATAAAATTTCCAACCAAACAACATTATAAAGCTCACTATGCATTTTAATAAATATTTTTATTTTTTATTTTCTTCGTTTAATTATATTAAAGTCAACTAACTTAAATACAAAATTTATAATCTTTACAGTTATGCACCCCGAGATCGCCAATCGTTATCCGGCCTTTCATAAAATAGTTCGGGGCTCCTGACCTGGACGTGTAAACGACGTACGTAAAATAATTTGATCCCGTATCATATTTGATTTGTTCAAAAAACACATATCGCATTACATTCTGTATGCTGTTTTTTTATCGCAGATCGTCTTTTTATATTAATGACGGGAATTTGAAAATTTTGACTAGATATCATTGCATTGTGTACAAGTCAAGTAGGAACCCAAGAAGATTTTAAACAGTAACAGTTGGGGTAGAGCGCGAATTTTCTTCTGCGGTGTGAGATAGCATTTCAAAATTCTTGCTCCAGAATGTTGTTTGTTAAAGCCTTATCATTTGCCACTTCTATTATCTCACTTCATTGACGCCCGATAGGGGGTTTCTATGACCATCTTAAAATTCATCAGGGTTGATAACGGGCAGAGCGAAAGGTTTGTCGAAATTCGATACGTGGGAATATTCTCATGTTTACAGATGCTTAAAATTTGGTGTCATGTAATTCAAGGCGGGACATGTTGTTAGTCAGTCATCAATGCTTGTAGTTTATACTAAAATGCTTATTTTTAATTATTTCATAAATTACGTAAACACAATATTTCAATCTAATGACATTATTTTTTACCTATATAAATCATAGAATAAAACACACCTAAACCTTCATACACTTTGCCACGAGCAAACTATGACGGGAATTTGTGCAGCAGAAAAATACGTAGACGTAGGCCTACGTAACTATCAAAAATTGAAAGTCATTTAAAACAGGTCTGCCAATGTACGTGTTGCACTTTTACTTAGAATAGGACTAAAGGCCTCCTTGTCATACAGTGAGTGATAGAAAAAGATTTGTTTAATAGCGTAAATCAAAACATTTTATACACAACCAAACAAATTGACCACGTGCTTTTCATTGCTTACCGTTGACTAATCCCTCTAACGATACACAATTACACAAAACAGAAAAATGGATTTCGACAATAGCGACGTTAAAAACAATTTTAGTGCAATAAACACCGTCAAGTTTATTAGCTACCAATTCACGCAAACGGATGAAAATTAACACCTGGATTCAGGAAAGTCACCAGACCCGGCAAAAACAAAAAAATCGCAACTTTATTATTTTATTTTGGTTTAAGAGTCCCTATGTAGACCAATTACGCAAACTGCAGATTTTTTGTAGTTTAAATAATATTATTGAAAATATTGCGGCCTAAACAAAATTAGGTTTTCACATTGAGTATAAATTGGCAATAATTTAATTTAAGGAAGCATGCTTGTAATTTAGGAGTGATGATAATTATTAAAACAAGGCAAAATAATTAAACAAATGAATTTTAAGTATAACTATAAGTAATAATTTTAACAAATATATATATTTTTTAAATGTAATATTCTTACAAAAAGTAGTTTAGTAAAATATACAGTTTGACATAATTCGCAACCAACTTGCTTGATTGTAAGGAGTTATTATCGAAGAAATAAAGTTATTTTTGCACAAACGCGCATCCCGTATCATTTGTTGAACGAAGGGAAGAAGACAGTTTTTTTGGAAATAGGTTTCATAAATCCTACCCATAATTTCGTCCTGACTAAATTTATATCGCTAACATTTCAGAATCTGTTCGATAAAAAATGCGTTTGTTCCCTGGTCTAAAATGGCCTACACATATTTGGCACGCGATTTAATTATCTTGGTCTTATGGCTGGAGTCCACCTTTCCTTTTCTGCCTGATTGTCGTGGTGCAAGTTGTGTTGCGTTTTTTTTTTGTGTGTAAAAGTGAATATTTGTTAGGAGACAGATATAAATTATTCTTGGGAAGTTTGCATATTTAACTTGGTATGATGCTAAAAGCCAATTTTTTTTATCAAAAAATGGTAGTTTGTTGTACAGGAAAAATTATATCATATTCTTGCACTAAATTAGCGGCCAAACTATCGGCCTACATTTACTGATACCGATATATCGGTAGAAGCCAAATATCGGCCGATATTATCGGTAGACCGATATAACTGTCTATTTCTAACTTTAACTTAGCCAAAACCATACACTAAACGTACCGGTGTTTATTGAACAGTTCGACAATCTATTTGCAGGAATAGCGTATCTGTAATTCAGTCCCGTGCAGTTATGTCATACGCTGGGTTAGGTGAAGCACATTGGCTAGATGCGCGAATTTATACAAACTCCAGTGGTTGGGCTATATGGATATTCTAATAAGGTACATTTCAATTACTGCTGGAAAGCACGTAAACAATAACATGAAGCACGCATCTTAGCTAGAACTCAGACCATGAGCTAACAACTGGGACGTCATAACTTGCCTATTTTCGTAAAATCGTAATAATATTTGTGCTGTGTAATCACGGCCCCTAGTTTATAACGTTCGCAAAATACATTGTCAACAATTAAAGAATAGGAAAAAATTGAGTTCATATTATAGTATTGCAATTTTCAAATGTGAAACTCTCATTTTGCGTAAACACCAGAATGCATGGAAATTCGATAACAGTTTTGCCGTGTAGATTTTCTTGTAGACCTGCATTCCCATTCAATTTGTAGTATCTAAATATTGAACATGTTACAAAAATATCGACTAAAATGTTGTTGCCAAAACAAAAAGTTGTATTTAGTTATTTAAAATCAATTAAAAATCTTTACACTGGCGTAGGTCAATAAGAAATCAAATACAGAACTATATATGAACCCAATATTTTTTCAATGTTGAATAGGGCGATTATATTTTGACTTAAAAAAATTATTTTGAATTACACAACATTTTGCTTTTATTATAACTTTATTGGATGAATACAATGTATTCGGAAGCGGCAGAATTAACCACACAGGCCCTAGTTTATCGGATTAGGTTCAGCTCGAAATCCGTATTTGCTTACAATTTGTTGTGTATCTCTGAGCAGGGCTGCGGAGTCGGGAGTCGGACTCGGGACTCGACGGAGTCGGACTCGGGACTCGAGTAAGACCGCGTAAAACTACCCGAGTCCCGAGTCCGACGTGCGCATGCGCAGTATCAAATGTGATTTGCAATTATCTCATTTCCTAACACGATCATATGCTAGGACCTGTTTTATGCAATTATTTTTACCTTGCATGTTTACTCAAAAAATTTCTAAAAAATAACCAACGTCTTGTTTTTTCTGGCCCTTATATAATTGTTTGTCTTCTTGATATGCCAAAAATATTAACTAAGCATTTTCAAGCATTTTGCAGAAACCCGAAAAAATGATGTGTTCGTCAGTAAAATACCAAAACAAATGATTGGCGATGCCAAGACACTAATCAACCACTTCATACAACAATGCTGAGTGTAAACCACTATATTTCTAATAGGTAAAAATTTATGTTAAAAATATATTTTTTGGTAAAAAATCTCCTTTTTAGGACAGAAAATAATCGCCCTTATGAGAAAAGCTGGATTTTTAGGTTGACTTTTATCCCAAAATTTATCATTGCGTAGCCATAATTGAGGGGTCGGCAACCTAGACGGCCCACCAATGTAAACATCCCAGCCGCCACCTCTTTTATAAACGGGGCACGAGGCCTCTTTTTTGCTATTTCAACAACGTAAATGAGGAATTTTTTGTTCATGCAAGTAGTAATTTGCAGTATGTGTTTGTGTTTCGGGGAAATCCTTTTACACTGGAACAGTTAAACAGGGAAGTTCCTCCAACTTAGTTTATTAAACGCATTTTATAGGCCATGTGTTTTTTTCTTGATTAAAAAGTCCAGAGTTTAAAGACAGTTTATTAAACGCATTTTATAGTCCATGTTTTTTTTTTTGATTAAAAAGTCCAGAGTTTAAAGACCCTAATTAAATAACAACATAAACTAGATTAACATTTTTATCATAAAATGCTTTTAAAAATTTATTACGGGCCTGAGAGAACTTTCTGAGTTTGGATTTGGCGGCAAATAGAAAAAATGCCTTAAATCATTAAAATATTTTTATCAACACACGTTTTAGCTATAAAATTTGTCAATTTAAAATAAACATACTTCACTTTATTTGACGGAGAATCTTCGTTTTTCATGTAAAATGACAACACTTCGCCTGAATAATCCTTTAATCTAAAAACAACTTTTTTTAAAATTATAGTTTCTCAATGTTAAATAATTATTTGATGTTAGTAACATTTTAGCCTTGATTTGAGTAGTACGACGTTTATTTTAGGGTTTATAAGCTTGGATTCTAGACCAAAAGGGTCTATAGTAGCGGTCCAATTTTTTTAACCACTGGGCACGAGTTTTTACTTTCCTTAGTAGGGCAGACCGCACGAATTTTTAAATAAGTAAAGTAAAAAAAATCACTCGACATAATACCTCTAACATTCAAATCAGTACTGCTAGAAATTAACAAAATAATTTATTATCAATACAAGTAAATAAGAAGAATGTGCTTAGAACTTTTATTCTTGGACGTGTATCAAAAACGGGGCTGCGTAGTCAAGAGTCGGATGCGGGGCTTGATGGAGTCGGCCCAATGAATAGCAACGTAATTATCTTTCCGAAACGCCTTGCGACCCGACACCCACCCGACACCCACTTGCGTATGCCAATGCACATCGCGTCAGGAATAGGGAGAGAAGAAAAATTTTACGGCTTTGTCGACGCGGTAAGTGCTTGTTACGCCTCGATAGAGCAGGATTTAATCCTACTTCGTCAGGTGTCATAAGCGCAAAAAAAAAAATGTTGACTTGACAGTTTTGACAAATGCCGCTATATTATTTGTCTAGCCTTTGCGACTGTAAACGCAAAATGCTGTTTTATTATTAGTAATTTTTTTTAACTTAAATGCCAATTTAAACAAATCAATATTTAGATTATGGTAACATTTTTCACATGTAATCCAAACCAGTTGTAGGTGTACTACAGTAAGTAACCCCTTTTCAACAACACACAATTTTTTTTTCAAACTATTGAGTTAAAAGTAAAGATTCAATTTGATACTTAAGTATGATTTTGTTGTTCAAATGACTAAATCATCATAATCGTGGTTTGTTTTAGGTTTTTAGCAATTTCACTACAAAAAAAACTTTCTTAATTATTTTGTGTGAAAGTTCATTTGGATTCATATGATGTCCATTACAATTCCATGTTCATCTATGTTGATATTGTTAACTTTGGAAATCAAATTGACGAGAATTTGAATAAGTGCTAAATCCGTCAGAATAAGACCTAAATGGTCAGAATCAGGCCAAAACAAGACTTTACCTAATCCCAAAGCCCACCCATAAGTACATCACTAACTCCCCTAATAATTTCAACCATACCGCCTTTTCTAACCCCGCCCATTACCCCAATAACCCTGAACAGGGCAAAAAAATCCGGTGCCAAAACAGCGGCGTTGGTCAAACTAGGGCGTCCAAACGACGATACCAAAACGGTCGATGCCAGAACGACGGTCCCCGATTGTCCCATACCTTCTACATACAGTTCCAGGCGTTATTTTGACTATTTAGGCCTTATTCCGATGAATTTAGGACTTATTCCGGTAGATTTAGGCCTTATTCAGGCGATTTCGATCTTATTCTGTATTGGATATTACTGCGTATTAGGCTTTATTATGTCGTTGCCTCGTTGGTCTTAATTTTGTATCCGTTGGAGTAAGATCTATAACAGACCTGGGCAACATACGGCCCGCGGGCCGGATCCGGCCCGCGGCGTATTTTCCTTGAAATACATAGGCTAAGCGAAAACAAGGGAGAGTTTATACATGTTTGGTTGTACCGTAAACACTTTTTACAGGGACGAATCTAGTCATGACCCCGCCAAATTTCATTTTTAGCCTGTTTCAAATCTTTAACGAAAATAGTTTTCGCGCTTCGCGCGAATCTCTTCCGTCTTTCTCGTATGTGCCACGCGATATTTTGCATCTTTACAGACAAATAGCGTCCTCTGCACTGTGACACTCTTCCCAACGAAGGTTTAACAAACTTAGCCTAATATTTATATATTTCTGCGATTCGTTTAACAGGATTCCGTCTTTAAGATATGAACGAAATATAGACCGTTTTCTTAAATCTGAAATATACTGATTAACATTTTGTCAACCTAATTTAGTTAATGCCATTTTGTGTGTTTCTTCCGATTTATATCGTCTTTGCAGTATGGCCGTTCTACCGCAAGTGACACATTGGTAACTTAAAGCCTAAAAAAAACAGAAAATTATATTTTGTGCGAAATTTTTACGTATTTTAATCTTAATTTTTGGGTCAACCAACCTAATAAACGTCAATATATAAAGCAATAGATATTTTTCATCTGTGCTCAATGCGTTTTACCTGTTCTCCATGCGCCCGCTAAATCCAAATTAAAGTTTGCATTTTAAAACGAATATAATCGCAATTTTGTCGCGCTTCGCGCGACGTCATGTGGCCTCCTTTAAATTTGCCTAAAATTGCACATTTTTGCACAATTCCAAACGTAATAGCAAGTTCGTTAGCTTATTTATTTTATACCGTCAGAGTATGACGTCATATTGCGTTAGATTCTATTTTTGATCCGGCCCGCCACATCATTTTGAGTTTCTCATGCGGCCCGCGGTTAAAATTAATTGCCCACCCCTGATCTATAAGGTCGGAATCAGACCTAAACAACACTTTAGCTAACCCCAAACCCACCCCTAAGTACATCACTAACTCTCCTTATAATTTCAACACTCACCCAATTTCGAACCCCACCCATTACCCACCAATAACCCCAAATAGGACCAAAAATCCGGTGCCAAAACAGCGGCGCCCTGACGGCCAGGGCGTCCAAACGTAGTCACCATGATGGCCGATGCCAGACCGATGGCCCCGATCGTCCCATACCCTCTACCGACAGGTTCGGGCGTTATTTTGGCCATTTAGGCCTTCTTCCGATGAATTTAGACCTTATTCCGATGAATTTAGGACTTGTAGATCGACAGCATCTTGATTAAGACGTTTCGATACGAACTTGTATCATCTTCAGTTAGTGTCATACAAGTTCGTATCGAAACGTCTTAATCAAGATGCTGTCGATCTACTCGACCTTTTTGGCTTTGAAATTTATTATTAAGCTACATTACAGATCCGTGCATAGTGTACCCAAATTTAGGACTTATTCCGATGAATTTAGGACTTATTCCGATAAATTTAGGCCTTATTCCGATGAATTTGGGACAAATTCTGATGAATGCAGGCCTTATTCCGACGAATTTAGGTTTTATTCCGTAGAACTAAGGTCCTATTCCGACTAGTTTAGGTCTTATTCAGACGATTTTGATCTTATGCTGTACTGGATATTACGGCGTATTTGGCCGTATTATGTCGTTGGTCCTAATACTATGGTTTTATAGATTTTTCTGCTTTAGGAGTTATTGCTTTTTAGTTCTTATTGTGTGTTGCCATCCATAAACTGCACTCTTGGTAGCCTTTACATTTTTTTGGAAATTTTACGAAGAGCCACAAAAAACATGCCGACGAGCCGCTGGTGGCTCGCGAGGCCGCAGTTTGTCCACCCCATACAAGCATGCTTTTAAAGGTAACGGTAGTAATCTGAACAAGATTTAGTATTTTGCCAGACTAGAAAAAAAATAATATTGCGAACTTTTATCTAGGTTATCCACCTTCCGGGAAAAGTTGCGTTGCACTGGTTGTAATGGCCTAATTACTGGTACTGCTTGTTAGGTTTATAGGTTAATGCCGTGGATCCAAAAGGAGGACGTAGCATTCCAAATCGTATTATTTACCTATTTTAACTACGTAACGCATTTTTCATGCTTGCACAAATCCCAGTTATGTTTCTAGACATAAAGCCATTTTTTTCGCTTTGCACGAATCAATAACATCTTTGTAATGTAAATTGTAACACCTGTCCTATATATTATGTAACCAAAAAACTTACCAAAATAAACGACCTGTGTGGTATGGAAAGTTACTTTTTCATGACGCTACATTTTTACGTAACTCTGTGACGTCATATGACGACGTCATGATATGACATAACTTTATTTTAATTTAAAAAAATAAATTTCATTTTTTGGCTTGTTTGTAAACAAATCACTTCAAAACTAATGTACACAAAAACAATAATTACAGCAACATGAGCTGTTAGAACTTAGCTGGAGAACTGTTCTATGCATATACTGTTAGTAACTTAATAAATTGATACCGTAAAGTGAAATAAAACTTACTTGGGATCGTATAATGCAGAGTGCTTATCCAAGTTTATGTAAGGTGACACAGCTTCCGCTAACGACACTTTATCAGAAAGTCTAAACAAAAATATTTTTTTACATACAAAAAGAGCGTAATATATACCAGTGGGCGGAATGCTGGAGAGGCGAATATGTTCAAGAATTAACCAGAAAACCGAAGGAATTGGTTTAAAAAAATGGGGAAATGTGTTTGTTGTACCATTTAGAACAGGGTGGTCCAAACCCAGGCCCGCGACATCATTGTTCATGGCCCGCGAAGCACTGTTGAATTATTGTAATGCGTAGTTGAGGGTTTAATCAAAGAAATATAAGTGACCAACGATCAGCAAGCATACTGCAATTGTTTGGTTATGATTACATTTTTTCCGGTTACACTATTAAATAAACCAGATTAGCCTACTATCGCTTATCAAGTTCGAATCCAGGGGGTGACAAAGAACGCCTAATTTTTGTGATGTATTAGAATGGTTTAAAAGTCGCACTACGTCCTTTACGGGACTTTTTAAAATGGCTGTTTTGCGAACTTATAAGTTATATTTGCTTTTTGTTTTCCGTCTTTTTAATATGAGTATTACATAAAAACACAGCCCCATATAAATTACTATTTCCGCCCCTTCAAAGTAAATGAAGGATAAAATATGCCACGCTTCCGGAAAGTATTGTTTTACAGCAGTGGTTCTCAATCGGGGTGCCCTGGCACTCTATAGGGTGTCATTTTTGATGCTCAAGGGTGCCCAAAAAATATTTCAAATTCTTTAGGATTTAAATTTTTGCTCTATTAGTAAGCTACTTAAAACAAGTGTGTCGCAAGCGAAATAAGGTTGTCAAACACTGTTTTACAGGTTTTTACTATGACTAAAGGCTGACGCTCTCCGTGATGCATTTTAGCCAAATTAATCTAGTTAAAAAAAATAATAAAAATAAATAAATAAAATTCTACGCCTATAAATGCAGTAAGCTTCTTCTAAATTGAAATTTTGTCAAATACGCCATTTTTTTAGCGTTTCGCGCGCACCTTTTTCCCAGTATCGTTGTCACGATAGTAGCAAATTTGTGGACCTTATATGCCCTTCGACGTTACTTTTTGACGATGCTTTGCGGCGTCATCGTTAAACTTTTCGTACCCCGACCAAACGAAAATGTAGCCTGCTTTATGTGGCCCGCCAAGAGTATGCAACAAATATTGTGGCCCGCGATGCTGTCAACCTTGGACCACCCTGATTTAGAACGTTGTTTGGTTGGGAAAAGGGCAGCGCCAGGCATATAATTTGTTTGTTATTTGAAAAAGTACTCAATTCCAATATTATAATTGTTGCATGCTTGCAGTTTTCCTTTGATTTGGCAAGTTCTCCTAGATCAGGGGCGGGCAACATACGGCCCGATAGGATTTTGAGCGGCCCGCAGACAGTTTCCGGATTTACATGATAATGTGGCCCGCGGCCACTGTCTACCGCAACCCCCAATTACTTTCTTACTACTTCAAACAATAGTGATTGTTAGTTATTCTTTAGTGTTGTTTTAGGTTAAAATTAGAGACTCCAGCCACAACATCGAAATAAGAACAACATCAACATAACACAGTTCGGAAATAAAACTAACACACAGTACCGGTACGGAATAAGACCAAAATAGGACTAATATCAAATAGTCGTATAACCGTCTAAATCGGAATAAATCATAAACCCGTCAGAATAAGACCTAAATGACCAGAATCAGGTCTATAAAACATTTTACCTAACCCCAAACCTCACCCCCAAGTACATAACTAACTCCACTAATAATTTCAACCCTAACCCATTTTCTGACCCCACTCATTACCCACCAGCCACCAATAACCCCAAACGGGGCCAGAAAATCAGGTGCCAAAACAGGGGCTTCAAACCAGGGCGCCCAAAATTTAAAACCAAAGCGGCCAATGCCACGGCCCCCGCCGTCCCATACCTTATCCCCACAGTTTCAGGCGTAATTTTGGTCATCTAGGCCTTATTCCAAAGAATTTAGGACTTATTTCCACAGATTGGTGTCTTATTTAGACGATGTAGTTAACGTCAATATTATTCCTTGGATTTTGCCGAGAAACGTAAAGTTTAACAAAGATTGGATGCCGAAGTACTTTTTCAAGTCAGCAATAAAATATCAGTTTTTTACAGGGCAATGAAAGTGTTGCCGTGTTTAAAGAGTAGAACATAAGCCGCCGTTATGCGACAAAACATGTAGGCCATGGCAGTACAATTAATATATCGATCAGGAATCCGGCCCGCCAAGTACTTCAGTTTCCCATATCAGGCCCGCCGACTGGAGAAGTTGCCCGCCACTGTCCTAGATTGACAAAAGCAATCATGATAGTCGCCATTCCAGTTAAATAATATGGCGCCTACCAAGATTGATTTCCCCCTACCCTAATGTATTTTAATGTCACAACGAATTTTGCAACTTCGGTATAACTCAGTGCCTTATTTTTGCCTACACATGGCGTTTATAAATTATTTACGTAAACAACAGCATTAAACTTAAAGTTACTAACCAAGGGTGGCCAACCGCGGCACATTATACAACAAGTGACACACTTTACCAAATTAGTTTAGAAAAATCAGCGCAAAACAGTGGTTTTCAACCTTTGTAAGCATCTATCTAAGTCAAATTTAAGCAGCCGATTTAAAAAGAGCGGCAAAAAAATCAAGCAGTCTATTAAAAATAAATTTTAAATAATAACAATAAACCACAAATAGATGACAAAATTATAGTAACAAAAATAGCACAGTTAATAGCTATCATATTATAATACCCAATCAGTATTAATTAATACCTGTGACAATAAAATGTTGTATTTTGTTTTCTTCTGGTAAACACAGTAGGTAACAATTTTAAATTGATGTTCATAGAAGCAGCCATTTGTTTTTGTAGTTTCATTGTGAGACACAAATAGATGGTTAAAAGCCGCGATTGACTGGTGCAATAAGTTCGCCTACCTGGCACTAACTATGATACTGTTTATCTATGTTTTACTACTTTTAGGGCGGAGGTTCTCAACCTGGGGGAAAACTTCTAGGGTGTGTATCTGTGTTTTTATCGTCAGTGTTTATATTAATGGTGCAAAAACTGATTTTCAATAATTTTTTTGTAACATTTGTTACTCGTATAAGCACCATGCTCTATGTTTTCATGTACATGTTGTTTTATACTGCTGTGAGGTCAGTGCTCTTACAACTTGTTTGAAATCACCTTAAGTATTGCCCGAATTATCCATTATATTGAGCAACAAGCTATCCTATTACAAATAAGTAACCTACTTAATCGGTTAACCGAAAATGTGTAAAACCATGAAAGTAACCAAAAAATTATTTTTTACTTGGGCTTTTAAGAGTTAGTAGAATTATTGTTAATAACAACAGGTATCAACCTAACAAGATCAAACATAATAATATTAATTTGTACAAAATATGGCACATTTTAGTTGCGGATAATACTTGCGAGCATATGCATATTGAAGCAAGTTAAGGACATAGCCCTTTACAAATCTAAACAGTACAGATGTTTTCAAAAAAACCTCAAATTGTACAGTTCCTTATTATTATGTCATAATAAGCTAAGTGTTATTTAGAGCCAAAGCATAAAGTTAAAATATCCTACAACGACATTTATTAATAATAATTTGGTGTTAATAGAGTAGATCAAATGCTTAAAATTTAAGAGGATACCACTCTCTTTTGTATTGACATATTTAAAGGAATATATATTTTTTTTTTTGGGGGGGGGAGTTTTTGAGTTTTAAACAGAGGTTGAAGGGGTTCATGGGAAGAAAATATTGAGAACTACTGTTTTAGGAGTGGCATATCAAGGTATTTTTTATTTATTTTACTTTTTGAGGTATTTTCTATTGGCTAATAGTATTATAGAACAGGTGGATTGCACATAAAAGTTATTTTATATCCTAGCAGTGGGTGTAATAAATACTATAACACTAATACAAAGAAATATTCAATACAATCAGAAGTAAAAAAAGAGTTTATAAAACCTGGATTGAGACAAATTTATTTTGACTGTTGAGAACATCCATTCCACATGCCATAAAAATTCTTTTCCCCTAATAAATAAGTATTAGAATTTATTAAACGATAAACATGCAGGACAAAATTATAGTAACAAAAATAGCACAGTTAATAGTAAATACCTATCATATTATAATACCCAATCAGTATTAATTAATACCTGTGACAATAAAATGTTGTATTTTGTTTTCTTCTGGTAAACACAGTAGGTAACAGTTTTAAATTGATGTTCATAGAAGCAGCCATTTGTTTTTGTAGTTTCATCTATATAAAAAAAATATTTTACCAGGTTATGAAAAAAAATAACAATATTAACAAAGCATAACACAACAAACGTGACAAAGAGTTGTATAACCAACGGTCCAAAATTTAAAAAAACTATAGTCAGTGTTTGGAAATTGCTGTAAAGTTAAAATTAAAAAAAATTACAATGAGAAGTGCCGGTCATTGTCTGAGCAATGCTTAAGTTAAGAATATACCTGCATGGTGTTGCATTAACCTACCAAGAGAATACTGACCATTGGTATATTTTGAAAGTGCCAAGCTTACAAATGTTTGTTTTATGCAAATGGCAATATTTCTGCACAACAGTTATGGTGCAACTTAAGCAAGTTTTGTAAAAAAAGTGTGCCCAGCCCTGATCTATAGGGAGAGATTATTGTAAATAAAATATTTTCTTTCATGAGTATTTGGAAGGTTTTAAGATATGCATGTCCTTCACAAACAGTACACAAAACAAACTAATGTTTGACAATTTAAAAATAAAAATTGTTTTGTCTGCTAACAAGATTAAGTGGCATGCAAACAGTAAGTATATAATATGTCATTTTTGGGATGATTGCTTATCACAGGGATGGCAAACCTTTTCTTCGCGCGAGTCACAAACATGACCTTAATCCTTACAAAATGCAGTGTCATGTATTTAATTATTTGTTAATTTTATGCGAAACTTTGCTGCTGCGTGGTTTTAAGTGTTATTGTCTGGGTTGGTAATTCAAGGTTTTTGAATGATTTCCAAATTTGGATTCTCACAAATATTAAGAAGTTAAATACTCAACAAATGCTGCAGAATATTGTATGGGATTACAGGAGTTCAGCAGAAAACGTTTTAGCGTGGTTTATTGGTTTAACCAGGGTTTTTAGAACTTTTATTTTGCGAACTCTTAATTTTCCTTAAACTCCTCAAAGGATCACCACCCTTTACGTTTTACAGCGATAAACAAAATGCTTTTAGCTTTTCTGCACGCATTTGTTGAAGTGCAGTTAATGTAAATGTAGGCCTACTCGTCACCCTAAAACAAGATAATACAAGGAAAAACAAGATATGTCCCAAAAATGAATTTTCGGTGCAGACTCATAAAGCTCCTATACGCACCCACATACCACTATACGCCATGTCCGAAAATTAGAAAGTTCTATGATGTAGAACGATGTAGATACTTTTTAGCATGGTTTATTGGTTTAACCAGGGTTTTAATGTAGGCCTACTCGTCACCCTGAAACTCTTTTGCACGACCAACAGATTTGCCCGCCCTGATTTAAACAGTATAGTGCTATCTAACGAAGAAGTGTTTTTTTACACTTATCCTTTCATGAAAATGATTAAAAACATTTCAGTATTTCTAAAAAGTCAAGTGGGTCATTAAAAATGTGTGGTGGGTCACTTTGTGACCTGTGGGACAGTGGTTCGCCATCCCTGGCTTATCACAATGTTAGAACAAGCTGTCAATACCTAAAGGTTAAGATCCTTTCTGGATACTTTCAACTAAAAATGAATAAACCACAAATTTATCTAAAAGAGTACAACATTATTTACCCCTTTTAAATCCCTCAAGGAAACTCTTCTGACATGGTTGCCTGTACAGCAAGTTCTGTTATGATTGCTAACACAACCGGTTCTGTCATGGTTGCCAACACAATGGGCAACCTCTTCAAGGAACCTGTAATCTAATAACCAGAAAACAATAAGAGCTATTAAAGGCAAATAAATTCTTGTAACAGAACTTTCTGGTAGGGATTAAAACAGTTGGGACAGGTAGAACGAGGTGGTGGGAATTATATTTTTATGGCTATATATACTTTACCTTTGATTACCGTTTACGCTATTCAAGGTGATAGCATCAAACAAACGGTAGAGTCAGGATGTGGTTCTAAAATCGCAGCTACTGGTATATATATTTTAAGATGATTTGGGAAATTGGGTAGATGGTCAAAGTTATGCAATGTTCTTCATTGCTCTTTAATGTTTTTTAAGTAACAAGTAAAAATCTAACATTCCAATCAAACCTAAAAATTTATTACTGAACTTTTTAAACTTCACCTAATGCATAATACCTAAGCATGTATTTTGTAGAAAGAAATACTGCTAAAATACAGTAGTATTAGCTATCTAGCCAAGAAATCCCATTTTTCAGATTCATAGGCACAGACTGTGGGTGTGCAAGGCATCAAAACCCTGAATTTCATCCAAGTTAAAAGCTCAATTAATGTGCAAATTTTCACTGGTCAAAACATTTAATTTCATTTTTACAAAGACGTAATTTAAATCTAATTTTTACGGTAATGTAACTAATTGCACTAACTAATTTTTGAAAAATTTTTGTGCAGTTATGTCATGTTTAACACTGCAGCCCCAGAGTAACTTCTCAAGTGCAAAGAAGCATGTCAGAGCAAACATTGCATCTGACTGATAGACACACATTGCTTGAAAATGAGACAAACTAGACAGGGGTGCAGTTGTTGTATATTTTGTTGTGGGGTATATTTTCAAGGATTAGTGTTTATTTTATTTTTAGTGAGCTGTTATAAATAGCATTACTTACCAGGGTTACTTTCAAATATTATTAAATTCACTTTGGTTTGTGGTTTAATATATTCGTTGAATGTGCTATAGTTTTCTTAACTTGTTTCTGCTAGCAAAAACAAATATGAGCCAAAAATTTCCCCACCTAACTTATGGCTTAGATGCGAAAGGGGTTCAAATACAGCAAGGTATTCGGGGAATGATCGAAACATTTGATAAATTGAACTTACATAGATATTGCGCACGGTTATTTTATTAAATTTTGCCAAGCTAACATGTTTAAATTAGGCAATATAATCATTCTCTTAAAATAGTTTAAAACCTATGGTTTGCTATACTTTTGCAAACTTTTACTTGATGAATTTTTACCATGGTTTGGTCCAAGCAATCACTGTTAAAACACTTAAAAAAAATCTTTTGTTTCGAGCAATATGCAAAACTCTTTTATGTGCTAATACGCCACCTTTCAAATAAAAAAATTTGTCAATTTAAGCCAAATAAAGGCAGTGTTCTTCAGATTTATTTTTGTATGATGCCATGTTATTATGTAGCTTTGTAATGTCGTCGCTGAAAAAACATTCAACTGTAGCATTTCGCTTGCTGCTGCCCTTCTACAATTTTAAGTTATATATGCAGGCCTGATGTTGATATGTTAGGTTAGAGCAACGTGTGAAACAGGTGCTAACAAACAGGTCTACGTTGCCACCAGATTTCACATTTAAATTTGCAGCGGTAAGATATGTTGTTTTCTAAGAGCAATAATTTATTTTACCAAGATAAGCCTCTTTTTAAAAGACAGGTCGCATGCGCGAAATATTTCCCCAGTGACAATAAAAGGTGTATTATGGTGTCTGTCGCTTCATCACTTGCAAACTTAACAAAGCAAGCAAATATGACTGAATTATGTACTGCTGTTTTTCAACCCCTAGATGGGAGTTGCTAACTACAGAGATCTAAAAGAATGATGTCACAATATTTTAGGTTATTTGCCACAATCAAAGGGCCCAAGGGGTGCACACTCATAAACCTATCGTATGCACCTACATAGCACTCTATGTCATGTCTGAATATTCTAATATGTATACTTTTTCTATACAGCTCCGGACAAAAATCGGTCTGTCGGTATGAAACATGAGATAGCAAACTAAAAACGAATAGAGGCAAAGACAAGATATGTACCAATAAATTTTCGGCACTTGGTGTGTTGTCATAAGGGCGCTAGAAATTCAAGGTAGACACTTGCCTAGATTGCAAGGGTAAATATTAATTCAATATCAACCTTTAAGATGCCAACTGTTTATCACAATATAATGGTAGAAACATCACCCTAACAAAATGGTCGAAACAGCACCCTTCATTAAAAATTATGAAAAGAAAAATTAATAAAACCTACCACTTGTCAAAGTTGAATCTGTTAAATCGTCTTTTGGGAAATATTCTGTTTTACAGCGAATTCCATTACAACTGTGTTGTTCCTTATGGAGTTTTATGCATATTACACTGCAAATTACAAAGTAGCGTAAGGATGAAGGTATTTTATGTGACATTTTTAATGATAGATAAAATAGGGTTCTACGTTACAATGAGAATATTGAATAAAAACATAGTTTAATTGAAGGATGAGAAACATTGATTATTTATGACTTAGAAAAAATTAATTAGAAAGGTTTACATTGGTAACATAAAGACAGGTTTTGAATATATTCCGTAGACAACTATAAGGCATTCCATAAAAAACAAAAGAGTAACAAATTTTTTAGCCTTTATCAAAGAATAAAGGTAGTAATAGCAAATGTTCATTTTATCTTACTTTCCATATTATTGATCCTTTAAGTTTGCATTTTACGACATCATATATTGCAAAAATATTGAAGTAACACCTTAAAAAATGACTCAACACCACTGAATAAAATTTAAGTATACCTGCAAGATCTTAAAAGACACTTTGGACACTTGTATTTGCTCTCTTTGTTGCACTTCCAGCATCTATTAAATATTGCTTGAAAATTAAATTAACAGCAATTTGTTTGCTTTCAAATTAATATGGTTAATAAATTCAAAAACATTATTTTAGGTAATGCAGTTTAACTAAGTTAGCAACTCTTGTCAACTAAAAAATACTTAAACAACAGTGTACCTTCTTATCAAAGCATGTTGGTGGTGTTTCATGATGTCAATGTGTTTTTCTGTTACCAAATCGGAAACTGAACCTTGTTTGTAAAGTTTTGTACTGTTTATTGAACTTAGTTTAAATTGATTGAATGGTTGGTCCATAACAAATATTATATACAAGTTAATGCAGAATAAGGATGGTTTATCATTGAAGTAAAACAACAACAGCACAATGTCCAGATGAAGCAATAACTATATTGGCTAAAGTGATATCCTGTTTCGAAAAAAATTAAAAAAAGTTTTACAACCGCTGACCTGAAATAGTATGTTTTGTATTTGGTAATTGGTATGCCAAAGCATGCATGAGATATTGCTCAAAACCAATCCAGCGCGCAAAGTTCGCCAAGGTTTCGCATACCAGAAGCTACCAAAGGGAAGTACGCAGCTCGAAATTCTTTGCATTATATGTCCGGAAGTAAACAAGATATCGATCAGAAATTTTGGCGCTGGTCTAGAATCCTACCACATTACTTAAAGCAGCGAAAAATTTTCGCGCTTCGCGCGAATGACCATTCTACGTCCGGTTTGTTTACGTTTTGTTGCTGTCTTTTGAACTAGATTAGCTCTTTGTTACCGTTGCGCCGTGGAAGGTTGCCAAGTGCATCGCGGAAAAACGGAAAACATACTTATTCTAAAATATTGGACATATATTTTTTAACGTTTTATATATTTTTCATTTTCGGCAATGTATGAAAACTTGCAAGAAATGCCCGTATACAACAAAAAAATCGCGCTCGGTTCGCTCGCCAGGTCTACTTTGACCCAAAAGGTTAACAAACACTGAGCAATAGATGAAGTATTATCGCGTTCCATTAAAGTAGTTTTATTACATTTTTCATTCGTTGCACGGATGACGACGTGTGAACTCTAATTTTAAACCAAACAAACGCTTTTTTCGCGCTTTGCGTCAACACTTTACTGCCTCCTTAAATGCAATTAATAACGTTTTTAAGTGCAAAAACGATCCGAGGCCTACCTGATTCACATTTCTAACATGTTAATAACACAATTATTAGTTAACATTTTGTGCGGCCCGCAGAGACCTTTCTGAGTTTGGTTTTGGCCCGCGACTAGAAAAAGGTTGCCGACCCCCCCTGACTTAAAGCAACCTAAGCTAGCCAGCAATCAGACTTTTTTTTAAAAAAATTTTATATTCAGTCATATTCGGCCTTGAAATTAAAATGTGCCCCAAGTGACTTACATAGGGTGATAGATACAAGTCTACTCTTCAAAATGAGATATGACTAGACCTCCAATCATTCGGGGATAAGTTATTAATATTTCTTCAAAAATTCATAAACATCGATAATTTCAAATCGAACAAAAAAGCAAAAGTCCCATAACTCGAGAAATAAAGAAGATTTTCAGTCAAAATTTTTACACATCATTCAAAGCAACCTAACTTAGCCAGCAATCTGACTTTTTTTAAAAAGATATTAATTTTCATATTTACGAATATTAACATTCTAGTCTTTAAAATGAGATATAACTCGACCTCCAATTATTCGGGGATAAGTTATTAATATTTCTTCAAAAATTCATAAGCGTTGAAAGTTTAAAATTTTGTCAAAAGTTAATAGGCTGCATCACTTACTTCTTTTGACTGTTTTCTTCTTACTTAAACCCGTACGTGGAAGACGCCGACCACCGGTTACTCGTTACGTGCTGGTAACATGCGTAAAACAAGCTTGTTGGTTACTTCCGGCACTTAAGACAGGGATACGATCATTTTATCCACAATGTGTGAGGTAGAGTTTGAGTTTAGCAAAAGAGTCAGAATTAGTTAAAGAGCTGATGTAATTAGATTTATATAGAGTTGGAGTTTGGAGAAAAATTAGAAGTCATGATTGGTGAAAGAGTTGAAGCAATAGTTGGATGGAGAGTTGGGGGAAGATCAGGGGGAACACTTTGTGGAAATATGAAGGAAGAGTTGTTAAAAAAGGTGGATGAAGAGCTTGTGGAAGAGTTGGAGGAACAGTTTAAGGAAGAGGTAGAGGCGAGTGTAGATGACAACGTTTAGAGGAGTAGAGTTAAAATGATGAAGATTTGTAGCTTCATAAGTAAAAATTAGTGGATAATTTGGAATTTATAGTATTGTGTATTTATCAAATATGTTACGATTTATGATTTGTCACTTTTTCACGCCTTTTACCAAAAACTCGCTGTTACACTGAGAACAAAGCATTCGGCTGTTTCACACATGAATAATGTTATATCGTGACACATATATTTCCGTTATAGATAAAAGTATTTCACCTGTGTGAACGCGTTATTGTTAAAGTTCCCGGCTGCCAAAAAGGCGCTGGATTATAAATCATTTCCACTTTTTGGTGTCGCCTTTCCTCTTTTATGCAAACTTTCAACTTATATATGCGAAAGCTTATATCAATATATCCAGTCTTGTCTAGTCAATACAGTGAGTGGTTGTGTTTGCCGGCATTAGCCGGTTTGCCCATAATAGCCAACACAAACTGTGTGGAATTGTAATCAGACAACAGCAATACTTATTGAAGCAATAGTGAGGTTGATTGCCGAGGCAAATTAGTTTAATGAGACTTGCAATTAAACAACCCTGAATCAAATTATTGCCACGCGAGTGAGGAAAAAAAAGAACTCTACTTCTTATGGCCAAGAAAAGTCGTCGAACGAAGCTCAAAGAGAAGATGTACCTTAATCTGTACGGACTACCTACAAACGACCTCCTAAAAACTGCCATGTTTGGAACCTACAAGAAGCTAGCTGTTAGAAGAATTGATCTCGTCCAAGTATACGTCGAAAGACGCTCCATATCGTCAGCAAAGCATTTGCTTGGAATTCGAAATACTAAATACAAACAAGCTTTGCCGATAAAGACATCACCACCGTTTGGAATCATAGAAAACGCAATTGCACATGGATTTCACTATAACTGTGATTCTGCCTAGTTTATCAGGTGAAAAATCTATTATACTTTTAAAATAAAAACTAAATTATATATATAATAAGTAAAAATATCGAATGAAAGGTCTGTAAATTGTTTTAATGCGACTTTTTATTAAACCATTATGTATCGCATTTCGCAAATTATGTATAGTCTATATCTATGAAGTCTAAGTTTAAACGTCGATCGCACGATATTTTGATAAATGTTAAAAGAGCTTAATTTTTGTGCTTGGAGCTCAATAGTTTGAAATCAATGCGTTAAACTTGTGAATCACGACTTACTTTTGTTGTGCACGAAATAATTTCGTGTTAAATTTCCGAATTCTTTTAAACATTTAGTACGTTTTGGGTTTTTGTCTGTTTTTCTCTCATCACACAGCCGCGTTTACACACGAGTTTAAATACCTCGTATCAAAAAGCATAATGATTTATCCACACGCGAAACATTAGCTTTCAAATCACAACTTTAGGAACACCCCATTTCTTGCCTTTTTGTTGAAAGCAATAGTGAATAAGCAACAACTTCAAAGCGTATTTTCGTGTGATGCGTCGTTATTTTAAAACTTACATTGAACGAATTGTGCAAACTAAAAAAAAAATGCAAATTTTTAAGGAAATGTTGCTCAATGTTAAAAATCAATAGAATTTAATTCCGAACAAATAACTGCCCCTCCTTTCTTTTGTTTTTACAGTTTCACGTTTTTTTTTCATCATTTATGACGAAAGGACTGAACGAGACAAGGAAACAACAACAAAACGCCTGTCGTTCGTTAACTTATCGACAGAAGAAAACAACTTGTTGTTGAACGTGTTGCTAAAAGCTACTACTCGTGACTCATTGCCTTGTTCATGTTCATTTCGCTCAAATCGTATGAAGCACTTTCTAACAAAAGTCAATTGTGTTAAAAAAATAGAAACCTTTCGGGTATATTGCGAAAAGCAGCGGCCGTGTTACATTCAAATTAGTTTAATGAGACTTGCAATAAAACCCGCATGCCTCAGATTAAGAGAAAACAGTTAAAAGAAGTGGCATTAAATTGTGACCGCATCGAGTAACCGGTTGTCTTATCACCATCGATAAGAATAAAAGACATAGCGACTTTCAGTTTTTTTGTCATCGCTCTATTCGCGGTGATGTCAGCTATAGGGCGGACCGCGCAAAACCAACTTAAAACTGATACCAACTTGTCAAGGTTTTGATAAAGCCTGATTGAAGGATTGGCCAGGTAGAGTTAGAGTTGAGAGTTGAGAGTTGAGAGTTGAGAGTTGAGAGTTGAGAGTTGAGAGTTGAGAGTTGAGAGTTGAGAGTTGAGAGTTGAGAGTTGAGAGTTGAGAGTTGAGAGTTGAGAGTTGAGAGTTGAGAGTTGAGAGTTGAGAGTTGAGAGTTGAGAGTTGAGAGTTGAGAGTTGAGAGTTGAGAGTTGAGAGTTGAGAGTTGAGAGTTGAGAGTTGAGAGTTGAGAGTTGAGAGTTGAGAGTTGAGAGTTGAGAGTTGAGAGTTGAGAGTTGAGAGTTGAGAGTTGAGAGTTGAGAGTTGAGAGTTGAGAGTTGAGAGTTGAGAGTTGAGAGTTGAGAGTTGAGAGTTGAGAGTTGAGAGTTGAGAGTTGAGAGTTGAGAGTTGAGAGTTGAGAGTTGAGAGTTGAGAGTTGAGAGTTGAGAGTTGAGAGTTGAGAGTTGAGAGTTGAGAGTTGAGAGTTGAGAGTTGAGAGTTGAGAGTTGAGAGTTGAGAGTTGAGAGTTGAGAGTTGAGAGTTGAGAGTTGAGAGTTGAGAGTTGAGAGTTGAGAGTTGAGAGTTGAGAGTTGAGAGTTGAGAGTTGAGAGTTGAGAGTTGAGAGTTGAGAGTTGAGAGTTGAGAGTTGAGAGTTGAGAGTTGAGAGTTGAGAGTTGAGAGTTGAGAGTTGAGAGTTGAGAGTTGAGAGTTGAGAGTTGAGAGTTGAGAGTTGAGAGTTGAGAGTTGAGAGTTGAGAGTTGAGAGTTGAGAGTTGAGAGTTGAGAGTTGAGAGTTGAGAGTTGAGAGTTGAGAGTTGAGAGTTGAGAGTTGAGAGTTGAGAGTTGAGAGTTGAGAGTTGAGAGTTGAGAGTTGAGAGTTGAGAGTTGAGAGTTGAGAGTTGAGAGTTGAGAGTTGAGAGTTGAGAGTTGAGAGTTGAGAGTTGAGAGTTGAGAGTTGAGAGTTGAGAGTTGAGAGTTGAGAGTTGAGAGTTGAGAGTTGAGAGTTGAGAGTTGAGAGTTGAGAGTTGAGAGTTGAGAGTTGAGAGTTGAGAGTTGAGAGTTGAGAGTTGAGAGTTGAGAGTTGAGAGTTGAGAGTTGAGAGTTGAGAGTTGAGAGTTGAGAGTTGAGAGTTGAGAGTTGAGAGTTGAGAGTTGAGAGTTGAGAAAAAAAAAGTGCGCACATTTTTGAAACCCTTTTAAAATGTGCGCACAATTTTTGCACATTTTTGCGTGCACATTTTGGCGCACATTGTGCAATAAATGTTCGCATCCCCGTCTCCGTAGACATCCCAAAGTTACCATGCTAAAATTGCTAAAATCTGGGACTTCCCCTAATACGATACTGTACGTTTTTCTTTAAAAACAAAGAAACCTTGTAATTTTTATATTAAACAATGACAATAAAGCATCACTAAAACCCATTTTCCAGTTTATGTAACTTACGATGTATTCTTAAAGCCCCACATTATCATTTTTACGATACTCAATCAGAAATGTAATTGGCTGAAGCATTCTCCCGATTCATGGTCCTCATATTACGGGTACAACGAATAAAGTAGTTTGTACGTACTGTTAAGTTGATGCCGAAGAAAGTGGGGTAAAATTCAACACTGATTATGCTGCTATACTAACCGACAATCCTCAACAACGTGCAAGCGTGCCGCAGGCTGTTGAAGATCACAGGGAGATTGTGGGGCACGAGTTTAGTTTGTTGAGACTTATAATAGTTTATTCAATAGAAGAGTGTACTAATTGACACTTCCGTTCTGACTCCAACTTTAAGGTGCGAATCCAACTCGCAAGCCGCCACAAGACGTACTGGTGATTAGAATTGTATTAGCTGATAAACGACAACCAGTTTCAAACTATAGAGCGGCAAAACAATCAACGCTGTAAGCACAAGTCGATAGGTAAGAAGAGTTAGTGTTCAAGCGGATAGCGGTCTTAAGTACACAAATCAACTGCTGACCGCACAGAGAAAATGCCGGACAAACCATTAAGCACTTCACACTTTGGTGCGAGTATAGACGTAGACAATAATTGTGTCACATGAGCCGATACAGCGTAAATTAAACCGTAAACACAAAAGCTTTTAGTCGGTAATAAATCATGCCCTTGAAGCAAGCGAGTTAATTACAAGTCTCATTAGTGTCTTTGCCTCATGAATTAGCTTCACTTGTTCAAGGTAAAGTCTTATTCAAATGGAATTGTTCATCTTCTGCTTCGTATTAAGCCTTAGCTCAGAAAACAACCAATCAACCTTGCAGCAGCAACCATTCTGTTTATTAACTGGACAAGACTGGTTATATTGATATAAGCTTTCGCATATATAAGTTGAAAGCTTGCATGAAAGAGGAAAGGCGACACCAAAAAGCGGAAATGATTCATAACCCGGAGCCTTTTTGGCAGCCGGGAGCTTTAACAATAATGCGTTCACACAGGTGTATTAGGCTACTTTTATCTATAACGGAAATATGTGTCACGATATAACATTATTCATGTGTGAAAAAGCCAAATGCTTTGTTCTCAGATTGACAGCAAGTGTTTGGTAAAGGCGTGAAAAAGTAGCAACATTTTTGATTATACATTTTGAAAAGAACACAACTCAAATAAACGTCTGAAATACTCAATAAAACATCTTAAATGACCCCAGACGCTACACCCTCTACAGTCTACACCAGGGTGGTCCAAGGTTGACAGCATCGCGGGTCACAACATTTCTTTGATATACTTGGAGGGCCACATAAATTAGGCTATACATGAGACATGCGTGCTAGGAGCAATGAACGGGTCGGGGCATGAAATGTTTAAAGATGACGACAGAAAGCATCGTCAAAAAGTAATGTGACAATGAGACTGCAGGTAAAATGGTGCGCGCGAAGCGCGAAAAAATTGCGTATTTGACAAAACAGAATACTGCATTTATAAGCCTAGAATGTTTTTTAACTACATATATTTGGCTAGAATTGCACGATGGAAAGGTCCAGGGCGTTAACCTTTAGTCACAGTGAAATCCTGTAAAACAATACTTTTCCGAAGCTCTATATATTTCATCGTTCATTTACCTCAAAGTGGCAAAAATAGTAATTTATATAGGGTCGTACTTTTTATGTTATGTTTACTGGCACATTAAAAAGACGTAAAACAAACCGCAAATGTAACCTACAAGTTCGCAAAACAGCCATTTTGAAAAGTTCCATAAAGGACGTGCTGCGACTTTCAAACCGGTCTAACACATACCAAAATTAGGCATTCTTGCCACCCCTGGATTAAAACTTGATGGGCGATAGTAAACCGGTTAATTTATTTAATAATGTAACTAGGGCTATAACCAAACAGTTGCAATATGCTTGCTGATCGTTGGTCAGTTATATGTCTTTGATTAAACCCTCAACTTTACGTATTACAATAATTCAACAGTGCTTCGCGGGCCACAAAAAATGATGTCGGGCCTGGGTTTGGACCACCCTGGTCTACACGATCATACACAAATTTTCTAAAAAAAATTTGGCTAAAAAATGAAGAAAGCTATCGTTTGATGCTTCCTTACCACATTTATTCAACTGTGACAGTGGTATACTTTTGTTATATTCCTTCTATATCAACTGTTGATAAAATACTTTGCCTTTCATAATAAACAATTTGTTACAATACATTTTATTGTATATTACATGATAAATTAAATGAAAGAACTAATAATGGAATAGAGTAGGGATGTAGGGGCTTTAGGAATACATTTTAAGTTAGCTAAAACTGGAAAAGAGATAAGTGATGCTTTATTGCCATTGTTTAATATAAAAATTACAAGGTTTGTATGTTTTTAAAGAAAAGTGTACAGTATCGTGTTAAGGAAAGTCCCAGATTTTAGCGTGGTAACTTTGGGGTGTCTGCGGATCCCCTAAATGTGGTCAGATTGTTTTGAAAACTTATGACACTGATTTTTATGTGACACATAATGGGAAATCAAGCAGGAAACATAAATTTAAAAAGTTATTAGTGCATTTCTAAGCAAAAAGGTCTACGACAATTAGGGCATCCAAGGGCAGAAAAGTCTGACTTTTAGACCTTGCAAAAAGTCTGACTTTTACGACCTCATGAGGTCGTGGCAACTAATTTGTACCTTTAGGTTAATTTCCGGCGTGGATAAATTGAAAATATTAGCTAAAAATTTACAAAAGAAACAAAAAATGTGATATAGAATTATTAACACCTGACCCACCTGAACCCAAACGCTAACCCGAATTCTAACCTAAATAATGTGCGTTAATTTAATAATTATTTGAACGCTGGAAACAAAAGCCCAAACTCGGATGGGCATAAGATAGTTTCTCATCAATGGTATATGTAGGATTGTTACGTCACAAATTGAGGTATTGGGACCTAAAGCGTTTATGTATTTATTAAATCAACGCACATTATTTGGGTTAGGGTGCTGGTTAGCTTTTGGGTTTGGGTGGGTCGAGTATTATTAAACTTAATCTTCTTTTGTTAAGTCGAATTAGTGCATTGTCCAAGACCTCAAAGTCTAAAAGTCTGACTTTTTGATCCTTTGGGCATCGCTAATTTTGCTGACAACGAAGTGCAACAGTTTGTGATTGATATGTCACAGAGGCTGTATTGAGTTCTGACATCGCAATTCCATAGCGTTTTGCGCACAATTGAAATCACGTGACTTGGATGCGTCAACGAGGTGTTGCGTTTTTCTAACGTCAAACATACAATTGATTCGCAACTCGTTTATTAGTGACATGGCAGCAAAAAATAATATCTTGAGATGAATAAAGTTTTCTGTCAAAACGCTTTTGACCAAGCTTTGGCGATGGAACGTAATGAGGCAGTAACCTTTTTAAAGAAACTGCAAGTTTTGTCATGAATTTAATGACTTGAACTAAGTGCACTTTTAAGTCACCGTTTTTAAATGACATTGATCTGACTTAATTCTACTTTCGGACAAATAGACTGTGATATTGGAGATTAATCTCGCTTCAGAACGTTTTGAAACAAACATTTCTTCTACACACGAAAAACAAACAAGTTATAATCACTTTTCCAGTGTTTCTCAACCTTTTTCACCCCAGGGCGCACTTGTAAACCTTTCAAAACGTGGTGGCGCACCTGACGAGCGAGTCGACTGCTAACTTTGTTTTTTGCTGGCAATTTTTATTACATCAGGCTCCCAATTCTATTTTCTATTAAGCAGCTTGCGGAGTCGGTTAAAAATAACCCGACTCCAACTCCCGAGTCCGACTCGTCTGCAATCCTACAGCGTTTAATTTTCCCATTTACGTATCTAAACTAAGGTGGATTTTCAACAATCCCCTCATAGGGATGTCATATATCTCATCCAACCACAATACATTGCTGGAAAATATCCACCATATGCTATTTCGCCTTTTTAATTTGCATTTGGCGGCATTATTAGTTTTAAAATTGGTACTGCGCACGTCAGACTCGGGACTCCATCAGTCCGATTTCAGCAAAATAAATCGATTACGGTACGCCGAGTCTCAAATATAACTCCCGACTCCACAGACCTGCTATAAAATACGATGTGCTCAATAAGACATGCCTAAAGAGAAAGAAAATAAATGAAATAGGCCTTTCATGTTGTAAATTATGAAAACACATGGTATGTTAGTTAAAGTTTGATGGAAACACAGAATAAGCCCCAAGAGCAACAACATCTAACTCGGAATAAATAAAAAATGTAACGGAAAAAATCCTAAATGGACAAAATAACGCCCAAAATTGAAAAAAACAGGGTATGGGACGATTAAAGGACATATTCTTGGCATCGGCCTTTTGGTGTCGTCGTTTGGGTGCCATAGTGTTTTGGCACAGGATTGTTTGCCTCTGTTTGGGGTTAGCGCGAGTAATGGATAGAATTAGAATTTGGGTTATGGTAAAAATTATTAGGGGAGTTTGTGTTGAAGTTATGGGTGGGGTTTGGGGTTAAGTAAAAGGTAGCAAAGGCCTTATTCTTGCCCTTTAGGCCTTATTCGGGCGAATTTAGGTCTTATTTTGATTTAAACGTTATTACGAGTATTATAGGTATAAGTCCTATTTTGGTCTTACTCCGAACTATTTTTTATGCCGAAGTTGCTGTTGTTTTAATTGCGGTCTTATGGCGAAAGCCCCGCTAGATACATGTTGCAATAGTTCCTCTTTCTTTGTTAGCGAAGAGCCAACATCAACCATTGGGACTTCAATAAGGGCTACGAATCCAGTCATATTGCTCAGTGTTTATTCACAGAAAATGGTGACTAGAGTTTATTGTAAAATTATTCGCAAATTCTACAAATAGGCCTAATACAGAATTTTTGTAACATTTTTTCCCCATTTTCTCGCGGCGCACCTGGCCACCTTCCACGGCGCACCGGTTGAGAAACGCTGACTTATAAAACACTGATGATTGTTCGCTACAGGAAGTTAACATCCCTAGAAAGGCAAAAGGCCTACGGTATAAAATCGCGTGAAGAAATAAAGATGTTTTTCAAAAGTCATGTCCTAGCGAATTTATTTCGCTTGTAGCAGTCCCTTATTTTCGACGACAAAATAGTGCACGACAGGGTATTTCTTCCAATGGTCACTTTATTTATCTAGGTCCTTTTTACTTTTGGCGAACAAAAAGAGCGACAGTGCAAAAAGGAAAAACACTTGAAAATAGGTTGGGTGTAGGTAATTATTCTGCACGATGCACATGGGAAATAATTACAAATACTACATGTTAAATTTAGAAAATATCAACAGCAATAGGTAAGTATATTACAATACACTTAAAATAATTACAAGCAGTTAAAAGATAAAGAAACAAGTAAAATACAGACGATATAGGCTAGTCCACTATATATTTTAATAAACGAACCAAAACCCACAAATAGTTGCATAAAGCACAATTAGTATCTTAGCTGTTAATGAGCATACTACTATAATATGAACTTGCCAACTTGTTTGTTTCGCCGCAACGCCTATGACAGTGACAGTTTTTCACGATCATTACATTTTTGTTGAAACTGTAACCATCAGAACACCGGAAGTAAACGACTGCTGTCCGTGTCTGACGCGGCGTGCAACACCTTTAGATGAAATGTTTATGGTTTCTCTGAAGTTCATGTGAGATTCAAACTTACTTTGGGCAGTAGGCCTAACTATATATGTTCAATAATATAATCCAAATAAAAGGTCAAACCACGAGATAGGGTCATGTAGGCCAACATTACCTTTTCATAAAGAAAATTTATAGTTTGGGGGGAATAGTCACGTGCCTCCATCTTAGCTACCGACCTGATTCATGCTTGTGCTAAAATTCCATGGAAGTTTTGGTCGGATATATCGCTGACAGAAGCCATACCGACTATTTTTGTTTTGTTGATATAGCTAATATCGATTTTAGTAATTAAGATAATATTTTTGGAATACAAAAGATAAACCAATTATCTTGCATTAAAAATGCCAATTTTTGACAAAACAGCCCCTTGAATTAACTATTACACTTGCACCACTGGATGCAATAAAGCTTAACAGATAAAGTTAAAAAAATGACGCAAATAATCAATTATGTCATGTATAGCAGCAGTCGAAACCACCGGGCCGTGGTCCGGTTCCGGTCCGCAAAAATTTCGTTACCTGGCCGTGTAAGATTAGGTTCATGACATATAAACGTCAAAAATCTGACTCTATGTCTTGATAGAGTCTAACACTGGGGTCGGCAACCCCTGGCAATACGTGCCACTTGTGGCACGTGAGTTGATATTTCAGGGCACGTCAAATGATTAAACGCGCACGTTATATCACCTTAACAAAGTGCAACCATTACATCTCTACCACATCATTAACATTATTACATCACTAACACTAGCGCTAACTAAATGGTTGCACACATTTCCAGTTAGATCTGCAGTGTTCGTGTCACAAATTAGTGTCTTAACTCTTGTATTTAACGTTATTTTTTGTGGGCATTAAACTTGTTGTTTGCGACTAACCCTTCGTATTACATCACAATGTCCTAATAGGGGCGTGATGACTACTGCGTTGAAGTCGCATAGAGATTAGTGATTAAATCGCGGCATTCTACTTGGAAAGTAAGCACTGTGATTTTGGGCAACTGAGAAACCAAGCTAAAAGCGAAACTGATAGTTAACACTTTTAGGTATCGGTTGAAAGGCGTCGAAGTACATTCCAAAATAGCGGGCACAGACAGTATTGTTTTCGTGACAGTTCGTTTTTTTTTTAGCAGGGTATGGGTAGCCTATATTACAGAATTTGGCGCTTGTTTACAATCCTACCAAATTTATTTTAAACCTAACGAAATGAGGTGTTAAAGTTATAATTGCAGGTAAGGCATAAATATGTAAGAATAAATATAATAATAATACTTGACCCACCCAAACCCAAACGCTAACTCTCACCCTAACCCAAATTTTGTTAAAAATATAAACACCCGGACGAAAATGTGGTAGGATTCTGGACCAGCACCCAGAATTTAACTATGAAATTAGGTTTAATGGCGTCTCCCAACAAACGTAAATTAGATGTCAGATCTTTCGTAAATTAGAAGATCACAACAGGGTTCGGGAGGCCGACTAGGGATTCGAGTAATACTATGTAAAACTACCCGAGTCTAACGTGTGCGCATGCAAATTTTGAATATAATTAGGCAGCAATCTTTAAATTGTTAAGGTGGAATAGCTTATGCGCCATATTTACCATGAGCCCTTTGAGTGGATTGCTGAATATCCATCTTATCGTCACGCTCATAACCAAATTGCCGAAGTCATTTTTTTACAATTTTCAGAGTTTTTGCCTAAGTCTTTCCTTGTTGGCATCCCCATACATAGAAAAAGTGCCTAAGTAATTTTTTTGCACAGTGGGAAATGACCTAAAAATGACCTGAGCACTTTTTCTGTGGATGGCGATGGTAACAATGGGTGACTGAATCAAAAACTTTGAAAATCAGTAAAAAATGACTTGGGCAATTTGGTTATGAGCGTGACGTTATATTAAGTACGTAAGTGGGTGAAAAACAGGATGGAGAGTCTGAATCAGACTCGGGAAAATTTACAAAATAAACAAAAAATGTGATATAGAATTATTAACACCTGACCCACCTGAACCCAAACGCTAACCCGAATTCTAACCTAAATAATGTGCGTTAATTTAATAATTATTTGAACGCTGGAAACAAAAGCCCAAACTCGGATGGGCATAAGATAGTTTCTCATCAATGGTATATGTAAGATTGTTACGTCACAAATTGAGGTATTGGGACCTAAAGCGTTTATGTATTTATTAAATCAACGCACATTATTTGGGTTAGGGTGCTGGTTAGCTTTTGGGTTTGGGTGGGACGAGTATTATTAAACTTATTCTTCTTTTGTTAAGTCGAATTAGTGCATTGTGCAAGACCTCAAAGTCTAAAAGTCTGACTTTTTGATCCTTTGGGCATCGCTAATTTTGCTGACAACGAAGTGCAACAAGTGGGTGAAAAACAGGATGGAGAGTCTGAATCAGACTCGGGAATCGACGAAATAACACATTTGGCTGAAGTCGGACTCGGGTTGTTTTTAACCGACTCCGCAGCCCTGGTTGCCAGTACAAAACTACACATAGAAACGTTTCTTTGACAAGGTTGCCGACCCCTGGTCTAAAACAATTTGTAGAATAACATAACAATGTTATACGTAAGTATAATACAAAACAAATATACACCTTTATTTCCGTTTGGGTTAGGTAACCGACTGGACAAAATAAGTTTGCGTAAGGCAGCTTTACAGCAACTGAAATTGCAAATGGTCCCTTCAGAAGTTGTACTAACCAAGGATAATGACACACACATTATAGTAGGCTACACCGGGACCGGGAGCTTTCAGAGGGGCTTGATCAAGTGATTTAGGTTAACCCCTATACAGACTCCCGATGTAGCTTTACAGCTAACTATAATTATGTTACCTGGAATTATCGGCGCATTTCCCGCAGTATTTCTGTCGCAACTTGCGCACGCTTCGACACCCTGCGTATTTTAGGTAAGACTTGCGAGGCGACCTTCGCGTTCTGGAACAATGTCTTCCGTTCTGTCACAGAAATAAAAACGATTAATGGATGTTAAACTCTAAGTAACCATGTGTCGTACGCACGACAAATTAGCAAACTTTATAAACTTGGAAATTTAACAATAAAGCTGGACAAACCCTAAGCAGCACTCTTCTTTCCATTAGATTTGTTTGAATACAGATATGGACAATTATAGTTTTATTAATTTATTATTGCACCCCACCAAAAGGCTTATTTGTAAAACTGAATAATGTAAAGGCCAATGTAGAATAAAAATAATTTAAACTCCTCCTAAATATTTTAGTCCCTTTTTTAAATAAAACCAAAAACGATTATTATATTGATTATTTTCAGTGAACTGATTTAGTAAAGTGAACTGATGATGATATTGTACAAGCGTGCGTATCCAAACCCCTTTTTTCAGATGATGTCGATTTACACGCCTTTATGGCTTTAACATTATTTTCAAGCTACATAACAGATCCGTGCATAGTGTATTCATTTATTTTTTGTTAACAATAGGTTATATCGGATACGGAAACAGGCTTTTATTTAATCGTTAAAAAATACTAAAGTGCACACTCGGACCCTTGGGCCGGCCCAACCAGGTAACTTTATTCGATCCAATGCTCATTTTGAATAGAAAGATTTAGATATTTTCTGCGCCGGTTTAATAAAGCATTTCAGACCCTTACTTGTTTTTTACAAACAATGTTTACCAATAAAAGTCAGCAGAGCTCAGGTGCACAACAAGTCTTTTCATTTTATTTACCTAGTTGTTAGCAAATTTTATTGGATAAATCGCCAGATTAATTGGATAAAAAAGTGAAAGACAATCCAAATTTTTTATGTTAGATAATATGCTAACATAGAGGTGAAGAATGCTAGTTCATATCAGCCTTAGATAATTAAATAATGTTGTTTGCACACTATATTAAACTTACTTTTTGCCTAATTACTGTATCTCTGCAGGGTCGAATTAAACACAGCCTTGTTTCCCTTGACAACTGGCAATCATGGTTGAGGTTAGTAACTCTGACGGAGATCCCCAATCCACAGCCCTTTGAGCATGCACTCCAGCGGGACACAAGGGTTTCGCAATTGCTATTTCGTTGTCCAGGACGCAATGACGTATCGGCTTTGGCCACTGCAGAAGATAGACGGATGGTCATTCAATAAGCCATGGACATATTTAACTGAGATGCATTATCGTTTAATCTTGTAAAAAAATTAGCCCGATGTGCAAAAAACAAAACCGCTGTATAACATATAGTTTATATCTAATTAAATGGTAAATAATACTATTTACGCCTTCGCATGACATTTTTGTTGTTGTCATGCTTACCTGTACATGCCAGCGGATAATACAATACTGCGATCGTTTTATTGTTGTACAAGAGCTTGGATACAAATCTAAATCATTGTATGACGCCTTCGGAAAATCAATACGACGCACTAGGTTAGTAATTCTCAGACTGTGTGCTGCGTTCGGTATTTAGTGATTTCCATTCGGTATTTAGTGATTCTCGTATACGAGTGCCATTTGACTCCATTGGCTTTTTAGTAATGCTTTTGAGAACCATCTTCATTTTATTGGTTTATATTGTCAATTTTGTGTTCATTGTAACTTTAGATAGGTCTTTGTTTTGATATGCGCTTATGCGACATGATATGCTTTAGTTTAGGGTATAATTGAATTAGATTTAGGAGTAAACCAGACGTTTAGTTTTGTTTGCATTTGTTAGTATTCAATCCCATGTGGTTCCATTCGGTGCCATTCGGTGCCATTCAGTGCCATTCGATACCATTTGGTGCCATACCGACCATTCGGTATTTAGTGCCACCATTTTTAGTTGGCTGCGAGATGTTTATTGTTATTTCAGTTTTATCGTGTAGTTCTGGACGCGTGATAGCCGTTCATTCGTTGTACTGTATTTGAAGGGTTGGTGTGGAGTTTTTATTTTGGCTATTTTTTGCACTACAGGGCCACCAGGCTATACCTTCCAGAACTCCACTTTTACACAAGTTTAACTGAGTAAAAAATCTATTTAGCCCAAAGGCGCTACTAAGGCAGGGGAGTTCGAATCCCAAAAACTGAAAACAGTGCGAGTATGGCCTAATGTTAGTTTTCCTTTATGTTTAAAAAAATGGAAAATGCTGCCTCGTGAATGTAACATAGAAAGCAAAATTAACTATAATGTTTCCAATTTACTGAATAAATAGTAGACAACACTTTATTAACTCTTTTATGACCTGTAATAAGATTGGGATGAAACAATGAGTCGCCTGATTCATGTGGTTCGTCGATGTAGATCATTTGATGGTGAACGATTTCGTCACCATCACCACCCTCGTCATCCTCGTAGTAAAGCTCTTCATCCGTGGCAACATTAGTAGAAAGTGACCCGACCTCTGGCAAGACAGAAAGCTCTCCGGTGTTGCTGTTTAAAAGGGATTCAAAGTGGTTGTTGTCGACATAGTCGCTCCAGAACTGGTCAAGTGGCAGAATCCGGTCACCAAACTTCGTTTCGCATACCCATTGGTCGCAACATTCACCGGAAACATGGCGAAGGTAGGCGTTGTGACAAACCTCGTCCTTGGGTTTTTGGATTTCATGCGGACAAAGCGGCACGCATCCTATGTGACCGTCAATACACCAACATCTTCTTTTGCAGGAGGGTTCGAACATCGAACCACTCAGTATACGCACATGTTCGTGCCAACATGGAAGACCATGCTGAACTAAGAAAGAAAAAAATAATGGTAAAATATATTGGACAGCAATATAAAATACGTTTGAAACCACTGATATAACAAAAAATTCAGAATTATCTTACAGAATAGCCTAAAACCGAAGTAGAGAGCAGCGCTTTTCAACTTTTGTTTACTTTTACAAACATTTTAACCACAGTTGAGGCTGAAAATACTCCTAAGATTTTGTAAAACAAACACAGAATGTATATTTTAATATTTATCTCAATAAGATAAGATAAGATAAGATAAAAAAACATAATATGTGTTTTTCACTTGTCAACTTTCTAAATTTAAACCAGAAAATTCTTTTATTCGTCATCACTGGCTTCTTATACATTAATTGGCTTTGTATACATCACACAACCAAGCTTAAATTTTTCGTCCTCTAACTATGTAACTAGTATCGATATATATCATGTTTTCTGATCCGTCAGAAATTAGTGCAGTTCTAAGCGAAAAGGTCTACGACAATTAGGGCATCCAAGGGCAGAAAAGTCTGACTTTTAGACTTTGAGGTATTAGCAATACACTAATTGGACTTTTAGGTAAACTTCCGGGATAGATAAATTGAAATTATTCGCTGAAAATTCACTAAAAATAAAAAAAAAGTTAAATAGAATTACTAATACTTGACCTATCCCAAAGGCTAACCAGAACCTTAACCCAAATAATATGCGTTGGCTTAATAATTTAAACGCTGGGAAAAAGCTCAAACTCAGGTGGGCATAAGATAATTTTTCGTCCAGGGTATATATAGGATTGTTACGTCGTACATTGATGTATTGGGGCCTGAAGCGTAAATCAATGCACAATATTTAAATCAGAGTGCTCGTTGGCGCCTCGGTTAGGGTGGGTCAAGTACTATTAAACTTAATCTTTTATGCAGATTTCTTAAGTCAAATTAGTGCATCGTCCAAGACCTCCAAGTCCAACTCTCAAAGTCGGACTTTCTGATCGTTCGGATGCACTTATTGTCGTAGACCTTTTTTGATTAAAGCAAAAGTGTCCGATTAAAAATCCGTCGGTTCGCCGTCGCTATAAAAGTCATTGAGAAACGCAACGCGTCATCACCCTATTAGAGACTTTGTTGTTAAATTTCTAACCCTGCAACTGAGGTTAAAGTACGTTTTTACTATCATAACATGCGATTTTTAGGAATTTAATCAATAAGAACGATGGTATATGTTAACAGGTTTTGTACATCCCTTTTTCGCCTAATGTGAAATACAAAACTAAAATTTAACAAAAGAAATAAAATCGCACATCATGTAGCACTATTTACATCAAGTTAGCATCTGTGTATAATGTATTTAAAATGTTGGATGACTAAGGCGGGACATATTGTTTTACCAATCTGACGTTAACGTAAAACGTTAACGTAAACGCTTAGTTGAAAATATTGAAATATATTTGACGCTTTCGGTTAGAAGCGAATTTGCCGTTAACGCTGGCAACGTGTTATTTGTAAACTTGAGAAGCAAAACGGTCCCAAATTAGTTTTATGGGAGCTACGTACGGACAAATAAATGCCCAAATTAGTTAAATTCCATTTTAATCCAAGTTATCAACGTCAGACTTGTTAAAAAATGAAATTTTGGCAACAAGTTTTATAGAATTTACGTTAGACAAGATGCCCTGTTCAATGAAAAGTAAGCAATGATTAGGTGTGGTCTGCCGCGTCTCTTCGGGCGAATCTACGCGTTCGGATATTAACAGAATAAAAAAGTAGAGACAAAAAAAAGGGTTTTCCGCAGAGCCTATTAGGGCACTTGGCGCTCTGTTTTTTGGTTCTTGCGCAAAATTTTGGTCACCTGAGCACGTGGAAAAAATAGAGGAAACACTGATCACAAGATGTGCTTTGTAGTACATATACTTTTCAAAAACAAAGTAAAAGTCCAGTTTGACCCAGAACACCCAGTCGACAGTAGTTTTATATTGTAAATTTATTAAGATTGGTCCCGAGCAAGATTTCCACAAAATTTGAGATAAATGTATTCGAACTTAATAAAGTCATTTTATTATGTTTTGTTCGCTTACAAAAGGTTCAGCGAATAGAACTAAGTCGCCGAAGCTTTGCTGTGCATACAATCACCTGCACAAAGTCCTTTCGTTGGATCTTCACTTAATGAATAGTCGCAGAATAGGCCTCGGTGAGGATCACAAAGTAGGCTTGCATTATTACAACTATCGCTGACTTGTCGAGCACAAATCCGGCAGCAATTACAGCCATCAATGATCATACTTACTCCGATTGCACACGATGTTGGTTCGTTATGACAATTGCAATTATGTGGACAGAAAGCACATATCTAAAAACACAAACGCTTTTGTTTGCAATGGTATGGGGGTTTACGGCGGATCAACAGGGAGTGGCCATGCCCCAAATAAAACTGTATTTTTTGGTTATATTTATTATTTTTGTTGTTAATGCTTCTTAGCTCATTTTTTATAAAATTGTTTTTGCCTAAATGCGTCGTGCATTTTTCGCTTTGTGCTAATCAATAACATCTATATTTCTATCAGATATAGCACACCTGGTGGGGTTAAACAAGTTTATTGCTATGGGAAACGAAAATCTTATCAATCGCTACTCAAAAATATTTACGAAAATCAGTTTTCTAGCTAAGATTAATTTTTTTTAGTTTAATAAAGATGTATTTCTTGATTTTCGAAGATATAACGAATTCAGTGAATGATATAATACGCAATAATTTAGGCAAATAGGTATAACTTCATCGGTAGTCATCATACAGTGTAACTACTAACCTGTTTGATAGTAAGGCAAGACAGTAGAGTAACAATTTTCAGTGTTTTTGCTGAATTAACCATTTTTGTCACTTTAGTTGCGTAGGCCTATATTGTAAATTACAATCCTAAAAACAATATTTGTCTGGTATTTTTGATGACTTACAATAGTAGATTTAATTTTTTCAAGTTTGTGGTATACAAAGATAGTCAAAAAACATGGGCGGCACATTTTTACAAAACAAAAAGTGAATGAATGTGGGTCTGATCGTGAAAACAGCGTGGCTATACTTTGACAATCGCTCCGAAATCAAGCATGCACCTATTCCTATACATAGGGGTAACAAAGAGATAGCTTTGGAGCATAATGGTTGGAGGCAGTAGAAATATCAAAGCCAACGCAGAAGTATAGGTACATTTGGGAAGTTTATTTATTTTCAACATCATGTCAACACCAATCTAAAAACACCGCTTGTATGATGCAGATAATTTTACGTATAAAGTAATTAGGAAATCATATTGGTTTTCAGTAAAGTGGTGCCAGTTGTGACGAATAGCGCTAAGGGGCGAGGCCCTAAAAGAATAAGAACCCCTGCTTTAAACAGTCACCAGATTCAGCATTTTGTTGGTCATTCAAGTACGATTTTGCCAAAAACGTGTGTGGCCATAAAATATGTGACTTAAAAGAGGTCTATTGTCAGTCAAATCCTCTAAAAAATGTGCAAGTCAAACTGGGACTAATTGTAGACCGATTATTTGCAACGAATTAACTGGGCAAACAATTTGCGCGAGCGAATTCGTCCCAATTTTTTTAATTTTTCGGCACATTGTTCATATGAAAACGGTTTGCAAACAGATAAAATGGATTTTTTCTAGGTTTCTAGGTGATCTTGACTAAACTTACACTTCAAGAGCAAATAATGTGTGAAGCGGGAAACTATTATTTTTCGGGTTATATATATAGAACTATTTTTAATTTCTTTGCTTGGACAACTAAAGTAGAAAGAAACCAAAATATAGTATATTGCCTTTTATAGAAACCAAACCAACGTTAAGTATTTTTGAATTTACATAATCGCCCAGTACGATTTCATTTTCTTAAAATGATACAGCAGGAAATCTTACTAGCATACTTTACTGAACTAACTACTGTGCTAACAATCAGCCCACCGCGCACCAATTGTGTGCTGTGATCATTCACATTTAAAGCAAGGAAAAACGATTCATAAATCACTCTTCATCAAGTTTGACCACAAGAAAACCGCTCACCACAAGCTAAAATCTGTGTAATACACAACAAGCTAATATCTGTGTAGTATAAGGAAAATGTTGGCTGACTAAAAACTTTTTGGTCGAATAATCTGGAAGCCGGCTCAAAGACCTGTCGGCACGAACCAACCAGTTATCTTAAACCGTAGCATAAAGAAATTTATTAAGAGGTGATATTCAAAACAGTGGCAAAACTTGTCAAAATTTCTAAACATAAGAATTACACTCGAATAATCACGTAAATGCTTGCATTAAGGTTAACCCTGGCTATCGGCGATAAGTAAAAATATTAATACTGTCTTTAAGTGTATAGCGTAATTTAAATTCCCGTAGTACCTTGTATTCTTGTTTATAATACGAAACGATTATTTTCTGAAATTACAAAAAAATTAATGCACATTGTTTAAAAATTACTTAGCAATAAACATAGCTTATACACGAGCGGCATCTTTCCCATTGTGTAAAGCATTTGAAATTGAAATTTATTTTTTGGTTTACTTTTAATGGAAGCTTTTTTTGCTAATTTTACTTCAAACTCAAAACCTATCCATAAATTAGTTTAAATAATTTAAGTTTAGATAAGTCAGTGCAAGCGCATTTCAACAAATGTTTAGGGACGGGCGCTGACAGTCCTGCCTTCAAGGCGTAAATTATAAGGTGAATACTATATATCTATACATTCGAAAACCGTCCGTTTTTTAAACAATATTTGTCTGTAGCATGAACTAACAAGTTTTGTGCTTTTCGGGCAAAATGTCTGAGTTTTATATACGTGTGACAGCCACCATTTTACAATAGAAGCTTTGTATTTTGGTAATGGTACCATTTATTCAAGGACACGGAACGTTAGGCTTTCTTTGAAATCTACACTTAAGAGCGACTCAAGGCGCAAGTGACGTCAATGCTATTTAGTGAGTCGTGCATGTTTTTTACCACGAGGGTGCTTAAGGTCACCCATTGATAAAAATCAATAATAAAAACCGTGTCCATATGTTTGAAAACGTTTACTTTAATATAATGTATTTTTTAAAAGCGTTTTCTTTGAACTGGATGGTTGTTAACTATAAACAACGAAAATGTGGGATAAAGAAAACGACTATTGCCAAAAATAGAATTTACGTCGATTATGGACAAAGGGTAGGATTACGTTTAAACTGCCAAAAACGTGTCTATTAGCCATGCAACCGAATTGCGCATGAGACGTTTGGTCATTCATGAAGGTTAAAATTACGGAGAACAAAGGCGACGTTTGACAATTTAAGGGTGAAGCGACTAGACTCTCACGCTACACTTTTTGACGACTGGACAATCCACCTCAAAAATGTTTTATATATTTAAGTATGATGGCGTAATGTTATATAGTCATTAAGTATGATGGCATAATATGAAAAATATCGTTTTTTTAACTTTGTTAATCTGGAAAATACCAAATATTAGGCATGAATAAAATAAGTGAAATAAAGATACAAAGGGGCGAAATTAAGTAAAGTCATTGTTAAAAACAAACTTCGTCCAAACGTTGGCCCGTCAATTACATCTATCACGAGTTTCGAAACTTGGCGACATGTCTTTCAAAACATTCACTTGAGCTAACACGCTTAGCGTCTGTCAGTCTGCGATAGAACAAAAAGAGCCCCTTTTAACGAAAGTGGAATTTTTTTAAGCTTTTGACACCAGATACTGGCAATTATGGATTCACATGCACAAAAAACGTCTTAACAAGTAATTCTCTGAAAGTGATGTTGACTAACCATAATCACTATTCAGAAGGACGTTTATTGTTTGACTTTGCCAAAAAAGTTAAAATTTAGTCTACATTTAGATGTTAGTCAGTTTGTCCAAATTCGGTTAAAATTTTATCAAAATTTTGTTTTTTTTTTCATCCAACAACTTTTTATTAGAGCAATATATATACGGTTTACGTGAGCTGACAGAATTAACCAAACAGGCCAGGTTTATCGCATTATGTTCAGCTCGAACTTCGTTTTTGCTTTAAATTTTGGACAAATTTAATAAACACTATTTGCTTTTTTTCGGAATTGATTTGCATTCATCCCATTTCGTATTTTAATAATTAATATGCTACTAGATTATTGTAAACTTTTGCAAATATTTTTACAGTGTATTTTAACCAACTAAAATAACCAGCGTCTTGTTTTTCTTTGGCATTTTTATAATTGTTTGTCATTTTGATTTGTCAAAAATATCAACTAAGCATTTTTGAGAGTTTGCATAAACCCTAAAAAACAGTAATTGAATTGTGTTTCACGGTAGTTCACCGGTCGCCAGTAAAACATCAAAAATAAGTGACTGGCGATGCATTACTTCATACAATAATGCGCCACTTCATACAAAAATCTATGCATTCCTAATAGGTCAAAATTAAATATATTTAGGTTAAAATTTTTCGTTTTAAACGTCAAAAAATAATCGCCCTAATGATCATGGTACAAAACTAATATATGTACCACTTTTTGTTCACAATGTTTTTAAAGCAATCTTCTCCGTAACAATCGTTGTCAAATGTCAAACGAACCATGAAATAATATGGGATCGCCCGTCAACCAGCATACGCTGAACTTTTTATATTTAAAAGAAAAGAAGACGTAACGCATTAGATACATAAGATAGATTATCATTTTGCGATAAAAAAATTGTACTTATAGAGTTTATGATCTCACCCGGCAAAACATACCTTGATGTGCACGGCGTCTTCGGGCGGAAAGGATTCAGATGGCAAAAACATAATTGAAAATAGAATTAGTTGAGGCAAAAAGCGAAAAAAATTGCATCCCTTTGGTAAGTTGGGAAAAATATATTTTTTTGAAGACATGCCTTAATTGCTTCTGACCTGGATAAGCCCCTGGTCATGGCTTTCTAGCTTAGTGACAAATTGAACACTAATTGATATATACTTTTTAAAAAACGCTGTACTTCGGCGTATTCGCAGCAGTCTAACGTTGTGATTGTTAAATACTACAAGCAATGTTTTTGCTTTCAGGTTTGCACTCCTTAACAAACAGTGTTTGAGCCATAGCATAAACAGGTATCTGCTAATTATGTGAATTATATGTATATGATCTCAACAGTCATTAATAGATAGATATCTCGCTTTTGGTGTAAAATAAGTTTTAAAACGACGTTTCGGCAGCAGATACCATTTGCCCTCATCAGGGTTAATAATATTTATAAGTGTTCTCTATTTAAAAATGACGCGGCGGTTATATTAAAAGACGATGTATAAAACCATTTTTTTTTTTTATGTTTGTTTAATTTTTAATAAAATTATTGAGGTTGGGCAGTAGGCTAAAATACCACGTTAAGAAACGAGTAGGCACCAATGACATCTATTGAAAGTCAAAATTATACGTTATTCATCGTTGTATTTACACTGTTATGTTTTTATATAAAGGTTGGTATTCCGATACGGTCGTTGGTTACTCTACAAAGGGCAATTGCCCGTTTGGAAAATTGAATTTTATCTTTACCACAAAGGCCGCAACCTCATTGGATTTAGGTAATCATATCCATTGGAAAATCCAACAATAGAGCGTCGATATAACTGTTTTACCAATAGTTTGCTAGCCATGCCTAGTAAAGAACAGCAGTACTGGATTGGATTTGGGTCAATGTTAATGGTAATATGTGTATTTATTGGTGGATGTTTTATTCGTCAGGTGTGTAAAATCTATTTTTGCAGGTACGTACAACTGTATTTATGAATAATGTGTTTAATGTCTTATTTGCTAAGTTGGCTTTTTGACTTTTGCACACTAGACCTGTTTAACAATTCGATACCTATTGATTTATTATAACTCCTTTCAAAAAATATGGTATGGCATGTGTAAGGGTTACCCTTACCCAATACACGAAATAGCCTTCTGTGGAATAACACCATTATATGCTTTATCTGGTTCGTAACTTCGTACTGATCGACTGCTTTCGGTTAACCCACGTTGGGCTTCTGGTGTAGGCCTACTATTATATGTATGTATTTTATTGGTCTGTATTACTTTAAACTAAGTCGCAGCTGTACACACATATAAATGTTTATAATGCTTTTGTAAAATGTTTTTATTTTCCTATTTAAAAGTTATTTCACGAAATGTCTAAGCTGGGTTAGCTATCGTAACATGCGGTAAACTTTGTTGGGAGTTAAGGCATTATAGCATTTACAAGGTTCATAACTAAAAATGCTTCTGCTTTATTCGTACAAGACGACCTCGAAAAGTGAAAGTGGAAAATGTAACTATTATGTTATCGGAACAATCAAAGATTGATTTAGAGTCCCATATTTCGACGTCGACTTTTCTACCGGAATGTTACTCATCGCCAAGTTTTGGAATACATTCAAAACAGAGCGGATTTTATTTGGAACACATACAACACCAGGTTAACTTTCTTTTGTAATAGGATTACATTTGTGGAAGGGATTATTAAATCTTTTTTTAGAGATGACTGCTCGCGAAGCTATTTAATTCGGCCCGCTGCTGATATTCCTTTAAAACCTTCTTTTCGTTTTGTACCTGGACGCAAATTGCTTTCACACTTCGCGCCAACTTTATTTGCCGTTTGGGGGCATCTTTTTAGACAAAAGGCGGCATGTGTAACAGTGGTCGACCAAGGTTTTTGTTTGCTGAGGCGTTGAAAATTTTCAGGTATGAAGTCTCAAAGTATCTTTTAAATAATTGATCTTAAAAACACATGCCGTTGTCAAGCGAATTCGTACGCGAACATGCTTAAATGCAGTTTAATGGAATGAAACGCTACAAAAATGCATATTTTAAATTGGCAAAACTTTTAATTCTAAGTATACGAGACGTATTGGCAGTGTTGTAATAAACCTGCTATAAAGCAACAATGTCTTAGTCGGAATTATTTATAATACCATCGAATTAATAATAACGACATAATAAAACAAAGTACGTACCTGGAAATAAGACCTATACCTGTCGGATTAAGACCTAAATGACCTTAATAACATCTAAAACATTAGGGGGGCTACATGCGACGAGTATGCTCTGTCGGTCTGGCATCGGCCGTTTTGGTTTCAACATTATATTCCGCTGTTGTGCACCGGACTTTTTGCTCTTGTATGGGGATAAAAGTGGGTAATGGGTAAGGTTATAATTTGAGATGGGAGGTGAAATTATTAGGGAAGTTAGTGATGAAGTTAAGGGTGGGGTTAGCGTTTAGCTAAAATGTTGATTGGATCTAATTCTGACGGTTTAGGTCTTATTTCTACGATTTGAGGCCTTATTTCGATTTCCGCTTTATGTCGACTACTATTTCCTATTTCGTTTTTATTGCTGGACTACAAAATAGGCATTCCAGTGCAAATCTTTCAAGTTGGAGAGCAGTTGTTTACAATACAAACGGCGATATTCCAAATAAGTTTGAAATTTGCGCTAGAAGTGAAAAAAAGTTGAACTAACTAGATTATTTTGATTTAGCATTGTTCATAATCTGTATAACTTTTTTAATTAAAGTAAGATTAATCTCGCATTTGAAGCAAGCACTAAAATGATTTAATAAAATGTCAGCTTTGTGTTTAGTAAATATCACTTTTATCCGTTGTGTAACGAAGTTTTTGGCAACTGTTTATATGGGAATATTTATGGACTTGTTTCTATTTATGGGACTATAGTCGCACACGAGGTTTGAACTTTAGACCCTAAAATTGCGCTGCAAATAAATTACTAGATTACCACTATCTAAGTAGTCGGTTTAACGACAGATGGCCCACCATGCATGACAAAAACAAATAGTCCGGTAACGCTTTGCATTTCTTTGTCAACAAAGCAGCTCTATAAAAGAAACTTGAATGAAGTAATCCGCATCACAAATATCCATCCTTTATGCCCATTCTATGAGTTGCTGAAAACTAAACGTTTATAACGAAACATTTCGAACAATTGAATAATATTTGATCAAATTAGCAGGGATGCATTATTAAATTCGTATGTTTTAAACGTTGGCACGCGAATAAGTCATATGATGAACACTGGCATATCAACAGTTTAAGTTGCATACCCCTGATCTAGTCTAAGTTGGCTCAAATTATAATTTGAATGGATGTGTTGTGCTTTAGATTTAGAAGTTCTGTCTATAAATAAAGGGAGGAAAACATTCGCGATACAAATGCATTGCGAAAAACTTAAGTTGGAAAACTCCTTAATAGAAATTGCCACGATTCACACTGGTATTTTCTTTGAAGATAAAGATTCCTTTATAAAAGGCTTAAACACAAACCCAAATAGGTAGCCGCCAAAGATACGCCAACGTTGGCTATTGCATAATATTGGTTCAGGAATTTGACATGGTTAACTTAAGGCATGATGGACAAGTTTATCGTGTACAGTTAAAAGTACCCCACAGATTGTAGGAGGCCCGGCGGCCAGGATGATTTGTATTAATGGGCCGTAGATTGCAAACCACTTCCATATAACAGCCCAAATAATAAGGACCAAAAATATTTTTAATACGTTAAAAAAAGATAAAAACACGGTTCCCATTCCATGGCATAGATCTCACAAACCAGGCTGAATATTAATTGCGTACGATGGAAGTGTTACTCTATCTTTCGCAAAAATACATAAAATCGTGTTAATGGTTTATTTTTTTTTCTTAATTTTTGCTGTTATAGTTGTGTACGATTTTAATGTTGATTACACATTTAGGAAAAGTCGGAAACAGAATTCTTCGGTTTTCAAACCAAAACAAATGGCAGGTTATCGCGGACAAGAAGTCTCAGCAAGTATATACACTGATTTTTAGCTTGTTAGAAAAAATACCAAACATTTTCACTGTAATGATGTACAAACAAAATCATAATCATATAAAGGGCAATCTTCATAAGATCACTTTGGTCCTTAAAATCGTATTAACCTTAAGTTGCTTTAAATAACAGGTTAAGCATCAACGACTCAAACATACGAAGCGTTTCCCGTATGTTGTGGCAGAAACTTTCTTTGTCCACAAAAGAAGAAACCACAATAACAAAAACAACTTTTAAACGATCGGTAAGTTTATCAAAAGAATCTAAACCAGTCGATACTTGTTAATTTAGACATTGTTGAACTTTTATTAACCATCAGCTTCTTACAGTGTTTCCTAACTATTTAGGGGTAAGGCAGTACATTGTGAAACCCTTACTATCATTTATGTTAAGTGTGACTGTAATGCAATATTTCTAACTGTGTGCCGCAAAACACCAATGTGCCGAAAAGATTAAGTGAGCCGCGAAACTCTTCGTTTTGAAAGTAACTTACAAATTACAAATAATTTGTCCATATTACAAAGATGCATGCAGACTATCACGCAAAACTAAAATATACGCTTTTCATTAGATAGCTAATAATATTTTAGTACTTATCTATTGCCTTGCCGTTTAGTGTGGGTGGTAAGGCAACTTCGTTTTTAGAAAGTGTAGCCCTATACCGCGAATTTGTTTTTAATTTGTTCTTGCGCCGCAGAAAAGTCACGAAACGAGAACCAACTTTTTCTAATGCTTTGTTAACCAACATAGCTAACCAAAAGGTAATATATAGACAACGCATAAAATGAAAACAAATTTACGAAACCAAAATAAAAAACAATGCGCTAGTTAATGAATGCTTTTTCCCCTAAAAAATCACGCTATCGAATTTATAGTCGAACCGGAACCGAACCGGAACTTTATGAACCGGTTTTTGGTCAATTTTTTCCGAACCGTAACCGAACCTGAACCGTTTTTTGTAATAAATTAAAACAACATGAACCTTAACCGAACCCGAACCTGTAAATAAAAGCGGTTCACTCCAGCATGACGTCAAAAGTTGTATTTTACATAATCAAGTTATGCCATGTTCAAAAGTTTACAAAAAATGTTTGAATATTGAAACAACGTTGGTATTTTTATTTTTCAGATATTTCAATAATGAGTTGCTGTTTTGTTAATACGTCATGTAACTTAGATTTGATGGCTTACAATACAAAGATCAGTCTCTACATTAATTGACCCACATTTTTAGATTAAACTTTTCCGGTTTCTACATTAATTGACCCACATTTTTAGATTAAACTTTTCCGGTTTTGAAATAACGATGATCAAACCGGAGCTGAACCGGAACTTTCAAATTTCTCGTAACCGAAACCGTAACTCAGTGCTTCTCAACCCCTGGGTCGCCACTTGGTTGGTTTGGGTCGCCGTCGCTAATTAAATTTGTCTACGCAAAGCCGTTTGATATCTGAGTACCTTACTTTATTCATTTCTTATTGACTGTTTGTTGACGTCATAACAGTGCATTGTTGAGGAAATCACAAGTAAAAAAGCATTGTGAAGATTGCTGTGAGACTAGTTTAGCTACGTTCGATTAAAGGTTAAATGTCATAACTTACTTAAACTCCTTTAGATTAGCTACGTTCGAGTCAAAGCTAATTATTTTAACTTAGTTTTACAGTTCTATAGTAATGGCAACTAGGAGAAAGTATAGACCGTAATACTTAAATTACGGATTTACATACCTGTTTGACAAAGGTATGGACAAACCACAGTGTGTAATTTGCAGTGAAGTACTAAGCAATGAATCCCTCAAAGACAATAAACTGAAGCGTCATTTGAATACTAAGCACAATAATCTTTCCGATAAAAATAGAAATTTTTTTGAACGAAAAGAGCAAAGCTTGAAGCGACAAAGAGTCGATTCCGTCAGCAACCCTTTTATGTGCACTTTGAAGCAAGAAACTATGGCGTCTTGCTTAGTTGCTTGGCACATCGCACGTTCGAAAAAAACTCATTCAATAGGACAGCATTTGATAAAGCCAGCAGCCATCGACATGGTGCGCATAATGTGCGGTGATGACGTAGCAAAGAAGTTAGATATAGTACCGCTATCTAATGACACGGTTTAAGGCGCATTATTTTAATGTCAGCAAATGTCAAAAAACAGTTGATTTCGTCTATAAAACTAGGTCGAGAGTTTAGCTTTGCTACCTGTTCGCTACCTTGGTGCAAACAATTTGGAAGAAGACTTTTTATGTTGCAAAGCTATGGAAACAACAACCTGAGGTGAAGATATTTTTGCTTTGGTCAACTCCTTTATAAATGAAGAGGGATTAGAGTGGATAAATTGTTCCAGTGTTTGCACTGATGGAGCTCCAGTCATGCTCGGATCCCGGAGAGGTTTTACGGCTCGTGTAAAAGAAATCAATCCTAATGTAATAATCAATCACTGCTTTGTCCATCGAGAAAATTTAGCATCTCGCAGACTTTCAACTGAACTAGGAAATGTTATGCTGGATGTAATCCACATCGTCAACTTCATCAAGACAAAGTCTTTGAATTCACGACTGTTTGAAAAACTATGCTAAGATTTTGATGCTGAATTCCAACACCTGATATACTTTTCTGATTTGAGATGGCTATTTCGCGGTAAAGTATTGGAGAGATTTGTCACTCTGCACAAGGAGATTCGGCAATTTTTGATAAAGAAGAAGCATAATTTGGCAGAAAGGCTTGCTGATCAAAAGTGGGTTTTGTTTGTAGCATATCTTTCTGATATCTTTTATCAGTTGAATGCCTTGAATTTGCAAGGAACAAAAATAATGTTGGTCGATGTATCTGAAAAACTGATTGCTTTCGGGGAAAAGCTGAGGTTGTGGAAAAGGAAGATAGAGTCTCAAAAAACAGCATCATTTCCTGTTTTTAATCAGTTTCTGGAAGATTTGGAAGAGGTTTGCTTTGATGATATCCAGCTTGTCATAGTCAGGCATTTTGCTTCGTTAATACAAGAACATGAATCGATTAACCCTAAAAATGTAAAAGATTTGGAATGGGTGGGCAATCCGTTTGTTATTAATGTCGACGCTTTGCCTGAAAGCTACCAAAGTATTACTGGATTTGAAGAGGAATTCATTGATATTCAGTGCGACAGATCATTGATGAATAGATTCAAGGAAGAAACTCTTGGTCAATTTTAGACAAAAATCAAGAACGAAAAAAATATAGTTGGCACGCACGCGGTAAGAGCTCTCTTGCCATTTGTTACCACCTGTTTGTTTGAGAGCGGGTTTTCTACGCTTACTGATATCAAAACAAAGAATAGAAACTGTCTTCAGCCCGAAGATGACATGAGATTGGCACTAAGCAAGATTGCTCCAAATTTTAACAAAGTTGTAGAAACGATACAAAATCAAGGCTCACATTAATTAAATTGAAACTTTTATGTTTATATTCGATTGTCTTATTTGTGTGTAGTTCACTTATGCTTACAAAAAGTTGTGAAAAAAATTGGGTCGCTTTAGCATCATCATTAATTTACGTTTAATATTTGGGTCGCCGCAAAAAAAGGTTGAGAAGCACTGCGGTGTAACTGAACCGGTTTCTGAAAAAAACATGAAACCCGAACCGAACTGAACCGGAAAAGTCAAACGGTTCGACTTCCTTGTTTAAACCCGGGCAGAAAACGGGACAAACTTTTTCGAAAAGCGGTAGCCCACCGTTAACGTAGAAGAAACATACCCCAGCTAATTTATTTATTTGCATATCTCGATTTGTAATATATGGTCGTAATCCTAGCTCCACTTTTAAACTGACGCGAATTACTTGTATTGCTTGCGCTAACTTTTAAGGTTTGTATAGGTTTATAAATATATACTGAAGATATTTTTTGAGATATTAAGTTATTTTAAATGTTTTAAAACATCAGTATTAAATTAACAACATTTTTAACTTCAACCACGCCATTTTGAGGCGATTATAGGCGTTCATAACTACCTAGAATTGTCAGCTTAAGGGTTATTTTTCACTTTTACACCTAGCGATAATCTTTTACATGTCTCAAAATAGAGATATATAACAACGTGGAAACTACAGCAAAAGATAAGAAACTTGCCTAAAACACCACAATTACGTCATCCATTTTTGTTAATGGCTACACAATTCAAAATTCGGATAAACACTCGAGATTATTCTCATAATAAAGAATACACTAGGGGTAACAAAATACGTTAATTCTGTTGTCTTCAACCTTTTGGCCCTGTGCTCCTTTTTAGTCGATATTTAAATCTTATTCCCCACTACAAATTTCGCAGTTGCCACGCGGGCTTTTACAGCCCGCATAACCTTCCAGAATATATCGAAAAATCCAGCATCATCTAAAATTTAAATACCAGGATATCACACAAACCAAATGACGTCACAATACGCTTAATCAAGTGACCTACACTTGCACAATAATTCGTAGACAAGTGCAAAGCTTGGTCTTTTTTTGTCCTTTCTCGAAATTTATTTTCCGAAGCTCATATATGGCAAATGCAGCAATAACACATAGCAGAGACAACCAGTAAGAGATTAATATTGTAACATAAATTCCCCCTTAAAAATTCCCCCCCTAGTGGGTAATTCAACTTGGTTGGGAACCACAGCGTTAATTGGACCAAATCGATTTGTCAAATTATGACTCTTTAATTAATTGGGCGTCATTTACAAAAACGCGATACATGACGTAAAATTTGCAAAAGGCATGTTCTGTGAGACTGTGACCATCCTGTGCTCCAATGTTATGGTTAAATCACGTCCTAACTACTTTTTGGAAAAAGTGGATAGGCGGACTTTTACTCAGTGATAAATAAAATATCAAGTAATATTGTTGTCCAAATATTTCAGGCGACATACAGTACACATTAGATAAGTGTTTTTGTGACAATACAGTTTTGGTTGATAGCTATTTCAACGTGAACATTTTGCCACCGTAGTTAATTAGCAACGCTACTTTGGCGCCATCATACTGAATTTCTTAGGACTGGACTTCTGCGATATAGCGCATGTTTTCCACTGTAAATATCATATCTTAGTTAAACGTTTTAAGACATTTCTGACACCAATTAGGCCCCACAAATTTTTTACGCTCAATTATCAAACACATACAGGTCTCTATCGTTAATATCTTACCGCAATTGTTAAGCCTGAACGGTTGTTTTAGTTTAATTTAAATAATTAGAATCCTTGACATCTTAGAGACGTCATGCATTGTATCATCAAGTTCCGTTTAATCAACCGAACGTATTTCTATCTGGGTGTGGTTACAAAATGGCGAGCTCAGCAAGTTTTATACCCTTTGACTATATATGCTTTTAATGAAACAAATTTGACCTGCTAATAAATTAAATTAAATTTGTTACACCATGCCTAAAAATTACCATAGCCATCCAGTCAGAATTTTTTATCACACATTTTATGAAATTAGTAATGCGCTACAGTTAAACTGCACTGAAAATCCGGGTTGTCCCTAAACCTTTAATCCGTGTTGTCCTAGCTTCACTGTTAAACTCGCGAATTACTTGTATTGCTTGTGCTAACTATTAAGGTTTGTAAAGGTTTATATACATACTGAAGATATTTTTTTAGATATTAAGTTATTTTAAATGTTTTAAAAAATCGGTATTATCAAAATCCCAACATTTTTACCTTCAACCACTCCATTTTGATGCGTTCATAACGCTATTGGGGTCCATATCATCTCTACAGTACATGTCTACTTAGAATTGTCAGATTAGGGTTATTTTTCACTTTTACACCTAGCGATAATCTTTTTCATGTCTCAAAATAGAGATATATAACAATTAACGTAGAAACTACAGCAAAAGATAAGAAACTTTTCCCATAAAAGTAACCGAAAAACATCGTGTCTAAGACATCATAATTACGTCATCCATTTTTGTTAATGGCTACACGTCCCCAACCTTAATTAGAATCCTTGACATCTTAGCGACGTCATGCATTGTATCATTAAGTACAAGATTAATTTTATGCTATTCTGGTTTTTACACATGTGGCTATTAAACTGCACTAAAAATTCGGGTACTTCCCTTCTATACACTATAATTGCACAACCGCACATTTGTATTTTAGAAAAGCTCGGTGATGCATCGGAACCAATTTCCTTTGTCGGCAATCGATCACTACACGGGGAGACTTAACGAAACTAGAATTCACAAGCATAGCAAATCTGTTTGGAGCAATAACTCCGTTAAAGTTCTACTGTTCGCTAAACTTGCGGCAGGTTACTTTACAGTGGACAGTATTGGAAGACTTCGCAAGGTATTTTTGCATTGATGTGTACCAGTGACCCGACGGCTGAAGAGAGATAATGCTAGGTGTGCGCTGCGGGGAGGGAATATACTAAACTATAACTAAATCCTTTTTGCAATAATATTTTCTTGAAAAAATGTTTACTGAAAATATGCTAATTCAGTATATACCGATCAACGTATTTTCCCAAAACTTTGAAAGGCCATCCGCCTATGGTGGAAATATTGGAAACAGCTTCTACCAGCCTTTAGAGGGGGTGGCCAACACACAGCTCGCGGATTGCATGCGGTTCTTCACCCAGTTTTATGCTGCACCTAGACATGTTGCAATTATGATTTTTTAGAATGTGTCGATGTTATTTGGTTAAGTTATGGATTATTGCAGTTTTCGACTTAGACTGTATGTAAGGTGTTGCTCTTTGCGGTTAACAAAGAACAAATGTGGCTCTTGGTATCTTATTGGTTAGCCACCCCTGCTATAGACGATTAGCGCGCAATAATTTAAAACAAGGAACACTGGAAAAATTAACAGGTCATATTAATAATAATGAAGTTAATAAAGTTTAACACGAGTTTTATACCCGGCTGGCGACCACATAGTCCGAATCAAACCCGAACTGGACTTTTATGAACCGGTTTTGGGCTAATTTTAAACTAACCGTAACCGAACCTTAATCTTTTTAAAAAAAAAAAAATACATTAGCCAAAACGGAACTAAAATGAATGTTTTTGGTTCAACTTTAACAAAAAACTTAATACAACAAGCGGATCGCTCCAGCATGGCGCCAAAATATAAACTTTGATGAGTCAAGCGGAACGAAATTGTAAACAATAATCGGAACACAATGTAAAGTGCCATAAAAGACTATACCTATGAGAGATATACTTAAATTCAACAATGTGGTATCTAGGTTTGTAACTGATTAACTAGGTTTGTAACTGATTTTGACAAATTTTGACTTAACGTCTAAGATTTGACTAAATTTTGACTTTATTTGCCAAATCAAAAAGTAATCGCCCTGCTTATAAGTATTGGGAACAAGACAAACTTTACTCGAGTTGAGTTTCACACATTTAGGTTGAGCCACATCCCGAGTCCTTTTCCAATTGTCTTTTTACAAAACGGGCAATGTATAAAGGCGTGGATCAGGTTTCATAAAATCAGGTTTTCATAAATATGAAAATTGTTGAAAGCGAAATTAGTTATACCAACAAGACATTATAACGAGTGAAGAAAAGACACAGAAGTCAAATCTCACGAAATAGGTTTGGTTGCATTCAAAATCTATAAAAATGTCCCCAAGGTGACTAAGAAACCTACCTTGCCTATTTTGTATTTGAAAGTATTTAAATTTATAAGTAAAGATATAAGTTTTTTTTTCTATGTTAAACCGATTCTTTTACATTTGCGACAGGTCAACGATTGGTTGCATGTTAGTAAGCAAGATTTAATGTACAGGGAAGAATCTATTTTTCACCTTGTTTGTAACAATGAGATAGAAGTTTATCAGGAAAGGAGAAAATCTTACGGCTGATGGAAAAAAGTGTCGGGAATTCAATTGTTAAACGTTGTTACATTGTGTCCGCGGCAATAAACATTTTGTAAACATTTTCCAAGAGTGTTAGTTCTTTAAAATTAAAATCTTTATATTTGTGTGTGTTGTTTCAAGTTTTTCGCATATTTGAAGGTTGTAACCCAATAGTACAGAAAGAAAGTCGTATAGTTTAAAATGGTTTAAGAACGTTTTAAAATATACCCTATCAGTAGTTTCCAACTTTTTCTGCCTGCGGCAAGCTAAAAAAGGCAAAAATAAATTAGTCGAAAACGTTATACAAAACCATGCAATTTTAACTAAACAATCACCCTAACTAAACGACAAAGTAGTAGCTAAATGTCATAAAATATTTAGTTATCTAATGCAGTGGTTCTTAACCGCCGGTTTGCGATGATTTTTTGCCGGCGTGTTCAAGTTTTTTGCAACTTCAACTGCGTTAATGCAAAGTTGTTTATTGGTCTAAATAAAAGGCGTCCAACATTTTTAGTGAAACCAAACTTTGGTCCAAAATTTATGGCGGGCCATAATTTAATAACATACATGGTCTGGTTGGGGATTTTCGTTTGAGACGCCATGAACATTTTAGGCATGACTCTACAAAGTAACGTCGGAATGTTAAGTCGTAAAAAAATAATCTTGAAAATATATGCTATTCTCCATCGTGATTGCCTTTTGGATTATGTGCAAAACACTAAATTTTGGTGTCGCATAAATTTTCGAAAACTCATAAGGTGGTCGCGAGAACAATAAGATTGGAAACCCCTGTACTACAAATACAATTTAGATCCGCGCGGAGTTAAAAAAAAAGTCAAAACATTTAGTTATGGACTTCATGTTCGCCGTCTAAGGCGTAAAGCTTTAGTTTGCGCGTCGATTTTCGATCCTGGATTTCTTAAAAAGCTGCTTCTTCCAGCTTTTCGTTGAAGTTTTAGTGCTTCCTGATCATGTTCAAAGTTGGCCAAAGCCTCCTGCTGGACTTTCTTATAACTTAACATCATGCTGTCGAGCGAGGTGTACTTTTATGTGAGCCTCCCTGATCCTCAGGCTTCGCACTACTTCTAAAACGTTTTGCTACAACACGTACATCAAGACAGTCCACAAGTGGGGGAAGTGGCGTCGGTCATAGTGGCATGCTGCAAGTTGTCCAAGACGGCTAAGTTTCAGGCAGAACATCATCATCAGATAGGGACGAACACAGGTCTATCGATTTCGTGAACATGGTTTCAAAATCAGAAAGAAAAGATTGCAAAGCTCTTTTCTGATTTGAAAAAATACTTTTTGTACGAATGTATTTGTTTTCAAGTGCTTTAAAATGTAAATACGGCTACGATCACCTGGTTTAATCTGGCGGCGACGTTGTAAATGCAGAAAACGACGATGCAGTTACAAACGATGTTGCATCGCCCAATACTTAATGGAGTGGCTTGGGACCACCCAGGCGAGTAGCAGCTCAATATACAAAGTAAAAAACGTGTGCCTTCTTTTGCAGCTCGGTTTTCTATTAAGATAACCAAGGGGGCGCCAACGAAAAATTAACACATGTAGGCTACCAAAAAACACAGTTCTATACTGTTTCGTTTTAGAGACCTACTCGTACAAAACATTGGTAAGTAAACAAGAGGCCAGAAATTCAACATTTAGCATGTCCTCCGTCATTCCCCGGTGAAAATAAAAAATAATACATTTTTGCTCTGGCTTGTTTAGACTGTTTAATATGTAACATATACGTCCTTTAGGCGACGCGTGCGAATCGCTTCGAAAACAATTTATTGGAAAACAGATGGCGAATACTGTGATTTAACATTAAGAAAATGATACCCGCTTGTGGTCCGTTTAATATATTTCCTTGTGTTAAAATGTTTATTTGCTTTTTGCAATGATGTGATTGATATCAATAAACTCCAAAGCTTTTCCTTCTTCCAAAACTTTTCATTTTCTTTCAGTTGATACTTTTGAGTGACAGGTCGTAATGTTTAAATACCGTTAAAGCGATTGTATATCTATTTTTTATTTTTAATTCCGGATGATAGTATGTGTGTGTTTTGCGAATCGTTTTAAGGAAATAAATCAGCCCAAAAGTGTCCTACCATGGCACGATACGGCCGCGCGATAAGACCGACATTTACTTGTATATTGCGCAAGAGTTCACTCTCAAAGAGCGGGTGTTTATAAGTGAAGTTGTTTTATGACGGCACAATATGAAGTAACTTATGATGTCATTCCTATAATTTAATAATTAAGCATATTACTTTATTCGTGATCCTTCACAGTTTAATTTCCAAATTAAAAATAGCAATATGGCTTCTATCAACTGCTGTTTCACAATTTGTCATTCCTGGCTTTAAAAAAAGACATGACAACCGCTGGGTATTATTCAATAGAACCCCATCTTGTTTGACATAATCTTGCAAGTTTTAATGACGACTTGTGATACTATAAAAGTAAAATGACGAGTATAAAGTAATTATATTATACTCCTATATACTGCACAAAATCTTTCAACTATAATAAAGAGCATTAATATTGTTGACCTGCCAAAAGCTGTTCCAGTCTACTTAACCACAAGATTGACTTCATAGAAAATGCGCCTACAGAGGCTATCAACATTTAAGGCCCATTTGCTCATGTTTTGAAAAAAATTGGTCGTGGAATATACAAAACGACGGAGGTAATTAAAGTCATAATGAAAATCACAAACTCTAGTTTACCTCGCTAATATTTAAAAAAAAAGTATATGCATGCTCGGCTGCTCGCCCTGGTATCAAAATTTGTAATACCTAAATCCCGCCAGAATGTAAAAGTGGCAAATCTACATGCGCTTGCTTTGAACAGAACACAATAGAATACTTGCATATATATTTAGGCATTCTATGATGGCAGCAACGCCTATATATATCTATATACAGGCGTTCATGGCAGTGATGGTCCGACCGTAATGCGTTTTATATGGGAACGGCAGTCTGGGCCACGTCGAGTTTATTTTTTTTTTTTTTGTTATACTTTTTTTAATATTTTTTTTTTTTTTTTTTTTTTATGACGTACCTTTGTAACGTCTTACTAAACATTTTTATGTCCTCGCGACCCAAATGATGGGTCCGCTCGGAGTAAGACATTTGAAACTTTAGCAGAAAGTGGACACGCTTTCATTACATGTACAACCAGTCGAACATGCGACGCCGATACAAAGGTTTGAAAACCGGCAAACATGTTTGTTGGTCAACTTAGGCTACTTTTAATTAGTCTCTCATTTAGCAAGGTGCTTTGTGTCTAGTACAGTGCTCTTCAACGGTGTGCACGGTGCACCCTAGGGTGCATCAAAATATGCATGGTGTGCACCAGTACGAAAGGGTAGCCTATACAAGGGTGCATCACAAAATTTTAATGAACCATTTATAATTGACTTTCAGGATATTAAAAAAATAATGTAGGTTTCCACTGATCACCGCCTCATGCGGTCACGATGTCGCCTCCTTTTTGGAAATGTAGCCGTTTGTTTTGCTAAGTTTTTGAGCTGCAAATGCTTTATTGTTAGTGAAGTAATTTCAAGCTTAATTTAAACCAACTGTGTGAAGTTACATTTGCTGTGTATTTAAAAAAAACATTTGAACTCAAGCTAATATTTAAGTGCTGCGTTGATTGTTTAGTTGTGGTTGTAGGCCTACATGTAAATATTAACTCATACCGTAAGTATTATTTAAAGAGACACCATTAACTGACTTTTGGGTACACCTGTTAAATGTTGCAGAATACAGAAGCATAGCAGAAAAGGCAATTTCCGTGCTTATTCAAATGCCAACAACGTATTTATGCGAAAGCGATTTTTCTTGTGTGAAATTAAATCTCGAAAGAGAAATTTAATCACACACATCGACTCAATGATGAGGGGAGCAATTGAAAAATATATCATATCTCGGTTTGAGTTGTTAGTTGCAACAACAAATCAGTCATTAAAAAGCCTCTTTGCTATTTTCTCTTTGTTTGAATGTTGTTTTATGAAATGCAATAGCACTCGCAGGCAGCCTGCTGTCATACTCAAACTGTAACCTACAGTGCGTAAAACTTCGTCAGCTCCGCTCGGTTTAATTGACATGATGATATTGATAGGTAAAATGATTTTTCATTTCGCATTTTTCCTCAGTTTACCTTTTAAGTAAATAGGGTGCATGAGTTCGTCACAACTTTAGGGGTTTACCAAGTCAAAAAAAGGTTGAAGAGCACTGGTCTAGTAGACAATACAAATCTTCTGTAAATTTCACATTTACGAGTTTAAGTGTGTATTTTAGAAAAGCTGTCACTGTAGACTAGTTAATAGAGGTAGTGTTTTTGCCCGATCGTAGAAAACAAACGGGAATATCAACTGCTTTGATAATTTTAGGGAATTAGGCTTTGTAATTGTTCTTCCAAACGCTTATGTGTATTGAACAGTGGTTGTTCAAAAGCAGTGTTAAAATAAATAAAATACTTAACGGACGGGCCCAATATAAGTCTGTAACTATTATTTTTATATTAAATACCAACATTATAAAAAAGGTAATTTTCCTCAATCGCTTGATAAGCATGCAACGTTTTTAGAATACCCTCACATTTTAATATTATTTGGTTCAAATGTTGTTCGATTTGTGCCTTTAGTAATATTAGTCCTGTTAGGTGTTTTAATTCGCATTTCATAAATAGTTTCTTTTCATAAATAGTAATCCGCGTGTTAAATGATTACAATCTTTCGTTATCAAATCGTTATCGTTATTAACATTACCAATAACAAGTTACGTTTTTTTTTAGCTTTTTAGCATAAATGGAACCAAGTTGTTTCTTTTACGGTATTGATGCTACACACACCTGCCAAGATATCTTGTCTTAATCAACACTTTTTACGTGTAAGCTACATTTAGCACTTTTGCAACTCTACCTTATGCTAAATATTGTTACACCGATCGTTTTCATGGCTGCCATCTACAAAATAGCTTGACCATTCAATTCTACGTAAGTTACACCACAGTTAAGTTCGCAACTTGAACCTAAGCGGTTTGTGCGAATTTATGGTAGGTGGGAACGATAGCTAATAAGGTAGATGCGAACTTTATGATAATGCATTAGGAATACCGTGTCATTTAATCAGGGAAGTCAAACTGGCGGCCCACTTGTGAACCCCAGGGTTATAATTGTAAAATTCCGTGTTTTCAACACATCGACAATGGCATTTACGTACTTTTACGGCGTTTGACAATTAAAACCTAAATATTTGTAAGTTTACCAGTTTTTCTGTTTAGTGTTTCAAACTGTTCGCCTCCGAGCCGCATACCACCCTTTCTGGTCACACATGTGGCCCGCATAATATTTCAAACTTATACCGTTTGGATATTTAAAAACGATTTTAAATGGGTGGATTTATTGTGTTTTGACGCAATTTTCTTGTTTAAATACGGTAACAAAATAATTTTTCTATAAATACGTAATATAGGGCCTACAATGTATTCTAAATCAACAAAGCTTCAAACGCTGATAAATAATTAGGGTCAATGTTACGATTCGAGACTGATTTTGTAAAACATTTCCTCTCAACCTTTCATGATTAATGGTCCCGCCCATGGGCCATCAACGCTTTGTGCTCGGATCCCTGTTTACGTTTCAGAAAAATATGGTACGGAGCGTAACAAGACGGGTCTCTCAGAGTTATACTGGCTAATAATTAAAATGTTGTGAAATGTGCAAATCCAAGCAAAAGATGATTATAATCGGGTGGAAATTTATTTTGCTTTCAGCTATGTTAAGACAAGTGGTTTCGGACGCTAGACGCAAAACACAGCATAAGGTGCATCAGTTGACAAAGCACGATAAGTATTTAGTTCATTAAACCTAGCGAAAACAATAAACCTAGATTTTGTAATATTTGTTTCAAACTTAAAGTACGTAACTCATTGCGTTTACCATTCTTGTGATCGTTCTTTTCTGTTCATCTTTATGTGGGTACGCAATTTAGTCATTTTAACAAATTAGTCTTGTCGACAAAGGCCAGGTTGAAGCCGAATGTGTTCAAGAACATATAGTTTCATAATAAAAAGTGAATCATACAGATTTTTCCATTAAATAAAACTTTTTAGTTTGCGGTATATAGTTCTTTGACGTTTGTTTTTCGCCCGCTTCCGTTCTGCAAAAGAGATATTTCCACTTTGCTGTTTTCATCCACGTGAAGTTTTTGGTAGTATCGCTGGTTTTATAAACATATTTTTCTTTGCTTCTGTGCACTGTGCAGTCATACAACACAGGTCATCGACTTTTCTAACTTTGTTCACCCTAATCATCTTGATAAATCCCATTATATCGAAAAAAATTCTAATCTTTATTTTTTTTTGCTGAAGGTACACGTCTCCTATAAATTTGTCCGTAAACATGAAGTTACCTTAAGGAACTTTACGCGACGTCACGGTATGACATAACTTTGAGACGTCATCCCTAAAATAAGTAAATTGAAGAAAATTTATTGACAATTCCAAACGAGAATTACTTAGTTTCTTCATATTTCTGGTTAGCAAATCATGAAGTGGCAAAATTACGATTTAAAAAATGAGTCATTTCCGAAATATCTTGCTTTGGGATAATAAGTAAGCAAAAGTTGAATTAAAAATAAAACGAAAACAACCGAATTAAATCAGTTAGTTTAAAATATTCAATACACGTCATGATAGTTTTCTCGAACAACTCGATTAATGTAGGATGGAAAAATAGATTTAAGTAGAGGAACCCATCTCAATTCGTAAGGAAAGTAAACATCATCTTCTCTCGCCATTGCGCCTCTTATGATCTCTTCTGCGCATTCGTACTTTGAAGCAGGCTTTTGATACAGGTATTTCCGAAAACGCAAAGCAGTATCAGTAGCTTGTAAAATAAAACATAATTTACATTCGCATCACACCGTAAATATGCATAACATGTCATGATTATTTATGAAACCACTAATCTTAGTAGGAGTATTGATTTAAGAAAGATCTTGATGTAACTATAATGGAATACAAAGGAGGTTGTAATGTGATCTAGACCTGCTGATCCTGATAAGCAAACAGGACAGACTTCTAATAACTCAGTTCGGACCGTCGAAGTCACTATTTCCGAATCAATTAGCCAAATCGTATGTAGTATAAGCAAGGTTATAGGAAACAGACTAATTAACTCACGACCTTGGCCAAATAATGTCGCTCTACCAACTGAGCTACGCAGGCTCAAGGGAAGCTGGTCGTGCAAAGAACATGCCACCGTTTTTTGCTGCATCATTTTGATACATACACTTTATATGTAATGGTTTTATCAGCTCGAATCAAGCAACTGAGCCACGTAGGTATCTGAGATCTAGCCCTGCTATTGTAGCCTTTAGTGCCAACGATTACAGAATATTCATAAAAATATTGAATAACTAGACGAAATACCCGGCGTTTCCCAGGTTAAATAGAATATTTACCAGTTATTCTTACTGGTTAAAAATTAATTAACCCTATAATAACCATCATAATTTATTTGAATTTTATCTGGTTAAACAAAATGAAACAATCCATCATACTGTGGCTCTTTATCACTATTGCACATTACGTTGTAACATGTTAAACTGATAGCCTCATGTTATAGCCCATAATTATGGAATCTAAGTTAGGTGGTAATGTTAGTAATGTTACGGATAGCGTAAGCTTTTCGTAAGTGGCATAAATAATGCAAAAATATTTATAAATGTCATGACAAATTTTCTTTTGCCTAAACGTTGCTACTGCGTGTCACTAAATAAAAAAATATCAAATCATGTCATATCGTGTGTCTAAAATCGGTTAACTTATGCTTCCCCACAATCAGAGTAACACTCACAGCCTGTGTGAAAGTGGCATTAATGTGAAAGCGGAATGGCGTGTTTAATTCTGTGATTCTTTGTCTCCGTAATTTCCCAGTACTTTTTTCATTTGGTTAAAACAATTTAAAGATAAAAAAAATTAACGTATAACCTAAAAGGCAGTTTTGTGTGTGAAATAGGTCACTAAAGGAAATGCGCGAACACGCTGTGACCATTTAATTACTAATTCACGTGCTACCAGCATTGTATAAGCTTGCTGAAGCCGCGTGATATAGCCGATGATTTAAAAAACTTGGGGTATTTAACATCAAACCAAATTGCAACGTTGTGTGTTTGTTTTAATTGAGCTACTAAGCACACAACCTTGGCTAAACACGTCTCGCATATTTTACGTAACGAAAACCCGTGACATATATCGATCGAAAATCACTAACAAACGTAAAGTCGTAGCAGCAATTGTTCAAATAGCGCGAAATTTAAGCAAATACGTCATCACGGTAAATACCATACTTCATCCAACGAAAAAAAAAACCGTTTGAAAAGTAAATTTGCTTAGTGTTTAAACCGCTGCAATAAACGCGATATTTTGCTAACTTAGTTCAAATGTTGCGTAGTTTATACTCGGTTCGGGTTGTTGTAAGTTGTCTGTGTATGCCTCATAAAAGAATGTTAAGGAAAACGCTGCAATTAACGCAATATTTTGCCAAATTAGACTATCTTTTACGTGGTTAAACAAACTGCAAAAAGCTATCAAACATAAAAGTTTTTATTCTTACCAAGGCAATGCACTTTACGCAGGTTATTGGCTTATAAGTGTGTGAAAACGCTTATTTAGCACACAACACTTGGCTAAGCATGTCATACATCTTTTAAGTAACGAAAACCCTTGACATTTTTCAATAACTCTCAAACGTGAAAAACTTCAGGTTGTAGCAGCAATTTGTTTAGACTTGCTTGATAGCGTGATATTTAGGCAAATACGTAATCCCGGTGCTAAACTGCGTCAAACGTAAGAAATCCTCATTGAAAAAACAAATGCTTTCTGTTAAACTGCTGCAATGAACGCAATATTTCGCGACCTCTGCCAAGTATTGCGTGGGTAAACCTATTGTAAAAAGTCATTAGACTTTGGCCTCAATCACCATCAACATTGCTGGGAAGGCTTGTTGTACGATATACGTGTAGGTTTCCTGATGTTTATTCAAAGTACGTTTAGCATACGACCCGTGTGGTAGCAGTATTTGACGTCCAACGAAAGAAAACCTCGTTTGAAAAGTAAGCTGCTTAGTGTTCAAACGACGACAACAAATGCGATGTTTTGCGAATTCTGTCTAAATTTTGCGTGGTTAAATACTGCTAAAAGTTTAAACTTAAGTCTTTACTTGGAACGTTGCACACGTTCGGTTCCAATAAATTTCATAACATGTTGTGTTTTTTTGCCTTTGTTATATTTCACGTTTACTTGGTGTCAACAGTCTAGCGCTGTGTAAACTTAGACTCTCTGCAAATTGTAATTTCTACCAAAATATATGTAGTTAAATATAATTTTCTATTCAACTTTGCAATATGGCTATTGTATCATGAGTAACATTTATCCAAATTTTAAAACAAGATTAACGTAATGGATTTCTTTCTACGTGTTTCGTGCGAACGTTTTACGTAATTGCGGGTGCCGTCATTCAGCTGTGGAGATGATATAGTGATCAACTTGCTTGAGTTGCACAATACCACACCGGTTGGTTGGAGAACAAGTTTCTCAAATTACTTGAACTACGATGTTACTTTTGAAGTCAAATGCAAGGATTTTTATGTACGTTTATGTTAAGTTTTATACTTAAATCTATTCAGCCAAAAAGCGACATTCTATAATTTCTTGTCGTGTGTCTCATAACTGTACAGTTCAATTTCTGTTAAATTATACTATAAATGCCGTTATTTCGAGCAATATTGGAATTTTTAAGTGCCATATGCCTCACGTATCCTTTTAATTGAAGTTTTGCCAATGTAAATCTAATAAACCCACTTTTGTTTGCTCAATTAAACTGGATTTTAGCCTTATATTTGCCAACGAGTTCGTTCGAGAAAAACAAGTGTTTCTAACTTTGTGACGCCATTCTAATGCCTTAAACTTCTGACACCGTTTTCGTAGTGGTTTTACGTAGTGAGCCTTCAATAGCTCCGAAAAGAGTATTTTGGGCCGCGACGAAAAAAGTTTGCCGACCACTGGTTTACACCAAAGCGCTGGTCGTCCCTTGACTCATAACTATAAGGATTGGAATTAATTTACTCTTTTAACACGGTTTTTTATACACAGCAACAAAATATGTAGCGACATTTATCAAACCAGAATTGCTAACAAACATTCCATTTTATTATGTTTAAATATACGTAGTATTTTTGCCTGGGTAGGTCAGTTGGTAGAGCGACGATCCAGGTATAATCGAGGTTGTAAGTGTGAAATTAACTCAGTCTAGGTGTTATATGCCCTGCCTTGCTGGCACTGCAATCCTGATTGGGCCAAATAATGTAATAGCCTTTCCGAAGGCACCCGTTATATATCTCAGTGTAATTACAACACGGTATAGCCATCTCGAATTGCGATTGAGAAAGTATACTACCAGTATGGCCGATTATGTTTTTAATATATTACATCACGATCGATCAGTTCGGCAATAAGTCCACAAGAATAAACGACAAAAAGCAACTTTGATATTTACTATACTTTAATTATTATCGTTAGAGGTAATTTAAAGTATAAATTAAACAATTTTTAAACTAATATACTAATGTTTTTAAAGTGACTAATCCGAGTTAATAGCATGAAGATGTTTAAATAAGTTGATCGGCTAGCCTTTGCAGGCAATATCAGATTCACAAACAACATCTTTGTCGATAACTGATTTAGCTAATAACGCTATCAAAGTTCAAAACGCTTGGATTTAACCATACTTGAAGCTCGTCTTTATTGCCAAAAGGTAATCCTTAAGCAAGTTAAGAGTAAAATTTTACGCCACTTAAATTTACTGGAGTTGATGAACGCCCATCCAGTAATGTGAAAGAAAACTAGACGCAATCGACCAGTTGAGATTTGTTAATCGAACTGTTATTTAAAGTTTGCTATTTATTGGTCGTTTCAAATAAGTATACAAATATACAACAAATGGCCTCACAAAATATTACGATTGAATACTATAGGCAAAATAATTGTTTTCACCAAATTTATAGAAGATATTTTTTCCAAATAAATAGGTCGAAAAAAAGGAACCCGGCGTGAAGTATTTGTCAACAAGTAGTCAAATGCATGCTTACCAAAATATCCGATGTGATTGATGGAGACTGATATTTCAGATGTATTGTAGGTAAGTTCGTGTCTTAAACCCGTAAAAAATCCATTAAGAGCAAATTTCGTCGTTCCGTATGGAATGACGAACGGAGCACCAACGATACCTGAATTTATAAACACAATTTCCTTGGCGCCTGTATTGAATTAAGCAGAACTATAACATAACTAAACAAACCAACTGCAGATGAAACAACAGCTATTCGGCCTTTGCTTTCCTTCAAATACGTCAATGAAATTGAAGCCATGTGGGCGTGAGTTAGAGTATTCGACATCAGAAGCTGTTCAACGTCAGTCACGTTTTTGCGATAACCACCGAAATACGTTTGGCCCAAATGGTTTAAGACTAACATGTCAATTCCACCTAAATTAAAACAACATAAAACAACAAATACAATAATGTTTATATATATATATATATATATATATATATATATATATATATATATACATGCAGAACTATATTTCGGGATTTAATGAGGGATGGGATGGGGGCATACGGCTACGCGATTGGTAAGCTTGTACATAAGCGTTTCGCTTTAAACAAAAGATAGAGATAAAGATAGAGGTGAGGTTTGGGATTAGGACTCGTTTAAATATTATCCCGGTGGTTTACGTTTTAACCTGGGGGATATAGGTCTTATTATGAAAGTTTAGCTCCTACGATGCATTCCTAGTCTAACGTATACTTAATTGTAACGCAGGTCCAAAACCGGTGATAATGTTGTTACAACTTTTTGCTTATTACACTATATTAGTTTTGTTATTACCGTGATGATATTGCGTAGGTATCACTCAGACGTAGGTGTTCTGTTTAATTTTTGAGGGTATTTCAAATTTGGTTTTATACATACATTTATTAATATACTGTTATGCTAGGAGTGGTCGACAAACCCTTTTTTCGCGGCACAAAGTACTCTATTGAGAGCTGTTAAAGGCCCACTACGTAAAATCAGCACGAAAAAATATATTCATCTTTAAGGTGCAGTATTACACTGCGCTTTGATGGATAAAACACTGGCACGCCATAATGTAAAACTTACTATAAAACGAAGATGCGTTTACATATAGTTAAAGTTGGCCAAAAACATAGTTCGACAGGTAGGCTACTCAGGACCACATTTGGCACGTGGGTCTGAACCACGCTGCGACAATACAAAAATTCTAAGCCACATGTATTTTTATAACAAAGTTCAATGAATGTACAGTTGTCACGCGGCCAAGAACTACATGATAACACTAAGCTATTCAAAAGTAACACGTGGCCCACTAAACATGGCTTTGCGGCCCACATTTGAGCCGCGGCCCACAGTTTGCCGTGCTAGGTAGTGTTTCAATTGTAAAATTGTTCTTTTGACAAAATTTTATTGAAGTACCAACGTTTCGCCCACCTATTTGGGTAATCTTCTTTAGACCAATATAATGGGAACTGTAGGCGACAAAAACTATATATACCAAACAAACAACAAAGAAAAAACAACAATGACAACCTTCTGAACCACGGGGCGCTAAAAAACGAAATAAACACCCCTTACACCGGAGAGCCGGACATGCGAAAAACGAGGCTGCAGACATTTATGCTTGTTGCTGGATTGCTGGATTGTTGTCCCATACTTTGTATTCATTCCGATAACGAGTTCTATATTTTTTGGAAAATACTGCCGTCCGATACCATTTACTATGATCAAATAAGCAAATGAAACAATAAAAGGTAATGTTTTCTGATTAGAAAGCTTGTTTATTTTCTACTTTTAATGTACATTTTCTAGAATCTAGAACAATTACTTTTAAGTAGGAAACTCTACATTAGATCACAAGCAAAAAGATAGATAAAATACAAAAAATAACTTGCCGAATCGACGCCGTTACCGGTCTAGTATAGGACGAGTACTGATACCAGCAACCAGGGTATCGGCTCCTATTCGATATGATCGGGCATTATATTGTTGGAGTTTAAATTTGTTAAATAAAATTACAGCACGGGCCACCCCGGTAATAAATTTACCAGAACCCCACAAGCCAGGGGTTCTCAAGTTGGGGTCCATGGACCCCTTGGGAGAAGTTGGCTAAAGTTTAGGGAGCTAATGAAGGCATAATTGAAATTTTAGAGAATTTTTTTATTAAAAAATAGAATAAATTGAAAAAAAAAACTTCGGCGCGTTTTCCTTAAATGTATTTAGTTTCTATTCCAGTTTCACAAATGTTGAAAAACAGCAGATGACTTAACTAATGTTTTAGGTAATTAATGAACTAATTACAGCCCATAGTCTACGCATATTGAATTAGTGTCTTCTATTTCGCATTAAGAAAATAAATTACTACGGCAGGTCTATCGGTCTTACCGAATTTTGACAATGCTTTCTGTATTACCAATGAAGCGTTTTCATAGCTGTACATGCTGACAGCAATGTAATGCACTTCAGGTGAACCGATCTTCTTGCAGCGACTAACAACCTATACAGATGAACATAAACATAAACACAAATACAAATACAAAATATAGCATAGCCTAGGGGTGCAATTTCCCCACCAGGAGGACAAAAAGTTTGTATCAACGTACGGACGCCAACACTTGTATTTTCCTAATGCACGGCCGCAAACGGTAGGCTTGCCATACGTCCCGGTTTAGCCGGGACAGTCCCGGTTTTAAGGCCTTGTCCCGGTGTCCCGGCCGGTTAACCAATTTGTCCCGGATTTTTCAATTTGAGATTTACCAAAAAAAATTTAAAAATGTAAAAATTCTTGAGTTAGCCATTTAGCAATTCTTTCTCAAAACTATAAAAGTAATACTTTTTACTTTTTATTTTTGGTTGGTAAGACTGTAAGCAAATTTTTTTTAACATAAAATAATTATTTTTCCAGCGGGTGAGGTTGCTGGGGTTAGGTCCTTTTTTGTGTGTGGTGAGTAAAAAAAATTAAATGGATATTAGGCCTATCCGGCGGGTGCTGGGAGAAAACTTTTTAAAGGAGGTCAGCGTGCGCCGTCGCAAACCGGTTACCGTTATGCAATTTTTATTTTCAAGGATTTTTTTTCACGTATAACGCAGTTTGGTGCCGGTATTATTTGCTTGAATAATACGCAAGTCTAAACAATTGCTGTTACAACTTAAAGTTTAACGTTTGTTAGTTATTCTAGATCAGTGCTCCGCAACCTTTTTTCACTTGCGGCACAACCACACAGGTAAACAATAATTGGCGGCTCACCTACGAAATATATGACGATTGAGAATAGACAACAAAAGCATAATAGCAGGCTGCTTAGAGAATAATGTGCAATTCACGATTAACGCGGCGAAGGCGCCGAAAATTTGACGTTTTACATTCTTTTATCTTCTGAATTTACGGTTTTACGGTCTTTTAAAATATCTTAATACGGCCAAAAGGACTTCAGCCGTAAGACCGAAATTAGAACAATATCAACGTCGAAATAAAACACAGTTCGGAATAAGACCAAAATAAGACTAATACTCATAGTCGTATAATATCGTCTAAATCGGAATAAGTCCTAACCTGTCGAACTACTCAATCCCAACCCTAACTTAATATTTAACCCCACCCACCACTTACCCAAAACAGGGCAGGGCAAACAACCCAATGCTAAAAAAAAAACAGGAACAGGGCAAACAACCCAATGCTAAAACAGCGGCGACTTAACAGCGCCGTAATCGCCGTTCAAAGTAGAACGCCGAAACGTTGACATCCAATGTCAAACTGATGACCCCCGATCATTCCATACCCTCTCGTTACATTTTTAGGCATTTTTGTCAATTTAGGCCTTATCCCCGTCAACTTTAGGTTTATTCCGACAGGTTTAGCCGTTTCGATTTTAGATCTAATTATATCGTGGTTAAAAATCATTTGCTTAAAATTTATACTCCTGTTATTGAGTAAGTTAAAAAGATGTTTTAAAATTTGACTTCCGGCGATTGAACATAACATAGGTCATAGTTTTTATATTAAGGAAATTTTGCATTGATTATTGCATAAAGTTAAAATGTCTGCCTTGCTGCACCATTTTTGTTATAATCTGCTGTACAAAGTACAATTAAAAAACGCAAGTAACACACATACGGGAACGTCGTTTAATCAAACTAAAGTCATAACACACTGATTGCTTTAATAGAAAAAAGTTTTAATGTTTCCAACTTAAGACTTATATGTTTAAAAACTTCGTGATGTCTGTTACCGCGCAAAATTTAGGTAGAGTTCGCAAAATTTCGCATTTATAGCGGCGGTTTTAATAGTAACCAATTTTCAGTTTCCAACGAGATTTTACTTACGTTGTACGCAGTATGGTTCCAGGATTACGTATTCGCTGAATGCGAACAATGGCTGCTATACAACTTAAGGTTTTACGTTAGTAAGTGGTTCCCTATCGATATATGTCACTGGTTTTCGTTACATGTTTGACGTGCTTAGCCGTTGGGTATTTAGTCGTTTTATTTCAAATAACACACATTATTTGCAATTTTGTTTCAACAAAATGTAAAATTTGATTGCGAAGACGAACAATTGTTTCACAGTCACGCAGATAAATGCGATAAATTATAACACGTCATCCGATTAAATGCTGCTTCCACACAGGAGAAAGAATGTGACTCCATTTGTGAGGAATCATTTAGTTAACCCATTTCAGCCACAATAAGCAAAGAAATAGTCAAGGGACGACCAACATATATGCTTTATAACAATTAACGATTAGAGAAATTAAAATGTTTTATTTAGAACAAAATTAAAACGTTTACGACTTTACACACTATAGTTAGCACTCAAGCCAAACTTTACTTTTTAGTAACATGATAAATTACCTTTTAAATCATCGGCAATAACACGCGCCTCAAGCAAATGACGCAGAATACAACCTAATATGTAATAGTTTTAACAGGCCAGCTGAATGGAATGTTGCATTTTGTTTAATTTATGCTTGAGAAGGATTTCGCCTGGGGAATACGAATTTGTTATGGACACAGTGCCTTTGTCAACATGTAAATTGTTGCAGCTGTCATCCTACTTTAATTGAAAGTATTTACCCTACTCATTTATTCACAATACAGACATTACTTTCGGCTACAATTTAAATTACTTAGACAGCCCACCCTTAAAAATAGGGCCCTGAAAAATACCTCCTGGCAAAATATAAAACGACCGCAACCCCGTAAAGTTAATTACCTGCATTAAATATTTTGTATTAGGTCTACATTAAGTTTGTTTGCAGTTTTCAATATGCGTCCCGGATTTATGTTTCTAAAAAATGGCAAGCCTAGCAAAAGGTATAATCATCAGCCGGCTGCTGACCCCAGTGGTGAAAGTAAGTCGGAAAGGCGTAATAGTAACATAGGTTTTATAGGTACGCAGTATACCGTTTACCAGGCAAGCCCCTCTTTCACTAAGCCAACCCGTTATCTTTCTGAATGTATTTAAAGTAAGATTTAATTTGCATAGTTGTGTAATACTTTGAACGATAACCTTTTGTTTCCTAAGGTTATATTTGTAGACGACATACATGACGTTTGCTTTGTGATGCCATCTCTGAAAATTTCGCGCGTTCCGATAAGAACATTATTCTCCTATGACCCATGCTCCTGACACGGTATTACACAAAGTGTGACTTCTTATAGAAATAGCGTTTCTCTTCATTTCGGTATACAAATATAGCCCAAAACTAAAACTAAAGCAAAGCAAACTCAAGATATACTAGTTTACACAAATGTGTTGCAGGAGTAGCAAACAAGGTTTCGTTTACATTTACAAATACCAAACGTAAAGGGTTGGAAAGTACAAATGACTTAATAGCTAGGTGTGACAGACTAAAAAGTTAATAAAGTCTTGAGAAATAGATATAGGCTATATTTAAGCCTGATACACTTGTCGATTTAAAAGTTTCACAGAAGAGTTTGACACTCACTGCATTATAGAGTAAGCTACCTGTTGTAATTTAGTATCATTTCTTGCAGTTATAACAAGTCGTGCCCCATTTTCCGCGAGTTGATAGGCAATTTGCTCTCCGATGCCCGAACTTGCACCTGTCACTACTATACGGAGACCGAAAATATCATCTGTAAAACAAATAAAAATTTGAATGATTTGGTTCACAGAGCCTGTAAAACTTTCATTTGCCGTAGTTTTGATCAGAGTTAAGGATGGAAATGAAAAAAGGACAAAAAAAGCGATTTGCAAAGTTTTTTTTTTGTATTGAGGGACATTAATATTGTTACAGTACATTATAGGACTTGTAACTATAGGGCGATTATTTTTTGTCTTGACAAACAAAAGTCAAAGTTTACAAGTACGTAAAAAAATGTCAAATAATTTGTCAAAATCGTTTACAAAATGCACAAAATCGTAACAAAATTAATAAAAACTTTGGTAAGCTACTTAAAACAGTCATGAAATTCAAAAATTTTGTTATGAATTATGTTTTAACTGTCTTTATTAGAGCAATTTATCGCGTTAAGGTTTAGCTAAACTTTGTTTTTGTTTAAAATAGCTGGGTATTTTTAATTTCAAAAACTGTATTTGAAAGTATATGCTGTGTCTATTTTCGGTGGTGGTTTGAATTATTTTTTGACTTTTGATATGCAAAGAACATCAAACTTATTTACAGCATATTTTACTACAACTTTAAATATACCGTACCCGAAAAAACAACTGATTTGAGTTCCACCGGTCGTCAGCAAAACACCAAAAACAAGTGACTGAGGACGTTAGGACACTAATTGTAGTACTCCGTACAAAGCTTTGTATCAATCGATTCGTACTATGTAAAAGTATTGTCACAAATAATGTTTATAGGTTGCATTTTTAACTGTTGGATTTTGTTTATTTTTAAAAATAGGCAAAACTTTCGATTTAAAAAGTGGCGTAATAAAATAAAATAAACTCCTGCAACCCTATCTAGTTGACTGTTTGTTTTTCTTAGTATATTCTTTCATATGAGAGTAATTTCAAGCAGGGACGTATCCAGAATTTAAAAAGGGTGCCCGAATTGTCAAATAGGCAAATCCCCCATTTTCCGTCTGACAGTAATGAATAATGACGTCGTAAAATAGTGATTGTAATGACGTCATAAATAAGGAAAAAAGCCTAATCAGAAACATTTGGCGTCGTGCAAAAGCGAACCTTTAGTTTAGAGTTTAGACCAGGGATGACCAACCTTTTCGCAGAAACATTTCGATGGGTCGCAAAATACATTATAGTAAAGGGGTGACGTCATAAGTTACGTCATAAGGTGACGTCATAAAACAACTTAACTTATAAACACCCGCTCTTCCAGAGTGAACTCGTGCGCAAATATATAGTGCATCTCGGCGTTATCGCGCGAAGTGAGAAACACTCAGTTTACTGGCCGTGACGTATCATGCCATGGTACGACGCCTTTGGGCTGGTTTATTTCTTAAAACGGCTTGCGTAACACACACATTTAGAAAAAAACACCACTTTTTAACAATGGTGGGTGCACAACACTGCACAAGCGTACAAGCGTTCGATGCTGTTGAAATGCGACATTAGACTTGATTCTAGTCTCAGAAAAATATGAGATTAGGCCTACATCAAATACGATTTGATGATAGTCGAAACAATTGTTTTAAATAAAGGCTGCTGAAAGTGAGAATAAGTGGTGGCCCGCACGTAAATATCAGGCGGGCCGCGGGTTGGACATCCCTGTTTTGCAAAGCGAACACGTGCGTCGACACTCCTGCCAGGCACTAGCAGCGAAACCGTTTAGTGTGCGAAGGTTAACTTTAGTTGGAAACCTAAACCAAAACCATGAAATATGAAATATATGTAATTGACTTTGTCCCCAGGGACACCGGAGAGAGGGGCGCGGGGGGCAAGCGCCCCTCCTGCCCTTTGCTAAGGGGGGCAAAAGTGCCCTTTTCATGAAAAATTATATATTGCTTTCACAACGTTAAATATTATGCGACGGAAATCATAAAGCAGTGTTGTACACGGATTATTTTATAAGAAACTTGGCTCAAGCCGAGTACTAAAAGTTTCTTTAAATTTGTTAACACTTTTGGTACCATTTTAAGCCAATCTAGAGGGCGTGGCCGCAAAAATTTTTCCGGGTGAGTACCCCCGGACCCCCCAATATTTCGGCTCGCTACGCAAGCCTGCGGTCTATGTTGCCCTTACCAAAAAAGTCGCACTCCTTGCCCTGAAATCGATCCGGCGTCCCTGTTTGTCCCGGGTGTTATTTTGCCACGATTACCGCAGCTTCTGTACCGAAGATGTGTAGCAACTACCAAGTCAGCTAAAGTCCAAGCTGTGGTTGTGAGGGACGAATAATAATCAATCGCACGGTATTCCAGTGGTATGAGAATATGATTACAGAGAATATTTTTATATGTTGTTTTTTAACTATCGATGCATAAAAATTGAGATTTCAAAACGCACAAGACAGTCACGGTTGAACCACGAAAATCTGATTCAGGTAAAAAATGCCATTGTTAGAGCAACACCAGAGATTCGGCGCAGACAGAGAACAATAACTGCGACTAACTCGACGTTTTTATCGAGATAAATAAAAAAAGGCTTAATTTATAGTTTTGTCATTTGTGGACTGTCCTTTTTTGCTCTGTGTACACTCGCACAGGGGTTGGCAACCTTTTTGCACTGCGGACCGGTTTAAAACTGAAATTTTGTCGCGGATCGGCCTTAAAAAAAACAAATGTTCTGTAAAGGAAATTTATATAAACGTTTTTCAATGTCCCAATTAAAATGCATGCGTTTTTTCCAAAATTTTCTGTCTGAACATCACCATTGTTTATAAACAATGTTTGCATGACTTAGTTCTATTGCACTTTAGGGTGAGCACGCTTGAACATCAAAAAAACATTATATATGGCCTTTTCGATATATTGTACGTACGAGGTTTTAGATTTTACAATAAAAAAATCGGGTTTTGATCAAAATGTCATCTGGAAACCCTGCTACGGACCGGTAATGGCTCGCATTTCGTTAGTGTTAAAATAAATGTGGTAGGATTCTAGACTAGCGCCCAATAATGTCATAATCCTAAACCCAGTATATGGCAACCCTGATACTAACTTGTTTTTAGTGTACCACTAATTCATAGCCGGATTGCATTCCAGTGCCTCGCCACCTTTGGTGTATATTGCTTCCCAAAACCATGCCAGTGACCGGTCCGGTCCGCGGACCGCCGATTGCCGACCACTGCACTAACACTTAATTCATTGCAAAGTTCTTTCTGTGTACGAGATAAACTTATTTATTCGCTGATGTTTAGCACGTACGCTTGCCAATCAGCCGACCGAAACGCAAAGAGAAGGGCGACGGAGAAAAACGATTTTATTGCAAAAATATTAACATTGAATATAAATATTCTTCATAATTTTTTTACATTTGAAAAATATAGAATATTCTTAGTATTGTGCTTTAATCTTTTTGTTAAAAATCTTATCATGCATAGGCCTAATGGCCTATGTTTATTTTGCCTTTATATATTTTATGCTAACATTGTATGCTGTCTAGCTCCAGGTGGCACAAAGTGTAGCAGTAAAATTCTGGACATCTAAATAAAAATACATTAAGTGGGGCACAAGCGCGAGTAAGTTTGTGAACATTGTAATACAATTTGTTGTAAAAAGGTGCAACTGCTTCCCAGATCTAGATTATCACAAATCGACAATTAGCAAAGATTATTAGATTTGAGTTTCACAACAAACTTTACGAAATGTTAAAAAAAACTTTTCCTCAAATACAACTAACAACTTACCTTTATAATAAGTTGCTCTCCTGGACACCATAAAAGGACGAGCGATAAACGCGACTATCATAACAGTCCATACTTTCCATGAAATCATTTTAGAGTATTGCTATTCGGTCATTAGCGCTAAATATTTGTTGAACAAGGTTTGAGACTGAGCAATGGTTTACCGTTAACTAAGGGCAGTGTGCCACTGATCAGTGATTCAGTGAATTGCACTCAAACCAAACACAGTGCGTGTTTTGGGAGTTCGACAAATTAAAATACAATAGAGAATAAGCAATTTATTCTCATCCAAATAAGGTAAAAAATTATGCAAGAAAATATTATGATTTGTATTAATTTATAGAATGAAATACAGTAAACATGTTGTCTTAATTTACCTAATTAATGTTACCTAAATTATTTTACTTTACTAAAAATTTGATACGCCGTACGCTAAGAAAAAAAAAATAATAATCATTTAAATAACCCAACACGTGGTTAAAATTTAGGCCAACTAACAATAAAATGTATGCAAAGTTTGCAATAGCTTACGCTCGAAGTATTTCTGTTTTTAGCAGTATCATACCTTTTTACATGGCATTTTCCAAAAAATGTGCAAGACTACGGTAATATAAATTTGGTGTTACAGTGTACGGCTAAAGCAAATCGAATTTACAGAAAGCTGTATCATTTACTGTAGACGATTAACTGTTTTGTAAATTTGTAAGGAATTCTGACTACTCACCAAGAACAGTTCCACTGATACCCTTTGGTCTCGTACTAGGGTCATGCTAAATTAATTATTATTCGGCCATAAATGTTTGCTTTCATACCCGCTGGTCTAGAATCCACATTTTGGTATACGGCGGTTTATATTGCTAACAATGTATGGGTTTATGTGCGAGGTAGCGATTGTATTTGGTATTATTATTATTATATTTATTCTTACATATTTATGTCTTACTTAAATTTCAACTTTGAGAACTTGTTTCGTTAGGGTTAAAATAAATGTGGTAGGATTCAAGACTAGCGCCCATATAATGTCCTAATCCTAAACCCAGTATCTGACAACCCTGATACTAAATTGTTTTCCAGTGTACCACTAATTCCTAGGCGGAATCCAGTGCCTCGCCACCTTTGGTGTAAATGGCTGCCCAAAACCATGCCTTGCAGCATTTTGGTGTAGCATTTACGCAAAAAAACTTTTGGGGGGAATTCTAGTGGCCACAAAATATGGAATTTAGTCTGGTTTCATGGCAAGTAAAAACCGAAACAAAAGTTTTCTCTAATTCATTGGACAAAAAATTGCAAAACCAATCCCTTAGCAGATGTTTCTGGTAATCCTACTTAACTGATCTGCATTCTGTGCCATACACACCCAACATTTTTTAAAGCAATTATGTGCACACTTAAGCTGTGCTAAATTGCTAAACATAATGCGTGCATAAAACCTTCACTTGTGCACCATTAAATATGCAGAAAAAAAATGCAACAGAAATGCAGTTCACCATTGTCACACTTATTGATAAGGCTCCCAGTTGGAATAAATTGAACTAAATGGTAACAGTGTTTTTTGTTAACTTTTAACTATTTGAAGGCAAAAAAAGTGTTATTGATCACCCTTAATTTATAGCATAGAGCAGTGTTTCTTAACCTTTTTTACTTGGGGGCGCACCTAGAGACATTTGAAAACGAGGCGGGGCACTTTGCGAGCGAAGTGAGCGCGAACTTTTTGAGGTGTACCTCTATTTCTCTTAAATTGCTTGCAATTTTTTATTCTATGGGCTTTATAGTTGCTTATCTTAAAAGAGACTCTAGCCTTGAGACCAAAATAAGAACAGCATCAACTTCGGAATAAAAGACAGTTAGGAATAAGGCGTACACAAGACTAAAACCTAATAGTCGTAATAATGACAAAATCGAAATCAGACCTTAATGGCCATAATAAGGCCTAATATAACCTTTTATCTAACCACAAACACCATCCATAACTGTCACTAACTCCCCGAATATTTTCAACCCTAACCCTATTCCTAGCACCACCAACATACCCGCCCATAACCCCAAACAGGGGCAACAAATCCGGGGCCAAAACAGCGGCGCCCAAATGCTGACAGCAAACGGCCAATGCCAAACAGGTGTCCCCCAATCATTCCATAACCTTTCCCTACGGTCTTGGGCGTAGTTTTGTCTATTTAAGTCTTACTCCGATTAATTTTGGGCTTAATTTGACATGTTTATTGTTTAGGTCTTATCTAGACTATTTTAGATCTTATTCTGTCGTGGTAATTACTGCGAATTTGGCGTTATTATGTCGGTGGCCTTAGTACTATGGTATTATAGATTATCTGATTTGATGTTGTTGCTTTGTAGGTCTTATTGTGTTTTCTACTTGAAAGTACTGCAGAATCAATGAGCTAAGCTTGAAAGAAAAGTAACATATGTTTTATATATTAAATTAGTTTTTCCATTTGCTCGCGGCGCACCTGGCAGCCTTCCATGGCGCACCGGTTGAGAAGTGCTGGCATAGAGGCTAACATCTACAGAAGTGCTCACTGCCTTCATTTAGAGCAGTTTACAGCACGAAAGATCTTCGGCTAAAAAGTCCTGGAATTCACTTCCATGCCACTAATTTACTTTATTTTCGTGTAATCTTTTTGGTACAACTACATTTGTATAAAAACGCCATCAAGGGACAAACTCACTTCTATAATACCATAACAATAACCACATCAGAAGAAGATCTCAAATCGGCATAGGACCTAAACCTGTTGAAAATAAGTCCTAAATTTATTGGAAGAATGCCTAAAAGGACAAAATAATGCCTTAACTGTAGAAAAAAGGGTATCAGACGATTGAGGAGCACCTGTCTGGCATAGCTGTTTTGGTATGGGTAGTTTAGCATTCTAGTTTTAACAGCACTGTTGTTGTTTTGGGAATGGATTTTGTGCCCCTATTTTGGGTTAGGGCAGAGTATTGGGTGTTGGAAATAGGGTTAGGATTTAAAATTTTAGGGAATTAGTGTTCAATTTAGGTAGTTTGTATCAGTCTTAATCTGGCTATTTAGGCCTTATGCAGATTTTGACGTTACTATGACAATTAGGCATAAGTGCTTTTTGGTCTTATTCGGAACTCTGTTCTATTCGGTCTTTGGTGTGGCTTTAATTGCGTTTTTATGGCTGGAGTCCAACAATATAATTTATGTCTTAGTTTTTGTCCTAATTACTAATTAGCACATTACCCATAAAATGTTTCTTTACTTCTATTGGCTTTGTAGTTTGGCTTACACTTGTGAATATTTTTTTAAATGTGTCTTTTGCTATTGTGTTTTTCATCACATTGTTTTAATATAATGTTTGGTTGAGTGTGTTCCGCATCATACTAAGTTAATATGCAATTAAAGAGTTGTAAATAGGTATAGCTAAACTGCATATTATTTGTATTTTATGTTAAACTATTTTAAGTTATTACTATATCCCAGGGATATAAAAAATCCATATTTTGTATCTGTTGGCAAAAACATAACAATTTGGTAATCGGTATAAGCCCAAAAATATTATATCAGCTAATTTCTTGTTTAAAAATATGTTAGGAATGTTGTTCTGCTGAGAAAGTATGATATAACGCAGAATCGCTTGATATTAAGCCGTTTGTATTGTAGACACCGACTTGTGTTTCCTGTGGTGCTTAAAATTTTCTGCTTAATTTTTAACATTTAGTATATTTTGATTCCTTGACAAAGGAAAAAACATTGTGACTGTTGCACATTTTGGGGAATGCCCCTTTAGAGGAAATCAGTTCTTTCTAATGAATAATGATGTTTATGATATCACTGCAATTTTTGTAATCAATACAATACCTAAAACTTCTTGACTACCAATTTACTAAGTATTTTGTTAAATTGACAATTGGTATAAATAATTAATTAGCATAGAATGATCTGACCAAGTTATACCAAGTTATATTTTTTTGCGTTCAATAAAATTGTTACACAGCTTTGTTAAACTCAGTAAATTAAAAGTTTAGATATTTATGTTGCATAAGGCATGTTAATTTAAACCAGGATAAAAATATCTCGCATCACTTGGTTTCTGTGCTGAAATTAAGTAGTAATCTTGGCCAATAATCCTTACAGCTCGCCAAAAGTTTATGCAATTGCCTATATAATTTTGCCTTCCCCAAAATCCTCTCATATGTATATACTTGTGAAGTTGGCGGATTTTTCCTAAAAATACTAATTATTATGTATATTGTATCCGGTTTTCCAAGCGATAAGATTCCAGTTACAGTTATGGGCCGCTGTACTGAAGTTTTACGTAAATTGAATGGCTACACTATAAAAAAAACTTAGAACATGTAAAGTTGTTGCCATCTAACAACATTTTTAACATTTTTGAAACATTTTGAAAGCCAACAATTTTAAATAGTGGTAGAAGGTTTTTTGTTCATAAGCTGCTTTGCTTGACTCGCCAGTACTAAAAAAGTAGGTGTATGCATGCATGCTGTAGAAACTTTTGCATGGACTTATGTCTGTAAAGGGCAACATGCATTTATCAGGCCTTACATTTGACACACACCTGATTTAGACCGAATTTTTGACCGTTAAACTCCCCCAAGTTTACAGGAAATATTTAGATTTAAGTTGATAGCAGTTAGTTAACAATAACACATGACAATAGTTAAAAAAATAGGCAAAATGCTATTTTAATTTTGTTGAAAATTCTCTGGCTTTTTCAGGGTGATGTTTTACATCCTTGTAAAAAAAAAAAGCTATTGTGTTTTGACAGACAAATCAAGTCCAAAGAATGTATGTTTAATGTTAATCACAATCAATAAAATGGTAGACAGGAATTTATCAGATGAAGTTGTCAAGCTGTTGCAACTGCACCCAAACTTGATTTGTGAAACAAAGCGGGTAAGTTACAGTAAATATATAAATATGTTATTAATATTTTAAACAATTTTTTAATGCTTCAGATTAAATGTTCCCTAACTGGCCATGAAATGCCTTACCAGGCAGGTGCAATTAGACAACATGTAGCTGGAAAAAAATACAAAAGATTAACAAAGGATTTGGATGAGTCCTTCTTCTATGAAAAATACCAACCTCATCTTATTCAAAGCATCAAACCCAATCATGAGTAAGATACTAGACTGCTTATATTAATCGTTTACCAATTAATTTCTTAATTCAGGAAATTATTAAAATAGTATATCATAAAAAAGTATTAAGCAAAATTAGAACAAAATTTACATTTTCCAATTTTGTTAAACTATGCTTGGAATTTTAACAGCGGCATAGAATCTGTGAGCAGAGTTTTTTAACTTTTGGTGTAGGATTGGGGTTTTTTATTACTTATAAAAACAAATTAGTATACAAGATGTTTGATGTTCATGAAAAGAATTAAATAGACTCTATTCTGTTTGTTGCCAAACTCCTGTAAGATATACATGCAACTTGAGTACATTTAGTACACATTTTTCATAAATATATACTTAGGTCAGGGGTCAGGAACCTATGGCTCTTTTTGTGACGCCATGTGGCTCTTTTGATGAAAAAATCTTGCATTGCCTTTTATATTACACATATAGTAGTAAATTTTCGGCGCGTTGCATGAATCCCAATTGTTTTTTGGAGACTGTTATCCCATTTGAGGGAATCTCTTTATATCCAAAAGGCCCTAGTCTTTAAATGGAACTCCATAATCAAAGTTTTCCAAACCCAGGTAATTCATTTTTGGTGCATAGCATGTTCTGTCCTTTAAATGAGAACAAAATAAATCCCCTGCTCAATTTACTATTTTTTGCGAACCTATAACTAGATGTTAAAAAAATATTAAATGACTCTCATGGAAATACAACCAAGAATAATTGGCTTATATGGCTCCCTTGACTAAACAAGTTCCTTATCCCAGCTTTAAGTTGTACTTGTAATGCATGAATTTTGTTTACTTTTTTGTGCTATTATGTCTTCCACAAACTAAAATTCAATTATAATAAATAATATTAATAAAAAGCTGCTTGTCTTTAATAGTATTTGATATATTCCTTTACTAATTCTAAATTTAAAATTATTCTAAAATAGTAAACAGCCCAGGCAAGCTCATGTTATGTACTTTGATTGTTACTGCCTTTTAAAGACACCTGTTTTTGCAATCAAAAATCTATTGTTTACTTCTAACGATGTCTAATTTGTTGAATTCTTGCTTGATTTTAACATAAACATGAATTGCCTCTAGAAGGCTCTCTGCAATAATGATTGCCATATTTTGCAGAATCTTATCAAAAAGAAGGGATAAGGGATGGGCATGCTTAAGATCTCTCTAAAGTTGTAGCATAAAGAGATTCACAATATTAAAATTTGCATTTTTTGGCACTTTTTTGAGCAAATCTTTTAAATATCTCAACAATTAGAGCCAATTCAAAACAAACAAAACAATTCAAAACAAACAATGTCATTTTCGGACTCAGTGGCATCAAAATACCCCTAAACTGAAACTTATAGCACCAAAATGTGTGTTGACCAGTGCTATATTGCATTACAAAGATGCCAAAAAATTGGAAAACTAGCTATTATTAAAAATGCATGAACTACAGAAACCACAATATTGAAAATAATATTTATTCATCAAAATATTATTGCAGCTATTAAGGAACTTTTAAGTGTTCTTCAAAAGTTTGTCAATAAATATGCAGCATTTACTACACCATTGTGTAAACAGATAAAATATTAAAAGTCACCTATGAATTACCAATGACATATTAAAATCTTCTCTTAAAAAAAAGCAAAAAACAATTACCAATAATTATACAAAATTACAAACTTAACAGCAACTTCATTAAAATCATTTAAAACAAAAAAGATTATTATTTTGCTCTCTTGCCCCAAAATAACGATGAAATTCTTTACATGACTAAAAATTAATCATGATTAATCTATTGTCTGAAAAAATGCAATCGGCCCATATGACATGAGTCCCTCAAAAAGGATAAAGGTGGCATTATCACTAGGGATGTTCAAAGTAGAATCCCAAGGTATTCTAGAATAATAGGTTTCAAATCTAGAATATCGAATCCAGAATAGCGAATCCTAGTATATTTTTATTAAAGTATTTATCCTCGATTTTGTTTGGGGAAGGGTTTAATCTTAATCTACCCTACAGGGCCCACAATCACAGCAATAAATCGCCCAAACAATTTGCTAACATGTGTACATTATAAAAAAATCTCCCATATGTTTATCATTCTTAACAACTGTCATCTGAAGCCGTTCTGTAAACTGTAATATGTCAACTGTCCAGGTTGTTGCCAAAACTTATATTTTTGCCAATAGTGAGTACAATGCAACACTGCACACAGAAGTCTTAAGCAATTCGGTCCTGTTTTTGAAAGCATTGTTAAGTCTTAGTGCTTCTTTTTTGACTAACTGATCTGTTATGCAGTCAAATGATGTACTGCAAAGAATACAAAGTTATTATTGATATAACGAATTTTTGACAATTACGTTGTGCATAACTGCATAACTTCGCTGAATATTGGCCTAAAGTTGACCTTAAGTAACCCCATAGCGCATTTTGTGGACGGCCAGCACGTTTTGCAACGCTATGTTACTTTTGCAACTTAACACATTTAGGGAATTTGCGAACTCCACACCAGACATTACACGTTAGCCTCTCGCCCAATAACGCTTGATTGACACTTGATTATTAGACGAACGTTATCGCGAGACGTGGTAATTGGTCGCCCGAAAAAACGCTGACACTGCACTACCAGGTTACATTTAAAGCAAGCACTATAAATTGGTCGCCGCAGCGACAGGCCAACGTCGGCGGTAAAACGTTTAAATATATCGGTTCCAATTACCTGAATTAAATGGCAGAATTGGATTCGATGTTCTACTTTGAGCATCCCTAATTATCACCAATTTAAGTAATTATTCAACAGATGTATGAAGCTTGAAATTTTCCCTGAACGCTTTAAGGGGGTACATCTATTCCAATATTTAAAGGTTGCCTAATCTCAATTAGTCACCAATTTTTATTGACCAATTTTTCATTATCTGCAGTATCAAACATTATGGCAGAATCTGCCGACTTTGCGACTACGCGGGCTGAGAAATCAGTGAGAAAACTATAGAAATCGGTGCAAACAATTTTTTTTTCCCATTTTCTAGAAAACATTTGTAGGCCCAAGGGTGCTGTATAAAAGTTACACTTTGCTAAATGGTTTGTTTCTGTCATAATGTGTACCGGAGCAAAACATGTCATCTAATAACTGGCAAATTATTTATGTGATTTATTACATGTTTGCACTGGTCAGAAAAAACGCCCTGGAATTTTGAAAGTTTGGCGTCCATATAAGTAAGGGTGTAAATCTGTTCAGCCCAAAGGTGCTATGCATATTATGGCATGTTGCGATGTGTGACTCATAACCTTGGCAAACAATTTTTTTATTACATTGGACTATAAACGCTGTTATTTCTAGAAATATGCTATTGTGTACCTGAGGTGTCATGTATTTATTTTAACAAAAAAATTTGACAATTTATCCAAATAAACACTATTTTTCGTGCTTCACACTTTAAACTAGTTTTAAGTTGCTTTGGTTTGGAGAAGTTTCTCAATTAAAAGCTTATCTATGTAGGGCGCAGTGGCGTATCCAGGAGGGTTTGGGGGTTCCGACCCCCCTTTTCGTAGGTGATATTATCGCTTTGTCAGGGTTTAACTCATCGTCCGAAGCGGCAATATTTTTAATGTAATTAGGTCACGAATCTTAAGCTAATGGAAAACCAAAATCAACCTCAAATCGCCTTTTTTATCTCTTGTTTGGTTGATAGTGCAGTATATTTGTTTTCGCCTTTCGTTTTCGTTCGGGTCGGCTTTAGAGTAGTCCCGTATATGGAACTTAGGAAACTGTGCTGCTATAGTCTATACATGGTCTACCAAAATCAATCACACAATTCACAGTCTTTGTTTAAGTTTTTCGCTTGAAGTTAAGGAATGCACACTAAGCGGTTACCATGCATGTGTTCACTTTGCTTCTTAAAGGTTCAGTTTTGCTGGCCGTTAATTGGGTGTGTCTAATTAGTTCTAATGACGTCTTTACAATCACTATTTTATGACATCATACCCGTTCCTATTTTATAATGTCATTCATTATTGGCGAACAAAATAGGGAAATTACCGAAGTTTAAATTTCGGGCCCCCCCCTTTTTGATTTTTTAGATGCGCCCCATATAGCGTTACTTTACAGATAAACAATTTTTTTCAATATAAAACTTGTAGATTTCTCATTTGCGACAACATATAAAACAGAATAAGTGGTGCTATTGCTGGTAGATTTGTAAATAAAAACTTGACAATGGTATGTGCGAAGCCAATTACCATGTCTTATTAAAAGAGTCCGCCTGCAAAACCTAAAGCCAGCTGCACAAGTTGCACACTCCGGTTGTATGATGATCCATGTTGTATTTTCACAGAAATCATCTTTTTTGCATGCTTACATTGAAGCATGTAAACAAGGTACCAGCACATGTTAAAAGGCATGTTGAGGGAAGAAGATTTCTGAAAGCCAAAGCAAGATGTATGTAAATTATTGAAAATCAGATTTAATATGTTCAATTTTTTTTCTAACCATAGAGTTTGTTTAAAGGGGAAAATTGTCAACAAACAAATGAAAAGTTTGTACCCACGCCACATCTAAGTCGCCAGCAGAGCAAACACAATGATGGTAAGTTGGATAAAAAAGTTAGGACAGTTTTTACCACTTCATCTTGTATTATGTGTTATCTTATTATACATAAGGTAATTTTCTTAAATTCAGTTTTGTTTACCCAAGCCAAACAGCACATGCATGAAAACTAAGTGAAAAAGAGCCCTGGGCCTAATATAATATTCACCAGAAAATAAAACTTATTTTTTGCACCATCAATACAAATGGTGACATTAAACAATTCACATAATCCAATTTTACACACAAATACAAATTCAAGATTTTCTCATCAGGGTGTCTAAAAAATGCTCTGCACGCCCACATGTAGAAATCACAAATTTGTTGGGTTTAAGTCAATGTTGTTTGTTGAGCAAGAGAGTAATGTGCTTCAAAGAATGCAAAATTACTTTTGGCTGTAATGCATTACTATGTAACTTGACAATTACACTGTAAAATTAACCTTCAGTAACTTGGGCATATTTTTTCAAGGCCAGTGAGAGAGTGTTACTCGTGCAACACTTTAAAGAAAAATTGAAGTATTTACACATTACACGTTTTCTGCTAACTCAATAACACTTTATTTGCACTAGATAATGGTTTAATGAAGGTTATCAGCAAGTAATTAGTTGCCTGAAATAATGCAAACGCCACCCTACATGATGGGTAATAAACCTAAATGTTCGCCATAGCGACAGTTCTTAATCCAAACATGCCACCTGTATGTGTAATTAGACTCTACCCTCTGTGGTTAAACAATGCATTTTAAAATAAATCATAGCAGTTAAAATTACCCAATAAAATGGATAAATTGAATTCAGTGAAAGCCTTATGGACTCAAATCCTAAGGATCTGTTATTCTGCACATCTCTACCTACAAAACAAACAAATTAATTGTGTTAGGTTTTTTTTTCTAGGTGCTCAGAGGATGGAAGAAGATAAAGGACAGGAATCCGATGACAGTTATTCTGATCTTTATCCAGGTAAATAAAACAGAGCATTCTATTGTTAAACATTCCATTTACAATGAATCAATGTCGCTTGTCATGGGTTCCATTAGATGTTGAAAAACATTATGCATATATTACTATACACATTAAATAAGTAGGCTACTTTGGTTTAATACTAAAACACTGCTACCTAACCTAATACTTGGCATGGATAGCAAAATTTAAACTAGACATGAATTTAAGCTTTTAAAAACTGACAATAGTCGTGAAGTCCAGTGCATTAGCTTTGCTACTGCTGACCTAGTTTTATTCAATTTATTAGTGCTAGATTTTTTATTTCTTGTTTATAACATAAAACTTTTTTTACTTATCTGTAGTGATTCTCAAGTAGTTCTTGAGATTTAATATGGTAAAAGCACTCTTATTCAACCCTTTGTTTCCTTTGTTTTTACTTACACACATCTTCCATTCGAGCCATTAGTTTGGATACCCACAAATTTATTTAAGTAAAATATTGTAAAGATTTAGTATGCAACTAAGTATGTCAAAGGTGTTCTTGAATAGTAGGTTTCAATCTAGAACGACAAATCCAGAACATTTAATTGCAGAATATTACTGATTAGCAAACTTCTATTTGGTGACTGCATGAATCTTAGTTACCCGTTATGACAAAACAGCAACTTTTCGCAAAGCAATTGGGTAAAATAAGTATAATGTAATACAAAATTAAATTATAAATGTTTTCAATTCTAAACAATGATCAGTTACAGCCATTTATAGCAAGGAAATATAATGCATAAATACATAAAAAAAAAATTTTAGTTGTACTGGATTTATTAATTACCAACGTTTACCCAATTATTTTAAGTTTTGTTCTTAAACACGAAATTAGCATGAATCACTCCAATTCTAATTAATATAAGCCATGTCTTTGTATTGTTTCTGCAATATGTTCCAATTTTGCATAAGTCATTCTCAGAAAAATTTCGATAAATCTAACCATATAAAACTGCTGCTGTCAGCAACCCAATTTGGGGTATTGACTCATAGGTTGTGAAACACCACCCCATCCGTCAGAAATCAGTGCAGTTCTAAGCAAAAAGGTCTACGACAATCAGTGCATTCAAAGGATCAAAAAGTCCGACTTTTAGACTTTGAGGTCTTGGACAATGCACTAATTTGCATTAAGAAATGTGCATAAGAAGATTAAGTTTAACAATACTTGACCTAACCAAACCCAAACGCTAACCAGCGCCCTAACCCAAATAATGTGCGATAATTTAATAATTATAACGCTTCAGGCCCCAATACCTCAATTTGTGACGTAATAATCTTAAATACAATGGACGAGAAACTATCTTATGCCCATCCGAGTATGGGCTTTTTTCCCTAGCATTTAAAGAATTATTAAAATAACGCACATTATTTGGGTTAGGATTCGGGTTAGCGTTAGGGTTTAGGTGGGTCAAGTGTTATTAATCCTATCTCATACTTTTTGTTACCTTTTCTGAACTTTTAATGAATATTTTCAATTTATCTACGCCGGGAGTTTACCTAAAGGTCCAAATCAGTGCATTGCCACGACCTCAAGGTCTAAAAGTCTAGACTTTTCTGCCATTGGATGCCCTGATTGTCGTAGACCTTTTTGCTTAGAAATGCACTGATTTCTAACGGATCGGGTGGAAACACTGTGTTAAGCAGTCAAATTATATGCTGCAAAGAATACAAAGTTATTTTTAACAGCCTTGCATTAATTACTTGACAATTACATTGTGACGTAACTATGTCAGATATTACGCGAGAACGTTCTCTGAAACTTGCTGTTATTTCAAGCTAAATTCGAATTTCTGTGCCAAGGGCAGGCGTCATGTAACCCTATAAATTGAAAGTTTGGCCAATTCAATCTATGTAAATGCAATTTTTTAATTGGATTATGCATTAGCGCACGGGTTGGCTACAGAACAACAGGTGTTTTAAGATTAAACGTTTTATGTTGTCATGTTTGAGTCATCCATGACAACTTTCACGTTCCCCGAAACAAAAATCCTGGATCTGGCCAATTTGATGGCAAATATAGGAGGAAGAAAGCAATACTGAGCGAAAATTTTAGGGTTCGACGAAAGCTTAAGTATAATAACATGGGAGTTCGACAGGTGGTCAAAGGTTAAGAACCACTATTCTAATTTCTAGCTTATATAGTCAGAGGCCGAGCGCATTTTACGATATACTACTTTTGCAACTTAATTCAATTCATCAACTTATTTTTGGCAATCGCCAAATTTCTGCACCTGCTATTAAACATTCGCGGGTCACCCAATAACGATGATTGAAACTTAATAATGATTAGGCGAAGGTTGCTTTTTGAGCTGCATGTTTCCCTTCGGTTTAAATACTCACATTACAGGCAATAGGTTTGTTATATCAATAAACTTTACGCAGTTATTACAACTATTGTTTTTCAGAAAAATACTTTGAACGCTTAACTTTGTCATCAGATAATGAGGAAAAAAATGAGAAGAAAACTAAACCTAAAAAAGTCTTGAAAAAAAGGAAAAAAGTTGTAGGCAAGTTGGCTTTAAAGCAGGAAGTTAACAAAATAAAACGAAAATCTGGGTTAAAAGAACGAGACAATCTGACGAAGAAACAACGTCTTTCATCATTAAAGAAATCTCAAAGTGGAGAACTTTTGACTTTTGAATAAATCCACTGTGGATGAACTTCTGAAGAGGCAATGACGTACTCCCAATAAAAGTAAAGTTTAAATACATTTGTCGCTACCATGCATTTAAATTTATGCCTATGAAATACATTACAACGAAAAAGTAAATAAATGATCGATAGAGGGTTCAAAAAGAGCACTCAAACCACAAGACGTTTTAAAAGCAATAACTATAGCGCAGTGGTTTTTAAATTATTAATACCGCCACTCCTAATTTTTTGGGGGTTTTCTCATGAACCCGAGGTAGGCAAGAAATTTTAAGAGATGACGTTGTATTACAAATAGAAATCAAATAAATCTGCTGTTTCCGATCAAAAAATGTAAGTAGAACAGAAAAAACAATGTTAGGTGGAATTGGTTTGTCAGGTGGCACTAAATAAAGACAAATTGTATTGTATTCTCGACAAGTTTTCGCACAACCCGTGCTTAATCGTGTCAAGTTAAAAATGAAAGTTATTAAAGTTTATGTGGCTGTGGATATGTTAGACGTCCTCTTTCTTATCGCCTTTTACTCGCGCTTGTGCTTAAGAACGTTTGAAGCAAACCTTTCTTCTACACACGCGAAACAAACACGTTATAATTACTAATATCAATTCCGAAGCCCGCTCGCTACACTTCCATTCACCACATAAGTTTTATAATGATTTCAACAAAACGTTTTTTGGTTTAAAATTATGTTTTCTATTTGTTAAAAAAAGTTTGTGTTGTTTGTAACAGGAACATTTAATTATTATGATTTCTTTAAAGTAGAGAAAACGTTTTCTTTTCCGTTAGGAAAAAGTCTCGAAGTGGTTTTAGCAATAAAACGTATTTAAATGTCTCTTTATTTGGATTGCACTTATTTGTTGTTTTTTTTTAAAAAAGCGTGTTTTGCAAATTTGATTATTAGAACTTCTAAACATCTTTAGACTAAACAATATTCCAAATTCTCTTGTATTTCTAAAGACGCCGAAATACGTTTTTAAGATTTTTTTAAAGTTCGTGTTCTGCTATGGTTAAATTATTTCAAAACCGGTTTATAAAGTTCCGGTTCCGATAAAATAGGAGATGTGTTAAACCAGGGGTGCCCAACCTTTTAGCTGGTGACGGCCGCATTGACGGTCTTTATTTATCTCACGGCCACCAGAACAATTTATTTAGAGATGACGTCGGAGAGAATCATAACGTGGCGTCATAGAACAATTATTCTTAAACATGCTTGTTGTTGTCTAAAGATCTTATGCATAAATATAGAACTTGTATATTTCAACAGGTGAGACATGACCACCGTGCTATCTTACTCCGCTAAATCGAAACGAGTACAAACTGCCATTGCAATTTAAGGAGCATACTGTCAGGTCGCTTATAGATTTATTGTACATTCACATAATTCAGCATAGTTCGCAAACACGTCTCGCAAGTAAGACATGCATCTGTTGACTGTAGTGTTTTATCCAGCAGTAGCGTGACACTATATAGCACAAAAGCGACTGCGATGGGAATTAATTGAGTCGAAATACCGGCTGGATTTGCCAGAACGGCAACGAAAGGAAATGAGTATCGAGGTGAAATATTTAACACTTTACCAGGCGAACACGCTATAATTACAAGCACAAATAGACATGCGTTGTTCCTCTACATCATTTCCCTACTCCCTGGAAAACGAAAAAGGTCTCGAGCAGTTCGTTGGGCTGCGCTTCTTTAAAATCTTCACAGGATCCGATCACGAGTCGACCAGCAACCGCAGAACATCGGACATTTGTGCAATATCGATCCGTATTGGCAATCGTGGTGTTCACTAGAGCGAAAAATGTTCATGAATTCCTTGTCTTGGCGGCCAACGAACAACTCCAGGGGTAGCTGATTGTGCGACACGATGTAACGTCTGAAATAGTACTTGCAAGGCACAATAAACAAACAATGCAAAACACCTTTGAATAGCCTATAATGCAGAAAATTATCGTCTTAAAACGCAGTTCGAATTCCAAATCGCAAAACTGTAGTTAGTGCTTAGACTTTTTTGCTCTAGAATATCAATTAAAAGGGGGTAAGGTGTTAATCTCAAAAACGCGAAAACAAATTACATCGCCTAGTCCACATTAAATGGGTTCCCTAAATGGCAGACATAATAACCTTGGCGCAAAAGGTCATTCTAGAAAGTTACTCTCTGCATACTGCTAATAACTTCATGTGGGCTACATGACGGTTATATCACACCGTCTGAAAGGTAAATGAGGCATCAAAGGCCTTAAAAATCATGGGCTTATAATACCCAGAGCATGCTCGCTTGCAGTCACAAATGAGAAAATCTCGCGTTATGTTGGGAATTGGCAACAAGGTTTGGCCTTCTGCTCTGTTTTCCTTTTAATAAACCATAACGGTTAAGTGACGCAGGGATTTCAGACAAAGTGATCAGGTTATTTTGGGTGAGATATTAAACATCAATCACCATAACACGTGACCAGAGACAATAGCCGCAGTGGCCTTGACACTTTTGAAGTAACGACTTCTGTAAGTGCTGGTTGAGATAGAATCTATCCATTTATTGGTTTTGAGACTAGATATCACGAGAAGTACTAAACCTCGATCGTAATATTTTCACCTTTAATACTTACCAAAAAAGGCCATAATTTTGCAACAATAACTATAACAGTCTTGCGTAACTAACAATTTAAAGCGTCAAACGATTTTTCTCTGCATTACATCTAATCAAACATCAAATTGACAAGCAATAACGCTGGCATAAACTTGGTAACAAACGTTTCAACGAATCATAACTGATCGGCGTAACTTAAAAATACTTACAAACGAGAAACTGCGCTAGCAAACCAAATTAATTCATACTTTCTATGCAACCTGACAGTATGCATAAAATTTCATTCAGAAGGATTTATTTGCGTGTTGTTATCACGTCGGGGTCACCAATGTATATTTCAACGGGTGAGACATGACCACCGTGCTGTCTGACTCCACTAAATCGAAACGAATACAAACTGCCATTGTAATTTAAGGAGCATACTGTCAGGTCTCTTATAGATTTATTGTACATTCACATAATTCAGCATAGTTCGCAAACACGTCTCGCAAGTAAGGCATGCATCTGTTGACTGTAGTGTTTTATCCAGCAGTAGCGTGACACTATATAGCACAAAAGCGACTGCGATGGGGATTAATTGAGTCGAAATGCCGGCTGGATTTGCCAAAACGGCCACGAAAGGAAATGAGCATCGAGGTGAAATATTTAACACTTTACCAGGCGAACACGCTATAATTACAAGCACAAACAGACATGCGTCGTTCCTCTACAAACTGAAGTATAGTCTAATCGCGCGAAAGGCCCCCCAAAAATCGTTTATTGGGCTTTTAAATGTGACACGTGACGCAGCTGACCGACTGGTCGTCAAAACGGCGCGCATGCAGTTCCAGGGTGGTACCCAGTTCATTGACCTGGGGCACCGGGCCTACTACTGTCTGTGGTTTATGATCATATCTTTTTTGGTTTTTGTGATTACCGAAATACGGATTTTGTTTGTGTCCGGCTTTGTTATTCTCAATGCATTCTCTCTCAATTTGCTCAATAACAGTTTAAGAATCACTCACAATCTTATTTAGTTATACAAGGCTTTCTATAATAACTGCTCAACCTGTCCCATAGTTGTGCCTTAATTCCTTTCACAACTCACATAACACACGTCTGCTCAGCCGTTAATTATGTATCATCAATTCCTATTTTATCTTTATGTGACATCATAATTCAGATTGTTACGAATCTTCTATACTGCTTTTTGCATCGATCAATCAATGATATCAACTTGTTTCAGCGCAGATTGATCTAATTAACTGCGCTCCCTAAAGTCGTAAACATTTCTAATCTGCATTTAGCATATCAACCATTAACGCATGGCAGCCATAACATGCTTATTAAAATACTTGTTTACGGCCGCATAATTATTCATGGACGGCCTCCGGTTGGATACCGGTGCGTTAAACTTATCAACGTGAAGAATAACAGAGTTGTAACTCACAAATAATCTATATTACGTGACGTATTAAAAAAAAGCAGCTTATTATTAAATTATTTAAAAAATAGAAAAGCCACGTTTTAGCAAATATTCATTTTTTCATTCAATTCTGAGCCTTACATAACTTGACCTTGAGAAATAAAAGTTATGACGTCATGCTGGATTAAACCGCGTTATTAATATGTTCGGTTAAGGTTTAGTTTCATTTAAAATATTTGGTTCAATTCCGGTTCGGTTCCTTCAATCTTGCAAAGTTCAGGTTCGGTTACAGATCGAAAAATATCGGCCAAAAACCGGTTCATAGATTTCGGCCCACTCCCTGCTTACAGGTGTGAACGACAGAAAGAATTTTATCGTTTCTTTGGAGCTATCACTTCGTTCAGTTTCATTCGTTTCGTCTTACCTCGTTAGACAGTTATGAAGACGAATGGCTTAACTTGTGATCTGTTACCCTGTAAGCGTATTTATTTTTGGACGATAATTTATTAATACGAACCCCACTCAACATAAACTGGTAGCCGAGTGGCGTCATTTTTGAAGAGTAGGTTTAAAGGTTTTACCCAATGTGAGTGTTACTTCCGGAAATGATCACTTGGAACTTTTGAGGTGCTTGCTTACCTTTTGGTAAGCCTGTGCTAAAAAAAATAGGGCTACCATATTTTCAGCACCCAAAACTAGTACATTTTTTGCCTGCAAGTAAAACGAAAGTAGAATTGTTACGTTTGAGAAAAAACGTGCCATATCCACAAGTAAAGCATTTAGCTTCGAACTTATTACGTTCTTTTCTGAAACAAGGATACTTCTGTCGTAGCTCATTAGTAAACAGAGTTTTCCTCTTTAGCATTATAATTTATAGCTTATTTTGCTTTATTGTTGTCTGAATTTAGAGAATAATAAAGAAAAATGAAAGCATCTGCTCAGAACCACCTGTATGCTATATAGATCAACCGGGGTGCACCAAAATATGCATGGGGTGCACCAGTACGAAAAGGTAAGGGTGCATAACAAAATTTTAATGAACGAATAATATTTGACTTCTTAAGTTTGTTTCAATGCTGTTTTATGACATACAATAGTACTCTCTAGCTGCCTGCAGCCATAATCTAACTCTCATCGACAGTTCGGCAGATCCGCCCGGTTTAATTGACCTATATGATATTGATATGCATAATGATTTTTCATATCGCTATTTACATTAGTTCAACAACTTTTAGGGTTCACCAAACCAAAAAAGGTTGAAGAGCACTGCTATAGACCAGTGTTTCTTAACCGTTTTTCATCCGCGCCCCCCTTTGTTAATTTTCCTATGCCTTGCCCCCATAGTGAAGTTTGTTGTCGATCGCGCGAAGCGCGAAAAAAATTGGTTGAATTGGCGCTAAACTGTAAATTCAAAAGCTGATTGAGACAAATGTGTTGTGAGGACATTTACTCCACCGTTGTAAGGCTGTGATGTCGAGCGCAAATATAAAAACATTGCTTTATCGTGTTTCAAAAGATGTGACAACACACAATACAACGGCATATTGCAAAAACATAATCGATTCGCGCAAAAAAGTATCCAATTATTATAAAATATGGATGAAAAATAGTCCGAACGCGGATGACTTTTATCGTTTATCTATGAGTTAGCAAAATTAGAATTAAATAGGTCCGTTAAACCCTCGATGATTTGAAAACATGCAATGGCACTCAAAGAGACTTTGTGCGAAAAAAAAGTTGACAAAAGTCGGAAATAACAGGGTTTGTACAGCGCTGTAGGAGTGGTGAACAACCCAAACAAAACCATTAAAAAAAATTAAATATTAACTTAGAGCTCGCGCCGCCATAAGAATTGCTTGGACCCCCCCTACCAAACAGTAATTAACACTGATAGTAGGCTAGGCCTAAAAACTCGCACCTTTGCTTTATTAATGGGCCTTTTTAAATGTGAGGTTCTGTTGCCATTTATTTTGGGCGCAATGTTTGCAATAACAAACAAGATGATAGGTCAATTTGTTGGAAAACCTGTTTTAAACCAGCGATTCAGCATGTTTCATGGCTACAGTATTTATTTGGAAATAAATACAACGTAGTAAAAGTCTTGTTAAAAGTATACAAGCAACTAACTCGAAATGCGAAAAAAGAGGACACTTGGACATTTTTGAGCGTCCTCGGAGGACCATTCAGTTTTCTCAAGAAAAGAGGACATATGGTAGGCCTAGCTAAAAAATACATTCACGCACCAAATATGAGGATTGTCACTGCGAAAGAATGAGGTGGTTCGGACCCCTCCCCTCTTTTCTTAAGTCAGGTTATCGTGTTTTTGTTCGTATTTGTCCGCTTTTACTCACCGTCCGCGAAGCGGCAATGTTTTTAATGTAATTGGGTCATGCGTCTTAAGCTAATGCTAAACCAAAATCAAACATTTCTTGTTTGGTTGACCGTAAACGCAGGATATTTGTTCTCTTTCGCCTTCTCGTTATTCTTCAGGTTGACTGATTAGCAAGGGTATATTCCACAAATGACAAGCTAAGTCAAGCCTTCCTTTTTTCTCGCTAAAAATGTCGCGTTAGGCTAAAGCTAAACAATGGCATTTTTTTAACCTGAAACAGGTTCTCTTAAAACAGGGGTCGGCAACCTACGGCCCGCGGGCCGGCCCGCCAATGTTATTCATCTGGCCAGCCGACTCGTTGACAAACTAAACACGGGTCCATTTCAAATAATTTATAACTATTTTAACTACGTAATGTGGGAAAATTTTTCGCGCTTAGCGCGAATGATCTTTGTACGTCCGGTTCGTCTTTTCAACAAAAAAAAAAAAATCGCGCTCGCTTCGCTCGCCAGGTGCTCCCGGCCACGAAAAGATTAATAAACACGTAACTAGACTAACTGAAACGGTTATCGCGTTTACTTGATGTACTTTTATTACACATTTTATATGTAGTATGGATGTCGACGTGTGAACTAGACTTTTAAACCAAACAAACGCTTTTTTGCGCTTTGCGCCAACAATTTACTGCCTTCTTAAACGTAATTAGCCTAAACACGTTTTTAAGTGCAACAAAAATATCCGAGGCCTGCCTGAATAAAAGTTGTTTTAACATTTTAATAATACAAATCGAAGTTGTTTTTGTGCAGCCCGCAGAGACCTTTCTGAGTTTCGTTTTGGTCCGCGACTAGAAAAAGGTTACCGACCCTTGTCTTAAAATATGTCTAATTTGACTGTTTAAAATCGCCCTTTTTATGTAACGATTGTTACCGCAAAATTATTCTTTATTCTTTAAGCATGTCCTAAGACCACGTGTTTAGTGTGTAATTGACACGTTGTTACGCTAATCTTGGCATAATAACACTCCGAAAAAAAAAACGATATTTGTTTAGTATTGCAGGTAACGAAAGGCGTGCTTGTCTAGGTTTGCCATATTTTTAAACGCGAAATCCCTGACAGAATTACTACGGTTATATTGCCAACTCCAGATCAGGGGACGTCACAAGTTACAAAATATGCAAGCAATTTTGTAACGTGAAATACATTGGGCACTTGGTGAAAGTTAGTTTACATCGTTCATGCTGTGCCATGTTTTCTTTTGAAATGATAAGTAAAATTTATCTTGAAACGTAGAATTTTGCTTTGCGTTTCGAGGAGTGGAATTTTAGTACTAGCGTCGAAAAGCACTGTTTTACTGAAACACCGCTAATGGAGTTAGCCGGATTCGCGATTTCCGGCCTTTACCAAAAGAGATTGAGTTGGCAATTAAGCCTTGTAAGCCAGGCACGCCTTGGCGTAAGGTTACATATGAACAAGCTATTTTTTAGATAGGGTTCAGGTGTCCTTACGCTAATTTTGTATCCTTGTTAATTAGAAAGTTTCTGCACTTATTTGCGCAGATTGGTTCATGAAATAAAGTAATATAATGCAGACGTTGCAGTGTACACTGGAGATTAGTCAATTTGACTGGCTTGTGTTTTAAAAGTATTTGCGAATCCGTTTCTAGAAACGCTGTTTGTTTAAGTGAGGGAAATGCGGTTAGAACACAATCGTAGAGCGCCTTAAGGAAATCGCTTGATTTCCGCTTTTTTTACTTTTTAATTAGTGTTGCATTCGGGGAGCACTAAAGTAAGCGATGCATTGAAATTATTTACATAAAATATTTAAGACATTACAAACGTGAGTAGGGTTTACTCCTAAAGTCGCGCTTAAAGACTTACACGAATTGAAACATATAGTTAGCGAGTGAATGAATTACTATGCTTTTAAGTACTTCCGACTCGCGTGCAGCGTAGCCTATACAATTTAGAGTTTCCTGAACTGAAACTCAAACGCGTGAATTGTTTTCAACAATTTGGAAACTATTCAAAATGAAGTCTTTTTGATATATGCATGATTTGCAAAATTCGACACTTTTAAATGGTTTAAGAAAAAGTCGCATAAAAATAATTTACAGACCTTTCAGTCGATATTTTTACTTATTATATATATATAATTTTATTTTTATTTTAAAATTTAATAGATTTTTCACCTAATAAACTAGGCAGAATCAGTTATTGTGAAATCCATGATTCCAAACGGTGGTGATGTCTTTATCGGCAACGCTTGTTTATATTTTGTGTTCCGTATTCCAAGCAAATGTTTGCTGACGAGATGGAGCGTCTTTTGACGTATCTTTCGACGAAAGCAATTCTTCCAAAAGGCTTCTTGCAAGTGTCAAACATAACAGTTTTTAGGCGGTCGTTTGTGGTTGGTCCGTACAGATTAAGGCACATCTTTTCTTGAGCTTCGTTCGTCACTCGCAGGGCATCATTTTGTAGAGGTGGTTGATAATGAGTACTCATTTAATAGTCTTTTGTGCCTCGGTGTATCAAACTCACAACTGCAATGTAGATACTGCATTCAAATTGAATTGTTCATCTTCTGCTTCATACTTCTAATATGCTTCGTATTAAACCTTAGCTCAGAAAACAATCACTCGACCTTGCAGCAGCAATATTCTGTTTATTAACTGGACAAGACTGATGTATATTCGCTTAACGCTTCTGCTTATATATGTGAGAATTTTGCATGAACAACAAAAGGACGACACGGAAAAGCGGAAGTGATTCAGAACCCGAAGCCTTTCTGGCACCGGGAACTGTAACAGTAACCCGTTCACACAGGTGAAAAACCTATGACGGAAATATGTGTCACGATATTACATTATTCACGTGTGAAACAGCCAAATGCTTTGTTCTCAGAGTGACAGCGGGTGTTTGGTAAAGGCAAGCACGATTTACAAATCGCCAATCATTACATTGTAAAAAGAACACAACTCAAATAAACGTCTTAAATACTCAATAAAACATCTTAAATGACCGCTGTTGCTACACTACTTTGGGCCGCGACAAAAAAAGTTTGCCGACCACTGCACTAAGGTTAGGGTTGCCAATTTTGTCAATGGAAAATAAAGGACAAAAAATAATATGCATATGTTTTATATATATATATATATCCTTTTTGACAAAATATTTAAACATAACCATTATGGTTGCGTTACATAACTTAAAAGTAACAAAAACACGTATTTTCCTTTTTAACAATTTCAAAAATGGTAATTATGAGTTTATGACATGCATGGAATAACACAAATAAGAAATACATTATAGAATATTCATTTATTCGTAGTATATTTGTAACTATTATTTTTTTAAATTATATTTTTTCTGAGATTTTGCTGTCTTAAGTAGCACAGAATCTTGTTTGATCTTCTCTGAAAATTCTTGACATGTGTTCGCGAAATTGAAATATATAAAAAGCTCATTTTTAATTAGGTCAACTGAGCATCTATTTCGTTCATCTCGCCATTTTGAGGACATGACACTGAATACCCTCTCGCAATATGCAGAAGTTCCAGGAATAGAGAGTACGTATGAAACGATTTTGAATATATTCATCTTTTTTTTTTTTTTTTTTTAGTGCAGAAGTAGCCTTAGCGACAGAATTCTTTTCGATACCCATGCAGATGAGGCTGGATGCTATCGTAAGCTTGAACAATGCACATCCCTTGAATTCCCTTCTTTATTTAGAATCAAAATTTTGCCCAAACGGGACCACACGGTACTTTTGGGAGCTAAAGGCTTAACTAAGCACTTCTAGTCTTTTATGATGGCATTATCTTGTAGCTGTTTACTCTCAGTAACATAATAAAGGACTGGAAGAAGTCTTATTGTCTTAAGCGCAACTCAAATTTGACTATACTGTTTGGCAGCGATAAAGAAACGCTCTAAACAAAACCTAGAAATTAGATTCCAATGGCACTGCCGCACAACGCGACAAACCACACACCACAGCTGCTAACTGTCAACTGAATCGGATCTTTACGCTTTAGTAACGATTTTATTTGCTTCGGTAGCTAGTAAGGCATTTTCACATACATGATACATGCTCTTGATTTTTAATAGATATTCTAAATAATAACGTTTTTGAATGAAATCTAGTACAAAAGATCAAAATAAAGGACATTTGGCGTCCTTTATGAATGTCAAAAAGGACAAGGACAAAAAAGGAAAATAAAGGACTGTCCTTTGTGATAAAGGACGGTTGGCAACCCTAACTAAGGTGTTAGCGGTTTCGACGCACAATTTTGCTTTGCTTTTTTCAGGTTCGCTTTTGCTGGAGATTTTTTATGACGTCTTCAAAATCAATATTTTATGACGTCATACCCGTCACTATTTTATGACGTCATTATTCATTAACGTCAGACGTAAAATAGGGGAATTCCAAAAGTTGAAAATTAGGGACCCCATTTTTAATATCTGGATATGCCCCTGTTTGCAAGTTCCCTTTCATTATTTGGTTTAGGGTGAGGGTGGTTTAAGTATTTTATATTTATTGTTAATTTTGCTTAACCTACCCAAACGCTAACCAAAATAATTCTCATTGTGTTAGACCAGCGCGCGCCGATTCTAGACAAGTTTTTGTAGAGCATGATCACGAGCCTCACATTTTACCATCGGTTTACCAAACCTCGAAATTCGCACTACTTTAACCGGATCTGCGAAATTACAATACGATTTATTGCTAGAGCTGTTTAATGTACTTCTAAGCGTAAAGAATGACAATGAATGCAAGGACGTTGATAGAACAAAGCAAATTTTTCTTAAAACTATATGTGATTATAGAAATCATTTTGAACAATAGGCTACTGACGGGCGTTTAAATATTACCGCGATCGCTTATGAATTTTAGGATCGGTTATCGACTCAACTATCACCGAGTCATGTGTGGCATCGTTGGAAAGGTATTATCAAGCGCTATGCGATTTTGTTGGTCTCTAGTTGCGTAAATTGATTTTTGAGTCTTATTTGGTCGGATGTTGGTGGGATGAAAAACTCGATATTACGCATAACAAATGTTAAATTTGAAATATTTTCAACATTAAATTTTTTTACTTTTTTTTCTCTCTGTGGCATTATAAGGTTTGTAGAAATGTCTTGATGAAATTTCGTTCACTTGCACTTTGAATTGGGCAAGTGACGGGCGTTTAAATATTACCGCGATCGCTTATGAATTTTAGGATCGGTTATCGACGATAAAAGCGTATGGCCTCAACTATCACCGAGTCATGTGTGGCATCGTTGGAAAGGTATTATCGAGCGCTATGCGATTTTGTTGGTCTCTTGTTGCGTAAATTAATTTTTATTAAAAAAATTTTTTTATTATTATTTTTATTAAAAATTATTGCGAATATTACTTTTTAATATTAATATTTTTTTTAAATTTTAATTTTTTAATTTTTATTTTGTAAATATAGTTCATTCTTATTGTTGTGGTAAAATTTTTTTTCTCAAAAAATGAGGTTAAATATGTTTTTTTTGCCTTTGAAATTTCTTCGTATAGCTAGCGTGCTGGCTAGCTTTTGGTCTAAATTTGCACTATTGTAAACGGTTTTAGCAAAAACTAGTTTTGTGTTTTTGCAGATCCGGTTACAGTACTGCGAATTTCGAAGTTCGGTAAACGACAACCCAGGCAAATAGCCTCTTTCATAGACTTATCCGCTTCGATAGATTTCCGTCAAACAGTTTCTCCAAAAGAACCAAATTTACATGTGTTATGTTTGGGATTTCCCCTAATATGTGATATAGAATTTAAAAGAAGTTAAGGAAGAAAATACAGGGAACAGGCATAGTAAGCGGCTAAGCGCACCGGCACGGCGGCGCACACTTGCCAACACGTTATATTATCGAATTTACTAAAGAATTTTTTGTTGAAAGTACAAAATAGATTTACTTATTTGAGCAGTTTGCTGCCCATATTAGGGTTGTGTCGGTGCACATAAGAATTTATTTCCGTGTTTGCAATCCGACGCAGCGATTTTTACTTAGACGTGGCTATTTAACCGGTTGTTTTATTTAAAGCGGAAGAAGTTTTTTACCCCCCAAAAATGTTTTTGTTTTAATTTTATAATTTTGATTTTGAAAGACTCCCTTCTCTTTGGCGGTAATTGATTTTGTTATGGCATACAAAAAAATTAACCGAATGTGCAAAGCATAGTCTTTAGCTCTAGAATTGTTGTTGTGTTAGTTCTAGATTTGTTGTGTGTTTACAGTTTTACCTTGATTGGCAGCACCACGTATGACCTAATCGCAAGCAATCAATCAATCCATGATGCAAGCAGGGCAGGCTAAAAAACAACTAGCCTGCAGTGAGGTTCGAACTCACGTCCTCTGTTCATACAGGGACCGTCGCTCTACCAACTGAGCTACACAGGCTCAGAGAGGAGCCAGTCGAGCAAAAACATACGCCAATGCTTGCCACATTCTGTTAGTACAAGCAACCTTATATTGAAGGGGATCAACAGTAACCATATCAATATTCAATGAAACATGCACACATATATATGTGTTAACCACTGTGATATAGCTCTTCTGAAGCTGCTCATTGACAAACAATTATAGGGATTATACCTCTGACCTATATTGACTTAAAAAACAAAAGTATGTCATTCGCATGGGCAATCTGGGAGCTACCAGACCATGCTTCTCTGCTTATATAAACTATATTTATTTACTGTTTGAATTAGGTAAATAAAAAAAAAATTCGCTTAATGCAAAATCCGGACCCTAAGTATACATTTGTAAAACAATGTTGAGGTAAATTGTTTGTATATGTTTTACAATTTATAAGGCTGCTAAAATATGTGAAGAAATTTCAAAGAAATTTCATAAAAAGAAATGTGTTGACAACTGTCTTACAAAAATTGAAATCAGTAAAAGATCTTAAGGACATATAATCATTACAATCAATCAGTGGATTAAAGCTGTCAATTCTAAGACAAGTAATGCAAAAAGTTTTGGATATGAAAGTTCTAAGTAATTAAAACAATCCTAGTGAATGGTACATCAGTCAAGCTGTTGACAAAGTTTTTGTGTTTTGGTTGATGGCAGGGATTGCTACCATGCCTAAATAAAATGCCAAAAATCAACTAGAAAAAATTTGGAAAACGTAGCTAATATTTAAAACTTGCCCAAATGGAAAAAGTAATAAATCAATCAAAGAAGCCTTATGCAAACTATCGGATATTAGCTTATCGAATAAAGTTAGTGAATCAAACAACAGATTTTCTTTTATGAGGGCAAAAAAACTTGGTTTAACTTGCAAAGTCGGGGGTGGCAAAATATAAAAGTTGCAACTAAAATAGGCACACTAGTGACAGACAGTTTAAAAAGATGAACTTAATGAAAGCATGCTAAACTGAATTTTTTTTTCCGTTTTATATAACTACTTTTTTATATTAAAAATGGATAACAGACAGGAATAAAATTGCCAGATTTGCAAACAAGAATTTCCTTGTACAATTCATGGCCTGCAGGAGATCCCTTAAATAGGAAAATATTTCAACCTATTTTTTATTTATTCAATATATTATAGGTATCCAATCCTTGGTTAAGTTGGTATGAAACTGAAGCAAAGAATTTTTGTTCTATGTTTATCCATTTTTTTGATTGGATTTATATACATATTGCTTTCCACAATTCACAATGATAATTTTTTGAAAGAAGCTGTGTAAGTTTTATTATTGTACACCTAATTGAATGTTTATAGCTATATTTATATATAACCAGTTGAGTTTTGGTTCTATTTATAAACATTTTTTTTCCTAACCATTTTAACTGGTGCACCGTTTTTGCTTTCTATAACCTTGTCATTGTATGTTTCAGCAAAGATGGAAACTGACCACTGTTCAAAGTAAAATCCCAGGGGATTCCAGAACTTTAGGTTTCGAATCTAGAATAATTAATTCAGAATATTAAATGTTAGTATATTTTTTATTATATTATTTAACTTCTTTTTTTGTTTGAGGGAGGGATTATTCATATTGTACCCTACAGGGCCCACAGTCACAGCAATAAATCGCTATACAATTTGTTAACATGTGTATATTATAATAAAAAAATATTCTCCTAAAAGTTTAGCATTGTTAACAAAGTCTGTCAGTTTAAGCAGTTGTATAAACTGTATTTTTTTCATGTCCAGGTTGTTGCTTAAACCTAAAATTTTGCCCACATCGTGAGTACAATGCAACACTACACTTAAAACTATTTAACGTTATTATTGCCAGAACCAATACTGGACAATTACGCTGTGCATAACCTCACTGAATACTGGCCTAAAGTTCAACTTAAGTAACCCAGTAGCGCATCTTGTCCAAGGTCAGCACGTTTTACATGGGAATATTACTTTTGCGACTTAATGCAGTTAAGGAAACTGCGAACTGCACACCTGTCATTACAGTGCATGTTAGTCGTTGTCCAATATCGCTTGATTGACTTAATTATTAGGCGAAGGTTATTACACAATGCAAAGTAATTAGTCATCCAAAAAAACACTGACACTGCACTACAAGTCTACACTTTAGGTAAGCACTTTAAGCGTGCACTATAATGTGTCTCCGCAGCGACAGGTTTATCTAAACTTGCCACTCGCTTTTGTACAATTAGGCACAACCATGGACAATAAAGCATTAAATTTTTTTGGTTCCAATTACCGGAAATAAAGGGTAGAATTGGATACAAATCACATTTGGATTTGAATCCATGGATTCTAAATTCTGCATTGAACATCCCTACTGACCACTGCTGTCTAAACTACATTAAATCGAAACTGAACAATCTGCGTCAACAAATTACCTTGCCTTGCCAAAATTGCGTATTTTAAGAAACATCTGAAAACTTCTGTGTAGTTCTGCTTTCAGCAAATATAGCTCACAGCTAGGGATGTTCAAAGTAGTATGTAGAATCAAAATTGCATTCGTTTTCAATTCTGCCATTTATGTTGGTCATTGAAGCAGATATAATTTATTGGTTTCACTGCGGATGTTTGTGCCTAATTGTACAAACAAGAGTGGCAAGTTTAGATAAAGGCCTATGCTTACTACTTACGTTTAGTTATGTAGTGTGGCGTCAGTGTTTTTTGTTTTTTTTGGCAACTAATTATTTCATGTCTTGCTAAAACTATTTTTTAATACTCAAATTTCAATCAAGCTTTATGGGTCAAGCAACTAGCAGGAAAGCCAGGTGCAGAGAATTTTCAAGCTATTAAAATGTTTAGTTGCAAAAAAATTATTCCATTGAAAAACAGGCTGGCTTTGGACAAAATGCTACAGAGTTACTTAATGTCAACTTTATGCCAATATTTAGGGAGGTTATGCTCAGCGTAATTGTCATGTATTGGTTGCACATTACTGATAATAGTAACTTTGTATTCTTCGCAATACAGGTTTTTCAACAACCTCGTATTTGTATATTGTTTTCTGTTTTTGTTTAGTTTTTTATGGCAGGTGTGAAGAATGGTAAACATTTGAGAAATTATTTTTTATCAAAATATTCACATGTAAACAGAGTGTTTTGCGATTAGTTGCTGTCACTATAGGTCCTGTTGGGCCCCCAACAATAAATAATTACTAAAAATATACTAGGATTTGATATTCTGGATTTGTTATTCTAGATTCAAAACCAAATATTTAAAAATCCTTTGGGATTCTACTATAAAGGCTCCTATACACTGCACAACATAAATCTTAATTTAGAATAATTGAGTGTTTTTTACTGCTCTGACATTGGAACTTGTAGCGCAAAAGTGGTTTGGTTTGCTGGCTACTATGCTGACCAAGGCGTTGGGATGTATACTGCTGAGAAAAGAAATTGTTTATGTGAAAACAATTTTAAACAGGTTTCCTCTAAACAGCATTTTTACAGCAAACACAATATAACCAATGTACAGAGCATAACATTTAGTACAATCAAATCCTCACTAAACAAACCACATGTTAATGCTTACAAAAACATTGCATTTACTTCCATAGGTATCTATGGATTGTAATTATTAACCAAATTATGTGTCCTATATTATGTGCAGGGTGAGTGTCTACCAATCAGCACTCACCCAAGTAAGATACCACTTGCCAACAATGTTGCTACACCATCAAAAATTACATCCTATACCCAATGGTGGGATTCAAATTTTTGTCAGCTGGTTCTATCACAAAAGTCATATATTTCAGCTGATTATGTTACAAAAAGTCATAGTTTCCAGGAAATAATTAACGTAGTTGCAAGAATAGGATTCAACCCCAGGTTCCAGCAAATGTTGCTAACTGCGAACCGGCTGAATCCCATCACTGCCAACCAGGGGCGTATCCAGAAATAAAAAAAGGGGTCCCGAATTTTCAACTTAGGAAATTGCCCGTTTTTTGTCTGACGTTAATGACGTCATAAAATGGTTACAGATATGACGTCATAAAATAGCGATTGTAATGCGTCATAAGTAATATCAGAAACAGCCAATTAACGTCCAGCAAGAGCAAACTTTAAGATTCAAAACGCACACGTGCATCACCGTGACTCCTGCCATGCGCCAGCTGTGCAACCGCTTAATGTGCAATCATTAAATTCAGGAGAAAAAGAAAACAGGACGTGAAATATATGTGATTGATTTTGGTAGATCCATGTACGGGACTGCGCTAAATTACAAGCACGTCTTTCGCCACATGCAATACTAAACGAAGATCGTTTTTCCCGGGTGTTATTTGATTAGCGCAACATCTGTAAAAACGCCACTTCAATAGTTAATCTATTTGAGTGTTTTTAACTTTTTTAATTGAGTGCACACGTGGTGAGCGAAGCAAGCGCGATTTTTTGGGGATGAATAACGGCATTTCTTTTAAATTTCTTGCAAGTTTTATTATTGTCAAAAATAAAAAAAATGTTAAAAAATATATGTTGAATATTTTTGAATACGTTTTCCGTTTGTCCGTTACGCACTTGGCAGCCTTCCACGGCGCAACGGTAGAGAATCGCTGATCTAGTTCAAAAGACAGCATCAAAACGTAATAAAACGGATGTATGAAAGAACAGTCACGCGAAGCGCGAAAATTTTTCGCACTTATATAGAAAAATACTCAAAAAGTATTTAAAATGGACTCGTGTATAGTTTGTCGAACCAAACAAGAAACGAGAAAAATTATCCTGCGTTTACGGTCGACTAAATAAGAAACAAAAAAGGCGTTTTGCGTTTGATTTTGGTTTCGCATCAGCAAGACGCGTGACCCAATTACACTGAAAAAAAAACATGCAGCTTCGGACGGTGAGTTAAACCCTGACAAAAACGAACAAAACCCGATAATAACACTTACGAAAAGGGGGGTCCGAACGCCCAACCCGCCCTGGATACGCCACTGCTGCCAACAGCCAAACTAAAAAGCAACAGTCATCTCATGACTTGTACTTACGGCGCAACAATTCAATTTTTAGACAAACAATCACAAAAGGAAAATTACTACAATAATAAAAACTAACGCAATGTATAACTGATACGTACGACTTTGACCATTGCACATTAGAAAAAACAATCACATGAGCTACTTGGATCTCAAAAACCAATGTATGGAATAAGATGCAAAAAGCCATTGACAGTAACCACCAATGCTAACCAGTTCGCTGATCTCATAAAATTTCGAGAAACCTCAATTGTATATTGACCTATTGCAGTGATTCTCAACCTTGTATGGCTTATGGCACCCCTCAAAATAATAAACAGCTTTTCGGCACCCCAAGCAAATTTCAGTTTCTTAAAAATTCGCAATACCTATCGGCACCCTTGAGCATTAGAAAGGGCACACCAGGGCGCCGCGGCACTCCAGTTGAGAACCACTGATCTGTTGAATGCATAGTACTGTTTGTCATACATAATTCTTGTTCATTTAATTTTGGTAGAGAACAAACGTGAATTATTGTATTTAAGATATTTCATTACAGATAAACCAAATGGAGTCATAGTCTGATAACAAAAACCTATTTTACTAAAGATTCTCTTATTGATAATTATTGGTAATATGGAATTCTTCCACAGGGATGTGGAATCCCATATGTTATGCTTGATTTTTGGTAATAGATGTACTATTAATAATTTTTTTTTTAGTCAAGGGTCAAGGAAAAAATCAAACAAAAAATATCCTGCTGCGCATAACAAGATTCAGGTATCACAAGTTAAAAAAGGTGGAAACAACTTTGTTGCGAAAGAATTAAAAAGACTAAGATTAGACTTTCAAAGTGTTAATACCACTTCAATAGCTGACTCATTTGAGGTATTTTAGAGTAGTTTTTACCATCATTGATAATTATGTAATAAAAGTATTGCTTATTTGTCACAAGCATAAAGTTATACCTCTATAACCATAAAGTTAGTGGAAGTATAATTAATTACAATCTACAAGTGTGGTAACTGAATGAAACACCTAACGTTACCAAAAAGTTAAGTGGTTGGTTCCAGTGTTATTATTTTGATGTTTGGTGATGTAAAGTAGGCGATGTAAAGTATATCAAAAATGCGCAAGGCTAACCCAAATGATGTGTGACCAAAGAAAAAGTAAGAAGCTACTTAGCTGTGTGTTTAAATAGCTATTTTAATGTCATGTACCATGTCCTCATCATAGATCAGGGGTGGGCAACTATTTTTAACTGCGGGTCTCTTTTTCTATTTTTCTATGGTCTCTTTTTCTATTACCACTCTATGACGCGACCTTTTATAATGCAATAAACTGAGTAAGAGGTGGACGACTTATAACCCCATTGCCCCACCTTCTATATTCCCGGTTTTGTTTTCACATCTTGGTGGAAGCGTTTATCTTGCTCATCATTGTAGCTTTTGATTTTCTGGAAATCAATCCAAATGGATGTGCAAAACCAACGGTTTTACACTTATGAATTTTGAAAATGTGCAAAACCAAATTAATAAGTTTTTTGTTTTTGGGTAATTTTATTTTACCATAAAAGTTGCTCACAACCTTCCTGAAGGGTATCCAACCTATTTTTTTATCTTGAATTATGATTTTAATATATTCCTTGTCTTACATCAGCTGTAATAATTTTAACCCATTAAATATTTCTGATTTCAACTGTTTATTACTCAAGATATTATTTTTTTTGACAAATAAACTCAAAAACACCCCATGCTAATCCAGGCTTTTGACTTACTGCCCTTTAGCCCCAGCTTATTGTGAACTGTGAAGAGGTGGTAGCCAAACTTTTCACAATTTTTTTTTTCTCCCATATTAAATTATTTTCTCTTGGGCCTTTGCAGTAATACCCAATGCTTTTTTTCTCTTGGGCCATTTGCTCTTATTCCCAATTAGTTTTAGCTCTAAACTATTTCATAGACATAGAAATCAATTGGGTTAGGGAAAGTTTTATTTTCAACCGTTTAAATCCATTACAAGAGATGCTCATCTTTAGTGTACATATTTAAAATTGTGCCCTCATTGCCTTATTAGTTTCCATGTGTTTCCATACTCCTAAATAATGACAAAAGAACTTCTTGGCATTCCTAAGCAATCAGCAACAAACTTTTTCCTACGACTTCAATGAAAATGCTTCTATTTTTAGAGGCATTAAACTCCTCAATGACAATTAACTTGGCATATGTGAAGAGAACTGAGATCATAAGAACACAAAACTTGAAAATAGCCCATCAGAAACAGTTGATTGCACTTAGATTAGGTGTACTTTACTGCATCATAAACTTATGAGTGTCCTTATATGGAAATTTGTTAGCCCAAGAGACAGAAAATTGGTGTTACAATCATCAAAGTGTTCTTATACGTAAAGTCACCACATACAAAGTCGTTTCTATGCAAAGAATATGGTTTTCAAATGAGACCTTGCAACAGGTGTGACTAGAGGCTTAGGTTTCTATGCAACCTTACAGAGTCAAATGCCCTCACAGCGAAGGAGCCAATGCCCCCTCACAACATGTTTGTCGCCGATGATTCTTTGTTGCGGTTCCATCCTGCGGGTTCATCAGTATATTATTATATGTCATTTATTATATTTGGTGGAATGATTCCTTAAAAAAACACTTTGATGCCTTACCTAATTGAACCGCCTAATGGTCGAGGTAATTATCGCGTGTAGTGCAGCGGTTTTAGCAGTAGTATTTTTAACTTTTAAAGGGGTTACGCATTTTTTTAAAGTGATAACTAATTTAATTAGAAACAAATTTGGCCTTCACGTCTTTCCTGTTCATATTGAAATAAATTTAACCTACTCCTTTAGTTGACACAACACGCAACTTTGCTTTTTCGGGGTATATTGTAATTTGCATTGTACACTGTTTTACCAAAAAAATGAGCTTAAAAGTTTTATCTTCGGAAAGTCCCAACCTTTTAAGAATTAAAAAACAGCATGAAAAGTTCATTTTTGCAAATAAAAGCATATCGCAGGTAATTGTAATAATTATGTTTAAAAAAGTTTAAAGCTATTCCGATGCGAGGTTTTTTATATAAAGCAAGTACTTTCTTATAAGACAAAACATACAGTGCAAAATACAGATGCCTTGAACTAAAAATATCTCCCAAATTAGGAATAAACTAAAGTTGTAAAACAAAAGACGCGTATCGCAAAAAATTTCAGTTACTGAGAACCTACTCTAACCTATATGCAAAACTTAGATTCCAGTCAACTGCACTACCTTGTTTAGACATAGTAAGCCCAAATCCGTCGTAAAAGATTTAAATATGAGTTAAGTGAGCCTATTAGAGACACCAAGAACTAATCAAAATTAGTAGTTCAAAACTTGCCAATCACAAAACCCCGAACCAAATTTTACAAGAAGATTTAATTTAATAATACCTGCGAGTCGAGCCCAAACGCTAACGAGCACACCCTAACCCAAATAATGTGCATTGGTTTAGTAATAATATAAACACTTTCGGTCCGAATACATCAATGTGTGACGTAACGATCGGCTGAAACTACACATGCGTGTAATTTCAAAGTAAAACACAAGACACCGAATATAGGCAAAAATCACACCAGGCGTAACATGTAACCATAAAAATTACTGCACAAAATATAAAATATATATAGCAGAACTTGCGACTCCCTGAGAATTTGCCGGTGCTTTATTTGGGTGTGCGCCTTCCCTAGTTAAGAACCACTTTTTTCGCACAAAACTAATTAGGACACTTTTTTTGGTTGTACGTAGCTCAAATAAAACTAATTTGGGCATTTTTTTAACGGCACGTAGCTTAAATAAAACTAATTTAGGCACTTTTTGTTCCAGACGTAGCTCGAATAAAACTAATATGGGCACTTTTTTGTTCCGTATATGGCTCAAACAAAACTAATGTGGGCACTTTTTGTGCCGTACGTAGCTCGAATAAAACTAATTTGGGTACTTTTTGGTCCGTACGTAGCCCGAATAAAATTAATTTGGGCACTTTTTTGTCCATACGTAGCTTAAATAAAACTAATTTGGACATTTTTTTTCCGTATGTAGCTCGGATAAAACTAATTTGGGCACTTTTTTGTCAGTACGTAGCTTACATAAAACTAATTTGGGCACTTTTTTGTCCGTATGTAGCTTAAATAAAACTAATTTGGTACTTTTTTGTCCGTACGTAGCTTAAATAAAACTAATTTGGTACTTTTTTGTCCGTATGTAACTTAAATAAAACTAATTTGGGCACTTTTCTGTCCGTAAATTTGGGCACTTTTTTGTCCGTACGTAGCTTAAATAAAACTAATTTGGGCACTTTTTTGTCCATACGTAGCTCGGATAAAACTAATTTGGGCACTTTTTCGAAACTTTCGTGAAGAAAAAATGGGGTACATAAGGTATTATATGTAATAATCTTTGCAAAATAGTGATAATGTGGGCTTCAGGAGACGACTGGAGGTCCAATTTAAGTAAATAAACAACTTTTAATTTTTTTTTTGCTTGCGCACTTACATGAAAAAAAGTGGGCAAGTGCCCAAAATTTTGCGCAAATGCGCAAAAAAAGTGCGCTTAGTGGGAACGCTGCTTTGTACTATCATTCTGTTACAAATGTGATCTGTTAAACAGTAAAATATAATGCTGCAGAAAATGCAAAGTTACTACTGTCAGTAATTCATTACGATTTCCTGACAATTGTGTAATGTGTAACCTTTCTGACTATTGTCCTAAAGTTGACCTAAACTCTAGAATCTGGAATAAAAGCATTTAAAAATATTGCAAGTCTACCTGCCATTACATGTTACCCGCTAGCCCAGGAGTGTGCAACCTTCCCTAGACGCAGGTCAAAACCAAACCAAGAAAGGTTTTGCGAGTTGTTAAATTTTACCTGACAGTTATGGGGTTAAAGTGTTTTTTTCCACATCAAAAATAGCTCGAATAAAATTAATTTGGGCACTTTTTTGTCCATACGTAGCTTAAATAAAACTAATTTGGGCACTTTTTTGTCCGTACGTAGCTCGGATAAAACTAATTTGGGCACTTTTCTGTCCGTACGTATCTCAAATAAAACTAATTTGGGCACTTTTTTGAAACTTTAGTGGGAACACTGTCCATGGGCCTGTAACCGAATAACAATTGATTGACGATGATTCTTGGGCATAATATAACATAATTGGTTGCCAGAAAAAAATGCTAATGCCGTACTACACGGCCACTTCTAAAGCAAACCTTATAAATCTTTTGCCACAGCTAGGGTTGTGCTCGACAATCGTGTATGTTAAATAATTAGGTGTAACATTTGTATATGCACAATTGTAAGGCGTAAATCTTTTTTTTTTTCACTAATTTATTTGGTTTTCTGGCTAATTCTTTGGCCAACCTAATCGTCATGTCGCTAGCATCCTGCCATACAGCTTTAAAGTCGCAGAACAGATTACTAAAAATTAAACATTGCGGCCCTGATATTTGTATTCACCTGATTCAACTTAAAAAAATAAAGGAAACATTAAACAAATATTTATCGAAATTTATACTGAGCTTTATGAAATTGTAGTTTAATTTAAAAGTTCATCGAAAATTAGCTTTGTTTTGCTTCCGACAAAATTTCGCTCAATAAACTAATAATAACCATCTTTTAGAATCTTTTCGGAAATATACTGTTGGTCAGAAGAAATGAACTAGCAGGCCATAGTTTAATGAACCCTGCTCTAGTTAATTGCCAAACGTATATTTATTGCATTATTATTCAAGGAAAAATAGACTTTTGTATAATATTTAAAATAATGATGTTTATGTTTTTCTCTTTGAACAGTAAATAATTTTAAATGCCTAACGAAAATCGAAGTGCTAGCATCTAACCACAACAGGTCAATTGAATTAAATATATGCTGTAGCCAGGTGAATGTGTTGCACTTGATCTGTTAAACCTTTTTTTGAAAACCAAAACTTCCTGACATTTTTTTAGTGCTGCAGCCATATACTTTTAATAGGCTCACCCATTGTGGCAGACTAGTTCTGGACACGATACCCAAAGTACCTGCTAAGGATAAGGTTTGGAGCACGACACTTTAGTACACCCGTCAGTATACGGCAAAGACAAATGCACACCAAATGCTCATATTAGACTACAGCTTGTCTGCAACCATGAGATTGTAAGCTGCACTTAAAATGCATGTTTCTGGCTCAATCTTTATCTGATGAATGCCAACATTGTAAAACGCACTATAAAACTGCTAAAATCAATCTCATGAAAATATGCTCTCCTGAGAAAGTAAGTCTCTACAAAAGTCACACAAAGCGTAATCCATTTGGGAACCCATTCTGTATATATTTATATATACTATAATATATTCAAAACCCTTATGTAAGCCTTTTCAAGTTTAAATTTGTATTATTTTTTGTCTTTTCTTACAGGTTGCTGCTAGCTGGGTCAATGAAAGACAAATTTACCCCCATTTTCATTTTGAGTTGGCCTCTATTCTAAAACGGATGGCAACACAAAAGATCATATTTGCTGATGTGTTGCCAAAAGGAACTCAAATTAAACTTCTTTTACATTTAAAAGGGGGTCAAAGGGTGGTTTTCAAACAAAAAAGGTTTGTTTGAACCAATTTTGAACTAATTCTATTATATATTTATTTGTGTGCTAAAAGCATTTTAAAAAGTCAGTGTGTGTGTGTGTGTGTTTTTACGGGGCGATAGCAGACACTCTAAAACAGGGTGGTCAAACCAAAGAGACATCACTATCTGTTGCCTGTGGAGCAATAACTAAGGGGTGTATCCACAAATTCAAAGAGGGGGGTCCCGAATTTTCAACATAGTGAATTCCCTGTTTTTTAGGTGACGTTAATATGTAATGACATCATAAATAGTGACGGTATGGCATCATAAAATAGTGATTGTAATGATGTCATAAATAGGAAAACAAACACAGCCAATTCACGTTCAGCAAAAGGGAACCTTAAGATGCAAAGCGAACACATGCTATGTCAACACTCCATGCACCAGCTGCGAAACTGCTTAGTGTGCAATCGTTAGCTTCAGGCAAAAAAATATACCAAGACCAGCCAGGAACAGTAACTTGGCCTAACTCGTATTTTAGCAAAGAAAAATGGAAGTGGCAGGGGGCTTGATTTAGTGTTGTCAATTGTGTACTGTCCTTTTTTATTCTGTGTACATGAGCTGTCAAAATTGAAATAAACATTACCAAGTTTAAAGCGAGCACCAGTGTTTTAATAAAAGCCAAAAGTATTAATCAAATTTATTTTGCCAGATATGAAAGAGATTTTGTTATTGATGGAAAGGCTTATGATGGGTATGATCGCCATAATGCCGAAATTGCTGCATTTCATCTTGACAGAATTATGGATTTTCGCCGATCACCATTGGTAGTTGGAAGGCAAATTAATTTAAAAACTGAAATTATACCGGTGGCAACTGAGAGACTTCTCAAAACATTCCGGAACAATGGTAAGTTTCCAAAGTTTAAGTGAAATATAAATACAGAAAACTCTTAAACAAACAAAACAATCTAAACGGCATTATTTGAAACTGTTCCAATGCACAACTTACATTACGATGATAAGTTGTGCATTTGACAAAATTTTGGCTTTTTGCCAAATCAAAAAATAATCCCCTTACTATAAGCTTGACGTTGTTAAAAGCATAGTTATGACCAACAAGGGACAACAGTAAATCTACATTTATCATCTACCTTGCATAATTGCAGGGTGGGGATTAAGCACTTGCCCGCTCACCAATGCGGGTGCAATTCGCTCTGGGCTAGTGCTTTTAATTGTAAAAAAGGTGTATAAGTTATTATTCTTTAGTTGGTAGGCCTTTTTTAGATTTTGGAAAGAAATCTATTTACTGTTAATTCATAATACAGTTTGTAATAAATAAGATGAAACGTACAGAATGCAGAAAATAGTTTACCATTCTGAAAAAAAAAGTACACCAGTTTATTTCTACTTTGTTTAAAAGACATTTATTTTAAAAGGGGGGCCCATTCTAAATGCTATATTTGCTTAACAAAGCTGCCCACAGAATAGGACAATGTATCTTCACATCTTTTCAACTAATACACTTTTGTTTCTAGGAAGTGATATTTGTTACTTCGGCATGTGTCTGTACTGCAAGGAGGAGAATATGGCATGTGCAAATGAAGATGTGATGGAGGGTGCATTAACACTCTGGCTCCCTGAAAAGTGGTCAAACTTTGTGAAGCAAAGACATCCTTATCAAGTAGGCCATACAAATTGATTATAAAATGAATAATTCAAATTTAATAGTTGACAGTGTTCATGTTTTATCATTACCTTTCACATTCCCTAAGCAAGCTCTCAAAAAATAGTTTTATTTGTAAAATGTTGTTGTATTATTAAATGCCAATTTTTAAACAAAATATATTACATTGTACATAATCATGTTGGAAGAGCTTTTGGATGAGTTTAAGCCTGTGCCAATTTTCTAAAGCTACTTTTGTTTCCAAAATAAAATATACTAATATTCATGTTTTAATTTTCTCAGTGTTAAAGTATCTTTTAAGACACTAATGGTAATGCTGAACACAATTATAAGCAAAGGTCATTTAAGTAGTGAGATTTTCCGCTTCTATCGTCAGCGCACTTTAATGGCTGATGCAGTCATTAATTGTTAAGTAACTTATTTTATGTACATTTCTGGAAGAGCACCTTTTACATTACACCAGCGTGGTCCAACTATATTTTGTTGCGGGCCAGCACAATCAATTCAGAATTTTAAAATAATCTTGGGCCTAGGATTATAAAATAATTTTATATAGGATGTTATCAGTTACGTCATAATTCAAGTAATCTTACAAATCGTACTGTTCGCGAACAAACTGGTGTTCAATTATTATTCAAGTTAAACTAAGAAAAAAATGCGTCTGTTTGATTTTAGTTGGATTTTTTTTTGCAATTTGAATTATACTTGACCCATTGGCTGCATGAAATATGAGCGCTAAAAGAGAAAAACAGGTAAAATTTTACGCAATAAAGCCTAGGTTGCAGTTATCTCGTTTTAAAAGATTCATGTTACTTATGACACAATAGGCGAATTGCAAAGCCCAAATTCAAAAAAAAATTGCGCTTTACCTATTTATTACCTATAAAAGACCAAATGCAATTGAAAACATAATTGGACCATGCCTGCATTATACTAAGGCATATATTATCCTATTTAGAAAAGTTTGGGGTTCCCCAGAAAAAAAGAATACTCTCCCACTATTGTTAACCTGGTTCTTTTTAAACGGAACATTATAACCTCGGCCACTAATCCATTCATAAATAATCAAATATCAAGACAACTTAGTGGTAGGATGAGCTAACATTACTATTGTTGAGCAAGTATTTATTTGTTAGCCTAGCTGCTGACAGTTAAGGTTTTTAATTTTTTTAACTGGTTCTTAAAATTCAATTTGGGCCAAAAAGTTTTACTCTTGTGTATGAATATGTTACTGTAAATACTGTTTTAAAGCAATGATTATTAACTAGGTGGGAAAAATGGCAATGCTTTCAGAGGAGAGCTTTACTTGAATACTCAACTTTTGTTGATTGTATCGGTCCTTTGTTGGCCACATACTGTTAACTGATTTTGTGCTGTATTTAAAAAGGCATCTTTAGTAAGGAAGTTAGTGTAAATTGGCTAGACTCATTTTTACAGCCCATGATTATAAAAAAAATACCTAGTGGCCAAACATGTTACAGATATGCAACATTTATGTCAGATGGTAAATAGTGCAAAAATGTTTTTTTTTTAATACAATACACTTTTAACTTATCCCAAACGTTACACTATGTGGTGCTACACATTACCTAGATTCAAATTTTAAAACATGTGATGTTTTTTTCTGCATTTCCTGGCGTTCAGAAGGTGTGTAGCCTACTTTCCTATTTCACTGATCGTCCCTATTCTGTTAGCTTAACACCTTACAGCTTGTGTGTTTTTTTAATGTTGTATTGCTCAAATAGAACTAGAAGAGTTTGACCACATTGATGACGAAAATAGCAAAGGGTGTATTATATATATGCAGTAATCTAGGAAGATGTTAATGAGTTGTTGATTGGAATGCAAACGGAAAAAGTTGACCCTTTCCAGTTGTTGTGCCAAGTTGTGCAAGCCATAGCAGGAGATAGTTATGACAATTTGAGAAGGACATTTGGAAGTTTAAAAAAAATCATAAGCCCTGTAGCACTGGTACCAAAGCACAAACATGTGCAAAATATGCAGCAGTTGTTGATGCATTATATGTTTAAACATCTGGAACATTAGAAATACATAAAATACCTTTACTGTTTATAATGCAATTGTTGTGCATTTAGTTTCTTTTGACAGTTATGTTAGCAGAGTGCATACTCAAGAAGATTTCCAGGCCTCTATACCCGCAGCTGCAAGTAGATGAAAAGTTTTACTGCACAAAGAGTGAAAAATACTTTTTTTTGAAAAACGCGAATGCCAATTTTTTGAGAATGTTTTGCGGAATTAAGTGGGAGATTGCTGTAACTTATTTAGTCCCTGTTTTGTTTGTATTTCACTTGAATTAAACTAATTTGGGCACTTGTTGGTTTGTACATACCTAAAATAAAAGTAATTCGGGCAGCTTTTTTGTCCGTAAATAGCTTGAATAAAACTAATTAGGTCACTTCTAAAACTCCGGTGAAATAAGCATGGGGTACTAAAGGTATACTTTTTAATAATCCTAATGTTGATCGTTTGGGTTCCATAAAACAACTGGCGATCAAACATTGTAAAGTGAACAACATTTAAATAATTTTGCTTGCTCCACTTCCTAAAAAATGCACATGTGCCCCAACAGATAATTAGATAATGGGGTAAGGATTACCATTCTAAACAACAACCCAACTATTTTCTCCAGAGAACGTATGTGGATGGTCGAAGTGCTAGGTGGGAGGTTGATGAGACATACTGTGATGATCATGTGAAGCACCAGTCACCTTATAATAAAGGGCCTAGATTATTGGACATTACTGATGGTGCTGTATTTGATTATATTATTGGCAATGCTGACAGGCATCATTATGAAACTTTCAAAGACAAAGGTGCTAATGTCATGATGCTTATGATGGACAATGCCAAAAGGTATTTTCAACAGTTTTCTGTTCGTTTTTTTTAAGGCCTAGTGCCTGTTTGTCTAAGTTAAGTTTAATTGTAAACCATGTTGTTTTCATTGATTTAAATTTACACATAATAAAAAGTAAGCTAGTACTAATAATGACAGTTTGTTAGTTGATTTACAATGGTCCCAAAATTATTTAAAAACATTCAAGTTGAAAATTATTTCTTTTATCACAGTTTCAATATCTGACTATTTAACGTTACTATCTAGTTTAATAAAAATCCACAATATTACTTCTATATTGCAAAAATATTATGTTCATACGATAAAAAAATATTGGCTGTTGGCTGCCCATACATTCCACATCTGCCGGGACTAACATAGATTTATGGTAAAGTACTTTCTACTTCTTTGGCACCTTTACTTTTACACAGAGGAGTCTGCTTATCACTAAGTGAAAAAAACATACATTTATATAAATATTGCCACAATTGTACCTGGAAAATCACAATAATCATACAGAGTTGCATTTTTTTAAGGTAAAGCGAAATATTTAACTTGAGTACAATTGCCTCTAATGTTTAAAAAAAAGGTTTTAAATTTATTTTCTCACTCAATATCGAGCAAACATTTATTCAGTTTATTCAATTTTCTGCTGAAATACCCAACTATTATTTGTATTACATCACATTGCATAAACTTATCCTAATAGGAAATTAGTCGGTAGGCTAAAAAAGGTTGGGAAACAGAGCAATTGCGCTCCACTTTGGTGTATTTCATTTAGAAGGTTCAAAGTCATACTTTTGGAACTGACATTTCTAAAAATTTGAACTTTTTGTGTGGTTTGGATTACATGCTGGCATCTTATTACCAATAAGTTCCCACTTATATTTTTTATCTAAACACATGGTTTCACACTTATTGCCATTTTGCGTCTTAAGTAGTCAAAATTCTGCATTGTGTTGATTAATGACAGCTTTGGTTAACAACAGACCATTCTCCATTTTTCATCCAACACAAGCCAAAGGAATTGCTTTATTGAAGCATAATCCATTTAATTTCACATGTTTTGTTAACACTGAAGCCATCCTTATAACCCTTTTAAGAATTGTTGCAAGATGACCCTGTTTAAACGGTAGAATGCTGTCATCTTTGTTAAATAAATCATTTTTGGAACAAACCTAAGTCTGGGATGAACAACATGCCCGAGATTCATATAGACTGCCTAACGGGCAAAGGGCATCATCCGTGGTGTAACAAAGTAGCAACCTGAAGTTCAAAACTCACATTGCTGATTCAACTTTGCTGTGTACAATTCTGGCATGCACAATGTGCACATGCAATTAATTTGTTATAACGAGGATTATGCTGGCTCCTATGTAAGGCAATTGGGTCTACCTGGGGTCAGGGCCAGTGCAAGCAGGTTATGGGGTAGCAAGGTGAGTGGGATTATTGTCTGGATTCATTTACAATTTTCGGGCAATCTAACTTGTTACCGTCGCAGAGAATAGCTTTGTTTTGGCTAAAGCTTGGAAAAGCTGGGAACAACAACCGAAAACCAATTCGCACTACCAATCCCCACCAAGAAAAAACAAACTCAAGATTTCTGTAAGCAACCTTTTTGACACGGTTTATTGAAAGCGGACTTGATCTTCAAAAACTCCCTAAAAAATTAGCTGAACTAGGTCAGTATGGCAGAAAGCTGGCGACTTGGCAACTATGTCGGCCGAAGAATCAGACAGAAAACTGAGGAAAATGAAAAAAATTTTGCACCAAAAATTTTTTTTCAATTTTTTTTTTGAAAGATTGATTTGCAAAACAACGTGTGCACGTTATACACATATTCTATCCAATATATTTTTAAAATGCTGAATGTGTAGGAACATCATGCACTAAAATTGGCAGGACCATTCTGAAATAGTACGAAGCATGTTGTTTAGCAGGGAAAAGCCAGTGTTGGGCATATAGATTGTTTATTAGTTTAAAAAGTGCTAAATTTTGATAGAACTGTTGTGTATTTGCAGTTTTACTTGATTAGGCAAGTACTTCTTTATTGAGTTAAAAAAGCAATCATGATAGTTGCCATTCCTGTTAAATAGACAGGTATGACATTCACATGGGCATATCAAGGATGTACCAGCCATGCTGGTCCATCTAACTCAGGCCTAAACTATATTTTTGGCTGTTTTAATTATATACGCAAAAAATGATCGGCCTCGTTTAGCCATTGTTGTGTCTCTGAAGCATATTTATTCAGCCAAAGGGTTCTATGGCATGTTGCGCTTCACTGTGTGACTCTAATTTCTGCAAACAATTTTTATTAACTTGGATTATAACACAACGTTTTTTTTTATTAAAAATTTCCCCCAGTTGAAAAAAAAACTTTTTTCTCTCAATTTTAAGAAGTTTTTTCTCGCTTTTTAATTTGATTTTGAGCTGCATGAGTTTGCTCCAAAACAGGTTATCTATGTAACAGTGTTAGAGTAAGAAAAGCATACATGTTCAACCTCATCTCCCCAGACTGTACTTCAGTATACCCCATGTGTATTTCTTTATGTCACAAAAAAATTGTGCGCCTTCAGCGCAACTTTTTGCTAATTCATTTACTTCTTAATAATCCTGTTTATTGCCTAGATATGGCAAGGTTGATATATTTCTTTGACGAACACATCATTTAAGTTTTTGGGCACGCCCAAAAAACCAAAGAATTTACGCTGTAAATGCTTGTCATCAGAAGGCTGGCAAGATTCTGCCAGCCTGAACAGTCGGTGAGTCAAGTTTGAACCTCATAGATACAGGCAGGGCTGGGGTGCCACCGTAAAATAGCATTAGCTCCGGAGCCATCAGGCAATTATTAAATGGCTCCGGCTCCAGCTCTGGAGTCGTAAAACTCAATCCTTTGGCTCCGGCTCCGGCTCCGGAGCCATCAAACACACACCCAATGACTCCGGCTCCAGCTCCGGTGCCTCCAGTCACTTATTCAATGGCAAGTTTTAAAAATTGCTTTTGGCTAACTAACGTTGGAGATGGAACAAAATATAATTTCTTAGCGTTAGCACCACAAATTGAAAAATGGCTCCAGCTCCACAAAAATAATAAAAAGGGCTCCGGCTCCAGCTCCACAAAAATAATAAAAATGGCTCCGGCTCCGGCTCCAGCTCCACAAAAATAATAACAATGGCTCCGGCTCCAGAGAAAATGTTTAGCTCCGGGCTCCAGCTCCGGCTCCGGCTCCCCAGCCCTGGATACAGGGAAACCCAATATTGCAGACACTTTTACATTTTTGCACAACTATCTTAAGCAAGCTTACATTTCTTAGAAAAGTGCTGACTGCAAGTGTGTGATGATTATCCCATCACAGATAAATTTGCAATTGAAAAGTTATCGTCAACCATTACCTCTTCTGGAAGATTTGATGTACAAACTGGAAGGAGGTTATGGGTTTATGAAGATTGATCTGGCTGGTGCACAACTTGCTGAGACAAGTTGTGCCCCGAAAGTAGCAAGAGGCTGGCATTGAAAAAACACTGCACTGTATTGTGGAAGAAAGTTCTATTATTTGGAATTTCTTTTGGCCTGCTTATTTCAAGCATATACCGAAAAGTCTTACTAGTTTAGCGTTCTTGGAAATTGGTATTCAGGTCAACGGCAGTCATGTCATGTCTTGGACAACCTGGCTGTATTCTGTCTACATACTATTAGCCGAATGTTGCATTTTCTGTTTTTCATGTCTTTTACTGTGTATGTCAACTAAAGATTAAGCACCACCCTCTGGCTGTGTGGTTTAAAGCAATCCTAAAGACAATTCAATTATTGTAACACTAGAGACCTTCTAATCTAGGGGTTACTGTGTATCCTGTTGTTCTTTGTAAGGGAGAGTATAAAGAAAGTAATAAATATTTACATAGTCTCCACTGCATGCCAAAACAAATGAACAAGAAAGATGGATTAATTATATGGGTCATGTCCAAGAGGTCCTACAACATGTGTACATTTGTGTTTTTCTAGCTTCTCAAAGGCATAGTAATTATCAGTTAACATTGGAATGGTGATTGCATTCTGTGCTCTATTCAATGATGCAGGTTGTTCAGTTCTACAGCTTAACTTTGATGCTCATGAGTAATAAAATTTCGGAGAAATCAGCAACTACAGCTTGTTTTGACACACAAAGATAACTGCTATAAACTTGATATCAATTTATCAGCTTCAAAACCTTTTATTAAGTAAAACATTAAACCACACTTGCTGTTAAATAAATCTTATTTATTCCATTTGCTGATATTGTGTCTCAAAAAGCATAATTTTATTACTAAGATTTTAGTGTTTATGTCAATAGCTGGTAAGTTTTTCAACCACTAGTGTTTTAGGTTGTTGTCTGTAGAAAAAAAAATATTTGCAAAGTAAAGGTTACAAATATTACATTTATATTTAGTTTTGGAAATCCATTGTTGCATGATCCAAGCATTCTCGCACCTCTTCAACAATGTTGTATGTAAGTTAAAAATTATGTTATTTTAATGTATCTACCACTAAGTTGCTATTAAGAAAGTGAGATTCTTTGGATATTCTGAAAAACAATAATAGATTTCATTGTCATCGAAACATTGAACTTTCAGATTACAATGTTATATTTTCTTTCTATATAATCTAATGTCAATAACTGAGTAATCGTTCAAATGTAAATTCTAATAAATTTCCTTAAAGGTCTAATTGTAAAATTGATAATTTAACACTACAAAATAACTTGTAAAATTAAAAACCTATATTATTGAAATGCGGGAAAAATCATTGTCGAAAGATTGCAAGATTTTTTTCATGCCATTTTTACTCATTTATATCTAAACGGTAAAATGGAGGTTAAGAGACAATTGCACATAAAACAATCAGGAAGCAACGGTTTGGAGGCAAATTCCCTTGAAATACACCATAATGATTTTAAAGCAGTGGTTCTCAAACGGTGGTCTAAATCCAAGTGACATCATTATTTGTGACCAGTGGAGCAATTAAGCAATTTCAAGGGATTTCGTTTGGCTTTTTAAAAATACTAATTAACTATAAGAAATTACTAAATATCAAATGTATTTAAATAGTTGGGTTAAGGTTTTAAATAAAAAAACACTGCTTGTTAAAAACATTTTTTTTGCATAGCACTCATATAGCTTGCTGTCAGGGCGTATCCAAGGGGAAATGGGCCATGGCTAGGGATGTTCAAAGTAGAATCCCAAGGTATTCTAGAATAATAGGTTTGGAATCTAGAATATCGAATCCAGAATAGCGAATTCTAGTATATTTTTATTAAAATATTTAACCTCGATTTTATTTGGGGGAAGGATTAATCTTAATATACCCTACTTGAAGCAGTTGTGTAAACTGTAATACATGTCCAGGTTGTTGAAAACTTTTTTATGCCAAATGCCAATATATAATATTATAAGTACAATGCCACATTGTCACTACACAATGAACTCTTTTGCAATTTGGTTTTGTTTTTTAACACATTGTTGGGTCTTAGTGCTTCTTTTTTGACTAACATCATCTGTTATGCAGTCAAATAATGTACTGCAAGAATACAAAGTTACTATTGACATAACGAATACTTGACAATTACACTGTACATAACTGCATAACCTCGCTGAATATTGGCCTAAAGTTGACCTTAAGTAACCCTTTTAGCGCAGGGTTGTTCAAATGATTTCTGTCATGATCCACCACAACCAAACCTGATAACATGATCATCCACCAAATACGAATAGTAAACATATTGGACATGCTTTAATTTTTATGGTGCTTTATTTATGTAAATATATACCCTACACCATATTAATTACTTTGTGAAAGTCAAAAGTGGGTGCTACAGCAGCAAAGATTGTTTCAATGAAAAAAAATTAGTCTGTTAAAACCCTAAACCAAACTCAGAAAGGTCTTAAGGTCTTTGTGGGCCGCACAAAACTAAGAATGGTTACTAAAAATGTTAGAACAACTGTGAATCGGGCAGACTGCAGATCTTTTTTGCACTTAAAAACATGTTTAATTACATTTAAGGGGGCAGGAAAGTGTTGGCACATAGCACGAAAAAAAGCGTCTGTTTGTTTTAAAATTCGAGTCCACACGTTGTCATCCATACTACTAATGAAATGTGTAATAAAACTACCTTGAAGAGCGGTAACTTTAATAGTTAATTTAGTTTTGTGTATGTTAACATTTGTTAGTCAGGGAACAGCGATTTTTTTTTGGTAAAACGACAATTTTTTTAATTTCTTGCAAGTTTTTATTACATGACGAAAATAAAAAAATGTTAAAAAATATATGTGCAATATTTTTGAATACGTTTTCCGTTTGTCCGCGACGCACTTCGTATGTCATTTTATACAGAATAAGATCTAAAATAGTCTCTGGGATAAGACCTAAACATGTCAAAATAAGTCCAAAATTAATCGGTATAGGACTTAAATGAAGAAAATAACGTTTTTAGTCCTAAAGGCTGGAGTCCTTTTAAAGATATGTAACTATAAAACCTATATAATAAAAAAAATTGCAGACAATTTGAGAGAAATATCGTAAAACCTTAAAAATTTCGCTCTTGCTTCGTTCGCAAGGTGCGCCGCAACGTTTTCATACGTCTCTTGGTGTGCCCCCAAGTAAAATAGGTTAGGAAACACTGAACTAGTGACTGAGACAACTTTTCCGATGTGGTGGTATTAACATCTTATGAAATAACTGACATCTATTGTGACAGAAAAGTGTAATATACTTTTTAACAAAAAAATCATGTAAAGATAAACAATAAAACTTTTGCTTCGGTTTTGATTATACCAGTCAATAAATATGACCTTTAAATCATGACTACGAACTTTAATCAAGACACTTGCTTTTAATTTCAGAAATATCTAAATAGAAGTAAATCATATAAAATGTTTTACTTTAATAAATTAACCTGGTGACACACTAACCCTGGAAAAAGTATTGCCTAATAAACTACTCTTCTGATAACCAATGCCATAAAAAATTACAAACATTAATCTTCTTCTTTGTTGAATTTATTCTCAATATAATTTAATAAGAAGTAGCAAATTTGTACACCTCAATTATGATTTCGCTTAAATTTCTTTAAAAATTTCTGCCAATTTTGGAATATTAGATCAATAATCTCTGTTGATTTCCAAAATTGTGTTAAAATTCATTGTTCAAGTGTAACAGTATACAGTAAATGCTAGATAATCAAATATATAACTATTTTGTTCCAGAATCCGAAACTCAACATGGGTTAAGCTGCATGAACTTTCTGGTGGTGTGCTAACAGAGTTAATGGAAGCAGCCATGGAAAGTGATCCTATTTCACCAATTCTTTATCCTTCCCACTTGCATGCAATGAATGTCAGGTAATAATTTTTTTAATGTAAAACCATAAATTTACTAAAAAGTGAATGAAATAACAAAAAAGTTTAACCTTTTATTTTAAAATTTGTAAATTCATCTATATTTCTTTATTGAGGAAGCTTTCTGTTTAGGCTTCCAAAAATAATTGGAACAATTGACCATTGCATTAAACAAAGGGGTAAAGATAAAGTCATCCTCAACCACTGGAACGGCTTATAACATTTTATGTTAAATTGCTGAAAAAATCAACTATTTGACTAAACCAGACTTAAGAAAGACTTGAAATATCTCAGTTTGAGTTCATGGTATTAAATAGTTCACTCAGATTGTGATTTAGGCATCTGTGACTCTACAGTATATAAAAGTCTAGAACAGTGATTCATATAAGTTTACCAAGTATTTACATTTTTTTATTAAAAGCCAAAAAACCTTTTATTTTCAAATTCTGTTTTCAATTTTATTTGTGTTTCATGCATGTTGCCATTGAAAACTGTTTACATCTTGTCATAAAACCACAAAACGGAGTTAAAACAAAGTTCATTAAGTTAGTTTGCCAACCCTTTTTGAATTTGTCATAAAATATTGCAAATACTGTTTCTTGTTTATTTCGCTAAAAATGTTTATTTGTGGCTCTGTAATTGTCTTTTTATTTGTTGTCAACGGACATCTGTAACTGAATAATATTATATAGAGGGAAAGAAATAAAGCTAAATGTTAAAAAGCAACAACAGGGACTTGTTGCCCCTGTCTTGTAACACTGTGATGACTATCTTTTACTTTGGTGTATAACGAATTATTTCACATTTTGTGGATGCTTTTTGTCTTTAAACTTCGTAAGTCGTTTTTCTGTTTTATGGAAATGTTACATTTGGTCAAAAAAAAACACCTTGTTTCAGTAGTATTAAATTGGAAAGTTTTTTAGTACCCATTGTGTTAGCTGAACTGCTCTTATTACTTAGCGTCTATCCTTTTATAGTTTTAAAACTTTTCTAATCTTACTGGCGACAAACTCTGGTATAAACATTTAGTTTGTGTTTTGGCATTGTGCACTTTATATTTACAACTTTGTCTTTAGTTTTTATTTATTTTCAATTGTGTGCTTGATTAAAAAAATAAACACCCTTTTTCTCGAGCACTCTTGAAAAGGTCACAAGTATGTCAACAAGCAGGAAAGTTTCAACAGTTCCTAAGTATATTAGTTTGGTCTGGTTGTACTAAATTTACACATGTTCATGCTGTTATATATTTAATTGAAAACAAAATTTTTGAAGCTAAATGAATTTTTTAGGGCATTATAAATATATTGAAATGACATATTTATGCTTCTGATAGCTACAGGTAAAATGCTTCTTCTGGCATGGTTTCAATCATTGTTTGCCTTAGGTTATGTGAAATGTGCTTGGGCAACTTGCCTGTCAGAATCTCAGTTATACTCTCCCACATGGATTGGACCTAAACGTATAACCATAGATTTTCAGCAAGATATGTGCTATTCCTATAGAAATTGTTACGGGGATATAATTGATGAAGAATTTTCTGGGGATTATGGTAATTTGTAATATTCTTTTTTAGTTAACTTAACATTAATAGTATGACCAAATGAATGTTGTTTTAACGCGACTTTATTTTACTTGATTAATTGTTCCATACAGAAATTTTGCCACAAAACTGCCCAATGATTGTATCATCATTGGAAGTTTTTAAAATAACAGGTTAGTATTCAAAATAAAAATCACCATATTAAATTTGCAATTGTTTACCTATCTTTTTAATATAGTACCAATCACAGTTTTATACAATGGATCAAATTTCAACAACTGTTTGTTAAATAATGCAACAGATGTTCAAGAGGATTTCTTGTATAAATGGATACCAATTAAAAAAATATTCAAAGTAGGAAGTAATCTAATATCTAAAGGTGGAGGTGAGTATATGAAGGTTAGGTGAAGTGTATGTTTTTTTCAAGAATGCTATGGCAAGCTTGTCTCCTTTTTTTATCAAAAGTGCCATTATATTGGCTTTTATTTCAGTTTTATTTAGAGTTAAAAGACATATTTTTACTTCAATGACCAAAGCATTATGTTAAATGATCCACTGAAAGATAATTTTGTACTTTTAGACATTTTTAATTAATGGATTTTCTGATCCTAAAACGTTTAAGGTACACTATGCATGGATCTGTTGAATGTCAAAACCAAACATGTCACGTAAATTGACATCTTACTAAAGTTATTTCAATATACACTTGTCTCATCTTTAGTTATTCTATTCAAACGTTTTTATCAAGAGTAAGTTGATTTATTTAAACTCTTGCTTCGACATTTATTTTTAAGCTAAAAGGTTGTTATGTCAATTTAAAAACATAGTATTTAAAAAAATGCTAGCCCTTAAACTATAAACAGATAGTTCAACAAGAAAAGAAAATGTTTGAAATACACCAAGAAAAAGATCAAAATAATTTTTTTCATTTACAGACAGTTCCTACTTGAATTGTATAAATGGTTTAAAGGTCAATGTCACAGTCCTAGAGAATAACTGCATAACGAATCAAGATATTTGCTCAAGTAAGTAAAATATTTAGTAGCTTATTTAAAGAAACTAATTATCAATGATCGTATTGAGAAATCATTTAACTTCTCATCCAAATAAACACATATTTCTAAAATTATGTTTTGTAGGCCACCTTATCTTTTTTAAGTTATTTAGATTGTATTTAAAGAGTTTCATGTTATTAAGGATGTGAAATTGTGGCCAATCTTTAGTTTTTACAATTAGTTAGTTGGATATTTAAGTTGTAAAAATACATGCCATAACCAGGGCTAGGGAGCCAGAGCTGAAACCTGGTGTCATACATTTTTGTGGAAGCGAAAGCGATTATTTTATTTGTAAAGCTGGAAACATTTTTTCAATTTTGTAAACCTGAATCTATGGAATTTTTATCTGTTCCAGCTCGAAAGAATTTTAATTTGCTCAAACGAACACTACTAAACACTTAAGTGTGCCAAATGTAACTTAATTTAGCCTGTGCTGTAGCAGTTTTTTTATAAAATAATCGCTGGGCACCCTAACCTGGAGCCATTGGATATGTATTTGGTGGCTCCGGAGCTGGATATGAGATATTGGTTTAATAGAGCTGGAGCCAATGCTGTTTTACTGTGGCTTCAAAGCCCTCATCACAACATGATGTCACAATACAAGTAAACTTAAGAAACCTCCCAGGCCCTGTAAAACTTATTGTAAGTATAAATACCTCAAGCTGATTTTGACAAACAAGTTTTGAGGGTTATTGACTCGACAGCTAAGTTACTGCATAATTGAAATGTACACTATAATGGCCATGTTACAAAGATGGTATGCATCCACACAAATTTAGTGCTATGAATTTATTCATTTGGCTGAAAAACTATTTTACAAATTTTTGAATTGCAAACATCATGTAATACATTATATATTTTCTTAAAATTAATGTGTTTAGCTCCCATATTTTTAGGGAATAATGTATGAATTTAGTTTTTTGTGAAAACTAGGACTTCTATGACTCCTTTCTAACTTAATCAGAATTTTCTTTCGATTAACAGAATCTGCCTAAATCCGAATGGTGAAAACAAATCATTCTGGTTGCACAATGCACACCAATGACAAAGTTCAACTAAGTACAGAGCTTAGTAAACCGAAAATCAGTTCGTTTGAATGTTAGATGTTTTGGATGTTTGGATTATGTTTATAACATCCAAGCAAACTGATTTTTGATTTAGTAAGTTCTGTACCTAGTTTACTCTTTGTCCTTTCTAACTTGTTCTAGAGAGTTTTTTTTCTTATTTAGAAAGCTATGATTATTTTTTAGAAAACCTTTTTTACCTTAAATAATTTTTTATGTTTAAAAACTAACTTAGAAAATGGACAGTGTACCAGAATTGGTCAATTTTATCGATGCCATTGTCAAGCTAATTGGACAGGTCAGCATTGTGAAGTGATGTTGGATTCCTGCAACCCATCTATTTGCAAAAATAATGGAACATGTATTTTAACTGATGATAATATTGCAAATTCATGTCAATGCCCAACTGGTTACACTGGTAAGAACTAGAAATAGTATAGATACACAAAATGTTGTATAGTCCAACTTTTCATTACGGGCCAAATACAATTTTTTTTTTATCTTGTGGGCCAATGTTTTTAAATAGCAATTCTAGGCTTATTGCTGGCAAATTATACATAGCCCATGACAATGGTTTTCAACCTTTTTTTACCCCGTGTGATCATTTTCATATGACTTTCGCCCCCACAGGAAAACCAATTCGGCATTTTCAATTAAATATCACTAAGACAAATTGAAAATAGTGCAGTTAGTTGTCGGTCGCGCGCAGCGCTAAAAAATTTGAGTTTAATTGGTGCTAAACTGTAAATTCAGGAGGATTTTCGCATTGGGCACACAACAAATTGCTTGTGCTCAACACATTGATTAAAACAGCATGTTATCAACGGCCATATTGCAAAAACATTATAGATTCGCGCAAAAAAGTTTGTCAAAACAGGCCAAAAGAGCGAAACGCTGGCCTGCAGTTGGACCGCACTGTTCTATATTGTGAAAATTAAATATGTTTTAATTATATTATTATGAGATGACAAATCTTGTTCAATGGAGAATATTGAATTAGATTGATTTTAATTGAGATTTGCTGTTTGTATTGGAAAGTGAAAATTTTATTGTTCTCTAAGTGCTGTTTAATAGATTTAAATTTACTGTTGAAAGGTTTTATTTCCTGGCATGTTTATTAATGCATTGTTACACAACAACAGCCTTTTATACAGCAGTAACATTGTGTAATTTTAAGTTAGCCTACTTAGCACAAGACAAATAAATTGAGGAAAACAGAAAGGTATTGTTGCAAGCTAAGCATAAATCCACAAATAAAAATGACTGTCCTAAGAGGAAATCTTGGAACTACATGGACACTTATTTAGATTTGGTTTTACCTTTGTCTAGCAGGATAATGAGGAAAGACCTTAATGTGTTTGATGCAGCAAAGTATTGGCTAGTGAGAACATGTTACCTAATAAGTGTCCTCTATTTTAAAATATATGCAGCTTCAATCAAAGGCTTTATTAGCATCCATCAAGTCGCGCACAGAATTGGTAAGTCTAAAAAGTCTCATACCATTGCTAAGGAACTAATACTGCCTTCTGCAACTTAGTAGAAGAGCTTTGCAAACCTATTAATCTTGGATGTCGAGGAATTGATCGCTTATAAATCAACACTTATATTTAAACAAACAACTTAGATTGGTAAATGTGTATCAGTATACGTACAGATGGTGCCACAGCTATGTCTGGCAGCTATTGTGGTCTGCGAAGTTTAATACAAGAATGTGCACCCATGGCAAAGTGTACTCATGGCATGATTCACCGCCAGGCGTTAATTGCTCTGAACTGAGTCCTGATCTTGGTGACATAGTTGCAGTTGTTGTCATCAAGTTTATTAACTTAAATGCAGAGTATTATAGTTTGCTCTTTTATTGTTTATCCCGGTGGCTTTTGCTTGAAAAAAATCTTTGAATGCTTCTACAAATTGGTAGATGAACTTCAGGCTTTTTTGCAGCAAGAAAATAATTCAGTTGCAGATTGTTTAGCTCAGTACGATTTTTTATTTTAATTAGCTTACTTGTGTTATATCTTCACCAAACTTAATAAGTTGAACATGCATGGGCCGGATAAAAATATGCTTGAACGTTTCAGATAAAATTGTCACATTTGTTAAAAAGCGGCTATTGTGAAAAGAAGATATAATAAACCTGTCGAGAAGCTATTAATACTTAATTTCTTGCCAAATTTGCTTGAAAAGAAAAGTATGACGCTGCCTTCAAATTTGCGAACCATATCTGGGCAACATTTGTCCAAGCTCGACTCTTAATTTGCAAAATATTTCCCCGAAAATTTATGAAACTACAAATGGAGTCGTGAACCTTTCATCCAACCTACTCCATCGTCTTTTACTGCACAAGAAAAATAAGCCTACATTGACCTTTTCTGTGACAATTCCCTGAAAAGCATGTTTAATTCAGGAAATCTGTCAAATTTTTTGATTTGAATAAATGCGGATTATCCAGCTTTTGTTCAGAAAGCACTATGAATTATTATCCCATTCGCCATATTGTATTTATATTAGGCAGGATTTTCTGCCTCGGCAGTGATAAAAGCAAATATCGATCTTGAATTAACACAGAAAGAGAAATGTGGGTAGCAACTAGCAACTTCAAAAAATCTTCAAAGATTCAATGACTGTTGTAAAAACAAACAAGCCCACATGTCACTTTAGTTAATATGCATTGCTTTTTGGTGTCGTATCGATGAAACAACTTAAATACTAAGTTTCTCATTAACTTTTATTTGTGGGTGCATCACCAGTCCAGAGAACTTTTTCAAAGGCGTCGCAACAAAAGAAAGTTTGAGAACCACTGATGTAAAGTATTAAAAAAATTTATGTCAAATTTATTAATCTGTAAAGCTCACAATGTGTTTTGTTTTTGGAGCAATGTCCCAGCAGGGAGCAGTTGAGGTTGTAAGTTCATTTGTCATGTAGACTTAGCCTTTTCTGTTTTTTTACTTGTTCTAGCCATCCCTTTCTTGTAAACTAATCCATGTCGACCAACAGATTTTGGTTAGCCTTTTTTATTTACCTGTGTTCTGTCAACACTGGAAAACTGCTTAACTGATAACCCTTTTAAAACTAAACAGTAACTACAAATCTTTACATACTTAGTTCTTGATGTATGTTTATCAGATGAACAATCGTCATTCAGATCTTTGTTATTCAAATGTTTTATTTAGGTACAACGTATGTGTTCAGTTAATCTAAATCAGGGGTTCCCAACCTTTTTACGATCTTGTACCACTTGGATGCTCTGTACTGCCAGGCATACCACTTGCAGAACAACTAATTTGCTTGAATCATATTTTAATTTATTTTTAGGTTACAATTAGCATTATTCAACGTTAATTGGAGATTAACCTATAAAACAGTAGATGTATCTATCAAGAGCAATCATTTGACATAATAAACGCCCGTCACCAACTCCCACACCGTTGCACGGCTTTTAAAAGCAACTGTGCTCCTTGTGAACACTTGACATGACATGTATTTCGAACATTGTAATGGTACGAAACAACAAGGATAGTTACTTAAAAATGAAATGGACTTAGGATTTTTTGGTAAACAAAACCAGATAAACAAAATACAAAATTATGAAAACAGGTTTTTGTGAAAAAACAAAAGCTACTCGTGTACCACCTAAAAAAACTTTGCGTACCACAGGTTTGGAACCCCTGTTCTAAATGAATGCATGACTAACTAATGCAAAAATGGGCCAAAGTGCATGAATTTGCTTCGCTCATTTCAATATATTTGTTCTGCTGGATATTTTGGTGCACATTGTGAAAAACTGATTGATCTATGTAAAGATTATGATACATGCAGGGCCGAATTAAGGTTTTATGGACCTGGGGCTGTATGGTAGTCAAAGGCCTATCAGTCTATTTTCGTTCTATTTACTGTTCCAACATCAAATTCATAAAATAAGAGTGTCTTATTCAGTTATCAAACAGATTCAATTAAATGTATTCTAGCTTTAGATAAAGCAAAGCTGTTAACTTCATGGCTGTCTTTTTTAAAAGACTGAAAATGAGCATTCGCCTGAACAATTAGTAATCATCGAACAAAGATGCATGCTTAATACAATGTATGCGTTAGAAAACATGAACTTCATTTCCTTAATTAATAAATCTAAACATTTGCTAGTTCTTTTAGCAGTGCAGAAAAATGAATCATCTCTCAGGAAGTGATTTTTCCATGTCATCGGGTAATACTGCAGAAAGATTATGGGAATACTGGAGCAAGGATATGGTTAGATGTGATATCTAGTTCCACAAGAAATGAAAAAGCAAATACGAATCTTCTTTAAATCTAGCTGGTGTGTCAGGCCATGTGTTTTCAGATATCTCTTCCTCACCAATCGCACTTTTCCTCTTTTCTAAATTCTTGCGTTTCCTAACCACTTTTGTATTTCTTCATCTTTTAGTCTTATATGTAGTTTAGTATGAAACATCAGGATCTGTCCAACCTTAATACTTACATCACATTCTGCCATGTTTTTGTAACACTTCTCTGCATTCTGCAAAACAAATTCTTTGGTGGCCTACTAAACTTGTCATCTTTACGACATGCTTGCACAACACCGCAATTATTATTCAAAACATTCACAATTTTCAGGCATTGTAACAATCTGACTGAGCTAAGCATTAGTTAAGGTAGCTCATTGTGGTATGTTTTAGCATTGTTTTTGCATAGTAGCTTAATATGTGAAGTAACTAACACACACTGAGGCACAAGCTTTCGGTCTGATGGCCTCAAAGTAGACAAGGTGTTATTTCTAGATTCTAGAATATAATTTTTTACAAAAAAAACATCTAGTGGTCTTAGTTTGTTGCGATGGGCTAATTTTTTTTGTTGGCCTAATCTGCCCCTGTATACATGGACAAGGTTACAAGGTTTTTCTGTCTGTTTTTAATGTTTATGCTATTTTTAAAGGAAAACTTTGCCAATTCAACATTGATTTATGCGCTTCTGACCCTTGCCAAAACAATGCAACTTGTAGTAACACAATTGGAGATTATGAATGTACATGTATTCCTGGGTATACTGGTAGAAATTGTGCACTTAACATTGATGAGTGCATGTCATATCCATGTTACAATGGAGGAACATGCTTGGATATTATTAATGGTAATGTTAATTTAACGTTTTAATGTAATATATTTATTGATATTGTTGATTTACTATTTACTTGTAGAATTTCTTTTTTTTCAACAAAATGCATTTCAGTTATACAAATGTGTGATTTCTTTTATCTGTAAAAATGAAATTATTTATTAAACTGATAAAAATTTGAAAACAGATAAACCAATTTTGTAAATTTATTTACAGGATTTTTATGTCAATGTTTAAGTAATTTTACTGGAATAACATGTTTGGAAGTTTATGATGCATGTAAAATGCTGCTACCCTGCGAAAATAATTCAACTTGTGTGCCCGAGAGTAATTCCTACATCTGTATTTGTTCTCAAGGTTTTACTGGTACTAATACTCTGAACATGTGTTTTCTATTAAAATAGCAATTCAGAATTTCAAAACTATTGTTGTGAAGGTCTTAATTGCTCAATTAGTGTTAATAATTGTGAGAGAAATGGATGCAATATAAATGGAACACAGAAATGTATTAATGGAATTGACAATCACAAATGCCAATGTCATGATGGTTATCAAGGGGAATTGTGTGAAAAGGACATTGATGAATGCATAAGCAATGTTTGCATAAATGAGGGTAATTGCACCAATTTATTTCCAGGTTTTAGGTAAGCAAATATTTATAATTTTACTTTAACTAGTAAGATGCCCATATATAGATAAGGTTTAGTCATTCGTTCAAAGCTATGTGATAAAACATCTATCATAATTTTTTTATTTACTTTTGTTTTTATTTCAATTAAACTTATATAAAATATGTTAATTGATTTTAAACAAAATATGGTTTATATTGATGTTCTAATGTAAGGTGTGAGTGTCCAACTGGCTTTTATGGTTTAATATGTGAGCATGACTTTGATGAATGCCTTTCAAGTCCATGTGACCACCTTCATGGAGTTTGTGTTGATGGTATTAATCAATTTACATGCTACTGTGAAAATGGCTTTAAAGGTTTAAGGTATACAAAACTTACAGAATATTTGCCTAAACCTGAATTAATCCACTTTTTTTCAGTTTTTTTTTTTCATGCTGACTAAGCCACCTTATGCTATTTTTTCAATTTGTGCTTTGATATATTACCTTGTTTATGTTGGAAAGATCGAAAAATTTTATTACAGATGTGATATTGACATTAATGAATGTGAAAACACACCTTGTCATAATAATGCACAGTGCATTAATCTGCCCGATGCATTTCAGTGCATATGTAAACCAGGTTTTTCTGGTGACACATGTCAAACAAATATTGATGAATGTTTAAGCTACCCTTGCCAAAATAATGCAATGTAAGTACCGGGCTATTTGTTTAATTTAACTAGTAAGAATGCATATAATTCTATCCAAGGATGCACAGTTTTACACCAGCTTTACAAACTTTGTGTTCTTAATCTAACTATATCTTTAAAAAACTATTCTGTAACAACAAACAGGACTTCTTTATACTTCCTTTACTCACATTTTAAAGGTTTAAATAATTCAATATTTATATTGTTATAGTTGCTCAGACCATGATAACATGTACAAATGTGATTGCCATGTGGGTTACACAGGTGAAAATTGTGAAATTGAAATTGACGAATGTTTGTCCAATCCATGTACAAGAAATGGAACCTGTGTTGATTTAGTGGGGAGATTTGATTGTTTGTGTACAATGCCATACAAGGTAAAATGCATACAAAACAGATAAATGTTAAAATATACTTTTGTCATAATAGTGCAATACTCGCTACTGGTGTACCCTGGCTAGGCCATGCCAGTTTTGTGCGACGATGTAACTGTAACTGTAAATAATTTCTTACATGCCATTTCTATAGGTATTGTACAAAACCCAAGGCATGTATTACTTTTTTTGTAGTTTAATTCAGTTATTTTGAATAAATATGAAACTAACATAACTTTCAATCAACCAGTCCAACTATATTCTTGTACAACGGTTCTCATCTAGGGGTCTTTGAATTTTTTTCAAATTCCAGCATGATTGATTATGTTATTATCAGAATACATATTTGTTGATATTTTTGTTCGATATGATCGCTTCTGGCGCACTTTAGTGGGCTTATCTTGGGATAATAAAACAAGCGTCATCATACTGTCCTGTTGTAAATGATGTCGCTTAAACAGGTTTTGCAAACATAGTTACCGCAATTATCGGCATGTAAAAACCATTTAAAGTCTTTCATACACAACTTACAACATTGCTTTTTAGGTTATATATCACTTTTTCAATTTATACTGTTTTCACAAAACATGAGAATATTTGGGTTTTTTCTTTCTGAAGAAGCAAAATTTGATTTTTTTACAATCACACTGATTAATGTGATAATTTATACCACACCATTCAATTAAATGTCATTTCCGCTTAGGCTGTACGATTTCAAAACACATTAACGGCCATCAGAAATCGGGGATACAACTTTATTTTATCTGCTCGCAAATTTATTTTTATGGGCCAACAATAAAATAAAAAACACTTTTAGTCGCCATTAAATCGCCAAGTCACACTTTAATACATTTGATCCTTTTGCATAATGGTTCCAAACTTTATTTGTTACCAAATTTAATCATTTAAAGGCAAAATTTTTCATGCTGGGTCCATATATTGTTTGATTTTAATCTATATATGTTTTATATTATGGCATGCTAATGCATAAAGCAGCCCTGTGATATTTTGACTGCTGTGTGGATTCCAATCCAATGTCTTCAAACTTATCTGGTAACTGCAATTGTTTCAGTTTTGCAATATTACCATTGTATTGCATGTAACATGCATTCTACTGTTCAGGCAAAAGCAGACTTCTAAGGCATTGGTTGGCCAACTGTGGGCTGTTTCCCAAATGTGGGCCACAGAGCCAGTTTTAGTAGGCCTTGAGTTACTTTTGAATAGCTTAGTGTTATCATGAAGTTGTGGGCCACACTATAGCCGTACATTCACTGCACTTTATTTTAAAATCTGGTATGGCATAGAATTTTTTAATTGATTTAGCTAGGAAAGGCCCACGTTGCAAATGTGGTCCTGAGAGCCTGTCAAACTATATTTTTTCTAACTTTAACTATATGTAATTGCGCATATCTTTTTGCGCTTTGTGTGTATATTCTTCATTTCATAGTATGTTTTACATTATGACATGGCAGTGTTTTAGCAATCAAGACCCCGTGCAATATTTCACCTTAAAATCAAATATTCTGAATCCGCCACTATTTTTGTAGTGGTTTTACGTACCTATGAAAAAAGTACTTTAAGGCGACAACCAGTTTATTCAGCAATCAAATCGAAAAAGGCAAACGAGCGGTGACAGCGCGCATAAAAAACGAGAGAAGAGAAAATAAGAAAAAGGTTCACTTCGTGTACACGTATGTGGGAAATTACAGGGCCGCTACATGACCCCCTCCCAGAAGTGAACCTATCAAAAACGATCAGGGGGGTGAATCACACGACCAGCGAGCGTTTGTACGAATGTTTGCTCCAATTCGTTGGGCAAAGCTGGTGTCGAGATGTTGCGCGAAGGAGGTCTTCCTCGGCGGGGTGCTTGAGGTACCTCGATCGGTTGTGTCTCGTCGATGTATGCTGGCTTCAAGCGATCAATGGAAATCGTTTGGTTTCGCCCACTTATATCCACTGTGAACGTCTTGTCACTGCGCCGAATTACTCGAAATGGCCCGTTGTACGGCGGCGTAAGGGGCGGGCGATGCTTGTCAACTCGTACGAAAACGTAATTACTCGTGCCAAGTGATCTAGGAAAGTCCGTCTTTGCTCTACCGTGACGCGACATCGGGGTTGGCGCCAGGTGTCGAAAGGAATCTCGCAAAGCTGGTAAACGCTGCTGTGCGCTGTCAGGCCTGGATGAGAAAAAATCACCTGGAACAGACAAGGTGGAACAATAAACTAGTTCCGCTGAAGATGTTAGTAAATCTTCCTTAGGACTAGTGCGAATTCCTAGCATTACCCACGGTAACTCGTCCATCCAGTTAGGACCTTGTAAACGAGCCATCAGCGACGTTTTGAGATGCCGGTGAAAACGCTCCACGAGGCCATTCGCTTGTGGATGGAAACTTGTTGTCCGATGCACCTTAATGCCCAGTAAATCATTAAACGATGTCCACATGGCTGAGGTGAATTGAGCGCCTCTGTCGGACGAAATATCCTGCGGAACTCCAAAACGCGAAATCCAATTAGAAACAAAAGGGCGCACACGTGATTGTCGTTGCTTCAGGCATTGGTATTGCCTCTGGCCAATGTGTAAAACGGTCAACCATTGTAAGAAGATACATATTACCTTGTGAGGGCGGAAGTGGTCCGACGATGTCAATGTTGACGTGGGTGAAACGACCGCTACACATCGGATAATTTGACAAGGGTGCGCGAACATGTCTCTGGATCTTCAAACGTTGACAATGAACACATTCTTTAGCCCATGAACCAACTTGCTTCAGAAGCCCGTGCCATACGAACTTCGTAGACATTAGCTTCCTCGTTGGTCGTATGGATGGGTGGGAAAGACCATGGTGATGAAACTTTAGTAAACACAAAAGTCAATGGCTTGTGGTCGGTATAAGCAACAAAAGGACGACCTTCAAGAAAATACCTGAAATGCCGCACAGAAAGATACAATGCAAGTAATTCTCGGTCAAATGCGCTATATTTGGTTTCCGGTAGCTGAAACCTTTTACTGAAAAAAGCCAGTGGGCGCCACCCGCCATCTATAAATTGCTGTAAAACGGCGCCAGCGGCATATTCCGATGCATCCGTGGTGAGGGCAGTCGGGGCCTGAGGTAACGGGTGGTGCAGAAGAGTTGCATTGGCTAGAGCCTGTTTTGCATGTCGAAAAGCTAAATCTAGAGATTTGTTCCAAACAAGGTTTGTAGATTTTCCCGAAAAAGCGGAATATATCGGGGACATAATTTTGGCAGAGTTGGGAATAAACCGATGATAAAAGTTTATCATACCTGCGAACTGCTGGAGGCCCTTGATGGTCGTTGGTCGTGGAAACTTCTGTACAGCCTCAACTTTGTCGGGGAGCGGCTTTGCGCCATCTTTCGATATTTTGTGCCCCAGAAAATCAATTTCGGAAACGCCGAATTGACATTTGCCCACGTTGATGACCAAACCATGGCTGGTAAGATGTATGAAAAGTTTCCTTAAATGCATTAGGTGCTCTTCAACCGAGTTGCTGGCCACCAGGATATCGTCCAAGTAGACGAACACGAAATCCAAAGGTTGACAGACAGTGTCCATCAGTCGCTGGAAAGCTTGGGCGGCGTTTTTAAGACCTAAGGACATCCGGATAAACTCGAACAATCCAAAAGGCGTTACGACGGCCGTCTTTGGAATGTCGACCGGTGCCACAGGTACTTGATGATACCCACGCACAAGGTCGATTTTGGAGAAAACGTTGCTTCCCGCTAAACGAGCAGAAAAGTCCTGGATGTGGGGTATTGCGTATCTGTCGGGCTGTGTCGCAGCGTTCAATCGTCGATAATCCCCACAAGGTCTCCAATCTCCGGACGTTTTTGGGACCATGTGCAATGGAGATGCCCATGGGCTAGATGATCTGGATAATACCAAGTCTCAACATTTGGTTGAACTCCTTCTTAGCAATCATCAGTTTCTCAGGGGGCAGTCTCCGAACCTTGGAGTGCACCGGTGGGCCGCTTGTGGGAATGTAATGCTCTACACCGTGTGTAGGATATGATTCTGAAAAATGGAAAGTGGTAATCCTCGGAAGTTTGCCGAGTAGACGCGTATACTTTGACGCACTGCTCGCGAGGGCATTTAACTGTGCTGCTGATTGCCCAATCTTGCCAATAGAATTACTAGAGAACGTATGGGCGTTGATTAGGCGTCGACGTTTGATGTTAACCAAAAGCGCGTGTGCCCGCAGGAAATCAGCGCCCAACAGAGGTTTCGAAACATCGGCAAGAATGAACACCCATTGAAACTTGCCCAAAGGTAAATCCAAGGCAATTTTTTTTTGAACTTGTTTTGCGACAGCTTTGATTTAACGCTGGAAAAAAAAGCATTCTGGGCATCATGGCGTCCAGCGTGCAATAAAACATCGGCTGTCCGAGCCATAGCACGGTAATCGGTAAAAGTCTGTGCAGCAAGCCCTGTGCGTACATACGTTGGCATGAATTGTAGAAAAAGTTCTTCGAATAAGAAACCTGCTTCTTCCTCGCCCAACAAAATCAGCATTTCATCCATTAGTGCTGATGGCATTTTGTCGCCTAAAGGGGGGATCTGAAGGAGACGCTGCGCTCTCTGCGACTTTGTTTGAGTGAACATTTGGAGTAAACGGTCCTTCAGACTTGTGTATTTGTTGTCGTCCGGCGGATTGTCAAAAATGTCTATTAATCGGCCAGCAGTATCTTGGTCCAAAGCGGAGACCACGTGGTAGTACTTTGTGATGGCCGTTGTAATCTTTCGTAAGGCGAACTGCGCCTCGGTTTGCTGGAACCATACTTTCGGCTGAGCAGTCCAGAATGTCGGAACGAGCGGTGACAGCGCGCATAAAAAACGAGAGAAGAGAAAATAAGAAAAAGGTTCACTTCGTGTACACGTATGTGGGAAATTACAGGGCCGCTACAACTTTGTGTCGCAACAAAAAAGTTTGCCCTAAGGTAAACATATAGCTAACCTAAACTCAATAAACACATTTTTTTCGCTCTTGTGCGATAAACTTGGCTTCCGTCGCAAAATTACACACCATTTCATACAAAAGCAGGATGTTCCTTATAATTAGTTGATTTATGATACGTCATATGTTGCCCAAAGTTAAAATTTGTATATGTCATTGCAACTTTGCCTTGCCACATGAAAGAAATTGCCTATATTGGCCCCCAATAAAATATAGTTGAACCAGAGATAGGACATGTTAAGCTAAAATTAAAGATACTAGACTTTTGAGGGTTAAAGGGTTTCAAACGGTTTCTGCCAAGACCAAAAAGGTAGAGACCTGTTGTTGTTAAATGTAGGCATTATTTTGTTTACTACCACCTCCGTTAGCATTGTGTAAGTTTTTCACATTTGGTGTTTTGAAAAAAGAGTTTGGAATGTACAAGTATTATAAACAATTTAGGGTTTCATTTATTAAATGCTCATTCATTTATTAACGTTTTCATTTTATTAAATGCATTTTTTGGTAAATGTTCAGTACTCGGCTTTAGAAAGGATTAATTATTATAGCAATAAGTTTAATATAGAAACTTTCTTTTACAGCCAGTTGTTTAGGACAATGCTTTTTAAACTTTTTTAGTTTTGTTCACCACTAGCATCCATCTCCAGATTTAATTCACCCTGTCTCATGATATGATAAAACTATCTTGTCTATATATAACAGCACAAAATGTCTTAGATTGCTTCGATATTTGCTAAGATCAACTCATGTTTTACCATTGCAAATCTACAATTTTTTGAGTCCAGAGATATAAAGCTTCAAAAGCACAAAACACAGTCACCAAATTTTGGTACTTATACAATACACTCAGTGCAAACCAATTTCACTATTACAAAAAAAACAAAAAACATTTCAGTAGTCGACTTACTGCAGAGCTATCCGACATTTCTGACGGTTCACCCTTATTCACCCACATTTGCCCATGTGCCATTTTCGTTTTTTTTTACATTTTAGTTTGCCACTACTGAACACCGAAAGATGTTTTATAATGATTAATTTTTAAGTTTTAAAACTGCTGATGTCTAATGTCAGGCCAAACTCTGGGTTGAAAAGAGATTTTCATGAATTGGACAATTGCAAAAAGTTTTAATAATTTGTAAATAAATATTGATCAAAAGGGTGTGTTTTGTGAGAAAATGCCTTGTGACGATCCTGTTCCTTGCTACAATGGGGCAATCTGTACCAATTTTCTGGAATATAATGTTACTAGCAAGCACCGTGGATTTACTTGTGAATGCCAGCCTGGTTTTGAAGGACCTAGGTGTCTAATTAATATCAAAGAATGCAGGTAATCCAAAAACTGGTAATATTTTATAAAACTGGTTGAACATTTATTATAAGTTTTTTATTTTAAACACTTATATTTTCTCTTGTGCAGTTCAAATCCTTGTAAAAATGGTCTTTGTATTGATGGAGTGAACACTTTTTCTTGTCTATGCCCTCCGGGTTTGTATGGTATATATTGTGAGAAGACACTTGATACGTGTATAGGTAATTTGCAAAACATATAATAGATTTATTATAGATATGCTAATTCATACACATAGGATTTCAACAACATTTTAAGTACTCTTATGTCAATTTATGCAAAATATGTTTTGTTTGGTTAAAAGTCAATGAAGTTCTTGCTAAGTTTACATCAAAAAATGTATTTTTCCCTGCAGATCACAAATGTGAAAACAATGGAAGTTGTACATCAGTTATTGGTTCTAACAAGTGCATTTGTCCACCTGGTTGGGAGGGGGAGTACTGTGAGCATGAAGTTGATGATTGTGATATGTTGCAACCATGTGTTAACAATGCTACTTGTATTGACATGTTTATGGGATATCAGTGTTTGTGCCTACCAGGTTTAAAAGTTATACACTTAAAATACATATTAGAATATTATGTAGTTGTATAAGTTATATGCTGAATTGGTTTTATTCTTAAGGCCATACTGGATCAACTTGCAGTGAAAATATAAATGAATGCGAGTCAAACCCTTGTTACAATGGTGGAAAATGCTTTGATCTTTTAAATAACTACATCTGCCAATGCACTCAATTATATACAGGCAAACATTGTGAGGTAGAATTCAATCCGTGTACAGATGCACATAATCAATGTCAAAATAATGCAAATTGTACAGTAGATGATTTGTTCGTTATTTGTCAATGTTACCCAGGTTACACAGGTACTTTTATGTTGATCATATAAACCTAAAATCAATAAACCTTGATAATATTTACTCACATTTTAATTATGTTTTATGGAAACTTGTATTAAGATTGCCTTGTGTTGTATAAAATTTACATTGTGCTTAATCATGTTTTAAACGAACAATTTTTCAAAAATAACTTTGAAATTTTTCGCAACATTACGCTAGCAGCATATTTTGAGTAAATTGATCGCAATGAAACTAATATAAAGAAAGCGTCTGGAGTAACATCAAGCAGAACAAATTATATATCAAGTCATACTATGTTTCTTTATACCACTTCTGGGAAAATAAGTAAATTTATTTAGTATTGTTTATATACAGAGTCTAAGCTAAGTAAACAAGCATTATTTTAGAAATGACAATGTTTACTGTTTCTTTTATGGTGAAACTATCTCTTTTTAAAAAAGATTTTTTTTTGGATGCTTTAAGTTTATAAAACTTTTGTATTGTAACTTATTCTAATTGTATTGTAACTCCTTCTCATTACAGTAGGCTTAGGTTGGGCAGTAGCAGCAAGTTTTTTTTTCAGTTGCTGTTTTGACAGTATATAACAGGGGTGGCCAACACGCGGCTCGCGAGCCGCATGCGGCTCTTCACCCAGTTTTATGCGGCTCTTTATGTGATATTTTCGAATGTGTCGATTTCATTTGGCAAAGGTATTTTTATTTGCCGGTTCAGACTCAGACTGTTTGCCTTAAGGCCACGTAGCGTTAGCAACACTTTTAAAACATGATTAACGCAAAAAGTATGATGTTTGCACTTCGCAAAACAGCCATAAAGCTGTGAGTAAATAACTCTGGTTATTTGTTCAGATCTTCGTGATAAATTACATTATATCGCTAAATGTCCATTTTTTCAACCAATGCGTCGAGTCTTCTTCTAAATCAGTGGTTCTCAACCTGTGGTACGCGTACCACTAGAAGTCATTTTGGGTGGTACGCGGTGAAAAAAAGGTTGAGAACCACTGTTCTAAATGAAATAATTGTCAATTTAACCGAATAAAGGCACTCTTTTTCGCGCATCGTGCGATCGCTTTGTGGAAGTGAGCAAGAAATACAGTGATAGGCTATTCTTTTCTTTCCATATGTGTGAGGTGTGGCTCTTTGCGGTTAACCAAGTAATAAATGCGGCTCTTGTTGTCTGACTGTTTGGCCACCCCTGGTATATAATATCTTGAAATTGGCATTTTTCTTCCAAAGCATAGCTATGTAACAAATGTGCTACACATGTGAGTGTGACATAAAAACAGCTTGATAAAAAATCCTGATTATGTCGGCAGCTTACATATATCTTGCAGGTTAAGACAATAATAACATGTAAAATTTGTCTCATACTTGATTAACAGGATTGCTTTTTATTCCTAAAAGAAAAAGAAAAATAATTATTTGACAAATATATGCTTCATGAAATCGTTCTTTAGTTAAAACAATTTAACGATATTTAATCTTTATTAATTGTAATGCGCTGCCAGAAGAATTAACCTGACAAACTTACCACCATTTAATCGTGTTAGGTTCTGCCATCTGTTGGATTCCAATTACAAAATATGCTAGGTTTCAACTGTTGACTTGGTTGCTGGCGTCTTTTTTATAATTTTTTGTTTTTCAAACCTTTTAGAAGTAGACCATGTGCAATCTGTGTGGACTATTTGCAATAGCTAGATAGTTTCCTAAATTTCAAATACGAACGATTACATATATTCCTATTAGTACAAAGGTTAATACACTATAAATTTTACAACCACATGTTTTATTTGCTTTATGCTGTTACTAATTGTATTTATTATTCTTATATATTACCAGGTGCTCATTGCGAAATTAACATTGATGAATGCAGTTCAAACCCTTGTCTAAATAATGCCAAATGTTACGATGGTATCGGAGGATATGTGTGTAACTGTCCTGTAGGCTTTTTAGGGAAACACTGTGACATTGAGCAGCCTATCTGCAATCAACAACCTTGTCGCAACAACGGCACGTGTATTGAAGTGGTGGGTGCACTGTAGTGATCAATATTCATCTAAATAACTTTCAGTGACAAGACATGAAATCACTTACCATGTGCACAGCTAATTCATTTCATTTATTTTTGATATTTAGGGTTATAAATGCAGTGGATGGTAAACCTCGTAAGAAAGTCATAATAAATTGAGTGACAAGTAATGAACATTTATTAATCTAATACAGTGCTTCTTAAACTTTTTTAGTTTTGTTCACCCCTAGCATCTATCTTCAGATTTCATTCACCCTTGTCTAATGGAACTATCTCGTCTATATTTAACAGCACAAAATGACTTACATTGTTTCAATTTTTGTTAGGATCAACTCAAGCTAAGCTATACCATTGCAAATCTACGATTTTTTGAGTCCAGAAATATAAAGCAACAAAAGCACCACACAAAGTCACCGAATTTTCGTACTTATACTAGGGCTACCATATTTTTAGCACCTAAAAAGGTCGCACGAAGCGCGAACAAAGATTGGATTTAATTGGTTGAATTGGCGCTAAACTGATAAATCTGAGGGTTTTTGTAAAACATTTTGTCCCCCTGTTGCTATCCTGTTACTCAATTATATAAAATATGGATAAAAAATAGTTCAAACGGTGGGTGACTTTTATCGTTTATCTATAAGTTAAAAAAATTATATTTAAATGAAAATGAAAACATGCAATGGAGACTTTATGCTCAACAAAGAAAACAAAATTAGATAACAGAAGATTTGCAATTTTTTGGGGCTGTTGTAATGTTAAAGTTGGCAAAAACAGATTTTGTACAGCGCTGTAGGAGTGGTGTACAACCAAAACGAAACTACTAAAATCATTGCAAAAGAATTAAAAATATTAACTTAGAGCTAGCCCCCATCCCTACAAATTGCTTGGACCCCCCCCTAGCTTTAACATCTTGTTAAAAGTATAAGCAACTAACTGGAAATGCGAAAAAGAGGACATTTAGATATATTTGAGCGACCTCGGGGGACCATTCAGTTTTCTTGAGAAAAAAGGACATATGGTAGGCCTAACTTATACACTCAGTGCAAACCAACTTAACTATTACAATTAGCAAAAAGAAACAACAGTTGTAGTCGATTTACTTTATACCCATTGTGTTGTGTATATAAAGTTGAATATGATCTCCTTAAGTTCTGTTAACTTAAGTCATTCTATAAGGTTTTAAAAATCCTAAGTTGTTGTTAAACTGATACCAAATATTTTGGGAAACATTACTGCATTTTGATACCAAATTTCACTTACAAATCTTTAAATGGAAACATGCCTGTAGTACATTCATAATTTGGTTCCAGATTAGCACCAGTCAAACCTGAGTATCAAACTACGGTAGTAGCCATTCTATCATTTAACATAGTGGTTTGACCCAAATATGATTTTATAGGACATTCCTATGTGTAACTTTACCTTTTGTGAAAACGTCATTAAGTGCACATGCTTATTCATGTTTTGCTAGTTTATGCTTCTCTGACAATAAACTTCTTTGAATGTGACTTTCTTTTTTTTTCTTTTTTGTGTGCTTTAAATTGAAACTTTATGTCTGTAATTTGATATCCAGAAATGGGTGTTTATTTTTTTATAATGTAATAGCTCGATTTTGTTCTGATAACATTCATGGTTATACTTTTTTGGCAAATTTAATATTAGATTTGCTGGAAAAAAGAACAGACTTAAATATTTTACTTTAAAATATTGAAAATGGTAACCAAAAGTGTTTTTTTGAAGAATGACAGCTTATTTTGAAGACATGCCATATTTTTAAACCTTACGCCATAATACCTTTAAATATCAGCACCTTAAGTATTTTTTTCAGAAGTGAAGAGCCATCACAAACGCTATAGTATGTTGTCCAAAATGCAACTTAAAGTGGTTGCCATGTTAACCTATGTGTTAGTGGTTGCCAGGTTAACCTATGTGTTAACAAAATATTGACTAAACACATTCAAGTTACCTGTGCAGAGTTTAATTTTGTTTTGTTTAAGGCAAAATTTATGTTTACAAACCTAATGCATTGTTTCTACAAAAATATTTCTGCCAACAGCTAAAAATAGACTTTAATCTAGATCAGGGTTTCCCAAACTTTTTTGGACCACGGACCACTATCTGTAAATCTGTTTTTTCGCGGACCGCAATACAAAGCAAAAAGTAAATAAAACCAACTTTATATATTTACAAAATTGACAACATCAATGGGACGGATGGAATTGCTTCCGTCTGCTTAAATCATCAATTCAATATATTCAAAGCGCAACAAGTTAGATTTACGTTACTGCAAAAGCTTTTGAAATCAATAAGTTGTGAATAACTGCGGCAATTTAATTATCTTTAAAAGAGCACACATACGGTACAACAGGGGTCGGCAACCTTTTTTTTAGTCGCGGGCTAAAACCAAACTCAGAAAGGTCTCTGCGGGCCGCAAAAAATGTTAACTAAGAATTATGTTATTGAAATGTTAGAACAATGTAAATTAGGCTGGCTTCAGATATGTTTTTGTAGTTAAAAATGTGTTTTAAGAAGGCAGTAAAGTGTTGGTGCAAAGTGGGACCAAAAGCGTTTGTTTGGTTTAAAATTCCAGTCCACACGTCGTTATTCATATTAAAAAGTGTAATAAAATAACTTTGAGAAAACGCGATAACCTTAATGGTTAATGTAGTTCAGTGTTTGTTAACCTATTTATGTAAGGGCGCACCTGGCGAGCGAAGGGAGCGCAAACTTTTGGGCCGTATACCGGCAAGTTTTTATTACATTTTAAAAATAAAAATTAAAAATGTATGTCCAATATTTTTGAATACGTTTTCTGTTTGTACGCGACGCACTTTGGCACTTGGCAGTCAGTCTTCCACAGCGCAAGAAGCGCTAATCTAGTTCAAATGACAGCATCATAACCTAAAATAACCTGATGTATAAAGATCGTTAACGCAAAGCGCGAAAATTTTTATGCTCCTACATAGTTAAAATAGTCTAAAACTATGAGAAATGGACTTGTGTCTAATTTGTCAAAGAGGCTGCGGGTCGGATAGATTACATTCGCAGGCCGGATCCGGCCAGCGGGCCGTAGGTTGTCGACCCCTGCTGTACAACGTATATGTGTAACTTTTTCTTGTCATATCGCGACGGACCACCTGTGCATTGGTGGTCCGCGGACCACAGTTTGGGAAACGCTGATCTAGAAGATTTTGGGTTAAAATTACACTGCAAATAAAACAATTGTAGAACCTCTTTTTGTGGATACTCAAATAGTAAGCATATTTGTACAACAGCAATGATTTGGTAACCCAATTTCTTCGCTAAACTTTGCGAAGCTTAATGTGAATCAAATACAAATAAACCACACCAAGAATCAATTTTTTTTAATAATATCACTATTGTCTTCTTATTGTGTGTAGTTTTCTCCAAATTTTGAGCAATCTTGGTTAGAACCTATTAATCTTACCATGATAACTACTACAGTTAGGACCAAAGCAAATCAAACACCAACTTAATTTTGTGTTGCAACCATCGATGAGGTTTAATTCAGTTTACAGTTGGTTTACTTTTTTACCCATTTTTTTGACAATTAGCCCCTTTGGTTTAAACTAACCACAACTTGTTTTTTTTTTCAACCACAACTCTGATGCACAATAATAATCTATTTACAGCTTGCTTGTTCAGCAGTTATTCCACCCGATCCGTTAGAAATCAGTGCATTCCTAAGCAAAAAGGTCTACGACAATCAGGGCATCCAATGGCAGAAAAGTCTAGACTTTTAGACCTTGAGGTCCTGGCAATGCACTGATTTGGACATTTAGGTAAACTCCCGGCGAAGATAAATTAAAAATATTCATTAAAAGTTCAGAAAAGATAACAAAAAATGTGAGATAGGATTAATAACACTTGACCCACCTAAACCCTAACGCTAACTCGAATCCTAACCCAAATAATGTGCGTTATTTTAATAATTCTTTAAATGCTGGGGAAAAAAGCCCAAACTCGGATGGTTTCTCTTCCATTGTATTTAAGATTATTGCGTCACAAATTGAGGTATTGGGGCCTGAAGCGTTATAATTATTAAATTATCGCACATTATTTGGGTTAGGGCGCTGGTTAGCATTTGGGTTTGATTGGGTCAAGTATTGTTAAACTTAATCTTCTTATGCACATTTGTTAATGCAAATTAGTGCATTGTCCAAGACCTAAAAGTCGGACTTTTTGATCCTTTGAATGCACTGATTGTCGTAGACCTTTTTGCTTAGAACTGCACTGATTTCTGACGGATCGGGTGGTTATTCCGTTTGCCATGCTACTTGATCTAATCGAAAACCTATTATTATCAGTTGATGAACTAAAAACTGTCGTAACTCTATAAAGATCAAACCAAAATTCCAAAAACTGTCGTAAATGGACACATACAACACTTTTAAGAAACATGAAGTGGATCAACTATACTTTTAGAAATTCACATCTCGAAAACTAAGGATCTAGAGATACGACACTATTTGCAAAAAGCGCGCAGCAATTTCATTAGCAAAAAAATTGAGAAAACGATTTTTGGAAATTTTAGATTAACAACAGTTTTTTTTTATTAGCGACGAATTATGTTATGATAATTAGGGGTATTCTTGGAAAGTTAGCCTTTAACCGGTTCTGTGAACTTTTTGCTTTAAGCAAGTGGTTAGTGCAAACTGGTTACATAGCACCACAAACTATGGGTTATGAAGTTCTGTTCTAGAGCCACATTTGGTTACCAACCAGAGTGGTGTAACAATTCGATTTACATTTAACACACTGAAATAAGAAAAGGCATCTTGCATCAATTTTCAGCAAGTTGGTTTAACAGATCAATTACAAGTCACAACATAATATTAATTGTGTAGTGTAGAGCAGAGCAGTGTTGGCTGACTTGCCAAAGGGTAACTTTGTTTGATAGACTTGGACACCAAGCAAACCCTAAAACTGGTTCGGGCCAAAACATGACATGTGATAAGCCTATTTAGTGTGAATTTTAGGAAAAACATATGGAAAAAACTATTAAAACTACCTCAAATATATAATAAAGAGATTAATTATTATCTTCCTAAAATCTAAAAATCTGTAATTAACTTGTGCTATCTAAAACCAGACCATTTTTCAATTCAACTGAAGATTTTTGTTTCATAGATAGTTTTATATTTTTGACAGAAAGACTATTTTCATTGCATCTGCGATCAGTCGTTTTGGGGCCTCACATGTGAGTATGATGTCAACGAATGTGAGCTTGATGGGGCATGTTTAAACCAAGGAACTTGCTGGAATACATTTGGCAGTTATGCATGTGAATGTATGTATGGTTTTATTGGACAAAAATGTGAAGAGGATTTCAATGAATGCTTATCTAACCCATGTCTTCATGGGAGCCACTGTAAGGTACAACATTATTAGTGTTTGTGTGTTTTCTTTTGGTGTTTAGCATTGGAAAATTAGCATGTCATTGTGGAAATAGATAAATATAACTATTTGGTTTCACTGACTAGTTGTGTTTAGACATATCACATGAGGTTTGATTAATTATTTGTTTTTCTATTGCTCAAGCTTATTCAAAAATGTTTAGAATTCTATAAAACGTAAAGTAAAAAAAGTTGTTTGTAAACTACCTGATGTCATGGAATGACTATTGTTACCCTTAGTTATATAATGTTAAGATGCCTGGTACTCTAACAAACTGTGTACAATTAAGCAACTGAAGTTATGTCTAAAATACTGGGGTACTTGTTGGTTTCTGTTGGTGGAACTTTTGTCCTAGTAGGAAACTTTGATGTATGATGATCTTTTACATAAGTTTTTTACATTACTTTTACATCAGGGGTCACCAAACTATAGCCCTCCAGTCAATTTAATCCTGCTTGTTTATATCTCTTAGTGTGTTAGTTCCTAAAACATAGTTTTTGATAGTTTGAAAACTATTTTAATAGCTCAGAAATGTTTGTCCAATGCAAAACTAAGCCAAATTTTGATTAAGTTTTAAACTAACTAAAACATTAATATACGCAATGTATATATATAATCTGTGATCAAGACCTTCTGGAGACGTATTGGCGAACGATAATGGAAAACATAATATAGTACACACAATGCCTTCTAAAAGGCTTACCGAAATCAGTCACCTTGTAAGGATTGTGCAAGCAAGACCAGGCTAGAATGCCAACTGGCCTGCTGTGAGATTTGAACTCACAACCTCTGGAAGGCTGTATTAATCCCAATTTAATGTGCAACGATGTAAGGAGGATTCAACCAAACCACTGTCAAACATAGGTTTGTACACCTTATCGGTTAGAAATTAGTGCAGTTTCAAGCAAAAAGGTCTACAACAGTTAGTGCATCCAAAGGATCAAAAAGTCTGACTTCGAGCCATCTCCGATTCTCCCCAGGCACTGATTTGTTTGGCATTTAGCCTAATAAAACCTTCTTGTTTTTTTGTTACTCTCTAGATATTTTACCATTGCATTATGTTAAACTTTTAAATCACTTGTTGAAAATGCTTACCATCCAAAAAAATTTAAATGTGAAGTAAAAAACAAAATCCAATATTTATTTTTGTATGTACATTATTAAAACAGACATAAATATAGCTTGGTTTGGGCAGTGGTGCCAACTTTTTTATTCCCGTGGGCCATACTAAATCCCCCACCCCCTTTTCATTGTTTTCTGTCTACTTCTTAGGTCACCATAGTTGCCAAATTACCAGCATTCTTTCATACAGGGTCATGGTTCATTGTTCACATAGAAATCCAGTAATCCTGTGTGGTTTATATTAACTACAATAACAACTAACTAATTTTTTTTATCTAGGACTATCTTGGTTATTACATTTGTGACTGTCTACCAGGATTCACAGGTCATCGCTGCGAAACAAATATTAATGATTGTGAAAAGGCCATCTGTGAAAATAATTCAACTTGTCAAGATGAGGTAAACTGCTAGAGCTTCAGCTGTTGCTAATCTATATACTAAATGAAACCCTAATGAGATATGTTTAAGACAAATTAATTGGCCTTAAACCTGCATTACCAGTCAAGATTTTTTGGCAGGTTAACTTCTTATTGCACTCAGTGCTGGTGTAACAGAATCACTAAGGAGTCTAAATATTCAAGAGCTCTTGTAAAATAATTTGGACATTCCCTTCTATACCATCTTATACTTTGTTGCTCCTTATATTTTGGATTTGGTGTGTAACGAGATTCACACTGGTGGCCTTTGATAAACAAACCAAATTAGCCCATCAATAAAGAATATTCGTGCCTGCAAGGCCAGACTAGGAAAAAACTAGCCTGAGTGCAGTAAAATGAAGGTGATGATCTACCACAGGGATGTGCAACTTGCAGTCCAAAGCTATGGTGCAGCCCGTCATTCATGGTCACTTCAATAGTCTTCTTTAGGAAAGAGTTGCAATACTATCAAATGTGTGGAACGCACAATATTTTATGTTATTCATGTTTTTTTGTGAGACTCAAATAATACATAAACGTAGCCAAAGAATGGCTCCCTCAAAATTTATAAATATTGTACTCTTAATAATTTGTTTTGTAGCAAATATGAGCATTACCACAACAGTCTAACATATGCATGCCACACCTATAATTGTCATGCACTGTTATGTCACAAGCGATTTTTGCCCTTTAAATGTTTTTTATATATTGCATTAAAACTCAGTCAGTTGCTGCTCGAAACAAGTTTTTGGGTTCGGCAGTTCATACAATGTCAAAAAGCTAAACTAAAAAAGTTCAAACTTTTTGCCCCCCCCCCAAAAAAAAAATTTTTTCGGCTGGCTACGCCACTGCTCTAATAGTGTCTTAAGCTGTATCTGACCAGCCATCAGACACTGCGTGCACCCACTAATGTTTAACAGTGTTAATTAAATACATGAGTTTGTGGAGCTATTTTACTTACCTCAGTCTCTATTCAGGGGTCTCAAATCATGTGGTCTGCATGCAGAGACCGTCATAATGCTATGTATAGCCCAAAACCCACGACCCACTTAGAGGAACAAAATTTTTTTCTTTTTTTCAGTTCCTCGTATGTTCAAGCTCCTTGGGCCGATAATAAATATACAGGGTTGAATTTAAAATATGCATGGATAAGAAAAAATTGACCTAATATTGAGGTGTTTTTCTAAGCAAATTGACCTAATAAATTGTATAATTATAGTTCAAAGTGTCCCAAATCCATACCCCCAGAGGCCCAGACCACATGCGGTCAGCGACTTCATTATCTGTAGCGCACAGAAGATTGTAATATTAGCTTCTCATCTCCATACAATAAAAATCTTAAAATTATGGTACGATTTAGGGGTGAGGTACCAGGACACGGCCTCTTTAAATTATTTTTGATAACATAACTATTTAGGCTTCATGCAAACCTTTTCACGAATCTTTATAGCCCAAAGGTGCCACACATATGAAGGCATGTTATTTTGCTAACTTACACTGAATAGAGGAAACAAATTTTACCAATTTCCAGTAGTATTTTTCTTGTGCTTTTTTTGTGTGTCAAGAGGCTATTATAACCATTGGCCATTTGGGGCTATACAAGAAATGCAACTTCTGCAAAATTCATCTAGTTATGTTATTGTTGTTTAGTTATATGGCACTAATACAAAGGGATTGCTCTAAAAGTGTATGTCCATACTATTGTGGTAATATAAATGGGTGTAAAAAAGACTGTATTGGCGCACCGCACTCATAACTTGACCGAATTGCCAAAATGTTTATGTTAAAATTTCATTAAAGAGGGGCAAAGTAATCATTAAAATGTAATTTGCTTGCTTTCAAATTTATTACAAATAATTTTAAAATGTATAATTAATTAGAAAACAACAACTAAAAACGTGACATGCAATGTTTTAATTGTCTAGTTTTTAACAAAAAAATTGTTTAGTGAAAACTAAATAGGTATACTTATGGAACAAAACACACAAAATTTTGTAGTACCAAAATACAAGAATTGACTAAGTCATTTCAATCACAATAATCCAGTCTTAAAGCATCTTCTTAAAACTGATAGAATGAATTTGAAGTTAATTTATATTGAATAGTTTTGTTTCATGCAGTGGCAGATCCAGAGGGGTTCCAGGCCATGACCCCCCAAGAAACTATAGTTTTGTTTGAATGTGAACTTCTTTATTTTATAGAATGTTGTTGACTGTTTCAAGAAAACATGGCTTGGTCTGCCTGTGAACACTTTGACCTTGTGCAAAAGAAATTACCTTGTATATTTGCACACAAGTTTACATGGCATTCGTATAATTTGTTTCTTTTTTTTGATATGACAAAAATATTAACTAAGCATTTTCAAGAGGTTTTGCATAAACCCCCAAAAATAACAATCGTCAGTAAAACATCAAAAATAAATAACAGACAACATCAAGACACTAATGCACTACTTTATACAACAATGCATTGTTTAAATTAATGAATATCTAATAAAGGGTGGTCCAAGGTTAACAGCATCGTGGGCCAAATTTCTTTGCATATTCTTTGCGGGTCACATAAAGTAGGCTACATGCATGCCAGGAGCGGCTCAATGATTTTTGTTTGGTCGGGACGTGAAATGTTTAAAGATGCCATCACAAAATAACATCGAAAGACATATAAGCTCCAGAAACTTGCTTCTATCGTCGAACTTGTGCGCAAATAAAATTGAATGTTGTGGGGCTGGGCAAAATGGTGTGCACGAAGCGCGAAAAAAATGTGTATTTGACAAAATTTACATTTTATAAGCATAGAATGTTCGCGTAAGAGAGATGTTGCATACTACACAATCGCTAAATTACAAAGACGTAATCATTTTGCGCAATAAGGTTTTATTAACCAGATCAATTTAAATGAAATTGCATCTTGGAAAGGGTCAGTGCGTTTAGCCTAAGGGTAAACATCTAACTAAAACAATACTTTCCAGCAGCGCGATATATTTTATTGTTGATTTGCTTTAAAATGCAAATTTAACTTATAAGTCCGCTAAACAGCCATTTTAGAAGGAAAGTTTCATATAGGACATACTGTGCATTCAAACCGGTTTAAGAGTGAGCTATAGGAAAACGAATTAAGTGAGCTATAAGAAACTGGTTTATTTAATGGTATAACCAGAAAAATGTGATCATACCCAAACAATTGCAGTATGTTTACTGTTCGTTGGTCCCTTAGATTTATTTAAATAAACCCTTAAAGGTACGCATTGCAATAATTCAAAATTGCTTTGCGGGCCACGAAAAATTATGTCGCGGGCCTGGGTTTGGACCACCCTAATCTAATAGATTTGTCAAAAAATATGTTAAGGTCGAAAAAACAATCGCCCTAATAATGACGATATTACTATGCTCAAACAACAAATTAAATAAAATAAAATTGTTTCAAGATATAATATTATTCGATATCACTAGGCATCAAGTATTTATGTTTTGCAACGTATAACTAGGGTATTCATTTTAAAGGTTTGGCCTATATATTACATGTTCTACTTTTCTTCGACTTGTTTCTGCATGCAAAAACAGATATGGGCCTAAAATTTTCCGTTTCAATTTTGACTTTAAAGATAAGAAGGGGTTAGTGAGCCAAGGGATCAATCAGTCTTGGTAGTTTAGGAATCTTTGCAAAATAAATGTAAATTAAACACAAAAAAAATTATTCTTACCGCCCTAAAAATTTAGCCTACCAAGTTTACTTATCAGCAAAAAAGTTATCATACATATATTTTTAGGAAAACATTTGTTTTTAAAAATACATTTTAGACCATATAATTAACAACTGCTGTCCCTTCCACTCACAACAGTGTTATTTGTTCTGTGGTAGGTTTCAGGTTACCTTTGCAAATGTTTACCTGGTTGGAGCGGAGTGCATTGTGATGTAAAAATTGATTACTGTGACTCCAGTCCTTGTAAGAACAATGGTTCATGCCTTAACATGATTGGGTCCTACCACTGCAACTGCCAAGCAGGTGACTATTGTATGTTTACATTGACTAAATTAACGTTAAACTATTTTTCTCTTTTTTGCCGTAAAACATTTTTACCACAAGTGTTGTTGCATGAGTCAGACGAACAATCGATCTTTGACCATGGTTAGCGTGTTTTTATTATATAATTTTGCGCTTGGTTATCAAACCTTTTTTGAGTTGATTATTTGTTTAAATTATCTTAAGTTCTGTTTTATGCTAGCAAGCCTTATATATCTATTGTTACACTTTAATTTCGTACTAAATGCAGAGGAAAAAATGCTTTGTTAATGCTCCCCAATGTTTTTTCGAACTTGTACCATGTATTATGCCTAAAGTTTTATTCCTAGAATTTTTTTGTATGGCTGTAACACAGTCTACATTAAATTTCATGCATTAAAATAGAACCTTAATGTGATAAATATTCTTTTGTGTAACGGCTTATAATAACATTTTAAATAAACACTTGTGAATGCCATACATAAGCACCTAACATATACCGATTTATCATAGTGTCTCCTTTTACTGTAGGTGTACTTATATTAAAGTATATTTATAACTCTAGCTAAGTGGTTCCCAACGCATGGGTCGCGACCCAAAGTTGGGTCGCCTGATTATTTTGGGGGGTCGCTTGTTTTTCAGGCATATTGTATCTTTTCACACAACTGGAAATCATAATCACAAAATATGAAAACTAAACAGCTAAACCGGCTGGAAGTTAAAGCTGACATGCGTGACCCTATATGCTCAAGCAAAATAACGCCTCGATTTAAAAAATTCACTGATAGCAAGCAAGCACAACTATCTCATTAGTAAATTAATAAACATATTATTTTCGGAAAAAGTAACTGCTTTTGTAGTGCAGTTTGTTTGCAACGCAATCTTGTATTTGCTTGGGTCGCAAGATTATACCAAATTGTTTTTTTTTCTCAAAATGGGTCGCCTCAAAAACGTGTTGGGAACCACTGCTCTAGCTTATATGTTTAATTGATAGACTCATAAACTTTTTTATTAAGGGCCAAACTATGGTTATAAAATTTTCACAGACAAAAATTTAATAACTTACTGGCAGATGGTCCTGGAATTTTCGTTTGGAAGACACCATAAAAATTTTTAGGCATGCCTCACAAAGTTATGTTATAATGTTATAGTATAGAACAGGGGTCAGCAACTTACGGCCCGCGGGCCGGATCCGGCCCGCCGCATCTTTGACAAATTAGACCAGTGGTCGGCAACCGCCGGTCCGCGAGGAGTTCGTTACCGGTCCGTAGCAGGTTTGCTATATTAAAAATTTTGATTTAGACCCAAACCGTAGCGTAGGGTATGCGTAAAAGCCGGAAAAAGGCTAGGAAAAGTAAATATCCCAATCACATTAACTTTCGTTTGAATATACTCCATGGTTGATTGGTATAATGAAAAACCACAATTAGTTTCAAGCACTCGAGAGGTGCAAAACAAACCAGTGTGTTGTGGCCATATGAGTTACATAGCACGTTCACAACATCCTAAAATGCATTTTTGGATTGTAAAATCTAGCTCCTTGTATGTACAATATATCGAAAAAGGGCCAAAATATCATGTTTTTTTTATGCTTAACAGTGTTCATCCTAAAGTGCAATAGAATCAAATCATGCAAACAAATGTCCCACAATAAAATAAATTATTATTTTTATGTTCAGGCAGGAAATTTTTTGAAAACAACCTATGCATTTTAATTAGTTTATTGAAAAAAGTTGTAATAAATTTCCTTTACTGAGCATTTGTTGTTTTTAAGGCCGGTCCGCAATAAAATTTCAGTTTTAAACCGGTCCGCAGTGTAAAAAAGGTTGCCGACCCCTGAATTAGACAACATTTCACATACTTTTTGACTATTTGAACTACAAAAGTGCGAAAATTTTTCCCGCCTCGCGCCAATCATCTTTATACGTATGGTTTGGTTACTTTTGATGCTGTGTTTTCAACTAGATCAGCACTTCTTTACCGTTACACCGTGGACAGCTGTCAAGTGCTTCGCGAAAAAACGGAAAACGTATTCAAAAATATTGGACATACCTTTGTTAAGATATTTTTATTTTTCATTTTTGACAATGTAAACTTGCAAGAAATTTAAAAGAAATGAAAAAAATCGCGCTCGCTTCGCTCGCCTGCTGCGCCTTGCCTAAAAAACGTTTACAAACACAGAGCTAGATTAACTTAAAATGTTATCGCGCTCCCAAAAGTAGTTTTATTTTTCATTAGTAATATGGATGACGACGTGTGGAGTCGAATTTTAAACCAAACAAACGTTTTTTTCGCGCTTCGCGCCAACACTTTAGTTAACTTTTTTTTTTTTTTTAGTTAACATTTTGTGCGGCCCGCAGAGACCTTTCTCAGTTTGGTTTTGGCCCGTGACAATAAAAAGGTTGCCGACCCCTAAACTTGTGCAGATAGATAAATTTACGCTTGAGCTTACAACACAAAAATAAAAATGTTATTTTTGGCTTTCTTTTTTAATTAAAGAATTAAGAATTATACTCATTCTGGGGGGGGTTTGTCCTGAACTTTAGGTTCTTTAATTTAAAAAAATTAGGCATAATTGTATTACTAGATTAATTCGGTTTCATATGTACACTTTCATTGTAAAAAAACAAATAACGCTACAAAAAAACAACGAACTAAAAATACAATAATATTCATAAAAAAAAATACTTTCACCCCACATAATATTTTTAATAGCAGATATCTGATATACATGTAGTTAAAAGTTTAGTCTAAATTTGTGTAATTTATATTTAAAACATGAATTAAATATTGTATTTTTTGTTTAGTTTGTATTTTCCGGGGTCATTGAAACGTGGTCCGCTGTAATATTAGATATATGTAATGTGGTTAAACGGTATTCTATAATTATTTTATACTGTTATCAGTAAAATACTCTGTTCGCGTGTTTAGTTTCAACGGCCGGTACATCCTTTAAATTGCAGAATATTAGCTTTTCTGCATTTAACCTATCTTTCCTACAAAAGCTTTGGCTGTCACATACAAACTGCTGATCAGGCATAATATTAATCAAATAATAGCTCCTCTGTTAATTATATTGGTTACCCTACATTTGGGCAACCTATATGCTATAACGGATGCTCACTAAAATTAATATGGTTGCTTTGGGATATAGTGTGGTTTGAAAGGCAAGACGTTTTTGCGTCGTTGTTGGTTACATCCCGTTTGTGTTTCTTTTAACGAGACTTGAGTGACATTCCAGAATCTCCGATATACACTAATAGAAATCTGCAAAGGGGATCTAAAAGACAGAACATCTTTAGCGCAAAATGCATGTTCCAAGTTTGCATAACTTTTGGTTACAGTGCCATGCTACCCAATGAGTGCCATGCTACCCAATGGCCCTAATTTTCGTCAAACGAGCTAAAAATACACCAAAAGTCGAATAGGATTTGCGCGAAGCGGTAAAAAACTGGTATCACATAGTTCAAATGTGTAAAAAATATATTTTGAGCAGTTTTCTTTTTAACACTCATGTTCAGAATAGATAGCTTAGATCAGTGCTCTTCAACCTCGGTGTGCTGCGTAATCATATGCCTGGTGTGCCGCGCGACGTTCCCGGAGGTGTCAGGAGTATAAATATACAGCAATCATTGTTAATTTCTACACTAAAGTGGAAGAGGAAATTCTGGTTATTTTTCGAATATAATTGTCAAATCCTTCAATGTTCTCTGTCCTGGATGACTATAGGAGGTGCAGTTTACCAGACATTGGCCGGGAACAGACAATAGGACCTACAAACCAACAATATCTAAAGAATACAGTGCCATAGTAACAATACCAACGACATAATAATGTCAAATACGTAGTATAATATCAGCGACAAAATAAGATCTAAAATCGCCTAAAAAAGGCCTAAACCCGAAATCATTGTAATACAGCCTGAATGGGCAAAATATGCCTGGAACTTTAGGGGGAGATTGTGGGCCGTTGGGCACCGCTGTTTTGGCATTAAGTTGTTTGCCCCTGTTTGGGGGTTGGTGTTGGGTAATGTGTGGGTTAGACATTAGGTTAATGTTGAAATATTAGGTGAGTTAGGGGTAAATTTACGGGGGTTTGGGAATAGATAAAAGGTTGTAGAGTCCTTAGGTCCCCTTATTAGGGTTTAGGTCTTAGTCCGACTTAGGCGTTATTGCAACTACTAGGTATTCGCCCTATTTTGGTCGCATTCCAAACTGTGATTCATTCCGACGTTAATGTTGTTCAAATTTTGACTTTATGGCTAAAGTCTCTTAGGTCGTCTTTTAATTTTTTTCGGAAGACAGTAAAACTGCAAAATCAGAATATAATTTTTTTTACTCTGAGCAAGCAAGGATATTTGCATGTCTATTGTCAATCGTCATATATTTCGTAGGTGTGCCGCCAATTTTTTTTAGCTCTTTTGGTGTGCCGCAAGTAAAAAAAGGTTGAGGGGCACTAGCTTATAGACAAAATATGCTCCAAGCCATAGGTTCCCGACCACTGCTCCAGAGCTTCCACAACCAAGACTAGAGAAAAAAATGTTTTAAGAAAAAGTACATTCCATGCACTTCCTGTCATGATGGGTAAATGACTTGAAAAACCATTCTCGTTGCAATGACCAATAGAAAATGTGTTGTGCGGGTAATTACAAGCTTAGCTTACGATTTGTATCGACAACATACCCTAAATTACTCTGCTGACTTCACTTTCGCCAAACAGTGTCACATTCCACACCCGCGCCATTATATTTTTTTTATAAGGTATGGAGAAAACAATAGTGACGACAATTTACCAAACTTCACGTTGAAACCAGGGTGATACCGTGGACCACTGTAAGCATGTCTGACTTTACCCAATTTCGTGAAAACGGTTACTAGGGAACGACCCCTAGAAACCTTTCGGTGATGCAGTGGTTCTCAAACTCTTTTTCCGCGTGACGCCCTTGTAAAAATTTGTCGATCTTGCAATGCACCCAGCGATAATAATTTGAAATATTTTGTTTATTTATTTGGATTTAAAAGGGAACAAAGTTTAACTGTATACACAAAGATAGCGCAGTAATTCAGAACACATTAGGTGTGACTTGTGGTCTCGTACAAGATTATGCGTGTCACATCAAGCTGGTGTGGTCTCGCGGCACGGCACACCGGTTGTGAAGCACTGCTCTAATCTAATGATATATAATCCTAAACAACAGGTTGTGACTGGCCTTGAACACCTGCAATAAAGCACATTTTTCATTTTCACGTAGGTTTGTCAATGCCTTTTTGGCTCGGTTAACCAGTCAATATGACCCATTTGTTATGTTACATTTTTAAAAGTTTTATTTAAACTCTTGGGACCGTTTTTGCTTTGTAGTGCTTATTATAGATTGGGTGTTAAGGTTTTAGTTCGCGTAGTGAAGTGAATTCTCAACGGATTAACGAGACAGAAAACATCGATGTGATAATAACCAAACACGACTGTATAGGCTTGTATATGTAGAATTCAAAAGAAATTTTGCCGAAATCCAAAACGCGTAGGATTACAATTTATTTGTTCGTTGATCGGAAAAGAAGCAGTATAAGCACGAGATGGTCCAAGCCCAGGCCATTGTTTAATTAGTAAAGTCCAAACTTCTTTATTTAATTCGGAAAGTTCGTGTCGTGTCAGTGTACCACCTATACTCAGGAATTATCAAAAGTACAATAAAACACGGCGGATTCAGGGTTTTAGACGGTTTTGATAAAAAAAAAAAATTATTCTAAATATACCATGCATGGAATGTACAAAATCCAATTTCTGCAAAATTTATCAAGATAATGCATTTTTGCCATTTGTGAGAATTTAACATAGGTATTTTATTGTATAACACCTTTAAACATTTAAAGACGAACAAGTGTTTTTGCGATTACTGTTTACGTGATTTCTGTGCAAGTGAGCAGTCTTACAGCTGTGAAGATATAATTGTTTTTTAAAAGTGTCGCCAGACGCCGGGCATTTTTGTAGATATACACATCAACCGTTTCAGCAGTAATTAATTTAGTAAGCTTAGTACCCGATTATGGCCGAAGTTAAAGGAGCTGCAACCTCGTAGAAACATCAAGAAATCAAATTAGTTCCTAAGTCGCTAATGTCTCTACTAAAGGCTCATTTTGAGCTTTATCTTAGTTATGTTTTAGATGCCTTTAAAGCCTTTGGCGACGTAAAATAACGAATACCAAAAGAACGCAGAACACATATTTATCATTCAGTTGAGACACGAAAAGTTACTGTTTTCGTAGCATACTAATATTTACAAGTTAAACAAAATAAAAAAATGTTACAAACACACAGTTTTAGCAAAGCTTTTCAATTAAAAGTGATTCACTATTTGAGTCGCGAGACTTGCGCCAAATGTATTTGTGACCCCTACAATAGAGAACCGTCAATTTTCGAAGCATCGGGCCTCAGTGTGTCGAAAAATAAGGGCAGTGAAAGCACAAGCAGAGCGTCAAACTAGGATATCACAGAAAAAACGGTCCGGGACGGATTCAGATTTTGTTTAGAGGTGGCCTTATGAAATTAGATAACGTAAAATAGGTTTTGTCAAAACGTGGCATCACAAAGTTAAGTCAAAACATAACGTCACGAACTAACCATGTTGTCTTCCGTCAATTTCTTATAACACAGACGTTAGATTTTTCTCTACACCGGTAAGGTTTTCGGAACAAAGCATTCGTTTTGTTCTTCATCTCATTAAGTCGCTGATTTAGGCACCGTACCTAAGAACCTAAATGTTAAAGAGACCGATTGAGTTGCGAATACGCGTTTTCTTTTACCTCTGCGTTGAACTATTCAAAATAGACTGGAAACGTTTTTTTTAATTTTACAATGGCGATCTAAATTTAACGGTTTGTGCTATAAACATCCATAGTCTTGTTTTTTCGTGTCGTCGTTGATTTTGAGGCGACACGATGAGGCATTTAGCTGCATTGTAATAACGGCAACAAACAAGCAATTGAAAAAAATCTGCGTGTCACAATTCTGTTAAAATTATAACTTTTTTACGGTTTTTCCAGGTTATCGTGGAGATATGTGCCAGTTTGATACAGACATGTGTAACAACCAGACACAGTGCGAAAACAAAGGGATTTGCCGCGAAGGTCCAGAACTCAAATCATGGTGTGATTGTCCACCAACCTTTGATGTAAGTACTTGAATCGTTTATTGTACAACGAGCCCTAATTAATTGGTGCAACCGTTAATATTACTTTTGTGTGTGTTAGGGAAACCTGTGTGAAAATGATATAGATGAGTGTTTATCCAACCCTTGTCACGGTGATGCCTCATGTGTAAACAGTTTTGGGTCATTTACATGCAAGTGAGTAAACCACCTTCACCAAAAATTTTGAAATTTATCACGGCCTTTTAAAGTTCTGTTTCGCATTCTTTTTTCTAATGTTAAATATAAACGATTAGATTGTTGCTACCAGACATGATGTTAATCAAAAATAGATCCTGTGTATAATTGTTATCCAATGTTACGGCGACCTATATTACACTGGACGTTTGTAATACAATGCATGACAAAATATAATAACAGACTGCAGCCTCTATTTTTAAAAGGTGTTTGTAGTATGCTAAGAGCACCACGTCTGTTTTAACGTTCAAGATGTCACCCTTCTAGTGAATGTTCCACGATTTCAAAAATAATCTTTTCCTGTGAAACGATAAAACAAATATATCCAGGACTGACAATATCGTTGCCTGTTTTTACCAGATGCTTACCCGGTTACAGCGGCCGTTTTTGCCAAGAGAAAATATTTCCTTGTAAAAGCAAACCCTGTGAAAATGAAGGCAAGTGCATTGCCGAGCAAAACGATTTCAAGTACGTTGTATTGGTAACTTACACCCCAAAATTGCTCTGCATGTCTTTGTTTGCGCTTCTAATTTCAAAATGATTTTTGATATTTCAGATGCTTTTGTAAGCCTGGTTTTCGAGGCAAAACTTGTTCGGACTATTTAGGGTATTGCTGGTCCCAACCTTGCCTAAACAACGGAACATGCAATATAATCAATGAGACATTCTATTGCATTTGTCCACGTGGCTACGATGGTACATTTTGCGAGAACCAATATGCAACATTGGAAAACATCAACACCACAAATACGTTCGATAAAGCTGCGCATTTGCCTACTAAAACTTCTTTTATTAAAACCAATTCTCGCGTGAAAGGAAATCTTTCAAAAGAGTCTCTCAGCCTGCTGAAAGTTGAGTACGACACAAATATTACAAACAACCAGAAATCCCGACTTACGGAACTTGAACTAAGGTTGAATAAAAACAGTTATGTTTCAGCAAACAATACAATATTTACTGAAATTCCAGTCAACACATATTATAATCTAACTGGCAGTTTAGCCAATACAACAAAAGAATCAAACAAAAGTGATTCAATGTTTGTTATCAAGCAACTGATTCGACCCGCAAAACTCAAATTTTTAAACACAAATGTGTTGCGCGAAAATAATGAAAATCTTAACAAAGAACATCATCACACTTATGGGCATTTAATTCTTCAAGAGGCCATTGAAATCACGAAAAATACAAGTACCGCAAATAATAAAACAACGAACACTTCTTTGATAAAACATGGAAAGGAAGTATATATTACCGAAGAATTTACGAATCACAGCGTACCCTTGACATTATTTTCTGGATTTCCTACTATGTCTGTCGCTCAATTGAGACCCGTGGCAGCCAACAGAACACGCCAATATGATACCAATGCTGCTGCAAATAACAGTAATAGTCGTTTCAATACAACGAAATTGGAAGACAACAGAACTAAACTTTTGAACCCGTCCGATTTAAGCCGAACTCAAACTGCGGAAACGAACTTAAGTTTGGTAGTTTCCGATGTTATCGACACTTCAATTCACTTACCGAGTAACAGAAATGTTTCTAAATTTGACATTTTTACTGAACATCGATATAGCGACAACGTCACACTGACTGCAAAGCAGCCTTTCTCAGATAACTCAAGTTTGGCACCTGAATATACTCGTAAAGAAAACGACTACTCGAATAATATTGTTCATAAATTAAAAAAGGATATGCCTAAAGCAACACATGAAAAGCATCAAGTTGTAGTAACCGAACGATTACAACATGCGGCGAGTCATGTTTCTTCAAGTTTTAGTTCACCTTTTTATCCTTCTACATTGCACCAGTCGAACATGACACCTATTCAACAGATCCCTATCAAGAGAAAAAATGGCTGTTCCAGTAATCCTTGTAAGAATGGTGGAAATTGTTTAAAAGTTTCAAAACCGAAACAGCCATTTCGGTGTATTTGTAAGTTTCCCTTCTTTGGGCCCGTTTGTGAGAAAATGCACACATGTGACACCAAACTTTGTAGAAATAATGCTACCTGCGTGACTTTGGGTAAGTATGACCTGCTGTTTGAAAACTATTGAACTTGTACAAATTGTTGGTTAACAATAAAAGTCACCTAATAAAAGTAGAACAGGTATGACAATAAACCAAAAGCTGATATAAACCTACAGTACGTATGATTGTAATGTAACTTCTGTAGGAATCACTTTTTGATCAATAGGAACATTAATGTGACACGTTTTAACCTTAATTGGAACAATTTTGTTTGGCAGATCGTGTCACTTTTATCTGTTTGTGTGAGTTTGGCTGGTCTGGAAAGTTTTGTGAAGATCGCGATATTGCTGTGACCAACAGTCTTGCTTGGCACTTTGGAAGATATAATTTTTCTTCGTTTATTCAATTTTCAATTATATCTGGAATGCGCGAGGAGTTCGAAATAAGGTTACTATAATAGTTACTTAGTATTTTATGCCAGAAAACTCCAGCGCTGTATAAATATGTATTTTATAAAATTATATTACAAATTAAGTTTATTGCATCATCGAGTTGTTGCGAAGTTACAAAACTGCAACTCCTACATCGTATATCAAGCGCCGTTGTTTCAATAAAATATTTTCGAAGATGAAATTTAAATGTTGAAAAAAAATTGTTTAATTATTTTTATTTTGCATAAAAACGAAATCAGAGTTCGATTCGTCTTCGACAACGAATGGTCTAGAGAAGGTTTACTGATGTTTGCCGGCCATACTGATTTCACGATCAGACATGATTACTTTATTCTTTGGATTGAGGACGGAAAACTTGCTTTTGAGTAGGTGACCCTCGGGACTTTTTCGAAATGATCTTTGTTACATTAACGTTCCATAATGCTTTGAAAAACAAATGTTTCTGAAAGTTAAAACACTTTTTGGTTATAGTTGCCAGTAGTGTATTCTATGTTTAAACTCACCGGTTTAAAATACTGCAGAACAAATCACCAGTTCAATTATGTTGGTTAGTTGCAATTGATATGTTAAGGTAGACGATGCATGCGTCATATTTAGGGATATATAACAGGCCCTTGGAGGTTAAACACAAGTAATCAGAAATGACGTCACAAAAAATGAAGCCACTGGTGAAAATATTGTTTTCGTTTACGGTCATTTTAAGCAATCCATCGATTATAGTCGACTGTCCTTAACCTATACCGGTGGTTCTCAACCGGCGTCCCTGGTGTACCGTTTCCTATGCTGAAAAAGGGTACCGATAGGTATTTGAGAGAAATAAAAAATGGGAGTTTTGCTCAATTGGTATGCTTCTGGATACAACTATTTTTGTACGATTAAAGACCATTATATCAAATGACATTTTTCTACATGTTTTAATATGGTTGTATTGTTCCAGTTCCATTTATAGTGACATTTCAGTAATGTAGTCAAACGAAAATTCCAGTCGGGGTGGCGAAAATCTATTCATTATTTTTGAGGGGTGCCGTAAGCCATAAAAGGTTGAGGATAAACTGACTTTATGTTTCACTCCACTTTTCCTAAATATGCTACATATATTTTTTTGAAATCTCGTTGTATTTTTAATACATCATTAGAATTGACTTGGGTGACGGTCCATCAAAATTAATTTCTGAGGTGCTTCCTCCGAATTCAACTCATCACTCTGTCTATATTCTGCGCCAAGGTCGTCGTATTTTAATGCAAGTTAATGGCCAGGTAAAAAATTGGTGCTAAATATTTCAAGTTTGTTTCATCATCTGAGGACTTTTCACTGAAAATATTTCGACTCATGTGACATGCGTGAATTTGATTATGGGTGCATTTTTAAGGTTTAGTCGAAAGAAAATACTATGCTAATGGTTTGCTATCTTGGAAGCAGATGTTTTGTACTGTATTTATTTCTTCCTTAACTAATTATGTAAATGTGCGTTTTAGCTTATTTTAAACAATTATTTTATCTATATTTAGTACAATGTTTCCGGGATAACTTCTGGTTCTCACGAGTGCTTCGATACTTTGAAAAATGCGTCGATAATTCTCGGAGGCTTGAGTGAAGAACACGAGCCCTTCAAGGGCAGAGAACTTCCAGACAGTGCATCTTTTAAAGGGTGCATTTTTAACGTTGACATAAAGAGCCGTAGATACCTACAACAGTGCAAAGGAAACATTCATTTTGTCTTCAAGTGGACCAACCTGCTCTCTACAAGTCTGTAGCTTTGGCTATTATTAAATCATTACTTTGTGTTTTACATAATAAATTACAAAATCCTGTTAAAGCATTGTAAAGAAATGCCAACAGAAATGTTTGTTTTATTGTCATGATAGGTACCAATTTATCAAAACCGAGGATAATGTTTTGCCCCGGTTTATTGTGGAACGTGTGTAGGTTCAAATTTAAGGTCTAAATTTCTTAGTGTAACCCACAACTTATAACGTCAGAAATAAATATTCTGCTGCGCACCCAAAAGCACGTTAAGTGCCTTGACTGGATAGATTAGATACCATGTTATTTTTTTTTTGTTTAAAGTCACTGCGTTGTGAAAACTACATTGCAGTTACGCAAATTGCCTACAAAGAATATTACAAATATAAATATTAACGTTGTTAATAGTCGTTATGATGTGTTGTACCTAACAGTTGACCTTCTTGAGATTTCCTGACACATAGATTCTGCCAACTAACAAAAATACCTTTCTTCGTAAATAAATTCTTATGCATTTTTCCCTACTTCAATTGGATTAATAGCAAAATTGTTGGTTTTAAATTTGTTTATTAAATTTATGCGAATTAACGTAACATGTGTTTTTAATAATAATCTAGGTGTCATAAGTGGTCGTCACGTCACCTCCTGTCCACCTTCGAAAGCGTGCAGTGCAATACCTTGTGGAAATACTGGCAGGTGTGTGACGCAACAAAACACGTTTCGGTGTGAATGCGGCAAATTGTGGAAGGGTTCATATTGCCAACACAAAAAAGATCTTTGTGACCAGCTCAAGTGCAGCAACCACGGCACGTGTGTTGTTAAACATAACGTTCCCATGTGTGTATGTGAAATTGGGTGGACGGGTCGCACTTGCACAGAGGTTAGTGACGCTGGTGTTACATTTAATTCTTAATTTTATTATTAGTTGCCTAACATATGAAGGTAAGTTTCGAATATCACATTTTTAGATAAATTGATTGGAACTTGCATATATTTTTGGGGTTAAGTAACTAGTAACTTTGATATGTAAAACATATAATATGCAAAACAACCGCAACCAACATTTTTCTAACCGTAGACAAACTTTTAAACTTATATAATCCAGATTCAAATAATTGGAGATCCGCGCTTTCGCTCTGAAATTGGGTCGTGGATGTGCCTTAAAACACGAAGCATTCGACAGGAAACCAGAGTGAAAATTCATTTTCGAACTTACTCATCCGATGGTCTACTTTTTTATGCCGATGCCGATCAAACCCCGTTAGTAACTTTGACATTTAAACCTATACGAACACCATAATCAAAAGTATAACTTATCTAAGTTTTGAATTCAGTGTTTGCGTGTTGAAAGTATTTATCTAAGAAAGTATTACTTTATGATATTTTTATGTATCCGTTAAACAGAGCATCATTTTTATTCTGTATTAGTAAGTTGGTGGTCTTATGTTAAAATTCGGGAATAGGGGAATTTGTTTATTTTGTTGCTCAGAGAAAATTGCGACTTCTTCAGCATTTCTATTAGTAATTGGTACCTACACATTCGATCCAGCCTCGGTATGGACTCTTGGTTGTCTCTAAAATGCCAAGCAAAAATTCTTAACAATACCTGGTATGAGGTAAGCAAATTGTAGTAAATGATTTGTCTTACAGTTGTTGCAAATTGTTGTTAATTTAGGTAAATGTTATCAGAATAAGGAGTGAGTGTTCTGTCCAGCTACAAACCTTGGAATATTCAAAAGGTAAAAATTTTTTTAAATTCTTTTAAAAATTGACCAGTTGAACTTCTACCTCTGAACGAAACAAATTAGGAACAAGACCAAATGTAGATACGTCGGTATAATACCTTTTTCGCAATGTCGGCACCTTGTTAACGAATCGATAACACCATCATCGGATTTATACCATTATACATTGGATTATAATTTATACCATTATACATTGGATTATAAGTCCGGTCCCAAAACACGGCGTTTATTCGTTTCATATCATTTTAGCCAAGGCAAGCAAGAGCAAAAGAAAGTATTATAGTTAAAGTGTACAGTGCGCAAACATTTTAACGGATTGTAATCTTCTAATTTCCATTTTTGATATGTTTCGGTACCCCTGAAAGTTCCAAGTCGCTTTGGGCCCTCAATAGCCCGACGATAGTGGGTCAGAGAACATTATATCGCAATGTAATTAAAATCCTGTTAAAAAATACTCTTTGTGTTGTGGCCCCTACAACAAACTACTCCAGATACTCTGGTATAGAAAAAATCACCATTAATGCATTATTTGCGATTTTTAAAACACTGAATTTTGCGACTTAGGTGGTATAAATATGTAAGTTTGGGGGTTTAGGGGCCTGTCCTCAAGGGTCCTTAACATCAAACACCCTCCTTCGCATTTGTAAAACCATAGGTGAATAACGCTATTTATAACAGCCCACTTACTCTGACAAACCATACAATCACTGATGACAAAAATATAGCAATTACATAGTTTATTACTGTTGTTGCACTAGATAATTCCGTTGTAGATGTGGTTGCTTTATAGGGATTTTTTGTGTTTTCTTTTTTAACAAATCACCTTATTTTGAAAATAAGTATGTATTAATTGTAAAAACAATAAAACAACTGAAACCATGCTTGGCAGCAACAGTATATTCATAAGTATGTATGTATTCAAAATGTTGACTGTTTTATTTTATTTTAGAGGTATCCGTCGAAGTGTTTGGTAACTATACAGGCACAAAGAAATTGCTAGATGTTACGCCACAAATTTACATAGGTGGCCATCCAAGACTGTCTGAAGTCGACCAACGGTCTATGACAATCGATACCCGCGGTTTTTCTGGTACACACATTTATTTCTAAATAATTTATAAAAATATATCGGCCAACAATTGCATCTTAGGAGTTTGAATAAAAGTAGGCCACTGCTTTATTCCAAAGCTAGCGTATCAATTTTCTATAATTATTAGTTTTGCTGGTTTTCACACGTTGTGTTCATTACTTAGTAAAGCAACGATAATACTGAACTAACACTATATTTTCTTATTGCAGGCTGCATACGCCGTTTGCTTATAAACAATCAGGAGTTTACTTTGAACGACTTTGCCTGGCATAACAGAACTAATAATAGAAGTTATTTCCAGAACGAAAATAATAAGATAAACGGCGCTGGAATAGAAAATTGTGCTGGTTCTGTCTGTGGATATTCGTCCTGTAAAAATGGTGGTAACTGCATTTTGGATGGAAACACAAGTTGTAAGAAATAATGTGATTGGATATATATAAAGCGATTCTCAACCCTAATAATATGAGCTTCAAAGCGATTTAGTCATATAACCGTTTACGCTGGTTCAAATATATGCTCAAACATGAAAGTAAACAACAGGGATATTTAAACTGGCCGACAATACTTTATTTGCAGATCACTGTATTTGTCGTTCTTCGTGGACCGGTCCCATCTGCGAAACTTATTTGCCCTGTCTGGATGGTTGTTACGGTAACAGCTCATGTGTACCAAACAATAGTACAATATCATTCCAATGTCTTTGTCCGTGGGGATGGCTTGGTAGACATTGTGACACAAAACCAAGTCTTTTGCCCAATAATGCTTCATTGAGCTTCGGCTTAAAATCAATGGCAAAGTAAGTTTAAATTTTAGGTTATCTGGTTATGTTGTTTTGTTATGATAAAAAAAATTAACACAAACTCATTCTAAACATAAATCCGGTTTGGATTACTATTGGGCAGTGGTATGGTACCAGCATTCACCTCTAGGAGACAATATTGTCATTTTACATTGTTTTAGACTATTTGGCATGGAATACAATAAACTTAACCCTAACTAACTAACTAGACTCAGAAAACATGGTCGGCAGTTTTACGAAACTAAGTTGCGCAAGATCCCTGGTGTATACGTGTTTCAAAAAAAACTTCTAATTTAATCCAAACTCGGAGTTTAATAGGACTTCAGCCATATTGTAATTGTTAGTTTTTAAATAAATATCAGTTTGACAAAATGCAAACATTAATCTCAACATTTTATTGATTACTTGCTTTGTCCATTTCAAGTGTATTTTACGTAAAAATAGCCGTAACATCATTGTCATCCACTCTATATTAACACAGTGCGATAATGAAAAACAATTTGCGAAAAAACATTCGTTATTACGAATAACTCAATGATTTATTATCTGAATATACACAGTTGTTCATTCTATTTTTGGGTGGGATGTTTCAATTTTGGAATAAAAATACCAAGTTTAACTTGCGCTTACCACTGTTTCGTATGTCTTACACTTGGGAGTTAAAAAGTACAATTAAGGATAATATAAAGCTCTTGGTCTCTTACTGGTGAAAACTAAAAAATGGAGATTGTATATTCAAAACCATTAGCAGCAGATTTCTGCTTGTCAATCACCTTACCGCTGATGTGTATATAAACAATGAAACTTAAAGTTTAGAAACCCGAGTAAAACTAGGATCAGCCATTTTTTAAAAGGAATATATATTTAATGGTGAAAATAACGGCCCAAATAGACGTTAAAAGCGACATGCTTTATTTTCAAACGTTTCGGCAATTTCTAATGCCATCATCAGTGATACCATTAAACTTATGAACAGATCCGTATATAGTGTTCCAAAATATATATTTAAATGAATCGATTCGAATTAAGGAACCGACGATGCCAGTATAGGCGAAATATTTAGTTCCATACCAATGTAAGTTTAAACAAAACAGTAGCTTGACGATAGCTACGACTTTTAACATTGTTTAGGTTTAATTTCGATAAAATTAATGACCTCATCAAATCACGGAAGACAACACACCTCAAGTATCGCTTTAAGACAACTGCATTAAACGGCCTGATGGTGTGGATAGGCCGGTCATGGACATCGGAAGACGACTACCTCGCGATAGGGTTACAAGCGGGAAAACTCTTGGTAAGTTATCCTTTGCGAAAAGAAACAGTGAGAATTTGTACAATTTCCGTCATATATATAAGTAATATTAATATGAATTCACTATCACCTGATGTTTCATCCAATTAATATGGTTAAAAATGACTCAGTGTTACTAAGCGATATGCGCAAAAATACATTTTTTTACACGATTGTCTGAATTTAAAATACCGGAAAAAAATTTTTATTTCACAAATGAGTTGAGCTCAAGGTTTAGGTAAAACATTGTGAAATGTATGCCTAATTTGTAAATTTGCAGACCGCAAATTTGTTTGTCAATTAGCGATCTGCTTAAATGGCGGTGGTAAATTTGTAATACTGAAAAGCGAAGTTGATAAAAATAACATCAAGATTTGCACTTCAGAAACAGCTTTGATAAAACGTATATTAGTTAAGGCAAACGGGCTAATTCTAAAAGAAACGGGCTAATTCTAAAACTTACCAATGATTGATAGAAAATTGGTTTATTTAATAGGGTAACCCGAAAAACGTTATCATAACCAAACAACTTAAACATGTTTGCTGGTCACTTAAATTGCTTTTACTAAACCCTCAACCTAAGTCATCCAATTTAAGGATCCTCACGAACACTGATGTCGGGCCTGGATATGGACCACCCTGGCCTAAAATGCAACAAAAAACGTATTCGGTCAAAGTTCGTTTAATATTTTGTTCAACATATGTATCGTTTTTAAACTTGCGTTCTTTATTAGGTTTAGCTTATTTAAATGATACTGTCTTTTTATGTAAAAAAATCCTTACTATCATTTTCTAACAGGTAATATTATATGCATTTAGGTTACTTTACAACTCGGCGTCGGGTTAGAAAGCACAACAGTTGCACTCACAAGAGTATCTTACAACGATAACTTATGGCACGAATTAGTTTTGAAGCGGAATGGCCGAAAAACAGAAGTGTCACTGGATGGCAAAGTACAATTACGAACTCTCACAAAGGTTGGTCTTTCGTAATTTTGTCCTTAAATTATTGTGGTAACATTTGCTAATTTGAAATGTGTTGCACTGGAAAGCCATACAGCCGCAATTATAGGTTAGAAAGTAAAATGGTTGCTTGAGCGTGATTTGAGAAAAGTTGGTTTTTATTTACGAAGATTAGTTGGTTTTAACTGAGAATAACTTCTTGGCGTTATAGCGTCTTATTGTAGTATGTCAGCAGAATATAGCTGTTACCTGTTTCAAAACATTAAAATATTTTATAAAAAAGTTTATTACGGTAGTATCGTCTGTGTGGTATCTGTTTGAGCGTTGCTACAGCTGGTATTTCTGCAGTGCTTATCTTTTTGCAGGGCTACTTCGAAGAGCTTAATCACCCAACGATGTTTATTGGGGGATTTGGTGATGAAAGGTCAATTGCTGATGCATCGAATCAACTGTTCACTAGGCCATTTATAGGATGCCTTTCAACAATTCGAATTGGTCGCAACTGGAATTGGTTATACTGGGACCATGCCTCAATGACGCGAAACTTGTTTTTGTGTGAGGAAAATGGGAATGAGTGACAGCGGTAGCGACTTTTTTACTGTTTGTAGTTGTAAAACATTAACATTAAGTTTGCTAAAGCGCATTTTCAAGTAAGTGATGTATGGCCTATTTAGTTGTGTAAGCACTTTATTACTTGCGGTCAAACGGTCAACGATCACTGAGCACATTTAAGACAACTTGCCTTACTCTGCATTGAAGAACAATTTACAAATGTGGCAGCTTGTCACGGGCGTCGCCAAGAAAGAACAAGCAATTATTGTTTTATTAAAGGGGAAGAAAACGGAACAGGCTGTTTAGCAATTAACGTGCAAGGAACTACACGCAGAGAATGGAACGTCAACGTTGTTTGAAAAACTCGATGCGCGTTCAAGTTCTTGTAATAATATTTCAGACGATGAAGTCAACATTTTTCTTTTTTTCGAAAGTAACCAACAGTTGCGTAGCTAAAAGCTACAAGTCGGCAGTTATAGACACCGCTTGCTCGAAAACCGTCTGTGGTGAACCACATTACCGTGTGTCACATTACCGCAGTGAATTAGTTGGTGTTGAGAGTTAAGACGGACTGTTATGTTTCTATTCTTGCGTTTGCCATGTATTGCATGTGTTGGTAAATATTTTTAATCGTTGCAATTCACTTTAAAAAAAAAAATAATAGTGAGTTTGCTTAAGCGCATTTTGATGTAAGTAGTTTATGACCTACTTAATTATGGAAGCATTCTATTACTTGGGTCAAAGGTCACTGAGCACGGTGCCTTGACATTGTAGTTGTCCTTACTGCAGTGTTGGTATTACTACCTGGTCGCGCTGGGAGCTCATATTGTGAGTAACTTGTAAGTGTTTGACGATGATGTTTAACTTACACTGTTGCTCTTTCTGTTTGAAATACATTGTTTTGCATTCATTCAAATTATGATATCAATGCACTTGTGTAAGCCTTTGTGTTATTATTAAATTTCTGTACACTAATAAATACTTCAATATCGGATTCTGATCGGACCATTATGCTGTGGCTCTTTTTGATTTGGCATTTTAATAATATCATCGTTCGCTGTCACGTATTTGTAATAAGACTTAAACACGGGTTGATAATAGGGTAAAGGTCCAAATATTAAAGCAAAATAATTTTGAAGCTTGCCATCACCTATACTAGGATATTATTACGCAAAATAATAAAATTATTTTCCTAGTTTTACTACAGTTTAGCCGTTTAAATAAATAGGGCGAATAAGTTTTTTCCAGGGGCAATCGAAACAACGTTAAAGAATACTGCAATAAATTTCAAACGGGGTTTTCGAGTGTGTCCCGCCCAAAAAATAAAGAAAACAACAGTTAATTAGGCTGACCTGGCACGGCAAAAACTGATAACAATTCACTTATATGTCATAAATAGCTCGTTAAACAAATGAACTTTTAATTTAAGCCCAAATGTATCAAGATGTATCGAGTCTTTAAGAGGAGTAATTTTAGTACTTTTACGTGCCCAAATTAAATTGTATGTACCAAGGGTCCTAAACTTAAATTGCTCTGGTGCCCAAATAAAAAAATCTGTAGATTAAACCTAGGGATGAAGTATATCAGGTTGGTTCAAATCGCAAAAGCTCCTTCAAAAAGCAGCTTAAAAAAAAGCATCTTTCGAAGGGCTAGATCTCAGTTACACACATATGTGTGAATGTTTCATTGAATAAATGATATGGTACTGTGGATCCCCTTCTATGAGGTTGCTTGTACTAACAGATTGAGCAAGCATTGGCGCATGGTTGTTTCTCGACTCGTTCCCTTTATGAGCCTTCATAGCTCGGTTGGTAGAGACGGTCCCGGCTTGACCGGAGGTCGTGAGTTCGAACCTCACTGCAGGATTGTTGTTTTTCTAGTCTGCTCTGCTTGCATCATAGATCAACAGATTCGGTGAGTCTGCGATGGCTTTCGGTGTACTAATTATACGTAAGCCGTAGTTGTTGGTCAAAAAGCAGCTTCGAAGGGCTAGATCTCAGTTATTAACCCACATATGTGTGAATGTTTTTTTGAATCTCCTTCAAATTAACTAAATATACGTTTTTCACGTTTATACTGAATTCTGGCTGCATATTTGTGCACGAGTTCGCTCGACAGAATGCGTATGACAAAATAAAAAAAATAAAGAAAAATAAAGAAAAAAAAAATACAAAAAAAAAAGAAGCTCGACAGAATGCGTATGACAAATAAATCTGCCACAACACAGTACATTGCAAATAACACAGACGTAATCCCTTAAGTGCGAAAGCATTGACCAGCTGACATTACATAACCCTACACTAGCGCATAACAATACCTAGCCTACGCCTCTTTTCCGAATACCGAAAATTGTTGAGCGAATGCCAACAAAGAAATGGGTTACGCCTGCGCTATTGTAAACATTCGTCTGCTTTGTTATGGAGACACTGTCAGCGCAGTTTCTGTCGTTAGCCAGTCGTGCAGGCTACAGTGATTCTCAACCGCGGCTCTCAGAGCCGCATGCGGCTCTCAACTGTACATTTTGTGGCTCTCACTAACGGAGTGAAAAATTAGTTAACAGTAGCAAAATTGCAACAAAGTAAGTAAAATAAATTAAAAGTGAATGAATTTGATCAGCAAGGATCCCGAGTACGAAGTACTAATGTTCCCGGGTTACTTCCGTCCGGCTCTTTAAAATAATTTTGTGGTTTGTGACGTCATAATATATTTAGTCTTGATCGACAAGCTATGGCAATAAGAAATAGCTATTTCAACAGTGCTAATTAGTTAGCCTAGGCTAGCGTAATGTATTTTTGTTGTTTTCATGTTGCATTCTTAATGTTTTTTAATTATATGCCTACTGTTGTTTTTTATGCGACTCCTTGCAAACTTTATAGGTTTAAAATGCGGCTCTGGCTCTAAAAAAGGTTGAGAATCACTGGGCTAGTATCTTTAAAGCCACAATTTAGGTGTGTATGCCTTGCAAGTTATTTGAAGGGAACCCAACTTTTGCCATGGGGTCATCAACATCAAAAAGTAAGCAAATTCGGAACACTGAAGTTAATTCTCAAGGGTTTCCGAGAAGAGGTAGTATTAAATCTATTGCATCAATTATGAATAGTAGTGATGGTGATTCATTTGGAGTTCTGAGTGGAAGTATGAAATCTGTTTCGGAAAAATCTTTTCCATCGTATGCAGGTAATTTTTTTATTATTTTTCTTTGTTTTAATATATGTGTTGCCTGCTAATGGCCTTTAAGTTTAAATTGCATACCAACCGAAAATACGATAGCCTATATATTAAGCACAACGTTTTTAAATATTAACGGCATTCATGTGCAAATAGAACGCTTTGCATTGGTCACTCTATACATTGCAGGTATCTGTTCTTAATTAAAAAAATTAAAATTACAAAATCATATTTAACGGTTTTTAAGCTCTAGTAGGATTTGGTCATAATGGTGATGACAACAACCGTATAATACAAGCAAATATGAGTTACAAATGCCTTAAATTTCCTAAACGACTGAAAAAGCACTATTACGATTACGTGCATTATCTACCACAGCTGCCTTTTTTCACCTGCTACATCAGTTTACCAACAACAATATAGAATGTCATAACATCCTAAATTCAAGGCCAAACTGTTTTACAGATTCAGATTTTTATTTTAGGGAAGGTACTAGAGATTGGGACTCGGGGAAAATTAAAAAACCCGGGTATCGGGTATGTGACTTTTTTTTGGGGGGGGGGGGGGCGAATAAAATCGATTATCAATAGTGGACTCGATGTGTACTATGGAAGACCTTGTGTTTTATTAACGAAAAGTTCATATTCAGTTTGTTTCGATAAATCGCACTTTTTAATTGTTTTGCGTAATATTGACGCATGAAAATTAATGCAGCCTTTGTAAGACTTTCGTCATTCATTCTGTTTCTGAGTTTCATCGCAAACAGTCCCATGGCTAAGAAAGTCCGGACTCCACTGACGTTAGTTTAATTGTTCGCCTGTTTATGACGGAATAGAAATAAACTGCTTCAAGTTTTGGCACTTTCGCGCCTGTTTCAGTAAGCAAATAATGAGCAGTGTACATATCATTCAACCGGGCCAAATCCAACATAAACATGTTATAGTCTTTCCCTAAAATAACCCGGGTTTTCATGTCTTATAACACGGGTTTCGGGTTGTAAAAAATAGCAAAAAAAAGGTGCCTTGTATATCAAGCAATCTTTTGAACGCGTTCTCTGCCCGCAATTATACAACTGAAGTTAATTAGCGAATCGCGAAAAAATATTTGGTTTAACTATTTGGTTTACGGCAAAAAATTGCAAGAGACTCGATCACATAATATATAATAACATCTCTCGATGTATATATAACTGTAACGTCATTTATAGCAACTTATTGTACATAAATTAACGGCACCATCAAGTTGGAACGGTAGATATTTTTGTCACCCTCAGTTTATTCTTTCCTATCAGACGAATCTCGGGTTTATATTACATTTTTTTAATTTTGTAGCCCATAAAGAAGTGGTTCGCCCAATACTTGTTGTTCTAGCGACTTTTCGCGACGCCCTAAAGCAGAGATGTCCAACCTTTTAGCCCAATGGGACGCATTGCCACTTTAAAAAATTCGATAGGCAGCAAAACCTATTAAATTAAATTGGTGACGTCATAAAACGTCATATATTGACGTCATAAAACAGCTTTACTTATAAACGCAATGCGGCCCGCGGGCCGCGGGTTGGACATCCCTGCCCTAAAGTTTACACACCAGAGTCAATAATAATAATGATGCTAAAAACGTAAAAAGTTGTCAATTCCGGGCAGATTTAACTTTATTTCAAGATATGTTTGTCTTAGTAAAAATGCAGCGAATGTCTCCATTCTCGTCATTTATTTTGTTCCAATAAAGAATAAGACGCATTGTGGGATTACTGTACGGTACAATGCAACAATCATAAATTAGGTTTCTCGGAAACTAAAAAGGATTGTTTTACTTCTAATTTGTAACAATAAGTCTAAAACTTTATCTAAATAAAGAGGTCATTTCCTGTCAAATTCCTGTAAAGACTCGAAATTAGCTGATTCAAACCCTCGTTAATGCGCAAAGTTTGCGTAAAGTTTGTAGTGGAGGAGGTCCTGTTTTTGGCAATTCTAGCGGGCGAAACTGTTAAAATCTAGAAGCGGGAACAAGTGAGTTTGTACGTTCACGACTTCCATTTGTGAGAGAGGTATGTTTTGTCGTGAATTAAAATTTAACTGGAAAAGGATTAGCAGAACATTTCATTGATTTGCTTTTTTTATTGGTTACTTTCTTTTCGGTGAGTTAGGGTTATGGGTGCGTAGATGCTGTGCATTATGGCGTGAAAAATATATTCAAAATGAATGTCCAAATTCTTTTTACCTGTACTTGCGTTTTGCGTCGTAAAACCTGAATCTCTGCCTGGTCAAAGATTTGAACGTGCCGCCAATATTTACGACACTACAGCTGGATTATTTTCTGATTCTAATAAAAGGATGACACGATGGGGTCAAAGCAGATTTTTGTTTTGTTATTCAGCGAGCTTTACCATGCTGTTGTCGCATCATAGGATTCTTTGATTTCGTGTCCTCGCAACGGAAGTAAAGCGCTGATGTTAATACGAGCAATTAGTGGAATATAATTTATAGTTTCTTTTGGTTGCGGCAATAAGATTGGAAGTTACCAAGTCGTTAGAAAGTCGGGACGGTCCGGACGGCGTTCCGGTAAAACAATTCTAGCAGGTACGCATTACCAGTAGAAAATGTTCTTTTTTAACCAGTCTATGTCCATTTTTTACTAGGCCAACCCGCAATCCCCTTGAATGTATTTAAACGAGATTTCAGTTTGCGATAACCTCAGGTTTCCTTTGGTTACTTGTGTTTGACGTCCCGTTATGACGTAACTGTGTGACGCCATCTCTCAAAATACTATACGTTTCGGTAAGAAGATTTTTCATCGTTCCGGTAAGCAAATTTTTCTCCTTTCACCCCTACTGCAAACTGTCTATTTGGATTTGCATAAGGCTTCGGCATCTGTATATAACCGTGTTGAAACATCGAAGCAAAAGTATGAAGATGGCATACTTTGAATGTTACTTTAGTTTAGAAAGTCGACGCACGGCATGTCGATGAGTCCGGTCCCGGATTCCCCCGGACGCCAAGTTCAGAGAGAAAACGCATCGACCGGTTTTCCAGCACCGCACTACAGGCAAATCCTTTATACCCTTCCATCAATGCTATCATATCAGAGCTTTTTAAATTGTTGAACAACCACTTAGCAAAGGCACTGTGCATGAGTAGCCTACTTTCTTCCAAAGTTCTGTGTAAACAAACCGTTTGGGCGAATTCAGGTTGCGGTTTAAGAATTCGGACGCTTATCTTTAGGACTGAATTGAGTTTTCACGATGGAAAAACTACTGCAAGGGCAAAATAGTCAAACAAACAGATATCACTGACATCTTGAAGGTTGTAAGTCAACTGCAGATATTTACCTGCAATTCGAAATTGCTTAACATACTTGCATGTTTTTCAGTCACACAACTGCCCAAAAAGAAACGTTCGTTTAGTATATTAAAATGCACCACACATTACCTGTGTTCTACTCGGCGTGAACCTCGTTTGAATGGCATTGCCCATTTAGTTATTTAAAATATTTGGATAAAATAATAAACCGAGTAATGTGCGCGAGCGTAACGACTCAACCGGGCCGCATCGCAATGTATCTTTCTCTCCTTTTGATCTCCCCTAAGACCAGAGGAACCGCATACTACATTGAGCTGAAGAAAGAAGTAAAAAACACAAAAAATATTGCATGTGATATCCTTATATATATCTCTGACAAATGACTTGAGACCATCCTGGCTAAACAGCGCGTTTGCCTACACAAAACACAAGCCGCATAACCGTATTTTTATTTAAAGCCGTGTAAAATTTGTAAAATATACGTGAGTTTCTAGTAACAACCAGGGAAGACGGACTCAAAATGAGATCTAAATGTAAACGTTTTACTTGCGCTAACGGAACCTATGCTTTGTAGAAAGCGGGATGGCGGAAGGGGTTCGTTTATGACCAGCTCCCACTTAGTTTTCGTATCTCAATGCTTACAGCAGTGGTTGTCAAACTTTTTTAGATTGCGGCAGATTTAAAAAATCAAAATTTATTGGCGGCACACTTTCTATAAAACAAAAATTTTATACCTTGCAATCGCCCTTAATACATGGCAAGGCACAAGATAAGTGTACTAATATTATCAGTTTTCTAATAGACAGTGTGTATTTAAATTCCATAGGGTTGGGTGTATGCCTACCTTGTAATAAAAAAGTTTTTTTTTTAATTAGCCAAAAGTTACGCGGAACACTTGAGACTGCCGAGACACACAAGTGTGTCACAGTTTGAAAAAATTAAAAATCATTGTATCGGGAGCTGACCTTGCTTGTACAGTAATCCTGATTATGCCGACTGACTTAGGTAAGCCTTTCCCAAGAAGAATTTCCTGAACTACACTATGCTAGCCTTTATCGTTTGCCAGCGACTCCAGAGTAACTTGAACACACAATATACACATTGTATATTAGAGGTTGTCAAACTGTGCGTCGCGACGCACTGATGCGTCGTTGTAATCTTCGAGGGGCGTTGCATAATATATCTGTATCGAAAGTGTAGGCCTAGTAGTGCAGTACAATGTTTTAGACGTTATTATTCCCAGTCTTGTGCATCATCATACAAAACTGTACAACTTGATTATGCACACATCACGTTTTTCAATTTAACATTCACATTTCTCAATCGTTGAATTTCTTCGGCGTTTCACAAAATATTCTAAGCCATGGTTTCTCAACCGTGACTCTCCGCCCCCCTGGGGAGCCACGGAGCGGTCGTTGGGGGGCCACGGGCATAACTCTCCAGCTAGATATTGCGAAAACCAAAGTGTCACTATTTTCAAAATTTACCAGTTGACTTGATTTTGTGTTTTTAGTATGACTGCAAACCTTTCTCGTAGCGGTTTGTAACACATTTTCTGACACCTGCTTTGACTAGTAAGTATGAATGTTTAAAGTAGAATATTGAATCCTTTTTATTCGTTTTATCACGGAAAGTTACGCCTAATTGGTCGTTCGCGAGTGACAAGTTTGATTAGAGACCTGTCGCTGTGGCGAAACAATTACTGTGCTGCTTTATACGTAGCCATGCAGTTAGGCGTCAGCGTTTTTTCGGGCGGCCAATTATTACTTGACGATACCCTTGGCCTAATCCAGGGGTCGGCAACGTACGGCCCGCGGGCCTCCAATAAAAACTATCCGGCCCGCCGCCTCTTTGAGAAACTAGACACAAGTCTATTTCAAATACTTTTTGAATATTTTAGCTACCTAAGAGAGAAAAATTTTCGCGCTTCCCGCGAATGATCTTTGTACATTTGGTTATTTTACGTTTGGATGCTGTCTTTTAAACTAGATCGACGCTTCTTTACCGTTGCGTCGTGGAAGGCTGCCAACTGCGTCGCGGACATGGCTGTATTTGTTATTAACGTAAAGAAGTAAAACAAAAGAAAAGACTTTAAACACAATGCTTTGTATTTTTATAAGCAGGGGGGCCACCAGGGTCAAAAGCCTTTTAAAGGGGGCCACGAAGCATAAAAGGTTGAGAACCACTGTTCTAGGCACTTAATTGTTGTGAAATATGCTGTATACTGTATGGGAACTGGTTGTATATGGATAAAAAGAGATGGGTATGTTGCAGCTAATACGCAAAAATACGATTGAAGATAATCGCCCTGCTAATAGGTAGTGCAATGAGTTTTAAAATTCGTGTTTAAATTTAAATTTATCGTGAAAAGTTTTAGACCCTATGGCACTGTATCATTTGCATTGAAGTATACGCGTGTAACAGCGTGATGTGTAATAACCTTACATAAAGACGTCAATTTGAAGTTACAATCGTAATTCGGGAACAACTCCCGATTTTTTTTGTGCCTTTTTATACACAAATATATAAACAAGAATTATCGCTGGGTACGTCATAAGATCAACAAACTTTTACAATGGCGTCGCAAGCAAGAAGTTTAAGAACTATACCTAAGATTTTGTATATGTATGACTGTTTAAGTTATTTGTAATAGTAAATGCAAAAAAATAATAAATTCGCAATTTAATGCAAGGTTATTTAGTTTTGTTTAAATGTTTATAATTTTTATTAAATTTGGGTAAAAAACGCACGTTACTGACGTGTGACGTATTTTTTTAGTAAGTCAATCAAGAAACTTGCAAAAAACAGTAAACGATCAAACAAAGTTAATAACGGAATTGAAAAAAGTAAACAACGACTTACAAAACGATGTCAAGGATTTACGAAAACAATTGTACCAACTGAAGCTGGGTGCGTCGGTTGCAGAAACGAGCAGAAACCAGCAAACGCATGTAAGCATCTAAACCAGCGGTTCGCAACCAGTGGGCCATGGCTCACTGGTGGGCCATAAGAACATTTGAGGTGGACCACAGACCAATTTTATAAAGCTAGATTTAGTTTCATTTGTGTCACTATATTTAATTTTACAGGAATAATGGCTTGGGGAAGAATTAAAAAGGAATGTAAATTTATTGTTCAGCGCAAGTATCTCACTAATGTACGGTTGAATAAATAATCTGTTTTGAAATATGTTCTGCTGAGTTTTGTTCTAAACCTATTTTACAGTTTTTTCTTTCATAAAAATGTATTGGGCCACAGAATTTTTTTGCAACGTAAATGGGCCACGAAAGAAAAAAGGTTGAGAACCACTGATCTAAACTAAACTAACAAATTACAACATTTTTTTTCTGTTCCGAATAAACTCTTGCTTTATTTGCATGACAAATTAAATGTTAAAAGAGCTCTTTAATTAAATTTGGTTGAAATTGTTTTTCAGAAGCATTTTAATTATATATTATGAAACTGCGATGTCTTAAAACAATCAGTATACTCTTTTCAGACATATTTGGATTTCGAAAATGGAAATAAAAGAAACTTGCCGAAAATCGGTGACCATGTGGTGGCGATGTGGGGCCAATCCAAATTTCAGTATTTTACTGGTAAGATTTTTTTGTGTTATTGATTTATGCATATAAAATAACTCTTCATATATGGTATAGTAAAGTAATGTGAAAACACCAATTTTTTAGCGACATATAGGCCTATATATATATGTTCTTTTATTGCCTACGACGGTACCTGGTGTTGCAAACAGCAAAACTTAAAGCGTTTTATAAATATAACAGTAGATGGTAACTGGTAAAAGTGAGTATTTTTCAACATTAAAACCAATCAGGTATTTTCTGGGGGTTTATAAGGTTTTACGAATTTGTTACTTATTTGTATAGCTTCCGCAATAAAAAAACATTTAATATATCCCAATATACAACTCTAGTTTTGGTTTTATTCTAATCACAGTACCGCTCAGGTTCAGTAGAGTTGACCAATTTTAATGAACCCTTCATTTTAATGCAGAATACTTGACTGGGCACTGGGCACTTAAAAAATTTGTTTACCTAATTTATTATTTTCGTCTATGTTTGTCTGGATTCAATGTCGACTTTGACGGCTATTAGCGTAACAAAGTTTGTAGGAAAATGTTTTCATAAGTTTCTCCTAAAAAAATTTAGAAATATATGTTTAGCATTTCAATGTCCTTTTTTGATCACAAGAAGATTAACAAAAATTAAAGTACCATGGCATTGGATTGAATACGTAAAACTAAGAAAAACAGCGCCAGGCCTTATTTCTAAAATTTGCTTGGTTACAGCTACCATTGAGCAGTTTGACACTGCAACGTTGAAATATACGATAGAATGGGATGACCATGATCCCACCGGAAGAGTCGTCGACTATTTCAACTTGGCCGTAGACCAAGTTCCTTCTAATGACCAAATTGGCGTCGGTTCCAAAGTGCTTTTTCATCAAGGCAAGTAAGTGTCTGTTTTTTAAAGTTGGGACCTGCAGTTTGCAATATTCATTTTGTGTCAACCCATATGACATTAATACGGTTTTTGATACCTAAAATATCTCAGTAGGCATGTGCTTTTATTTTAAGCACTGAGCAAAATATTTTCTGATTAAACCAGTTACAAATGTTACAAAAAATGTCGGAATTTATGTTGTGCAACGTGAAAAAGTTAAACAATTTAACTTTTTCAGGAAACACTACTACACTGCATTTTTTTGCAGTCGTCATAATTACGTCATCCATTTTTGTTATTGGCTACAACTTTTCGTCAATTGGACTAATTCGAATAATCCAAGTTATGACGTCATATAAGCTTCTGTAACAAAGATGTTGTAAATCAGTGGTTTTCAACCTGGGGGTCGCGACCCCCGTGTGGGTCGTTTGCCTTTTCTCTGGGGGTCGCGACCCCCGTGTGGGTCGTTTGCCTTTTCTCTGGGGGTCGCGAAGACGACAATCAAAAATACAAACCACTATTGCTAGAATGCGAATTAATTAGCATAAAAAATAACTGTAATGATATTAGTAAATGTTAACAGTTGAATAAAAAAAATAAATTCACAACCTAACAAGTGTTACTATACTGCAAAAAAATATTAACGTTGTGACGAGATTAGTTATCACAAATACCGATTATTATTACATCACGATAACGATTATTATCACGAGAAATATTTGGTTATGTTGTCACAAATAAAACGTAGTATGTGCCACTTAAATAAATGTTTGTGCCATTTTTGTGCTATTGCGCATACACAAATGCATATGCCTGAAAGGGGGTCGTTAGATATATTGGGTTGTTAGAATGGGTCGCGTCATGAAAAAGGTTGAAAACCACTGTTGAAAATGATGTAAAATTTGCAATCTAGCGTGGGATCTTAAAAGTAGTCGCATATGCGAGCTAAACTCTTACGTGTACACTCTACAAGCACAAAACATATATTTGTAAAGGTACATGCCATAACGTCCTTACGACGTCATAGTTTTAAATGTGTAAAATAAGTAAGTAAAATAGTCAAATTGCAAATTTTCGTATTCAGGCTTAGGGCTGATGCTCTTCTTTGGCTAGATTTTTGTCACTGCTTTCCAAAACCGTGTCCCAAACAATTGTTATCGCGCATTGAACGAAAGTCACGATATAATAACTTTGGAAAACATATCATCTAGAATTATTTAATGGTTTAAGATAACTTAAACACTGGTACAAGCACTGGCGTTCATTAGTCAACAACGGACAAATTAATTTGTAACATATCTAAATGTAACAGCTTACAAAATTACGTACCGTAACAAAATTAAAGTTACGACAATGTGCTACCATATTTCAAATCTATTGATTTAATATATGGCGTGGAGGCATGGAGGCATTCGTGGAGGCATCATTCCAACATATGACGTCTAAATGACGTTTTATATGCATTATTCAGGCGCTGACCTATAGTCAAACATTTCCGAAAAACCCAAGCCTATAGGTATTTAAGCATATTTTAATAAAAAAAATTTTGATTGAATCATACCTGTTTACAAACGTTTCCGCGTTGGAGGCACTTTAAGTCTTGTGCATAGAACTGCGTTTAGACCAAGACTAGTCAATCGTTTACAGTTTCTTATGGTCATGCAAAATTTCTTGAAATTTTAAAGTGACCTTCATTATACGACAAGACAACAGTACGCTAATTGCACCAGATTCTCTTGGTTCCACAAACAGTTGATGAGCATGACGTTTGAAATTGTGCGACTCCAGCCATAAGACCGAGTTAAGAACAACATTAACGTCATAATAAAACACAGTTCGGAATGAGACCAAAATGGACTAATATCTAATGGTCGTACTGGCGTTTAAATCGGAATAAGTCCTAAATCGTCAAAATCAGGCCTAAACAACACTTCAACTAACCCCAAACCCCACCCCTAAGTACATCCAACTCCACTAATAATTTCAATGCTAACCCATTTCCTAACCCCACCCATTACCCTACAATAACCCCAAACAGGATCAAAAATCCAGTGCCGGTCAAACGTCCAAACATCGTCACCAAAACGGCCGATGCCAGACTGACGGCTTCCGATTGTCCCATACCCTTCACCTACAGTTTTAGGCGTTATTTTGGCAATTCAGGCCTTATTCGGATGATTTTAGGACGTATTCCGGCAGATTTATGTCTTGTTCAGACGATTTCTATCTTATTCTGTATTGGATATTACTGCGTATTGGGCTATTTTATATCGTTGGTTTTATAGATTTTTCTGCTTTAAGTATTGTTGCTTTTTAGGTCTTATTGTGTGTTCCCGTACGATTGAGTTAATTGTATTTGACACATTGCCTTTTGTGTACAAACCATCTTCCTTCGTTTGTTGTGTCCAGTGGCGTATCCAAGGGGGTTGGGGGAAGTGATGTTATCGATTTTTGTTCGTTTTTGGTCAGGTTTTACCAAACTTGCCGAAGCGACAGTAATTGGGTAGCGCTCCTTACGTTAAAGCACCCAATCCGACTTGTTTGGTGGCTAAAGCGAAACCAAAGTCAAACGCAAAGAGCCGTTTTTCGTTTTTTGTTTGGTCAACCGTAAACGCAGAATATCTTTTCTCTTTCGTTATTAGGTGAGAATGGCTGATTAGAAAGTGTGTATTATTCAACAATTAAAAGTGCTAAGTCAAACCTTTCATTTTTAGTCGCTAAAAACGTCGATGCTTGTTTTGATCACCCGTCAAGACCATTTTTGCAGTGTGGTAGTGTTCCTTTAAAACGAATGAGTGGCTTATTGAAACGCAGACAAACTTATTTCCGTTGTGAAGTAACACATATTTTAAACTTTGTTTAGAGCTGTTAATGAATAACCTTCATTCTTCCGGTTTATATTCAAGTAAACCCATATATGAAAGTAGTCCTTTGATGTTATTAGATGCAGTACACAAAATTATCTTCTTGAGAAAAAAATGCATTAGCATTTCTTCTCTGTCCTAGTAAAACGTGATGTTTGTTGCCTAATCAAGAATGTTATGATCACGGAGGTGGAAGCCAGGACTTATCTATTTTACCCACTTTTACCTATGTTACTCACTAAGCCACTAGCATACATTTTTTTCGTGGTATATGTAGGAAGAAGCCATATTTAAAAAAAACTAGAGCCAACTGAGCAAAAATAATGCGATTTTCGTACTCAGCGCTCCTGATATACCCCTAAATTAATCAAACATACCATGCCTTTAAAAAAAAAAAAATTGTTGACCTGTGAATTAATCAACCCGTACAGTGTGCAACAATGAGTTCAAATGCGCTCGACAGAGATTAATGATATCTGGAAGGACTCGTTACTACAGTTAAGTTTCTATACGGAATTATTGCGCGACGAACGAGGATTAAAACGACGCATCTCTGTTTTTATCACAAATGAAGTATATATTTTCAGCCCAAGGGCAATATTATCATATTTTGTGCCAAAATTATCTAATTGCAATCTTTGCTGTTGGCCATACCTTCTTTGTAATAGTATGGTCGTTGTATCGTAACACAACTGTTAAAACGAAATATGTCAGTTGTTAGGGCAGTGTTTCTCAACCTTTTTCACCCCGGGGCGCACTTGTAAACCCTTCAAAACGTGGCGGCGCACCTGACGAGCGAGTCGACTGCTAACTTTGTTTGGATACTTTGTTTTTTGCTGGCAGTTTTTATTACATCAGGCTCCCAATTCTATTATCTATTAAGCAGCTTGCGGAATCGGTTAAAAATAACCCGACTCCAACTCCCGAGTCCGACTCGGGCCAAATGTGTGATTTCATCAAATTCCGAGTCCGTCTGCAACCCTACAGCATTTAATTTTCCCATTTACGTAACTAAATTAAGGTGGATTTTCAACAATCCCCTCATAGGGGTGTCACATATCTCATCCAACCACCATACATTGCTGGAAAATATCCACCATATGCTATTTCGCCTTTTTAATTTGCATTTGGCGGCATTATTAGTTTTAAAATTGGTACTGCGCACGTCGGACTCGGGACTCGGGACTCTATCAGTCCGATTTCAGCAAAATAAATCGATTACGGTACGTCTCAAATATGACTCCCGACTCCACAGACCTGCTATAAAATACGATGTGCTCAATAAGACATGCATAAAGAGAAAGAAAATAAATGAAATAGGCCTTTCATGTTGTAAATTATGAAAACACACGGTATGTTAGTTAGAGTTCGATGGAAACACAGAATAAGCCCCAAGAGCAACAACATCTAACTCGGAATAAATCCAAAATGTAACGGAAAAAATCCTAAATGGACAAAATAACGCCCAAAACTGTAAAAAAAAACAGGGTATGGGACGATTAAAGGACATATTCTTGACATCGGCCGTTTTGGTGTCGACGTTTGGGTGCCATATAGTATTTTGGCACAGGATTGTTTGCCTCTGTTTGGGGTTAGCCGCGAGTAATGGGTAGAATTAGAATTTGGGAGGAGTTTGTGTTGAAGTTATGGATGGGGTTTGGGGTTAAGTAAAAGGTAGCAAAGGCCTTATTCTTGCCATTTAGGCCTTATTCGGGCGAATTTAGGTCTTATTTTGATTTAAACGTTATTACGAGTATTATAGGTATAAGTCCTATTTTGGTCTTACTCCGAACTGTTTTTTATGCCGAAGTTGCTGTTGTTTTAATTGTGGTCTTATGGCGGAAGCCCCGCTAGATTGCAATAGTTCCTCTTTCTTTGTTAGCGAAGAGCCAACATCAACCATTGGGACTTCAATAAGGGCTACGAATCCAGTCATATTGCTCAGTGTTTATTCACAGAAAATAGTGACTAGAGTTTATTCTAAAATTATTCGCAAATTTTACAAATAATACAGAATTTTTGTAACATTTCTTCCCCATTTTCTCGCGGCGCACCGGTTGAGAAACGCTGTGTTAGGATTCTTAACCTTTTTCTAACGCGTTGCCATTTTGCAATTGCCCTGTGGCTTGCATCCTCCTAAGGAGTTAAATAACTATTTTACCAAATAAATCTGGGTTATTGTCGATTATAACAGTGTGCGCAAACATGAAATAGTACAGCGGGCCTAATGGCGCGAAACGCGAAAATAAATGCGTTCAAATGATTTAATTTGCTAAACTAAGGGACATACAAACGTTCGTACTCGATATATTAGCTTTCATTAAGTTGATAACCCTGTGCACAACTTGATCTGAATAAATTTGCCCGATTTTCCTGATTAAACATAGCCAAATCGCTCGTAAAAGATAGCAAATAAACAAATTGCTCTTTAAAAAGTAGCAAAAAAGATTGGGCCAAAACACCAAAAACAAAGACTAATAAAAATCATAGTAGGTTATCTCGAAAACTTGCAAATCACTAATTAGTTAATGAAGTACACATATCAATGCAAAACATAGAACAACATAAAATAAACACCAAGCGTAGTAATGATGTTATTTAGCGCTTCTTAAGAACTTGTTTTTTTGTAAAAATAATTTTTTTTTTTTTTTTTTATTTCGTTTTGAATAACTGTGACATTTATGGACAAAACCACAATGATTTGCAAATATCAGCAAAAATGGATCTTTGTACGATCGCTTGCTAGGCCGAGAGCCTTGAAAAACATTTTCTAACTTACGTCGACCAAGGGGCTGTAGCATTTGGACCTTTGAACCTCCCCATCCAACGTACATTGTTGCAAAGCCTTATGTATAAATATTCCTACAGGATTGGTACGATTATAATTCCATTTGTTTTAGGTATAAAGAACAGGAAGTTCATGGTATTATAAGAAGCGGTGGATTTCGATGGCATGAAGGCGAGATTGATGCTATTTTCACTGATATAAAAGGGATAAAGTTCTATAACGGTCATCACACCAAAGGGCAAGCTGATGGAAAATGGGTCACTTATAAGGTACACTAAACGGGAACATAACAAGGCCTAAAAAGTAGGGCTTCTCAAACTTTGGGTCACGACCCCATTTGGGGTCACGTTTTTAGGTTGTGATGGAAGTGTTTAATAACCAGTGTTGTAATGACTTAAGTCAATGACTTGACTTAAGTGCACTTAAGTCACTGTTTTTAAATGACCTGATTTGACTTAAGTCTTTTGGGCAAATGACTTGGCTTGACATAAGTCAGTTGGACAAATGACTTGGGTTAAAATAAATTGTTTTAATTAAGCAATTAATTATAAAATTGCGTTATTTAGCCCAATCTTTACATATAAAAGATTTTGCTTGTTACATGCTGCTTTTAGGGTATTTGTGACTTGAGTTGCTTATAATAATCGGAGGAGTTTGCAGGTTTTCATAATTTAAAGTTTTATTTTTTTGACAAGCGCTGGACTTGAAGTTGACTTGCTCTAATTATGACTTGACTGGGACTTGACTTGGGCAACCGATGACTTGGACTGGGACTTGACTTGTTGTTTATTCAAAAAGACTTGACTTGTACTTAAGTTATTTTACGAATGACTTGACTGGGACTTAAGTCATTTCAAAATGACTTGTTTACAACACTGTTAATAACTAATGGGAAATTTCTTCAAGGTTCCCTACGTGTAAATAAGTGGTCATGTTTGAACATTGGTAGAGAAGATTTGAGTTTAAGTTTAAAAGGGAATCAGATTTAAAATAAATTGTTTCTGCTGCATTATTCAAATATTGCTCTTGCTAAATTTTAAAGATTAACTACGTAGTTGACTGGCTAATATTGGTGTTGTAAGACCTGTTTATGTGTCATGTTGTTGTAACGAATTGCCCAATATAAAACTTGTATTCGATTTTAGCGTAGCTTCTGAATGTTTTGATTTAGCTAACTGCTTTGAGATTTAAACTAAACTTTAAAGCATTTAGTGTTGACTTCATTTGGGGTCAGTGGTAGATGTAGAGTAAGGATACATTTTTCAAGCATTTTATGAAAAATATTTTACTGTAAATGAAAATTACTCGCACATGTATTTTGTTGCCAGTTGTTTTATAACCAAATCCGCTCTTCACGGTTGGCGAAGGTCTCGTTATACCTGCATCTGTTAAAATGTTAAAAATATTACAAGGAAAAAAATAATGTGAAGAAATTTGCAAGATTCCTTTGTTTAATGACATGGTCTTCAGTCGAATTGCTGAAACACAATAAGACCTAAAAACCAACCATACATAAAGTAAAAAAATCTATAAACCATAGTATTAAGACCAACGACATTACAGCCAAATATGCAGTAATATCCAGTACTGTATAACATCAAAATCGTCTGAATAAGACGTAAAACTGTCGAAATAAGGCCTAAATTCATCGGAACAAGGCCTAAATTCATCGAAATAAGTCCTAAATTCATCGAAAGAATGCCTAAATGGCCAAAATAACGCCCGAACCTGTAGGTAGAGGGTGTGGGACGATCGGGGGCCTTCGGTCTGGCATCGGCCGTTCTGGTGACTACGTTTGGACGTCCTAGTTTGACCGGCGCCCTGACGCTGTTTTGGAACCGGATATTTGGTCCTGTTTGGAGATATTGGTGTGTAATGGATAGGGTTAAAAATTGGGTTAGTGTTAAAATTATTAGGGGAGTCAGTGATGTACTTAGGGGTGAGTTTGGGGTTAAGTGTTGTTTAGGCCTTATTCTGATATTTTAGGTCGTATTCCGATTTAGACGGTACCAATACCAATAGGTATTAGTCCTATTTTGACCTCATTCTGAATTGTGTTTTATTCTGACGTTGGTGTTGTTCTTATCTCGGTCTTATGGCTGGAGTCCATACTTTTCTGTCAATTGATTCAAAAAAACGAAGCTGGATAGGCAAATCATGCCACATTGAACTCTCGGGTATCAAACACAAGACATTACACGCCTCGGAAGAATTTGCAGAGTTAGGCTATTGAAGTGATAGCTAGCAGCTAGAATTTTCAGTAAAGCAAGAAAGGGGTACCCAATCATTTCTGAACTATATGTTAATGCCAGTTTGAATTTTAAATGGGACATTTATTTTTAATAGACGTTTACTGTTTAAAAACCATTCACATGTGTTTGTTATAGCCATCACGAGGTCACATAATTTTTTTTTTAAATGAAGTTGCAAAACAAAAACGTTTGAAAAGCCCTGCAATAAAGCAACGACATATTAAGTGTAATTATCTATAATACCGTCGTCTGAAGGCAAATGACGTAAGTAAACCAAATACGCAATAATGTCTACAACGAATGGGGCGTAAAACTCGTCGGAATAAAATCTTAATCGCCTAAATAACATGTGAAACAGTAGGACGAAGGACTGGAAATATGGACCTTGTCGTTCTGGCATCGACAGGTATTATTCCGACTGGTCATGTCTTATTTCACTTGAAATCATATTTCTAGTCCTATTTTGGTCTACCTCTGAAATACTTAAGTAACACTCTTATTTTTGTATTTTCGTATTGTTTAAGGATTATAGTCAATCATTCACGGGATACAAGATAGATGATTTTCGGATGCCCCCAAACGTTTTCGACATTCTTTCATCAATTGAACCAGGTTGCTTTTTCAATTACGAGAAATTGTATAATTTTTAAAATACCGTGTCGCCGAGTTAGCGTGGCAGTAAAATCAGCTTTTTTCGCGACTATGGGCTAAATTCAAACTTTAGTTGAAATCCATCCCGGATAACTGAAGTCGTAATTATTAGCGATTCGATATTCTAATAATGTGTCGCCAGTGCGCCTTTTGAAAGTGCCGGAGTGTAATATGAAAACAAATCCTAATAATTTTACGCAACGTTTCTAATATCATTGTTTACTATTTGCTTGTATGTGGATGTAGCGCAACAAGCAGAAGAGAATGATGTTGATGTTTACGTGTCATATGCAAAGATCAATTGCCCTTCTGCAATTAGTGGAAAAGAAATTGACGACACCTTGCCACCCTCTTATGAGGAATCTGTACTTCAAACAATGTGTGATCCTCGAAATATCGTCAGTCGCCTCATAAATATGGGTCAATTGATTAGTATATCACATTTATGTAGCCTAATTAATGGAAGTGTGACAAAATATTAATTTGTTGTTACAAGGAATTTTCTGTGTACCATCCGTTAATTTTAAAACATATGTAAATTGTAGGCTTGCGAGTGTTTGTGATGGAAAATGAAGAAAGCGATGCACTGATCCATATTGTTAACGCTCTTGAAAAGGCCAAAGTGTTTATCGCTTGTTTAAGTGACGAATACGCCAGCAACGACAGATGCAGAATGGAATTTCAATACGCAAAGAATACCAAAAAGCTTCCAGTAATCCCATTAGTTGTAAGTACACATATAAGCACCCTAACTTTTTGTTATTAAACCCTAAATTTTTTTATTAAAAAATAGGTTGGGACAGGCTCCTTCCAATGGCAAATGACGGTAGTTGGAATGTTGTGTGCTGGTGAGCTCTACATACACTTTAAGAACACAGAAGTTGAAGAGTTGAAGATGACAGAGCTGGCACGAACTATCAAGAATTTTGTGCCAGAAATTAAAATACAAAATGTCCAACATGCTGCGACTGGGAACGCTATAATGGAAATGCATTCCGACCCTCACCTTGCTGTGACAGGTTCAGTACATGCTGTAGCTTGGTTTATTATTGTTTTTGAAAAAAATATATCGCTATATATATATTTTTAATTATCGACCCCTTTACAACAGGACATAAAAAAACTTTTACTATCATAGTTCTCCGACAGTGTTCAGTATTTTCTAGTTGTATGCTTTTTCTTAAATCACGATTTAAAATAAAAGGATCATCTTATTGAAAAAATATATAAAAAAATATATATGAAATTATTATATGGTTTATCGTTAAATTTTAAAAAATGTTTCCTCTTTTTTATTTTATTTATATTTATATTATTGTTTGATTAAATTGACCAGCGTACTGTTCTACTATTAGTAATTCGGCTTAAAGACTTCGTAATACTGTGATTCGCGTTTTTTCAGGAAAACCGCTTGTCACAGGAAAGGCAGACATGTTTTTCAGCTACTGTTGGAACAACTCAAATGATGCTCTAACTCGACGTGAGATAGATTCGTGTTCAGGTGTAAAGTTATGCGATCCTCGCTTGATATGTCAACGTCTTTCCTCGCAAGTTGGGCTATCGGCTTGGATCGACATTGAGCGCTTAAAAAGTGCTTCGGGCGGTTTTGGAATGGTAAGCTTTGTCAGGGCAAACTCAGGGGTATAAAAATGTAGGAATGACGTCACAAAGTTACCACATAACGTCACGTGATAAAAACTTGGCAGACTAAAAAAACTGTTGTTCTATGAAGCGAAGTAGTTCAATTACAGTCTAATCGAAAACACTAGCGTTTATTTAGATTAAATTGGCGCCACTTTCAATTTTCAAAAATACATGACGCATATATGCACGTAAATAGGATTTGCATATTGCTAGAAAAAATAGCAAGCTAAAATAAACTGTGCATTTATCTTGTTCAAATTTAATTTATAGAGGAGTTGCTTACTACACAAATGCCAAATACAAAGACGTTATGAATTGGCCGCATAATATTTTAACTTGATTGATTTACTGAAATTGCATCTTGGAATGAGTCCGGGCGCTAGCATATAGTCGCACAGAAAACTTTTAAAAATACTATCAGAAGTGTGAAATATTTTATCGTTCATTCAGTTTAAACAGGAAAAAATAGTAATTTAAATATGATTATACTTTCTATGTTACGCTGCTATTACTGTGACAAAGACAAAAAAAATTCGTGCTGCAGAAAAAAAAAATATAACATATAAGTTCGCAAAACAGGCGTTTTAGAAAGTTTAATAGGACACATTATTGCAACTTCCCTCGTAAAAAGTAGCCGTTACCACCCCATTTGGATCCGAACGTGATAAGTGAGAGGTAACCGATTAATTTAATAGCGTAATCCGAAAAACGTAATCATATAACCAAACAATTTGACCATGCTAGCTGTTCGTTGGTCACTTATATTTCTTTAAGTAAACCCTCAACGCAACGCAAACCAATTTAAGAATACACATGATGTCGCGACATGTAGACTAAAGGGCCTGGGTTGGGCCACTTAAAATCGGATATAAATTCGCGAGAAGCACAGAAAATCGTATCGCTTTCAAACTGTATTTGTAACAATATCACATTGATGGAAACTTGTTCCATCCCAAATCTAAACATTGACGGTTTGTTTTTTATTTCAGTTTGCACAAATAGCTTCTGCTGTGAGGGATTGTAAAGTTGTGGTGGCTTGCATCAGTTTACAGTACGCAAACAGTAATAACTGTCGAATGGAATTACAATTTGCCGCCCAATCCTTACATAAACCTGTCGTTGCATTAATTGTCGGTAGGTAATTATAGAAGCGAACCTTGAATGTTCTGTAACATGGTATTCGGAATGCAAGTTTAGGATGTCAGCTTGTATGGTTGCATAATATATTGTTCTTTTTTAGATTTTAAAACCTATTCAAAGGTTAATGACAGGCGGATAAAAAACGTTGGGCTGGGACAAAAGTGTAGTGTCATTAAACATTTTACTGAGTTGCATTAGTGTATAAATTAGAAACCCTGAACTACTCGTCGAGTCAAACGCAAGCGAACTTAAACTTTTCTTTTTTTGTATTTTTCATAATGTGTTATTTATTTTTCTCTTTGATTCGATTTTATAATTTTCTAGGATCCACAAAAATAATATGTTCTTTGTAGTGTTTTATTTTGTTTACTGGACAAAAAATACTGGCTAATCATTTTAATTCATGATATTTTAGGCGAGGGTAGCAAATGGAAGGAAACCAATGTCGGAAAAATGGTAACCGAACGTTATCCACTTATTGATATGCAAGACCTGGAGACGGAAGAAGAGCTTGGGAACAAAATAAACGGAATATCGTACGAATAATAATTTAACTGAAGAAATAAAATAAGTTTAATTCGAAAATATACTTCATATATGATTTAGGGTAAATAGTTTTGTAGTAGAAACTATTTCATAGATCAAAAATAGCTTCAAAAATATATATTTTTTTGCTTGTAACTTTTGAACGTGGTATTTTTAATGCTTTTACATTTAGGAGCATTATACAGAAAGAATTGAAAATGGCTGGCAGCTCAACTGTTAAATTTCGTGCCCCAGTATCAGGAGATCACGTGGTGTGTCTTCATCAAAACTGGGCTTATTTTATGGCTACAGTGGTGAGTTTTAATGCCGATGATATGACTTACACGGTGGATTGGGACGACAAGGATCCTACGGGACGAGTACAATCCTACGAGGTAAGTTGTTTGCCCAAACCATTTATTCTAAATAAATCACATATATGCCGTTTTTAGGCTTGTATGTAGAGATGTCAGATAACATCGGATCGGAGCCGATACCGGATACCGAGAGGTAGTATCGGTGCCGATCCTTTACCAAATTATTTTAGGAATTCGAGTGATTGTTTGAGATATAAAACTACGATTGCTATCTTGAAGGGTAAACTTAAAAAAATCAATAGGTTAATAACTGATAGTAACTAAACTTCTCCACGCTAAAGCAATAGCTTGAAGAAAAATTCTCTTTTAACGTTCCAATTTCATCTATTTGCTTGTTTAAGCATAGTAATTAGGTAATCAGGTATCGGATTGGATCGCGGTACTTTTTGTCAATAAATCGTATCAATGAAGGAATTTCGTGTTGGCTTGTGACACTGTTAGGGGTATTGTAACGTGTCGTTTAATTGTTTCTTGCGCAACACGCGACTAGCGTCTTGTTTGTGCCTGTGCCTCATATGTATTTAGCTTGAAATTATGTCATATGATTTAAACTGCGCCTATACCGACAGATTGTGATTTGAATGAGATCGCACTATAGTTTATGCTGCGTGTATCACCTGCTTTTGTGTAGAAAACAATAGGCATACTAAAACATTCCATCAGCACCTACTAAATTACGATTGTTTTTGTTACATTTTTGTTGTTTGTTTGTTAAACATATATATAACTTTACGTTTTAGCTTTTAGCAAACAGTTTGCAGTGTTGCTCTTAAGCTTAGTCACTATTGTGCAAAAACAAAGAACTTGGTATTTTTTTAAAACTTGTCGGTTACTATTTTTGAAAAACTGTTCAGTAATAATATTCAGGTAATCACCTAAGAGTTTAAGAGTTAAGCACCATGTTAATTTGAAAACAAGAAAAGTTTAAACAAGGTTTAATATAAACTCTACAATTCGAATTAGTATACTATATCATGCAACATAAGACCAATTAAAGTCAATACCGGTACTAAGAATGTTATCCAGGTTACTGTATTATCAGTCAATGGAAATATGTTGAACAGCTTCACTTAAAATTATGAACCATTGCAGTTATATCGTACAACCTGTTCTGTTAGTTTATTTCTCACGTACTTTATCGTCCTATAATAATTACCCAACATAGGTAAACTTTACTTGCGAAAAACAAAAATTGTGTCACCTTCCTTTACTTTTTTGTCAGATTTGAGATCGGTTTGAGTACCTAACTTATAAATATTACGTTAGTTTATTAGTTTGTTAATATCACGAAAAACAGGTTTGGTTACGCTTATGCCAAAAACAGACGAAAATCGGTTGATAAAAATACAGTCCGGTTCTGTTTTACACCCTTAAACAAATTTCAAACTTTATTAGAATGTTGCTCTGGACGAAGAACCAGCAGATAATTTGATTGAAGTTGGTACAACCGTTCTCTTTGGTCAAGGTGATTACAGTTCGAACGACAATAACTCTGGAGGAGTGCGTTACCACCAGGGGAAAATAACCAATATTTATCGTGGGGAAGATGGAGTCATACGGTGAGTGTACATTTACTAATACTGCCATTTGTAATAGGAAGCAGCTTGAACATATTTTATCCAAATTGATTGATTATAAAATTTTTCTGATTGGCGAAATAAACCTATAGGAAAATAAAATCATTTATTTGTATGTTTTTCGTGTCTACATTAATTAGGCTACTATTTTTATCAGGGTAATCAGGTCGCACTACCTATAAAGACAAATTCTATTAAATTCTTAACAAAATACCTAATTTTTGAGTTAATAATTTAATAAATTGGGTATTGCATAAAAAACGTATTTTAGATATGACGGTGAGCACACGAAAGATTCCGAGGATGGAAAGTGGGTCACATTTCGGGGTTACCTTCAACGATTCAAGGGAAAACTTATCAGTGACCTGCGATTGTCACCCAACGCAATGGACGCCCTAATGGCTACCAAGGAAGCATTTAAAAGTATCAATTGAAGTTCTTCATGACGTTTTCCTTTTCACTTTTTTATAATGACATAAAAGTTGTTTAAATTTACCACATCGATATAGGCTACAACACGAAAGTTGCGGAAAAGCATGCAAGGTTGCTTACAAGTTCAAGTTAATGTACATAGAAAGAATCATTATCGTGATCAAATAAATCGGTAAACATACATAACACTGGTCAACAAACAAAATATTTTGTCATTTTTGCATAAACTTTAAGAAGTGTTTTAAGGCAGATTTGGCGATCTGATTCCAAATCTGTTGTCAGATTTTCTTGTTTTTTTCTCTATCGCATTAAGTTTCAAGCCTTCCCAGAGTTACAGTACGGCAATTTGTTTGGAAGTGCAATTGGTCAATAAGCTATATTCCCACTACACTACAAGCCTTTACTCTGACGGGAGGTTTTAAATTGATTATAATAGGTCTACTCTATGATAAAACCCGACAACGCAGTGGAGACCTCAAAGCACCTGAAGGACGAAACATCTCAATCTTCATCCAGTGTGTGTATTTAGCATATTTCAAAGTACCTCTTGTGGACCACTACGAAAACTGGCCGCCTCAAAAAATTTGCACAATCTGTGTTTAAACGCTCCGTTTGCTCTTACCAAAATGCAATGCTCAAGTTCGGTGTCTCAGCGGTTTGGAGAAATCCTAGAAATCAGTTAAAATACTACTAATTTTGCCTTGTTAATGTCAAGCGTTTAACAAGGAGAACAAACTTTCCCTAAAAGCCGACCATACATTCGGCGATCCGACACGTTCCTCATTGCGATGATATAGACATACCAGTATTTTCTGTATACTGTAGCGTTATAAGTAATAATTAGTGGATACTTTGGAATTTATTGTATTGTGTATTTATCAAATATGTTGCGATTTATGATTTGTCACTTTTTCACGCCTTTTACCAAACACTCGCTGTCATTCTGAGAACAGAGCATTCGACTGTTTCACACATGAATAATGTTATATCGTGACACATATTTCCGTTATAGATAAAAGTATTTCACCTGTGTGAACGCGTTATTGTTGCAGTTCCCGGCTGCCAAAAAGGCTTCGGGTTATAAATCATTTCCGCTTTCTCGTGTCGCCTTCTCTCTTTCATGCAAACTTTCAACATGTATATGCGAAAGCTTATATCAATATATAACCAGTCTTGTCCAGTTAATAAACAGAATGGTTACTGCTGCAAAGTCGAGTGATTGTTTTCTGAGCTAAGGTTTAATACGTACGAAGCATATTAGAAGTATAAAGCAGAAAATGAACAATTCAATTTGAATGCAATATCTACATTGTAATTGTGAAATATCTACATTGAGTTTGGAACATCGAGGCACAAAAGACAATTAAATGAGAACTCATTATCAACCACATCCACAATACTAGCAAATACGATATAACACGTAAGCTTTGTACAACTTTTAAAATTTGCTTAGTAAAACCAACCCAGTGTCTAAAACCGACATCTTGTAGGCTACTTATACATATAAACAGACTTCCACACTTTTTTGTTAAGCCATTTGCAATTCGTTTTTTAAGGCTTTTACTGGAAACAGTCTCTTGAAATTACCGATATCTGTTCGTCACAAATATAATATATTTCTACATCACGTCTTTTCAGGTTGTAAGTTCATAATATGTAGTATATTAAAGTAGGTAATATTTGGTTCAGGTCAAACAGCACCACATCCGTCTTTGGTCTCCTCCCCTCTACTCTACTACCTTCTGTAATTGAATATACTAAACCAGCTAACCGTATACAATGGAGTAGTAGGCCATACCTTTAAGATGCCCTGCAATAGCGTAGATCAGTGGTCGGCAAACTATTTTTTTGTCGCGGCGCAAAGTACTATTTTCAGAGCTATTATAACAGCCCACTACCGGCATACAAAAACAGTGGCGTATCAGGATATTTGATTTTGAGGTAAATATAACGCGGCGACTTGATTGCCAAAACACTGCCATGCCAATGTGCAACATACTATATAACAGAATCTACGCGCGAATAAAAAATCGTTTACATATAGCAGAGGCGTAGCCATCACAGCAGCCAAGATACTGATTCTGCGTGCAGCTGGTTTCGTCTAGCTTAGTGTTCTTAACCTTTATTAAACCGCGCCCCCCTTTGGTAATTGTCCTGCGATTCGCGACCCCTACGAAAAGCAATTCGGTATTTTGGAATTACATATTAGTTAGACAACATAAAAAAGAGTAAAGTGTATCGTTGGTCGCACGTAGCGCGAAAACGTTCTGTTTATTTGGTTAAATTAGCTAAAAAAGGTTCGTGTCTCCGTGTTTCTAGCCTGTTATCATATATAAAATAGTTGGAAAAGGGATAACTTTTATCATTTATCTATAAGTTAGCCAAACTATAATTTACATAGGACCATTTTTCTTCGAAAAACATGCAGTGGTACTCACAGAAACTTTGTGCTAAATACAACTGTCAACAAAACAGGAAAAAAACAAGAAAATGAACGAGAACTTTTTAGAAGCTTCAATCGTTAAGTTGGGCAAAAAACAGAGTTTGTACAGTCGTAATAGTGGTGCCCAACCCAATTGCACAACTATACCGTATAATTGTTCCGACTAAACATAGCCCTAATCAGTCGTAAAAGTAGCAATTATATAGTCCAGCAACTGAAAAACTATTAAAAATTAGTAGCGAAGCTCGCAAATCGCAAATCCATGAACTATGTATTCAGTCACTACACGTGTAATTTTAATGTAAAGTATAGGACATAATGAACACCAAACTAAACCATTAAAATTACTATAAAAGCCAAGACTCATTTCGTGATGGTTTGAGCCAAGCTGCTGTAAAACAGGCCAAAACAAAATACTCGATCTGGTGATTGAGCTGGACAAAAGAATCAGGTGACGTAAGAGAATGCCTGAACAACTGGCAAGAGATGCGTTTTGAAAAATGTATTTGATCGGCTTCAATATGAGATGTCAACACGTTTTTCACGACTAAAAGACCTGAACAATAAATTTGGATATTTGCTGGACGTTAAAGACTTTTCTATCTGACACAGACGAGGATGCAACGCGTCGAAATTGTGCAGATTTTGCGAATTTCTACGACACGAACATCAATGGCAACGATCTTTTCATTGAAATTGGTGATTGCCGAATGCTGCTTAGTAACCGAACCTGAAGCTCTACCAGAAACTCCTTTAGAGTTTGTTGGTTTTATTGTGTTTATGATGATGACGTATTTCCAAATATGCGATCTTCACTACAAATGCTGTTAACAATAGCGGTTTCAATTGCAAGTTGTGAGCGGTCGTTCAGCAAATTGAAACTTATGTTGTCGTATCTGCGTGCAACACCGTGCATCAATGGGACAGAATCGTCTCAAAGATTTTGCTATTCTTAGAGTTGAAAGGGAAACATTGGAAACAACAGATTTCGATGACGTGATTGACCAGTTTGCGACAGTGAAATCAAGAAAAATAATCTATAGTTCTTAATCATTCATGTTTGACAGTGACTAAGTGAGTCATACGTGTAGTTTGTATAACCAAAACGCTTTTTAACTGTTTTCCGTATAAAGTACGGTATATTATGTTAATTCCATAAAAAATGTGATCAAACATGGAGGAGGGGGCGCCAATTTTATAGTTTGCCCCCGGGCGCAAAATACCCTCGCTACGCCTCTGACATATAGTTAAACTTGGCAAAAAATATAGTTCGAATGGCTTTCAGGACCACATTTGGTACGTGGCCTTTCCAAGTTAAGCCAATTAAAAGTGGCTCTGCGGCCCACAGTTTGCCGACTAATGGTAATTGTGTGGATACATACCGGTAAATGTAATTATAAAACAGTTTTTAACTCTTTTATGCGGCTCCCTGACGTTTTTATAACTACCTCATGCAGCCCTCAGTAAGACTTAAGTTTAACGCCCCGGACATACACCACTAAACACGGTAAATTTTATCGTTATATTAGTTAATGATGCCATTTGAATAGGGACGTGTAGCATCTTGCTCCATATTGTTACCGGGTCAAATCCCGGCTAATCGGCCATTCAGATAAAGCAGGCTGGCCGGTTGTGACGTCACCGTAAGCCTGGCTGTGCATGTAATTCAAATTGTCAGCAAATTGCTGGAAGCGTTTAGTCAATCGTCCGAAATTTCCTGTTTTCATTATTCGTGTTAAAGCGTGTTGTCACGAATTTAATTGCCGCCAGCTGGAATATTTCATATAAGCGAATTGCATTTATGCCAAAAGCAGCAGTCTTGCATACTGTTCACTTCTGGAGTCCAGATCGCGTACGTTATACGGAGGTGCAATTATGCAGTCTTGCATACTGTTCACTTCTGGAGTCCAGATCGCGTACGTTATACGGAGGTGCAATTATTGTACGTATATCGTAAGTAATGTTTAACGTTCGTGGTTTGTTAATTTGCAATAAATATTTTTCCATTGTGGCGGCGCCCCACAGACGTTACACTTTTAATGCTATGTTTATTTTACAAGACACAAGGAATTGATGGGAAGCGCAATAACATGTAGGCTTATTTAGATGCATTAAGTTGGCGATATGTTTTATTGTTGATAGTTTCAAGACGGTGGTTTCGATCGCGATCGACGTGTTGGCCACCCCTGCTATCTTGCAAAGGTTGTTCTATCGTGGCTTGAACTTTTAGGCTTGCTTATTTGGTAAATTTAATTAATTGATTATCAAATTTTTGCACGTAAAACTATTAGGTTAGGCTACTAAATGTTGTTTGGTGGTTATTTTTTAGTGAAGTTATTGTTCATTATCGGACGAGTTTATAAACGTTATTGGTTTATCAATTTAATAAAACGTTATTTGTGTATTAATTTGGAAAAAACTGAAATACTTTGAATTCTAATCTTATTTTAAAAAGCTAAAATAAATCTAATTGTCGAAGTCTGGTTGTAAAGGGCCCGTGGTTCATAGCAGTATATAATCTGGCATAGGACAAGCGAAACGATATGTGCATGTCAACGAAAACGCATAAGGATGACCCTTGTCCTAATGGAATATTTAATACAAAAAAATCGTTAAAAACACTAATAATAATAAAAAAATTAAGTTTTTTCAAACATAAACCAAATTCCACCATTGGAACTTGAAAATTCCCTTAGTGAGGAATTTTGCCCGATTAATAACATCTGAATTACAGCCTGCGCTGAGGTACAGACTAACCACCTCCGGTCATACCGGAGCCGTCGCCCTACCATAGAGAGGAGTAAGTCGAGAAACAACCACGACACCTTTTTTGTCGTGGTTGTTTCTCGACTTTTATATTACTGATCGACTAGCTCGGTTAGTCTGTTGAAGGCTTCCGGTGTAGCTTATACAACAGCACACTTATGAACCTCTAGGAGGCCGCAGTTTGAGTGGAGAATTAATGTCCTCAATAATCACGAGATAAAAGCTGTAGATTAAAAGTTTGCAATTTGTTTAAGCAGGTCCCACGTTTGTCAAATAATCATTGATTGCGGTAAAAGCTTAGCTTGTCATAGACCCGGTTGATGCGAACAAAGGACGCGTATCAAAGAATAGGTGACATGCAGGAATTTCTGTACAGAACTCAAACGGTAGTCTCACCGGCGGTTGTTTCTACGGACCCAAAGGCCGCGCAGCCTAAACAGAACATGGAGAATTTAATGAAATCCATAAAGCACTGTTGCAAACACGTCGTAGGTTAATGCGAATTATAATATTTGTAAAATATATAGGCAAATTGCATAGCTTATAATCCTACCGGCTAAGTAGTGTTAGAACTGAAATTAGATGGCCAATAAGAATTTAGCCGCTAGAAAAAGCAAGCCTTGGTGGGATTCGAACTAACGACCTTGACCTTTTACGATGCCAGTATGGACGAAACAGTGAAAAAGCATAAAAACGAATCTCATCAAATTGCACAGATAGATTATGTCAACACAATCTACGCAAATATTAACTGTTGTCACAATAAGCAAACAAGCTACAATATTAAATTACACACATCCAAAATTCACAATACTCTTTCTGTTAAAATAATTATATATATGCACTTGCTGGCGTGCATCAATTTTACAATTTAGCATTTTCACCAGAACTGCTGTCAGGAAAGGTCCATCCAGGTTGCAGACGCTCCTGCAAATATCGCCATGCCTTCTCAACCTAAACAAAAGACGAATATATTGGAAACGTTTTAATGCTAGACTAAGAGCTTGTTGTAAATGTTTTAATCAAACCTATTGTAAAATATGTACGTAAAAAAAACATTATAAAATGCTTACAAAAACTGCGTGTCTAATGTTTAAATTTATTTGTGTCATTTGCCCATGTATTTTTTGCCACACATTTATTTTAGTTTATTGAAAAGATGCTGTAAAATAAAACGAGCTAGACAGGGTTGCGGTGGGATATTTTTCAGGGACCTATTTCACCAGTGGTTTGCTAAAGTAATTGCGTCATAGCCTATAGAAAAAGTGTGGTAACTTGCTTTAGCAATCAAGTAAACTTTTTCTAGACGTGAGGACTAACATTTTTGTGTCAGTACAGACAAAATATTATCGTTTTTTTGTGATAAACATGAAAATGAATCTTCCAATGTCAAACGAAGTCGAACGGAAAAGAGCTACGATCATTGCTGTGTTGTGATTGTCAAATCAGCCAGGAGGCTATAAAAAACACACTGATACTACAAAAAAAATTGCTAGAAGCATTACGGTAAATCATTCAATGAATAATTTCATTAGAAGCCAAACTCTGCCAAGTGAACTAAACTTGACTACCAGTACCAGGCAGGGTGAGCTGCAGGTGTTTCATGCTGCCAAGTACCACGTTTTAAAAGGTGTACAGGTGCGCTCTGACGCAAAAAAGTTGACAAAGCTTGTATTAAATAAGGGTGGTAAACTTACCAATTGAAACCAAATAAACGCATTTTTTCGCGCAAAGTTAAGCTACGTTTTTTAAGTTTGTATTTTATTTTATAACGTTATTTCCTAAAAGCTGGACCAAAGGAAGTCAATCGGAATTTTTGTGTTGTGTAACGTTTAATGGCAACAACAACCGCAGCAGCAAGGGTGGAACACAGCGAAAGTTAAATTAAATTTCGACGACATAATTGTGAAATGTTTGAGAACTAAATTTGATAGACTTTTTGTAGAGAATGCGTACATACGCTTTGTCGTATTACATAAATGTATAGTTTTTATTCTATTATATAGGTTTCTTCCATCCTTAAAAAAGCCATACTGTATTGCAACTTTGAACAATGACTGTCGCACATGCAGCTTATTACCCCAAGGAGAATCAAGTGGACAGTATGATGCCAGTCACTTACTTGCATTGCGAGCTGAACAATGCAAGCGAATATGAACGAATTCTGCATTCCAGTTTTGTACTGCTAGATAGGAGTCAATGACTATTAAACGATGATGTCACCCTATTTAAGGTTTTTTGTCCCAAATCGTGTGGCAAAAATAAATTCTTGGCCCATACAATATAAAATTTGGGTTGTTTTCACAACCAAAGGTCACACTTGATGTACAGTGGTTTATAAGTTTACACCCATTTCATAACCAAACAGCAAAGTTCAGTAATAATATGTTTGTAATTCTTTAACCAATATAAATTAACAAAAAGTTAAGCATTTAACTCAATGGGCGCTTGACGTTTGCACAGTTTATTTTAGCTTGCATATACATTTTTTTTACTTTTTAATTAATTTTATTTTACTTCTCTTCCATGCCTCGAAAATGCGCCCAATCCCCCAAAAGTGTGACAACAATTTTCCAAAAAAATCACTCACCATACAAAGACTGCATTTTACTAAATTTTTGGATAAAAGTGGTTACTGGTTATCTTTAAAATCTTACACCATAATATGTGCTGCTCGCTGTAGACTTGTATTTTATTCTCCACACAAAACAGAACGACAGATGTGATTTTCTTTTAATTTAAAATTTACAAAATTATTATACCTGCAGTTGTGTAACTTCTTTTGTCCAGAGAGTTGAAAACACAACTGAAGCTTGTGCTACTCTTTCAACATTGCTAAGTTGTGAATTAATCCTTTGCTCTGCCGCAGCCTTGCTACTTCCATCTCTCTCCACAACTCGCTTTGCAGCTTCTTCTGGAGGTATTATGGCAACCCAAACCTCATCTGTGAAACTGTCCCAACCAGCCTTTGTAATAAAAAAACAATAAACATTTAACCTGCAAAATTGAGCTTTCTAAACCTACAAAATATTTATACATATACCAGGGGCATATCCAGAAATCCAAAAAGGGATTGGTCCCAAAATTTATACCTATAAATGGCGTTATGCAATACAAAACAGAACTTTTTTCCAGGTGTTATCATAGACAAATGGAGACCCCAAAATCCGCACTACTGTCAAGTTAGACCGTTTTTTTTAGAAAATCTGTTTTAGTTTAAGAGGCCAACATTAGTGGTTAGTTGTAAAATGCAATTATACCTCAAGAAGAACTGCAGCGTCCAGAATGCAAACTGTTTGTGGTTTTCCATCAGCAGTATTTCTTCTAGCAATAAGTTGAATTTCTTCTTTTGCAAGTTTTTCAATTTCAGGCCAAACAATTTTATTGAGATCAGTCAGGCTTGTTTGTTTGTCAGAAGAAGAAAATACTTTTTTTGCTAAAACCTTTCTGTCAATTCTTCCACATTCAGCTACAAGGTCACTGCCAAACCTTTCAACCACTTTTTTAAAAGTTTCAGTACCAGGTTCATATGCCTGGTGGCCCAGTTTATCACAATCTATGATAAATGCACCAAGTTTCTGGAGCATAGAACATAGAGATGATTTGCCAGAAGCTATACTTCCAGTGAGGCCAATCACATATGCTTGGTCTGTAGAAGCATCCGATAAAGCATTTTTCTTAGGACGGCGAAGTAATTTTCCCAACATATCCATCCGAAGTGTGGATGAGCTGACCTTTGCTTCCTTCGTGGACAAAGAAAGATCTTCCTCAGAACCCAACACACCTTTAAATGATTAAAAATAAATTAAATTAGGGTTTATAAATACTATTAAATTTAAACTTCCTACACAGGTTGCCCTCTTCAGGGTCAATAACACATATCACCCTGACATACAAAATATCAGGTTTGCTATAAATGTTTAAAACTCAAATATGAGTAATGCTTTTGCACTATTTTTTAATATATCAAGGTCCCTGTTTAGGTTTGTTCTTCTGGTGCTAATCTGTTGCTGATTCTTCAATAAGTTGGTGACTGGTTGCTGCGCTTCTGTTTACCATTGATATGTCCTTATATTGCTAATTTTTGTTGTCTTGAAACATATGGCTGTGCATGCCATAAAGAACCAAGCTAGATACCTTACATTCAAAGTTTATCAGAGTTTATCCAGCAGATGTTACAGGATTTTGGAATGTCAGTGGACATAACCCTATACCAGACCCTTGGCTCCTTATGCGACGTATGACCTGGTCAACAGATTTGATACAAAGGATGTGGTGTACGGAATACCCTGCAAGAAATATTACGCTATGTATATTGGCAAACAGGTTGTTTATGCAATACTAGAAGAAAAGACCACCATCAATACATCTAAATCGGCGTTAGCCAGTAATGCTACCAGTCAAAGTCATGATATTAAATTTAAATGTTCATGTATTTTGACTCAAGAGGCAGACCACCATCATTTACAATCACAGATGATACACGATCATGTTAATATAATGAACATTAAGCACAACACTTATCTTGCACCTGTCTATGTTTTTTGTAAAGTAGTGATCATTAGACAGCTGCAGCCTCATTATCGCATTGTCCTGATATCAGGAGTTTTTTTTTAGTCCCGTTTTGTAAGCCATGTTGTGTTTTTTCTTATGGTTTGACAGCAATATTTATTTTTTGCTGACTTGCAAGTTCATAGCCCTGGTGAAAATAACCTTAATAAATCATGGAAACGTTGGCACATTTATCAAATAAAATTTGTTTTACTAACAATTTTGATGATATAATGCCTGGCAGCAATAGTACATTCATTGCTTTGGTATGTTTCACACGGAATTACAAAATGGTGCTTTGCAAATATTCCCATGCCTGGGCAAGCAACTAAAAGATCCATGCACAGCCATAAGACCGCATACAACAACATTAACGTCAGAATAAAACACAGTTCTAAATGAGACAAAAATAGGACTACTAACTAATAGCAGTAATAACGATTTATCAGAAAAAGTCCTGACTCTGTCGGAAAAACACCTAAATGGCCATATCGAGGCCTATACAACCTTTTATCTAACCTCAAACTCTAAGTACATCAATAACTCAAGCTATAATTTTAACCCTAACCCAATAGCTAAGCCCTACCATTACCCCAACAAACCCCAACCAGGGCGTCCAAACGTTGTCATCAAACCAACCGATGCAAGGCTGGTGACCCCCAATCGTCCCATACCCTCTACTTACAATTTCAGGCAATATTTTGTTTAAATCTAAGGCACTATTTGTTTCATTTTGCTGAGATATAAAATTAATTTTGTAGCAGTAGATTTATTTTTTGGTATACCATGTCTAAAAACATCTCTATAAAAATGTGCAATTATGAAGTTTCGATACATTTGGCGATTCGTTTAAACATTCTTTATTTCAATGACAGCTCTAACAGTTTAACAACCTTTAAATGAGCTATAAACGTCATACAGGCTATTGTGACACCACAAATTTGCTATGTTTCATGTGCAATTGAAATCATGTAACAATTGGACGTGAGTTGGTCAACAAGGTGAAATGCTGCTTTTTTCTCACATCAAGTAAACAATTTTGCAGGGTCTCATGGACCTATTAATCATATGTTTAAAGCGTAGACAATACACAAAACATAAACAATGTTTTTCAGACAGCCTCCTACTTGTATAGGTTTGGTGATTGTGTGATACTTCCATTTAGAATGTCGTGCTATATGCCTGACCGTATATGTCAGGGGTAGCCAACGCGTCGATTGTGATAGTACGGTCACCTGGTTGTTCGTGTTGAATTTGTGTTACTTCATTACAGTAGCTGTTGAACACAAGCGGAACATTACAATTACCAATTGTTGTCTGGACAAGCCTAATAAAGCGTTCTTTGACATGACAAATTAACCTCCATCGCTGACTTGACAAGCAATCAATGCTCAAAATGTTTAATAAGTGTTCTTGTGACTTTTACATTGAATTAGATCTTGTCTCTAAAAAATATTTCAGTCGATTACAATCAAACATAAGTTGGCTACACCTAGTATGTAAAGTGTATTCTTTTTTAAAAGAGTGGTAAAACGGAACAATATATTAACTGACAAAGTGGTATGTATAAATTCGTATCACAAAGTTATCATCATTTGATTGCAGTACTAAGAAAACTGCATCACAAACCTAAAGAAGAAAAATTGTTATCAGCATTATGTTTAAAAGGAGATATTGCCCAACCACACATTGGACATGTTTTATATAAACCTCAATTCTAAAAATGAAACAAATAATTAAGCAGTTGACAGTCACATAATAAAAATAAAATAATAATAAAAAACATTAAGGAACTTATTTATTTGTTATCGCCAATAATTTATTTAACAAAAAGGTAAAAAATTAAACCCAAAATGATTTAACCCAAGAACACTCAGTTATAAACAAAATAAATGGAAATTGGTCAATGACACAAATTTACACATTTTTCTTAATCTAAAAAACTACTGGCATTATAGATTTTCCAATTATCAATAAACTATCTACCTCCAGTTAAAACATGAACATGTAGTGGGTCAAGGGAGTTTCTTAACCTTGCTTCATTGACCAAATGTCCACCTTTTTCAGTTTCTTTACTAACAACAATACATTGAATATTGGGGTCAATGCCAGCAGGACCTATTGGGTCAACTATTCGTACTACTTCCAACAACTTCGAATCTGGTGGAGGTTGTTCAACAGACCTGAAAAAAATAAATTAGTTTACCAAATAAATCACCATATTGTCAAGTGACGCTTCTTAAATATTTTAGACTACAACATAGCATATGTAGAAGAATTACAATTTTTAAACTTTTAACAACAATACATGAACATTTCCACATTGTATCCGTAGCGGAAATACCCCTTGTAACCTGACCAAACGATACACCAAGTTTAGGTAAATATATTAGTCTAATAACAAATATTGTTGATGTAGATAACAATTTATGTAATAGAATAATATATATTACACTAGAAATAATATGACTGCAAAAAGTAGACAAGAAACTAAGCTTTTAAATAATAAAGTTACGATACTTACAAAAATTGGAATGTAAGAATTATTGGTATGCACAATGACTAAACATCAGTAACACATGAACATGCTTGGCAAAGAAAGAAAAGCCTAAAAGTTTAGTGTATCACTTGAGGAGCTGTGATTAATTATATTATGCAGGTATAGTTGGAAAAAAGCATTATGTTTTAAAATAATCAAGACCATTTGCAGTTAAATATATTTTACGCAAACATGCTATGTTACTATTTCTTAATTTGGCAAAGTGTATTGACAGAACTAACATGTGTGCGAAATTAGAGAGTGAGCAGTATTTTACCCAGGAAATTTGTGTTCAACGAAATGTTTTATAACAACAAATCAAGACAAGTAACAAATTTTAAGCAATAATTATGTAAAAAGAACAAACATTGCAACTATACAGTGTCAAAATGTTTGTACTGATAACATCTAATTAATTTGGAAACAATCGAGTTTGTTAAAATAAATTGTTTAAACACTAGAAATATAAAGGTAATGAAAAACAATTAAAAAAAAGTTTTACAAAAACTATTGGAATTATGTTCTCCAAGCATTTTGAACATTTTAAAATAGATTTGCTCAGTTTGTAGTTTGGGGTTAAAGCTTAAAGACTAATTATAAATAAAACAACATATTTTTAAAATGATTTTGCATATATACTTTCCAATAAAAAATTCCTACTAAAATACAGCTTTTAGGCATTTCTTATTTTCTGTTATGTGATTGGTGAAAAAAAGGTTATATACCAAATCTGTTTTGCTTGTGGAAATACAAAAAAAGAAATAACAGAATACACAATGTGTGACTTAATCCAGGGAAAAATTAAATGCGAAAAAAACTGAAGCATTTTTTAACTTACGATGCCATGTAGGCGACATATTTTTAATTTTATTTTTAGAAAGCCATATAAATTTTTTTAACACATGTGTGCATGGTAAAACTGGCGACTTTGCAGTCTGGTTTATACTTGGTATGTTTATAGAAGGATTAGGGTTTATATTCATTAATTGTGGTTATAGGGTGATTGGAAAAAAAATATATCAAAAAATAAATCCATAGAAGTTTCAAAGGCTTTTCAAAGAAAATAATCAAAACAATCCAAATGTAAACACAAGAGCAAATAGTTACAATTGTTTTTTGACTATGAGAGGTACTAAACACATTACTTAGGCTGCAACTGCCTAAAGGCAATATTTGTTGTTGTTGTTGTTGTTATTAGACTAACTAGCACTGTTTTGAACAGAAAAAAATTCTGATAAACACCCAAGACTTAGGTCCAATTATTGTGTAAATAGCTAAGTGCATGGCAAATGGTAAATGTTCTACACCAGGGGTCGGAAACCTAAGGTTCTTTTGGTGATGCCAAGCTATCATTCTAGCATGATGTGAACAAGACTACATGAAGCCATGACCCCTTTCCGAACTGTATTTTTTTTTTTCTTAAGACACGACTAAAGGACAATTTCGTATCATGGCACTCATAATCCAAGTTTTGTAAACTTACCTAAACATATGCCCTGTCTTTTAAATAAAAACAAAATAAACAGTCCTATTTAAATCACTATTTTTACCAACCTAAACTATATATGTTGAAACAGGTTATACGTCTCTATTTGAAATACAACCAAAAGTATTCCACTTTTATGGCTCCCTTATATGAAAATGTTCCCAATCCCTGTTCTACACTTTCATAATGCAACCCCGACGGTTTGCATTATGTGTATTGGAACAGGTCACATTTTTTTAAGCATCTAATTTATTTAATGAATTTCTTAGGGTTGATGTTTCGTTGTAGAAATATCATAACAGACAACTCAATTTATGTTAAGTGTTTTAATGATTAAAGTGGTTAAAAGGACATCCTAACTAGGAATGTACAAACTAGAATATTGAATCCTTGGGTTTGTATCCAATTTTGCCATTTATTTCAGGTAATTGGGACCAATATTATTTCGTTGTGTTACCCATGTATGGTTGCGCTTAATTGTTCATACAAGTTTCCTATTATACACATGTTATGTAAATGTGCATTGTTAGTAATGAATGGGCTGTTTTAAAAAGTAGAATACAGCATTGTTTGTGCAGATTTCTGATAATAAGAGCAGTTATACCAGTTAGGTTTCTAATATTGAAAATGAGTTCTGACCAGTTGTGGAAGGGCACAGCATGAGACTGATGAGACTGATGAGTGAGTGTGATTTTAAAAGAGAAGATGAGCCAGTTCACAGCAGGATATCTGGGATAGCAAGTCAGACCATTGTAGCTCAGTATAATCTTGCAGTCACTAGCTTCATTCAGAATGAACAATTAGTATGAAGGACATATATAATTTAGAGCCATTTTATTTCCAGTTAAGTGAGTCTAATAGGTTGAAATATATGTCTATGACTAACAACAAAACAGGTTATTTTAGAAAATATGGCTTGTGATATAGGAATTATAGTAAATGTGTTGTGAAGGCAGCTGCCAATCATTATGTTATATTCCAACTGCTGAAGAAGTGGAGTTACTTCAGTACCGGATACCAACTAGCACTGTAATCAATTCAGATTGTTCCTTGTCCTGGACACAAAGAACAGTTTTTACAAAACTATACCTTTCATCAAAAGAAATGTTGTGATCCATTGAGTACACACAATAAAGGCAAGCCTGCAAAAAAGGGTATTCGTATTATCTCCTTAGAATTTGCAAAAAAACATAAAAATCATGGACTAATTCCAGGAAAGAAAATTTGTTCAACATGCTGTGCGTTACTTCACCAGCAGGATCTTTCATTTACTAGCAGCAGCGTTGAAACAGAAGAGTTTGAGTCGCCAAGTGCAGTACTTGAAACACTAAATGAATCCATAAATTAGGGCATTCAATTCCTGATAAAGTCATTAATCTTGTTAAAGAGTTTACCAGGATGATTTAGTAAGCCGCATGATGCCAGGAAAAAATGATTATGTTTCTGTCAAAATTGGAGATCAAAAGCAACACTGTCAAAAGCGTCTAATTTTATGCACTTTGAACGAAGCTTACCAATATTTTAAAGTAAAACATCCGGAAGTTAAAGTTGGCTTTACGAAATTTACCACATTGCCACCAAAACATGTGGTGTTACCTGGCAGCAGCGGAACTCACAATGTGTGTGTGTGTATCATCCATCAGAACGTAAAACTTATGATAGAAGGGACAAAAATTACTCTGCCAAAAATTCTTGAAATTGAAAATTTTTCTGGAAATTGTACTTATCACCATTTTCTAAGTTTTCTCAGATGTAATCCTAGTAAACAAGAGTGTTTTTTAAATGACTGTGAGGAGTGCCATCACAAACTGCAGAACTTGAAAAATAATCTTGAAGAGTATTTGATTTTGCAGAAAACTATTCATTTGTGTTGCAAGATGCAGTACAAGGCTTTCATTGGACCAACAGCCAGGCCACAATACACCCCTTTGTAGTTTATTACAGACCTGAAAACACCGATGTTTTAATGCACTTAAACTCGTAGTAATTTCAGACTGTGTGAAACATGACACAAGAGCAGTGCATTGTTTCCAGAAACACCTGGTACAGCTTCTTAAAGGCAAAATTTTTATAAAACAGCTACACTACTTCACTGATGGAGCAGCATCACAATATAAAAATAAGAAAAACTTCATTAATTTGATAAATCACAGGAAAGACTTTGGGGTTGATGCAGAATGGAACTTTTTTGCCACATCTCATGGAAAGGGACGATGTGATGGGCTGGCTGGCACTGCTAAACGACTAGCTGTTAGAGCCAGCTTACAACGACCCTATGAGCAGCAAATTCAAACACCGAAGCAATTGTATGAATTTGCAAAAGCACACAAGTTACATTTTGCTTTGTGCCAGAGCATTTAATTGAAGAAGAAAGAGCTTGGTTAGGAGACCGCTTCGAATTGGCAGTGGCAATTAGTGGCACTCAAAAGTTTCACTCTTACATACCGGTAAAAGATTCAGAAGTGCATGTCATGGTAAAGGAATATACCTTCTCTAGTCAAAATCTGCAAAAACGAGTGTCGTCCCTACCTTGCTCGGAGGACATTTCTTGGAAAGATGTAGTGGGATATATTACAGTAGAGTATATGGTGGCTGGCAATTGTAATACATTCCAACATTTAAACAGATAACGTCAACGTCAAGTTTTTACATCCCGCTGGTCCATCAACTTCATTTGCATATCCATTAAAAGAAGATTCTTTAATTATTACAAAAGCAACCATTTTAACTTTAATTATTACAAAAGCAACCATTTTTTCCAAAAACTGCAACTGGAAGAGTATACACCTCGACCGAGAAAGAACAACAAGGAGCAACATAAACCCTTCAACTGAAGTTAAAAAAAAAATTATTATAGTTAGTTTTCTACTATTTCAAATTGTGTATTGTTGTTTTAAAGTGCCATATTTGCCATTTTTTTATTTGTGAACTGTATTTGTGCATACTGTGGCAGAAATAAATAAGAATTTGTCATCGCATCATATAGTACATTGGAGCAACATAGTAGTGTATAGCAATCATACCAAATAATATTACAAAAATAAAAAAGCTCTTAAAATTTACTCCATAATTTCTCCTCTTCAATTTTTGTGTTTTATGAATCATTAAAATATAGTCCACAGTTTGTGCAAAAATAATTTTTTTTTAAGACTGCGGTTTGGCGTAATGGACCCTTAAAATGTAACAAAAAAAAATTGTTTATTTGGTTGTAATTCCAGATTTTTAAATTAACACCCTAAGATATAGCAAGAATCGATTTGGCCTTGTTACAATCTTAAAAATAAGCCCAACATTGCAAAAATCCATCCAGAAATGACCGAGATATTGGAAAAAATACAAAATATATATATCGCCATCTAGTGGCAATAATGCGTTAACTTAAAAGTGTGTTATGTCGAAAAGTACTTGGCCAATTTCAACAAAATTTAAAACAAAGAGTAAGTATTTAGTGCTTAGTAGGTGTACCACTTTTTGGCAAAATCTAAGAAGGTCATGCTTTATGGGTTGGGTGATTTGATATGAAATCACTCATTTGAGTTTTTTTTTTAGTGGGGAAAGCCAATGTTAGGCATGTAGATTGTTTATTATTTTAAAAGTACTCACTTTCGATAATAGAATTTTGTGGGTTTGCAGTTTTACTTTGAATTGGCAGGTACTCCATATTGAGTTTAAAAAGCAATCACAAGAGTCACCATTTCTTTCTTAAGTATACTAGGCCAGTGGTCTCCAATCTTTTTTATAGGCGACCACAATTTAAATCAAATAAAATCAGAATTTACATTGCAACCTCATTTTGGAATCAAAATGATTTATTTTGGGAAGTAAATTATGAATTTGAATTAGGCACATGAACGAACCCAAAAATTTCAATCAAGTTTAACACCAAATTGCATTCAGTGCGATGGTTGCACTTGTATGGTATCAATCCACCAGTTTTTGAAAACGCGACCTCACTTTGCATGAGATAACTGTCATGCTTTACATCTATGCGATTTACAATGTTTCGTTTTCAATATGAACATTTCGCTGATTTTCGTTAAACACAACCATGTGTGCTTGAAACGGAAACAAGTACCGTAGTTTACTCACAAAATTGAACAGTCAGGTTTTAATTGCATCGAAATCAAGAAGTAAATAATTATTTGCTGAAATCTTCATAACCTACAGTAGCAGCTCCTCGAGCTAAAAAAATCTATGTTCGGTATAGAAGAAACAAAACCTTATCTTTGCTATCCACTCATTCACGTTTATTGTGCGACGTTTTTTTTAGGCGTCTTATAATTTGCTTGTGACAGCCTTGTTTATCACCTAAACATGGCAATGTTGATACATATTTTAGGCAAACACATCATATAACTTTAGGAGCATGACCAAAAAAACGAAGAGTTTAGGCCCAAAATGCTTGTCGCCAGAAGGCTGGCAAGATTTTACCTGCCTGCGTCAACCTATTTAACTATAGAACTCTTATTTTGCATTGTAACTGAATCAGTCATGATAAAAAGTAGTGAAAAGGAAAAATTCATGTCAGCAAAGTGATATTAAATACATGAAAATTAAGTTACTATTTTGCGTCATCCTTGCTAACTGTTCGGTCCCTCCCCCAGGGAGTGCACCACTTAAGATTATAACGCCCAGTGTATAGTCAATCTCCTATATTTTTGAGGGCATGCATATGCATGAACTTTCTATATTATATAATAGAATTAGCAGAAATTAGTTTAGTTGTGCAAATAAAAAAGTTTAACATTAATTAATATTGGCAATTAACAAGCTGAAAAATCAAAAATGTAACTAATATGATTTTCAAAACTCTGGTGGATATTGTTGAGAGTTTAACACTATTTACATTACACTTATATGGCAAACCTTTGTTCATTGAAGTGAACAGTTGTAATATCTTTTAGAAAATTTTCAACGATCATTTTGCGGTCTTTCCATGGGTGAATTAATTCAGGTAAGACTTTTCGGTTTAACAAGGCAGCATCTGTTACACCTTCATAAACATACACAAGCAATAAACAAACTATAAAAAAGCATGAAAATGACAAAAAGTACCAATTACTATTCTTTTGTTTGCCATCAACACTGCCTCACTGAGAAGAAGTTTGTGTCCCGTATGAACATGATCAAATGTTCCTCCTAGAACCACATTTCCTTTGTGAGTTAAAGAAGGCTTTGGAAAAACTTTACAATTTTTGATACTATCCTTCTCATTCCACAAATTGTAAATTGGAAGAGAAGCAGTGTGGAAAGAATAGTGTGTAGAAATGAACTTTTTTATGGCATCATCATCCATTTTGTTAACGGCGGTATGGTTGAAGTCTACCATAATACACTGGATTGGTCTAAAAATTAAAATTGTAAAATATAAACTGCAATGTAATAAAGTACAATTTGCACATAATAAAAGGGACACTTTTAATTTAACACAACATGAATGCTTTGTAACTATATAAAAAAAACACTTTTTTATAGACAAGTGTATTTGCAAATACCTTTTTGTTGAACTACCGGTAACCACTTTTATAAACCTATCTGTTTAACATTTAATTTGTTTATACATAATATTAGGTTAAACTTTGATTTGTACATTTAACCAATTGATGCAATGTTTAATCTGGATTTCAGATTATACAATAACCACTGTATGTTCTTCACCAGTATGGCAGTATGTTGGCGACTTGGCGACTATGTCGGCCGAAGAATTTTTAAATAAATTTTTGAAATTTTTTTTTGAAAAAGTTTTTTTTTTTTAAAGTTTTTTTTTTTAAATCCATTTTTTACAAAATACCTTGTGGTTGTTTCCACACATATTTAATCACATTTATTTTTGAAATGCATAAATATGTACAATTACATAACACACTACAATTAGCATAAATTAATTTTGTTGTGCCATTTTGAAAAAAGTTATGGAAATGTGAAGAACGTTGTTTAATGAGAAAAAGCCAGTGTTAGGCATATAGATTGTTTATTATTGTAAAAAGTACACAATTTTGATCATAGAATTGTTATATGTTTGCAGTTTTACTTTAATTTAGCAAGTACTCGTATATTGAGTTGAATTCCCCAGTCCTGTTAAATGTACTGGTATAACATTCGCATCGGCATAATATTGAGGATGTACCAGGCTAATGCTTCTTCACCTCCTAAGGCCTAAAGTATATTTTTGGTGGTTTAAATTTCGCAAACGCAAAAAAATTTTGTGCTTCACACAAACTTTAGCATTGTTTTGATAGGTTTATGAGTATTTGTTTCAAACAAATCTATCTATCCCAAAAGTAATATGTGGCAATGTGGCATGTTGCACTGGGACTGTCACAATTTATATTAAGTTGTATTATAAATATCATATTTCGAGCAATATCAATTGAAAATTTATTCTAATTTCATCAAAGAATATTTTTTCGTGGCCCACATATATATGCAAATTAAGAGTTATAAAAACTGAGAACTTACAATATATTTTCAATATAGAGATATAATTTAAAACATAAAAAAGTCCCTATTGGCCAGTCTGCATACACAATTTTTTGCAATTTGTTTGCACACCTGAATTAGTAAATTACATACTTACATTTTTGGCCCTGATCTAGAATCCTACTACATTTTAGTATGGGGTTTTTATATTGCTAACCATATTTGGGTTTGGGTGAGAGTTAGCAGTTTGGGTTTTTTCGAACCTCCGGTGTGCCTTAGTGTCAAAACCTTGATCGAACAGCTACACACATAAATATTTGGCACTGCACACCAAAGCCCTTCTAGGCAAAATGTGTTATAAGTGCAGACTGACCTATTAGCGTCACTTTAAATCGAGGACATTGGATGACCTTTGATTTTGAAAATCCCTCTTTTAGACACTTTATTATTACCTCTGTAAGACATGTTTTCTTGGTGACTTACAGCCAATATTTTGTAGCAATATATTAACATTTAATTCATGGCATTGGTGTTCCGCTTCTGAATAAAACTTCCAAAGGAAGGGGAAAATGTCAGATGAAACATCTTTACTTTCTTGATATAAAACTTGCTTTTCTGTATCAGCAACTTGAAACTCATTTAAGATGTTTCCAGATCCATTGGATGCTGTACTCTCGATATGAACATATAAATTTGACGAAACAACCTTTTTTACACCAGCAATAATGTGCTTTACAATTTCATCTTTGCAAAGTAAGGAAACATGCTTTGTGAGAATAAGAATTCCAGATGAGTGCATATCAGGTGTATTATAAATATAAATATTTGAAACTAAAAAAAAACAGACCAATCTATCAAAAACATTAAAGGTTAACTGGGTAAGTTGTCAGTTTGTTTGTTTGTTTAATTTTATTTGGTGCAGTAGAGCAGTCATTTAATCTATGTTACGTGACATATTAAAAAAACTCAGTATTCAAATATCTAAAAAATAAAAAATCCGGGTTTTATTTAATCAATATTCATATTTTTTGCATAAAATATTGAACATGACGTAACTTGACACTGTGAAATACAACATTTGTCGTCATGCTGGAGTGAAACGCTTTCGTTTTGTACTTTGTATAGGTTCGGATTCATGTTAAGTTTCAGGTTCTTTCAAACTATTCGGTTCAGTTCCGGTTCGGCTCCTTAACATCTTACAAAAAACAGTTAAGGTTTGGTTACGGTTTGAAAAGAATTGACCCAAAACCGGTTCTTAAAATTTCGGTTCGACTCCCTGGTATAAAGCACATTTTTAGTTTATTGGAGAACTCTTAATCACGAAGGGAGGTGGGTGGTGGCACATGTCTATGATAAAAAAGATTATTATATTTCTTTATACAATGGTATGTGTATATAGTTACTTATGGCAAACAGCCTGTCAGGGAGACGGGCTCAAAACCAAAATGTGCACATTGTGCGCACAATGTGCACTTGCTATATGTGCACCGCATTTGAAGGTGCACATTGTGCACGAACCAAAATGTGCACATTGTGCGCACAATGTGCACTTGTTATATGTGCACCGCATTCGAAGGTGCACATTGTGCGCACAATGTGCACTTGCGATATGTACACGGTTCAGTGCACATTGTGCACTTGCGATATTTGCGCCAAATGTACACTAAATCTGCATCTTATGTGCACCTCACTTGAATTTGATGTGCTATTAATGTGCCGGTGCGGCAAAGGTGGCTAAAAAGTTGCACACTCTGTTTTCCGTGATCACTTTTTCCACCGCGTGTGATGGTAAGGCGCTATTTGTCCGGCAGCCGAATATTATTATCGAACTTAAAAACAGACAGACAAGCAGATGTAGGATTTGAACTTTTCTTACTTACCAGAAGATAGACAGATTGTCACAAATTTAATTATTGTAGACCCTTCGTTCCGGACTAATGCGTTTGTCCGCGGGAATTGCCGTTCGGGTCAGCTACCCACCGACTTGGTTTTCCCTCAGGGACAGGACTTTGTGTGAATTTCGAAGTCTCAGTTTTTCTAGCGCTGCTGCACCCGATCCGTTAGAAATCAGTGCATTTCTAAGCAAAAAGGTCTACGACAATCAGGGCATCCAATGGCAGAAAAGTCTAGACTTTTAGACCACCTTGAGGTCCTGGCAATGCACTGATTTGGACCTTTAGGTAAACTCCCGGCGAAGATAAATTAAAAATATAGGTTCAGAAAAGATAACAAAAAATATGAGATAGGGTTAATAACACTTGACCCACCTAAACCCTAACGCTAACCCGAATCCTAACCCAAATAATGTGCGTTATTTTAATAATTCTTTAAATGCTGGGGAAAAAAAGCCCAAACTCGGATGGTTTCTCGTCCATTGCATTTAAGATTATTACGTCACAAATTGATGTATTGGGGCCTGAAGCGTTATAATTATTAAATTATCGCACATTATTGGGGTTAGGGCGCTGGTTAGCGTTTGGGTTTGGTTGGGTCAAGTATTGTTAAACTTAATCGGTGCATTGTCCAAGACCTCAAAGTCTAGAAGTCGGACTTTTTGATCCTTTGAATGCACTGATTGTCGTAGACCTTTTTGCTTAGAACTGCACTGATTTCTGACGGATGGGGTGGCTGCTGACAACTTTGTGTGCGGTTGCGTTTTGGATGGCTTGTGTTGCATTGTCATTCGTCGGGTTGATACCGAGAGAATCGGACGCATTTTGAGCACGGTTTGCAATTTTGTTGGTTAGAGGCAAGAATAATTTTTGAATTGTAAAGTCATTTAAGCTAAGTTACGTGACGTATTAAAAAAACGGCAACTCATTGACAATATATAGAAAAAATGAAAAATCAACGTTTTTTTAATCAATATTCATATTTTTGTCATAAAATTACGAACATGGCGTTAACTTAACTCTGTAAAATACAAGTTGTGACGTCATGCTGGAGTGAACCGCTTTTGTTTACAGGTTGGGGTTCGGTTAAGGTTTATGTTCTTTCAAATTATTCCGTTCAGTTCCGGTTCTGATCCTTAAAATTTTACAAAAAACGGTGATTAGGTAACAGTTCAGCATTCTTTACCTTTTTGGATGGTGCATAAATGTAGGCCTATGCCTTTACTTTTTATTTTTAGTAATTATTTTTTTCTCTGTAATATAACATTATATATTTTTTATGTTTCTGTAGCATTTTTTTACGGTCGTCTTTAACTTTTCTTTAGTGTATGGATTTTTAATTTTTTTATTTCGATAGCCTTTCCTTTTTTATTCATTTTTTATTTACTTTACTATAATTTCATTTTCCTTTGTCATTTGAGGTTATATTTAATTTGTTTCTGTCGCATTTTCATATTACCTACCTATCGATAGTATTTTGTTTATAATCTTGCTTAAAGTATTTCGCAAATATTGCTGCTGCAGTTTTCCGTTTAAAATTTTTCTATTCAACCATTTCCAACTTTATATCTTATGATTGGTATTTCGCCCTGAAGTGAGTATTGTTTTGTTCCCTAATTGCTTTTGTGCTATATGTGTGCCGTGACGCCTTCAATTTTCTGGTTTTATAAAATAAACTTTTGTGTTGAAGTTTTTTAAATTCGATAGAGCCACTAATTACGAGGTCGATAGAGCCACTAATTACGAATTTATTTTTAAGATTCATTGATTATTTAAAAACAAACACAAACAATCTAAGCAGACGTATCGCTATTCAATGTTCGACTAATTCTAACCAATTTTTTTTTTAAGTTAACAAAATTAAAATGTAATAGTGCAGTTGAATTAGATTAAAAATGGTCAAACATAGATCTTTAAATACAAGAAGTGTTGCCTTACGTTTAAAATGTCCTATTAACATGCAATTGGTTAGGGGTGCCCAAAACGTGACATTTTTTCCGATAACCAATATCGTGAACAAAAAGTATCACAATCCCATACCCAATGAGGTCATAACCATGCCCACATAAGCAGAGAGAGTAGTTAAAAATTATGAACGTTTAAAAATACTTTTACGGGTTTTAAGGCTGAATTTGCAGGTTTAGTTACCTCCAGTTGTTAACTTATTTGTTTGGTAAATCTAACCCATATAATCGAAAATCCATACAATTGGGACTCAATTAAAAAAAAAGAATTATAAAAAGAATCGATCGAAAAATAACATGCATAATAAATCCACTCCATATAATCGGAAATCCATAAAAGTGGAACTCAAATAAAAAATATATCATAATAAAAAGAATGGCACGAAAAATAACATGTATTACTTGATCTTTTCCAAACAAAAACATCATCGGAAAAATCGTTTAATATGAAGTTATTTATTTTTCTGTATAACGTTCACTGATACATTGTAAGTTGCACATTGAGCGATAGTGCACAATGTGCACTTAATCGTCACATATCGCAAGTGCACATTGTGCGCACAATGTCACCCGATCCGACTCGTTTGGGTCGCTTCAAGCCGTCTTATAATTTCACTTCTTCGGCCTTAAAGCAGTCCCGTGGATGTCCACTGACCCACTGGTGGGTAAACTTGCTTGCTTTATGCCAATAGCTTATTCCACTCGGTTCATAGCACTCACGAATCTTCGTGAATGTGATTTACTGGCAAGCGGCTATAGAGAAACGCAATATTTTGCTTTTTTATTACACAAAGGTAACGATTTCACCCAAGAATGATGCAAAGATGAACTACTTAAGTAATAACGAATATTAACAGCAAAACTATATTTAGTTTACGAATAACTAGGAAATACGAAAATGTAGAACTTTTAATATTTTTTTTAAAACTTATACTCTCGTATAAGGGGACTCCCCATTGTAGCGACCGTAACACTAAAAAACTTCAATTCAGCTTATAAAGTTGTCTTTCTGTCAGCACGGCTTTAAAAATTATGAAAAAAGGCAAAAAGTAATTACCTGATCAGTTACCATTTCCTGTCAGTTATGTTTTAGTCATGATAAAGTGTATTATATTCGGCCCTGAGGGTATCATGTAGCCTGCAGAGCCACTGCCTGTACAAGTAGCTTTCCCTGTTATTGCATTGCAGCAATAATATATTGTTGAAAATGTTAGGCGCAATCTAACCTATACAAGATGGTTGCTTACTAGTCTTTACTACCGTTTTGGGCAGCCTAATGTATAGTAAAGGGCTTTGTTACTCAAATAACGTTATACCTGCAGAACGAGTCTGTGACCCGACTACCGCCAACATTCGGTCACATTTTTATTAGTATTTAACTGTTTTCACTAGTCTGGACCTATCACTTATCAAGAAACACAGCCGTTTAAACAATCATTTTTGTGGCTTGTCTAGTTGCCCAGGTCTAAACATGTAGCGAGCCAACATATTTGTAATTATAACTTGTGCGCTGTGCGTAAATAGACCAAATCTTAGTTTAAAACTGTCCTGGCATATTTCGTTTTCCCCGAACCAAAGTCAGCAACTGACTAGCTTACCCGCCATCGCCCTTGTCCCGTATGGAAAATATGACAGATTTTGATGAAATCTTGCGATTGCACTGCCAGAAAATTTGGGGTGACCTGATGCAACTAAGGTCAAAACTGCACCCGCCAATATAATTTGTTAAAAAACTGCTATTATATTCATTTTCAAGGGTTGAAGGTCTAGTCCAGTGTTTCTTAACCTTTTGACTTGGTGGCACACCTAAAGACGTATGAAAACGTGGCGGCGCACCTTGTGAGCGAAGTGAGCGAGAATTTTTTTAGGTGTACCCGGTATTTCTCTTACTGCAATTTTTCAAATATTGTTTAATAGTTGCATATCTTTAAAGGGACTCCAGTGTTTAAGACTGAAAACGTTATTTTGTCCATTTAAGTCTTATTCCGATTAATTTTGGACTTATTTTGACATGTTTAGGTCTTATCTAGACTATTTTAGATCTTATTTTGTCGTGGTTATTACTGCGAATATGGCGTTATTTTTTCGGTCTACTTAATAGGCCAACTATGGAAGCCTGTTATAGATTAATTATATGATTTAGATATTGCTGCTTTGTAGGCTTATTGAGTTTTCCACTTGAAAGCCTTGTGAAATCAATGAGCTAAGTTAATTGGAAAGTAAAAAATATGTTTTATATAATAGGACCTACATTATTTTTTCCTTTTGCTCGCAGCGTCCATGGCGCACCAGTGCGCCGGGCACAACGGTTGAGAAACGCTGGTCTAGTCTGTTAAAAATAATTGTGGGTGCACTTGTCATACTTTCCATGATGGACTCTTGTGCTATAATATAGTTTAACACAGCTACTGGAAATACACCCAAGCATACACAACAATCATATTGCAATACTTGCGAGACATGTTCTTGCTGCACTGTGAACTGTATTTATTAAAAGCAGAGCTATGCTGAATTTTTTGAATTTACATATTTTCAAGAACCTGACTATCGCTACACTGACAATATGCACTTTAAAACACTGGGGCAGTTTCTTCAGTTTTGATCTTTTTTGTGTTGGCTCATGGACTGCCTCCTTAAACGACTCTTGATAACTTTCACATTCACTGTAATGTGTTTTAAAAAATGGTGTGCTTAGGAGTATTTTTTTACTTCTGCTCATTGTAGCATCATAGTGCCACCGTGCTATACATCCCCCAAAATCTATACTGCATTAAACTGTTTATGCCCCAAATGCTGTGCATACTATCGTATGTTGAGCTGTGTGACTTATAAATGCTACAAAGTAAATTTTTATTAAATGAAACTATAAACTTTTTGCACAAAACCTCTAATTATTAGTATTTAGTGTTTTATGACAAAAACTCTGTGATATAATTCGCTTCATATACTGGGCCTTTAAAAGCTTTTGAAAGAGCATTTTGGCCAGCGACAAAAAAGTTTGTAGGCCACTGCTTAAAGAACATTGTACCCAAGTTGGAAAGTTTGCCTTATCTTATGCAGTTGCACTTTGTGCATTTTATGGAAATTTACTGTGGAATCAGATTAACTCCACAATCACAATATAAAACCCCTAGTACAGTTTTCAGTTGAACTTTATCTAAACTAGACAAATTGTATTTGTAAGGTTATTACAGCCTATTCTGTTCTCCAGGACAGATGCACACCCAAATTAGTAAATTATAGAAAAAGATTTAGTTGTGGTTGGATGCAGAACTTTAATAAACATTAAACCAGGGGTGTCCAACTCAAACATGCCGGCGTGCCAATTTTTATCTTATAACTTCTTCCCGTGCCAAAGTATCGTAACCGAACCAATTCTTTTTAATCATAAAAGCGCTTTTTTACCAATAATCAGAACGTTTATTTAAACTTGAAAATAACTATCTAGTAGAAAGGCGCATCCCTACATCAAAGTGTCTCTCGGTGAGCTGACTTTTGTTTCTTTACACCAAGCTATATAATATTATGTGAATGCTAGCCTCCACACAGTATAATGTTACTATATCAAAAGTAATTGTTGGTTGTCGTTATTGCCGCGATTGTTTTATATTGTGAACAAACAATGGCAATTGGTTGTATAACAAACTTAATATTTTCTGAAAATTGGCTCTATAACAAATTGAGCTTTTTTGTCAATTGGCTAAATAACAATTTTAGTGTTTTTTGGGCAGGGCTTGCGTGCCATTTTTTATTAGGTCACGTGCCACACTTGGCCTGAGTGCCGCTTGCTGGACACCCCTGCATTAAACCTTGGCCCAACTGAAAATTTGATGCCACTCACCTGAGGTCTTGACCAAATGTGCCATGAATGCTGACTGAAAACAACACATTTAACGGTTACTAATACTATTTTACCTTGCCAATCCTGTCTTCGACATGTAACTTGGTGTCATTACAATTTTATTTTAATCACATGTGATAACTATGCAGTGCAAAGCGATTTAGTAGAGTAAGAGCTTTATTATTCACGATATACTTTAAAAAAGGCAATACAGCAATCAACCGCAAAACTATTTGCTAACATTTATATTAATGTCATGAAATTAAAACAAATATTCAACATTATAAACAACTGACATTTCAAAAAGTTGTATAAATTGTAGTCCATAACTACCAACAAAAAATATCATAACAGAAACACCTGGTTGTTGCCCAAACGTATTTTTTTGTTTATTTAATGAGTGCGGTGCAGCACAATGAGCTCTTTACAAAGGGGGGAACTGTTGTATTGTATTTAAGTTTTGCTACAACTGATCTGGTTAATCAGCTGAATATGATGCTGAAAAGAACATGTTACTATTTGCCATTAATATCTTATTATCACTGGGTAAATACACTGTAAAGTAACCTTTGTTAACCTCGAGTAACCCCACGCAAATATTATTATTAGGCGAAGGTTAACAGCAAATAATTAGAAAAACGCTGGTGTCACAGTACATGGCTACCTTTATAGCAAGTACAGTAATTGTTTCGCCACTGCTACAGACCTTTATTCAAACTTGCCACTTGCGTATGTACAATTAGGAGCAACTCTTCGCACTCCAAGCTCAACCTATACTTCAAGCTAAAAACTATATTGGTTCCAACCATCAAATACAGCAAAATTAGATACAATATAAGCTTAAAGATTCTCTTTTAAATATTGAATATCCCTATGTTTAACCCACTCTTCAGCTAAGCATAATGGGTGCAACAAATTCAGTCTGCAATTTCATTAATATTTTAAATTGCGTATGTACAATTGAGGCAATTCTTTGCTGTAAAACTTGAACTATATTGGTTTCAACAATCCAAAACAGCGAAATTAGATACAATATACTTTGGAGCATAATGGTTGGAGGTTGTAGTAAGACGTAATAAGAATATCAAAGCCTATACAGAAGTAGGTATCATTTTGGACGTTTCGAATAACTCTTTATTCATTTTCAACATCTAGATACAATATAAATTTGGATTTGAATCTTAAGATCCTTTATTAAATATTGAATATCCCTTTGTTTAACCAACTGTTCAGATAATCGTAATAGGTGCAACAAATGTCCATCAGCAATTTCATTAATATTTTAAATATACTAAACTAAAAACAAATTGTTATAAGAATGATTAGTATTTGATTACATTCCATAGGATTTAATACATTTTTTGGTATTAGTTATATGTAGGGCGATTACTTTTTGATAAACCGTCCAATACAAATCAGTTATTTTTTCGGGTTTACAAATCTCTTTAATGCATAGGTGATATTTTAGTTATATCTAAATAACAAACAGCTATAAAAATGCCTCAGAAAAACAAGACGCTGGTTATTTTAGAAAAATGTAGTTGAAAATATCTCTTATTGCAAGACAGAATCACAATTATGTTTAATGTTACTTTATACCACTGGATTCTAAATAAAAAATTATATGTAATTTTTTGTACTGACCATATTTGAGACTACTAAATTATTTTTCCTGGATATTTACACATTATCAGCAAAGATGTACAGTGTACTTTATACTTATTTCTTATCGATAGATAACTTTAAGTATTTCAACCAGCACTTCTGCTAAACTATATATTGCCCTTCAAACTTCATGAGCATTTTGAGGCATTTTGCTAATAAAGTGTATCTGTACTGGTACGACATTCTCGATTACTAGATAATATAGGTATTTTGGAGTTCTAACAACCTGTTTATATTTGTGTCATTAATTGAAAAATACCAATCAAATTTTAACTACACTTCTGTTTTAATTTATACATATTTTTAATAAACAAATCCTATTAGAATGTTGACTAAAAAACAACATGACTAGGCATTTGTTTAAAGAATTGCTTTACCTGTATTAAAATTGGGGTTTGAAGGCATAGATTTAAACAAAAAAATCAGCTTCCAGACATTTTGTTAGATAACAGGAATCCTAGTTCATTTTTTTAGCTTTAGGAAAAATTAATTACAAATTGGTTACTTGCTTAAATCCTATAGATGACATGTGGAACAGTTTAACATGAGTTTTTTAATCAGGATTGTTTTTCTTTAATTTGTTTTTTAGATTTCAGCAATAGTCTATCAAAATGTAAAGTTGCTTTTCTCTGAAAAGAATGATACCAAATGATGAACATGCTATTATTATACTACATGTTATAAAAAACAGATGAGATGAATATTGAGGATACATCATTGTAAAAAAATTGATTGATCAATATAAACAGGTATTTTAAAATTAAAATGACAAATTTCATATTTCATAAAACAGGGAATTTCAGCGTTGACTGAAATAAAGCAAATGGTATTTTCAAACTACCTATTCTGTTTATAAATTTACATATACATTCAATGGGTATCTTACAATCCTACAGTTTGTTGTAACTTAGTAACGGTAAGAGGGATTTTGCTACGACTAGCACTTGAACTATTTATTTTACAGTTTTAGTCAGATATTGAAACCTTTGCACACTATATACTTTGATATTTACTGTCAGATAATAACAACTTATGTATATATATACACAGAGCTACTTTCCAAAGTCAACTACACAAAGACAACTGCTTTTAAGTTAAACACAACAGGATTTTCAACAGACTAATGTTGCTTGATTAAAGATTTACTCAAACGTTCCAAGAATGCTACATAGTTCTCTATGGGCTTTGATTTTGTTTAAAGCCAACTACAACCTCTAGTTTGTGTTCCAAACTCATTGGCCAATTTGTTAAAAAAACTAATTTGTTTAAAACCGCCATAATTTGTCACTCCTATTACAAGTGCAAGTATGTTTAGTTATGCGTTTATTTTTATACATTGTTTTTCATTTTTGCTTCATGACGTTAATTAATTAAAATTTCCAATAGTGCATGATGTTTTTAAGGGGTTAAATACTCCGTCGTAGGATTACATTTGGGTTTCATAAAAACGTTATTTTATTGCTATTTTGCGCTAATGGTGCTTATTCTCGTTACGCTTTTCTATTACGCTGTGTAATAATAAGCTCATCTGTCATTGGTATATGTTTTTCTACTTAGATTTGTGACTCTTACTCACTAATTGGCTCACACTTTTGTTAAGAATTGCAACTTTCTTTTCGTCAATTTAGAACAAACTACTATGCCATGTAAAAAGTATCTGTTTTGTGTTGCTTTTGGGTAATATTGTTTATTTTTTCCCGTATTTGTCTGTGTTTTTAACGTTCTACTCTGAAATGGTAAGAAACAGTTATCAATGTAGGGCGGCCTTCTTTTTAACATTGTTTTGAATATGCTTCTGTGCTAAAAAACAAATACTTTTGACCGTAGTCACTAACTTGATCGATTAATATTGTCATAAATCGTCATCTCCTGCGTAGTATGTGCCAAGAGTAAAATTTGATTGTGCCTAATAATATGAAATAAACAAAACAGTTGTTCAAGTTATTTAGAAATGTAGTGCTAGTTAAATCAAGAAAACTATTACGTGGTAAACGTGTTATTACAAAATATTACTAAATAACGTGTTATTACAAAAAAACTAAAATTTAAGTGCACTTTATCATAGAAATACATTGTTGAGGAAAAAACAGCTCCATGTTGTGTAGTGTAGTGATCTTGTGACCTTGTGGGCAACAATTAAGTTGTGCGAGCCAAGTTTAAAAACGACTTCGATAACTTATTGTTATCTAATTCACTTTTAATAAAAGCAAAGAATTCAGTGTAAAGCAGGTTTAATGTTGCACTGAATATGTGAATAATAGAAATCACCTTGACCCTTGCAAGATAAATGTCGACCTTAATTCCTGATTATATATATATTTCGCCAACTAAGGCATCGTCAGTATTATTTAAACTTTAATGTTTTCTGACTCTTTCTTATACTGTTGCGTTTGTTTTTATTCAGATATACTGACGATGCCTTAGTTGGCGAAATATATATATATCTTTTTAAGATCTGGTTAATGTGTCTGACCTGAATTGCTAGCTTTGCTAGATTATTTTGCTGTTAAAGCAGGTTTAGTCACGTTCTTTTAAAATATAGTGTTAAAAATTTAACATATCACATATTTTTTCCGCTTTTGTTTAACGTACACGATGGAAAAATTTCATCACTCTACATCTATGCCTATTAATTTGGATATTTGCACTGGTGTTTTACCAATTTTTATTAAGAATGGTTTAATCTTGTTTTAAAACAAATCCGGTCAGCTGGGTTGTGGTGTTTCAGTGCAGACGACGTTTAATTCGCCTTTGCAAATTGTACAAACGACCTTGTTATTGCGGTGAATTCTATCGCCACCTTGCGGATTACATAATTCTGCGATTTCGTCAATTTATATAAAATTTTTAGTGGAATTTTATGCCTAAGCTCATTTTAGTGGAATTTTATGCCTAAGCTCCAACAGATATAATTAGGACAGATGTACAACGTCCTAAAATATCGAAGTTTTTATCGATTAGGCCTAAATTTTACCTCAAAAATATTCTAAGGTTCCGTTTTATAACAAAAAATATTGTAAGGTTTTATAACAACAGGAGCCTAAAATGTATAGCTCTGCTGTATTGCTTGGTTTATCTCGACATTTTTTTTAAATAAGATAATCTAAGTGTTACATTAGTGGAAAAAATGATTGAGATGAACTATCACAAGAGATACAAACATTTTGAGACCGAGATAAACACTTAATTAGTATTAACGTGTTCGCTTTACAATGGACATATAATATTTTAATCTCAATATCCAATTCTTGAATCGTGATACAGATTGTAAGTTTAGTTTATTGCATTAAAAACGGCCCGAACAATTAAGGTCATTTTATTTGATTCACTATTAAAGGGTTGAATATTTACTTCGCAAACGTGACAAACATTTAAAAATCCACGCATTGTTTTCACGATCGAAATATAGATTCCGAGTTTAAACCATTTACTTCCGAAACGAGAGGAACATTTCAAGATCGACATTGATCGGAAAACAGATTTCGTGTTTGACTCTTTTCCTTTGGAAAGTGGATGGACATTTCAAGATCGACACTATTCGGAATATAAGCTTCGATATCGACTTAGCAACTTCGCGATCGAAATACAGATTTCGTTTTTGACTTATTTCCTTCCGAAACTAGATGGACATCTCAAGATCGACACTGATCGGAATATAAGCTTTGATATCGACTTAGAACTTCGCGATCGAAATACAGATTTCGTGTTCGACTCATTTACTTCCGAAATGAGACTAACATTTCAAGATCGACACTGATCGGAATATAAGTTTTGATATCCACCTATTAACTTCATAATCGAAATACAGAATACGAGTTTGTGCCATCTTCTAAAACAATCATCTTAAACATTTCATTTTTTTATGAAAATATAACTATTTTTACAGGAAAAAAACAGATTGTTCTTTAATATTTACCGCTACTTAGTAGGTATGACGATATTAAAACATCTTGATCATAAAGTAAACATGTTGATCTTATTCTTAATGTAATCGTTCGAAGGTTGGTCCCGATCGTGGAGCTAATAAGTCAAACTCAAAATTGCTATCTCGATTATGAAGCAAACTCGAAATATACTTTTCTATTGCAACGTTGATAAGCCGATATCAAAACTGATATTTCGATAAGTGTCGATCTTGAAATATTCATCTCGTTTGTGAAGTAAATGAGTCAAACACGAAATCTGTATTTCGATTATGAAGTTAATAAGTCGATATCAAAACTTATATTTCGATAAGTGTCGATCTTGAAATATTCATCTCGTTTGTGAAGTAAATGAGTCAAACACGAAATCTGTATTTCGATCGCGGAGTTAATAAGTCGATATCAAAACTTATATTTCGATCAGTGACGATCTTGAAACATTCGTCTCGTTTGTGAAGTAAATAAGTCAAACTCGAAATCCATATTTCGATCGCGGAGTAAATAATAATTCGACATGAAAACTTATATTTCGATCAGTGTCGATCTTGAAATATTCATCTCGTTTGTGGAGGTAATAAGTCGATATCAAAACTTATATTTCGATCAGTGTCGATCTTGAAATATTCATCTCGTTTGTGGAGTTAATAAGTCGACATCAAAACTTATATTTCGATCAGTGTCGATCTTGAAATATTCATCTCGCTTGTGAAGTAAATGATTTAAACTCGAAATCTGTATTTCGATTATGAAGTTATAGTAGGTGGATATCAAAACTTATTTTCTGATCAGTGTCGATCTTAAAATGTTCACCTTGTTTCGGAAGTAAATGATTTAAACTCGGAATCTATATTTTGATCATAAAAATAATGCGTCGATTTTCAAATACGTTAATACTAATTAAGTGTTTATCTCGGTCTCAAAATGTTTGTATCTCTTGTGAAAGTTAAAATTTAGGCCTAATCGATAACAATTTTGATATTTTAGCACGTTGTACACCTGTCTTAATTATATCTGTCGAGGCTTAGGCATAAAATTCGATTTAAACATTTTATATAAATTGACAAAATCACAGAATTATGTAATCCGCAAGGTGGCGATAGAATTCACCGCAATAACAAGGTCGTTTGTACAATTTGCGAGGGCGTATTAAACGTCGTCTGCACTGAAACACTACAACACAGCTGACCAAGCATACGACGGATTTATTTTAAAGCAAGATTAAACCATTCTTAATAAAAATTGGTAAAACACCAACACAAATATGTAATAAATAGGCATAGATGCAGATAGATAAAATTTTTCCGTCGTGCACGTTACACAAAAGCGGAAAAAAACATGTGATTTGTTACATTTTTACCTTCTATTTCAAAATAACGTAACTAAACCTGCTTTACACTAAATTCTTTGCTTTTCTTAAAAGTATATTAGATAACAATAAGTTATCCAAGTCGTTTTTAAACTTGGCTCGCAAAACTTAATTGTTGCCCGCAAGGTCACTTGATTACTACATTACACAACAGCTGTTTTTTCCTCAACATTGCATTCCTATGATAAAATGCACTCAAGTTTTAGTTTTTGAAGACTTGACATTTTAGCGTTTTAGTCAAAAATACCAGACTTTTTTATTTAAGAACATTCTTGAAATATTTTTTTGTAATACCACGTTATTTACCACGTAATGGTTTTCTTGATTTGACTGGGACTACATTTCTAAATGACTTGTTAACAGCATTAAAATCGCCTTTCATTAACAACTGTTTTGTTTATTTCATATTATTAAGCACAATCAAATTTTACTCTTGGCACGTTATACGACAAGAGATGACGATTTATGACAATATTAATCGATCAAGTTAGTGAATAACTTGAAAAGTATTTGTTTTTTTACACGGAAGCATATTCAAAATGACGTTTAAAATGAAGGCCGCCCCAAATTGATAACCGTTTCAGAGTAGAACGTTACAAAACAGATTAATACGGAAAAAAATAAACAATATCACCCAAAAGCAACACAAAACAGATACTTTTTACATGGCATAGTAGTTTCTTCTAAATTGTCAATGAGAAAGTTGCAATTCTTAACAAAAGTGTGAGCCAATTAGTGAGTAAGAGACACAAATCGAAGAAGAAATACATATGACAGTTAAGCTTATTCCACAGCGTAATAGAAAAGCAAGAACAAGCACCATTAGCCCAAAAATAGCAATAAAAAGAGTTTTTATGAAGCCTAAATATAATCCAAAGACGGAGTAGACCGTGGCCAACCAGTTGAAATCAAAACATCAAAATATTTAGCTTAGAGAGCAATGGGAAGATTGGGCACTGATCTGTTTGTTTATAAAATTATAAGGGTTAGGTTAAGGGTTGGAATAGGGATGTCAATTTGGGTAAATAAGTGGTAGTTAAGCTTTGTTCAACTTAACAAACCGTTGACGAATTCGTACAATTGCTATTTAACCCCTTAAAAACATCATGCACTATTGAAAATATTAATTAATTAACGTCATGTAGCAAAAATGAAAAATAATGTACAAAAATAAACGCATAAACTAAACATACATGCACTTGTAATACGAGTGACAAATTATTCCTTTTTTGAAACATATTAGTTTTTTAACAAATTAGTCTATGAGCTTGGAACACAAACTAGAGGTTGTAGTTGGCTTAAACAAAATCAAAGCCCATAGAGAACTATGTAGCATTCTTGAAACGCTTGAATAAATCTTTAATCAAGCAACATTAGTTTGCGAGAAAGCGTGTTGTGCTTAACTTGAAATCGGTTGTCTTTGTTAAGCTGACATTGGAATCCCTCAAGTTGCTCTGTACATACATATATACAGAAGTTGTTATTATCTGGCAGTAAATATTAAAGTATATGGTGGGCAAACTTTAACGTCAATGTCTGACTAAAACTGAAAAAAGAAATAGTGAAAGTGCTATTGGTAGCAAAATCCCTCTTACCATTACTAAGTTACAACAAACTGTAGGATTGTAAGATACCCATTGAATGTATATGCAAATATATAAACAGAATAGGTAGTAAGAAAACATCATTAGCTTTATTTTAGGCATTATAATTCATCACTGAAATTCACAGTTTTATGAAATATGAAACTTAGTCATTTAATTTTAAACACCTGTTTGTATTGCTTGATCAATTATTTTACAATGATGTATCCTCAATATTCATCTCATCTGGTTTATCATAACATGTAGCATAATAATATCATGTTTACCATTTGGTATCAGTTCTTCAGAGAAAAGCAACTTTACATTTTGATAGACTATTGCTGAATTCTAAAAAACAAATTAAAGAAAAACAATCCTGATTAAAAAACTCATGTTAAACTGTTCCACATGTCATCTATAGGATTTAAGCAAGTGACAAATTTGTAATTAATTTTTCCTAAAGCTGAAAAAGGAACTAGGATTCCTGTTATCTAACAAAATGTCTGGAAGCTGATTTTTTTGTTTAAATCTATGCCTTCAAACCCCAATTTTAATACAGGCAAAGCAATTCTTTAAACAAATGCCTAGTCATGTTGTTTTTTTAGTCAACATTCTAATAGGATTTGTTTATTAAAAATATGTACAAATTAAAACAGAAGTGTAGTTAAAATTTGATTGGTATTTTCCAATTAATGACACAAATATAAACAGGTTGTTAGAACTCCAAAATACCTATATTATCTAGTAATCGAGAATGTCGTACCAGTACAGATACACTTTATTAGCAAAACGCCTTAAAATGCTCATGAAGTTTGAAGGGCAATATATAGTTTAGCAGAAGTGCTGGTTGAAATACTTAAAGTTATCTATCGATAAGACATAAGTATAAATTACACTGCACATCTTTGCTGATAATGTGTAAAAATCCAGGGAAAATAATTTAGTAGTCTCAAATAATGTCAGTACAAAAAATTACATATAATTTTTTATTTAGAATCCAGTGGTATAAAGTAACATTAAACATAATTGTGATTCTGTCTTGCAATAAGAGATATTTCCAACAACATTTTTCTAAAATAACCAGCGTCTTGTTTTTCTGAGGCATTTTCATAGCTGTTTGTTATTGAGATATAACTAAAATATCACCTATGCATTAAAGAGATTTGTAAACCCGAAAAAATAACTGATTTGTATTGGACAGTTTATCAAAAAGTAATTAAAATATTAATGAAATTGTTGATGGACATTTGTTGCACCTATTACGATTATCTAAACAGTTGGTTAAACATAGGGATATTTAATATTTAATAAAGGATCTTAAGATTCAAATTCAAATTTATATTGTATCTAATTTCTCTGTTTTGGATGTTGAAACCAATATAGTTCAAGTTTTACAGCAAAGAATTGCCTCAATTGTACATACACAATTTAAAATATTAATGAAATTGCAGACTGAATTTGTTGCACCCATGCTTAGCTGAAGAGTGGGTTAAACATAGGGATATTCAATATTTAATAGAGAATCTTTAAGCTTATATTGTATCTAATTTTGCTGTATTTGATGGTTGGAACCAATATAGTTTTTAGCTTGAAGTATAGGTTGAGCTTGGAGTGCAAAGAGTTGCTCCTAATTGTACATACGCAAGTGGCAAGTTTGAATAAAGGTCTGTAGCAGTGGCGAAACAATTACTGTACTTGCTATAAAGGTAGCCATGTACTGCGACACCAGCGTTTTTCTAATTATTTGCTGTTAACCTTCGCCTAATAATAATATTTGCGTGGGGTTACTCGAGGTTAACAAAGGTTACTTTTCAGTGTATTTACCCAGTGATAATAAGATATTAATGGCAAATAGTAACATGTTCTTTTCAGCATCATATTCAGCTGATTAACCAGATCAGTTGTAGCAAAACTTAAATACAATACAACAGTTCCCCCCCTTTGTAAAGAGCTCATTGTGCTGCACCGCACTCATTAAATAAACAAAAAATTAAGTTTGGGCAACAACCAGGTGTTTCTGTTATGATATTTTTTGTTGGTAGTTATGGACTACAATTTATACAACTTTTTGAAATGTCAATTGTTTATAATGTTGAATATTTGTTTTAATTTCATGATATTAATATAAATGTTAGCAAATAGTTTTGCGGTTGATTGCTGTATTGCCTTTTTAAAAGTATATCATGAATAATAAAGCTCTGACTCTACTAAATCGCTTTGCACTGCATAGTTATCACATGTGATTAAAATAAAATTGTAATGACACCAAGTTACATGTCGAAGACAGGATTGGCAAGGTAAAATAGTATTAGTAACCGTTAAATGTGTTGTTTTCAGTCAGCATTTCCTGGCACAATTGCTCAAGACCTCAGGTGAGTGGCCTTTCTACTAGTTAGTTATTTTTCAAGTTTAATTAAACGTTCTGATTATTGGTAAAAAAACGCTTTTTTGATTAAAAAGAATTGGTCCGGTTACGATACTTTGGCACGGGAAGAAGTTATAAGATAAAAATTGGCACGCCGGCATGTTTGAGTTGGACACCCCTGGTTTAATGTTTATTATAGTTTGGAATCCAACCACAACTAAATATTTTTCTATAATTTACTAATTTGGGTGTGCACCTGTCCTGGAGAACAGAATAGGCTGTAATAACCTTACAAATGCAATTTGTCTAGTTTAGATAAAGTTCAACTGAAAACTGTACTAGGGGTTTTATATTGTGATTGTGGAGTTAATCTGATTCCACAGTAAATTTCCATAAAATGCACAAAGTGCAACTGCATAAGATAAGGCAAACTTTCCAACTTGGGTACAATGTTCTTTAAGCAGTGGCCTACAAACTTTTTTGTCGCTGCCCAAAATGCTCTTTCAAGAGCTTTTAAAGGCCCAGTATATGAAGCGAATTATATCACAGAGTTTTTGTCATAAAACACTAAATACTAATAATTAGACGTTTAGTGCAAAAAGTTTATAGTTTCATTTAATAAAAATTTACTTTGTAGCATTTATAAGTCACACAGCTCAACATACGATAGTATGCACAGCATTTGGGGCATAAAAAGTTTAATGCAGTATAGATTTTGGGGGATGTACTATGATGCTACAATGAGCAAAAGTAAAAAAATACTCCTAAGCACACCATTTTTTAAAACACATTACAGTGAATGTGAAAGTTATCAAGAGTCGTTTAAGGAGGCAGTCCATGAGCCAACACAAAAAAGATCAAAACTGAAGAAACTGCCTCAGTGTTTTAAAGTGCATATTGTCAGTGTAGCGATAGTCAGGTTCTTGAAAATATGTAAATTCAAAAAATTCAGCATAGCTCTGCTTTTAATAAATACAGTTCACAGTGCAGCAAGAACATGTCTCGCAAGTATTGCAATATGATTGTTGTGTATGGTTGGGTGTATTTCCAGTAGCTGTGTTAAACTATATTATAGCACAAGAGTCCATCATGGAAAGTATGACAAGTGCACCCACAATTATTTTTAACAGACTAGACCAGCGTTTCTCAACCGGTGCGCCCGGCGCACTGGTGCGCCATGGAAGGCTGCTAGGTGCGCCGCGAGCAAAAAGAAAAAATAATGTAGGTCCTATTATATAAAACATATTTTTTACTTTCCAATTAACTTAGCTCATTGATTTCACAAGGCTTTCAAGTGGAAAACTCAATAAGCCTACAAAGCAGCAATATCTAAGTCATATAATTAATCTATAACAGGCTTCCATACTTGGCCTATTAAGACCACCGAAAAAATAACGCCATATTCGCAGTAATAACCACGACAGAATAAGATCTAAAATAGTCTAGATAAGACCTAAACATGTCAAAATAAGTCCAAAATTAATCGGAATAAGACTTAAATGGACAAAATAACGTTTTCAGTCTTAAACACTGGAGTCCCTTTAAAGATATGCAACTATTAAACAATATTTGAAAAATTGCAGTAAGAGAAATACCGGGTACACCTAAAAAAATTCTCGCTCGCTTCGCTCACAAGGTGCGCCGCCACGTTTTCATACGTCTTTAGGTGTGCCACCAAGTCAAAAGGTTAAGAAACACTGGACTAGACCTTCAACCCTTGAAAATGAATATAATAGCAGTTTTTCAACAAATTATATTGGCGGGTGCAGTTTTGACCTTAGTTGCATCAGGTCACCCCAAATTTTCTGGCAGTGCAATCGCAAGATTTCATCAAAATCTGTCATATTTTCCATACGGGACAAGGGCGATGGCGGGTAAGCTAGTCAGTTGCTGACTTTGGTTCGGGGGAAAACGAAATATGCCAGGACAGTTTTAAACTAAGATTTGGTCTATTTACGCACAGCGCACAAGTTATAATTACAAATATGTTGGCTCGCTACATGTTTAGACCTGGGCAACTAGACAAGCCACAAAAAATGATTGTTTAAACGGCTGTTTCTTGATAAGTGATAGGTCCAGACTAGTGAAAACAGTTAAATACTAATAAAAATGTGACCGAATGTTGGCGGTAGTCGGGTCACAGACTCGTTCTGCAGGTATAGCGTTATTTGAGTAACAAAGCCCTTTACTATACATTAGGCTGCCCAAAACGGTAGTAAAGACTAGTAAGCAACCATCTTGTATAGGTTAGATTGCGCCTAACATTTTCAACAATATATTACTGCTGCAATGCAATAACAGGGAAAGCTACTTGTACAGGCAGTGGCTCTGCAGGCTACATGACACCCTCAGGGCCGAATATAATACACTTTATCATGACTAAAACATAGCTGACAGGAAATGTTAACTGATCAGGTAATTACTTTTTGCCTTTTTTCATAATTTTTAAAACTGTGCTGACAGAAAGACAATTTTTAAGCTGAATTGATGTTTTTTAGCTTTACCGTCGCTACAATGGGGAGTCCCCTTATACGAGAGTATAAGTTTAAAAAAAAATATTAAAAGTTCTACATTTTCGTATTTCCTAGTTATTCGTAAACTAAATATAGTTTTGCTGTTAATATTCGTTATTACTTAAGTAGTTCATCTTTGCATCATTCTCGGGTGAAATCGTTACCTTTGTGTAATAAAAAAGCAAAATATTGCGTTTCTCTATAGCCGCTTGCCAGTAAATCACATTCACGAAGATTCGTGAGTGCTATGAACCGAGTGGAATAAGCTGTTGGCATAAAGCAGGCAAGTTTACCCACCAGTGGGTCAGTGGACATCCACGGGACTGCTTTAAGGCCGAAGAAGTGAAATTATAAGACGGCTTGAAGCGACCCAAACGAGTCGGATCGGGTGACAATGTGCACCTTGGAATGTGCACCGAACCGTGCACATATCGCAAGTGCACATTGTGCGCACAATGTGCACGTTTTGGTTTTGAGTCCTGTTGCTGTCAGGTCTATTAACTGCAACTGTTTTCCTGAGCAGAAACAAAGTAAAACGTACAAGCGAACAGTCAAAATATCAAATATCATTAGCCTAAAAATCCTATAAGTGGTCCATAACATGCACGGAAATAAAACAGTATTCACACAAACCGCGATTAAAAAACCTAGCAAAAATGAAAAAAGTTCCATTTTTATAACAGTCACGAACAACTTGCATATGGCCAATCTGGCAACCCTGCTAATAAAAATAAACAAAAATTGTGCAATTGCGATTTGTGCACGGTTCGGTGCACTTTTGTAGGTACAAGTGTTTCGAAACATTTTTTACGGCGAACTAAATACTAAGTGTAAAGGCTGGATCTCACCGGACTTCAGGTTCAGAGTTCAGACACAACGCGACGAAATATGTCTGACTGATCACTTGTCGTGACTTATCTGAAAGCAAATCTGTGAAAACACCACCGGCAAAGCGCGCGAAACTTGAACTAGTCAAAGCTAGGCTATATCATGACAGAGGCAAATAAAATATAAACTTTGCCACTAATATAGACTTGGAAACATAACAAGCGGTTTAGACGGCAACACAAGGTTTACCCTATTTGTAAAAAAATATATAAAAAGAGTGTTTTTCTATAGGCCTACACTTTTTTACACTTTGCTGAAACATGACGATCACATTTTCATAATAATTAAAACAATTACCTGCTGAACTTTTCAGAATAAGATTCCTAGCATAAAAGTCTTAAAAAAGAACTCGTGGTATCTATCAAAACATCTTTCGTCACGGTGAAAAGTAGCGTTTAGTCAAGTTGTGTGGTATAAAGTTGTTAAAACTGACGAAAATAAACAAATAATAATTTCGCCGAAATGATAATGGTCTTCTTAATAACCTATCAAAACGAAGGACGAAATTCAAGGGTCCCAAGGGCCAAGGCAACAGCTATTTTTATATACTTTTAATAATGCGTATACCACATAAAGTGTTAACAAGTATTTCTTATTGTGTTTTTAAGTTAAGTTTGGTGATAGAAACCTTTGTTTGTTTTTTATCTTATACAGAAACCCGATTTTGTGGTTTAAAGTACGATATCGCGATCCGATCAAAAACTAAATGATGTCATTACCGGTACTATACCTAAACATACAAATCGTTCAAAGATAATTTGTCCAGGATATTAGGCCAAATTTGCTTTTTCATTAAAACGTTTGGTTACCCCTAGTTGCTTACCTAAAAAATCATATAAGCCTATTAATTAGGTATTGGATTAAGTACCGATATTACTACTCGTCATTGGGTATCGGATTTGATCCGAAATCATCGGACATCCGTAAACACGATAAACAATTATTTCCCTTGAAGTATTAAATCCTCCTTTATAATTACAAAAATTAAATCTATTAAAACATAAAAAATATTCATCCTTTTCGTATTTCCTATGAGCTAAATATAATAATTTAACTACACATCGATGGTTTACTTTTGCACGAGCTACAAACTATTAAATAATAAAGTTACTTTCAAATAAACTATGCTTATGTGACATTTCTACAATATTTGACACGTCGTTTGGGCCTCGTAATGCTAGCGGTTGATGTAAAATAGATCATAAAGCGCCAAATGGAGCACTGCGGAAACATTTTTTACCTTTTAAACTGCAACGCTTGTAAAGAGATAATATTTATTTATTAACGTACCGGCAATAACTTTATTACCTGTTAGTTTCCGGTCAAATCAGCTTCATAACGTTTGCAGACTTTTTGACTCAATTGCTGATTTTTCAATTGAGATATAAAATTGTAATATATTTGGCGGACCGGCAGGAAAGTTAACGCGGACCGGCACCGGTCCGTGGACCGGCGGTTGAGAACCACTGTATTAGAGGACCCCTTCAAACTTTCTTACCAACCCCCAGTGGTCAGCGGACTCCAGTTTGAGAACCACTAATTCAAGTTGTAAGGTATTGTTTGTTTAATGTCGCGTACTCATTGAAGAACATGCACCTGTTGTAACGACAAAAACTTTATAGCAACAACGCTGTAGTGATAAACCCGAAACACGTTACATATGGAGAAAAGGCCATAATATTGTGGCCACCGTCGAACAACATAGCTTGCTTTACAGGGGTTTTGATTAGCGCATTTTCTCAACAATTTACTACAAGAAATCACAGCCTTATTTATATCATAACGTATAATTTCCTGCATCTAAAAAATAGATTTATGATGAATTAAATATGTAGCGTCATAAGTAATAATTAGTGGATAATTTGGAATTTATTGTATTGTGTATTTATCAAATATGTTACGATTTATGATTTGTCACTTTTTCACGCCTTTTACCAAACACTCGCTGTCATTCTGAGAACAAAGCATTCAGCTGTTTCACACATGATAAATGTTATATCGTGACACATACTTCCGTAACAGATAAAAGTATTTCACTTGTGTGAACGTGTTATTAAGCCTTTTTACATTGTTTAAGTTCCCGGCTGCCAAAAAGGCTCATAAATCATTTTCGCTTTTGGTGTTGCCTTTCCTCTTTTATGCAAACTTTCAACTTATATATGCGAAAGCTTAAATCAATATAATCCAGTTGGTGTCAGCTAATACACAGAAAGGTTGTGTTGCTCGCCGGTTTCTGGCTGGCTTGCTAAACCAGCACACAAAAACTATGTGGATTTGTAATCAGACTACAGCAATACTTATTGAAGCAATAGTGTGGTTGATTGGTCGAGGCAAATTAGTTTAATGAGACTTGCAATTAAACCCGCCTGCTTCAAATACAAGTTAAACTTTCTAAACTGGATTATAAGAAAAAAAGTTGTAAACACTTTATATGGTATGTACACTAATAAAAATTTCAATTCAAGCAAAATTTGGCAAAAATATCTTGTCAACCTACATATGGTTATTTGGGTGACTACCACAACGTTTCTGTTTTTGAAGTGGATATAGCCGGGTAATTATTGTCATGGAGGTAAAAAGTCCTCATATTGGATCTAGATCTAAAACAAGTATTCAATCCAAAAAAGATAGGAAGATTAGGCATAAACTGATTAATGATGGTTTGGTGATATCTTGTTCTCCAACCTGTTATGTGGCTGTGATATGTGGTGGTTTGGGAAACGGTGTAAGTGTTACGCAGCTAACTAGCCTCTTCAGTAAGCTTGGACTCACTCCAACAATCCACTCAATCAACAGTAAGTCATATGCCTGTGCACAATTTGACTCCACAGACTCTGCAGCTTTGGCTGTTTCAAAGTTACAAGGAAGCATAGTTGAAAAGACAATGGAAAAGAATCAACATGCATACTTGCGATTTTTATTCATTTCAGATTCTTCAAAAATCGAAAAATCTCCTGCATTAAGAAATGATACAGAAATTCCGAGTGGTTTATTAATTTATGATGATTTTTTGAAATTGGATGAAGAAGTTTTTCTTTTAAAATGCATTGAAGATGACTTTAAAAAAACAACTACAACAACCCACGTACATGAAAAGCTAAAAAACAGATCAGTACTGCATTTTGGATACCAATTCCGTTATGGAACTAATGATGTAGATATTGCTGCTCCTTTGGGAAAGCTACCTGACTATATTAATGAAATTTTAGACAAGTTATTGGAACAGGGTTATTTCAAAACTAAACCAGACCAAGTGACTGTAAATAAATATGAACCTGGTGATGGTATTTCAAGTCACATAGACAACCCCAATGCCTTTGGGGATACCTTGGCAACTGTTAGTCTTGGTGCTACAACTACCATGGAAATGAACTGTGGAGATCAAACAAGTAATTTGGTAATAAAACCACGGACACTCATGCTGTTTACCGGTGATTCTCGTTACAAGTGGTCCCATGGAATTCGATCCAAAAAGTTTGATATAGTTTTGGACAATACCAACAGTCCAATAGCGGTAAAACGCGAAACAAGAACCTCATTAACATTTCGTAAGGTTGTTCATAGTATGCCAGCAGATTTAAAAATACCAAACAATGAATATGAGGCTAATAACATTGAAAACAATTATGTCCATTCTGTATACAACAAAATTGCAGACCACTTCAGCTCAACAAGAGAAAAACCCTGGCCAAAAGTTGTAGAATTCTTAAATTGTCTTGATAACAACAGTTTTGTTTTGGATGTTGGTTGTGGAAGTGGGAGGTATCTAACTGCAGGATCGAAAAACTTTGTAGTTGGATGTGATTACAGCACATCTTTGGTAAATGTTTGTAAAGAAAAACAATGCAATGTATTTGCGTGTGATGCACTGAATATTCCTGTTCGATCATCTGTATTTGATGCATGTATTTGTATTGCCATGTTGCATCATTTGTCAACCAAAGGTCGCAGACTAGAGTGCATTAATGAACTTTTAAGGGTAATTAAACCCAAAGGAAAATTACTGTTGTATGTTTGGGCTGCTGATCAAAAGTTTGACAATAAATCCTCGAGTTACCTTAAAAGTAATGCCAATGTTAAAAAAGCCTTTGAGTGTTCACCCCCTTGTGATGATCATGTTAAAACAATTGGAATCCATCAGAACAGAACTAACTTTGCTCAACAGGATCTTTTAGTCCCTTGGAAATTAAAAAAGAACCCTCATTCTGTAAATGGTGCCGAAACAACCGAGTGCAATTCAACGCACTACAGATTTTACCATGTATTTAAACAAAATGAACTAGATGAACTTTGCCAATCAGTTTCCGATTGTAACATTATTAAGTCCTATTATGATAATGGTAATTGGGCAGTAGTTTTGCAAAAGATTTCTTTGTAGTTTTATTTGTGTTCAAGTTATTGCAATTAATATTAATTTGAAAGTATGTTGAAATTGATCACGAGTATGTCTGAACAGAACGGATAGTCGGATAAGTATCTTGTTGTGAGGTCTAACGTATTAATCAGTTATAGTAAGATAGTTATTCATCAATATCAGTGTTATTTATTAACAATATTTTTGTTTGTATGTTTACCTTTTTTCTCACACGCACGGCTGCAGAGCCAGTTCAGGATTCGGAGTCAGTAAATTTAGGTCGTTTCGGATACTACCGATCTTACATTACCAGTAGCAGGTTATTTTATCTGTGATGATGTAGTGTTACGGGGCTATTTGAATAGGGCTGGTCATGTCTTAGCATGACAAGTTAAAAGTCCAGTTAAATTCACAATGCCGGCAAATAGCGCGAAACATTTTCGTAAGGATGGAGGTCATGGGAAGCTAGAAATGTAGCTTTGTTAACACATGGCATGTGTTTCGTAGGGGTTTTAAACAACGCAATTTTATCAAAACGCTTTATTATTCCTAAAAATAACAAATAGCCTACTTCCACGGGCTTCGTTAAGTCAATTTGATACAAAATTGAGTAGACTAATTATTTAATGTCGATGTATATATATTTACACAGTAGCCTACGGACAATTACAAGTCTCTTGATTTACGTGCGAAATACTAATGATTTGGGTCAGGGCTGCAAAGTCCGATACAAATTATCGAATCCGAATCTGGCCAATAAAATAAACCTGATTCCGACTCGGTCAAATGTGCGATTTCGTAACTTTAGTCCCGATTGCGATTCTACAGCCTGTGTTTCATCCATTTACATACGGTAACTAAAATAAGGTGGATTTTCAGCAATTAATCCACTTATTTTGGGGGTCATATTACTTATCCGATTACAATACCGTACGGCGTACGTGATTGAAAAATATCCACCCTATGCTATTCGGCCTTCAAAAATTTACAGTTGGCGGCAATATCAGTTTTAAAATTTGTACTGCGCATGCGCACGTCGGCTCAAGACTCGGGTCGTTTTACGTGATCTTACTCGAGTCCTGAGTCCGACTCCAGCAAAACAAACCGACTCCGTCGAGTCCCGACTCCGCAGCTCTGATTTGGGTTACAAAATTAAATTCACGTAATCAATTAAATTCGACTCAAGACAACATCTCGGTTGAGAACCACTGTGATAAACAAACGGACACCATCCAAGCTGATCCTCTTGTTATATTGAAAACACCGCATTCATGATTGTTATATTTGTCTTTGCCCATGTGAAAATGTATATCCTAACGTAGATTCAGCATGGAAATCTATTTCAACTAACAGTGCTGTAATTGCGGCACCCTAGGTTGGCATTTTTTAATGCTCAAGAGTGCCGAGAGATATTTGAGAATGTTTAAGAAACTGATTTTTGCTGAACTCGTAGAACTTTTTTGTAAATATTAGAGTGAAATATATCCAATTCTAACCTTCTACGTTGTGTAGAGTTGACGTGTGTTGTTCCAGTTCCATTTATTTTGAGATTTCAATGAGTTACCTACGAAAAAAATGCAATCTATTTGTTATTTCTAAGGAGTGCCGCTAGCCATAAAAGGTTGAGAAACACTGGTTTAGTCACGGGTGGGGGGAGGGCAAATACACATTATCCATTTCCCCTAGTGGCGTATTCTGGGGGGAGTTCTTACCCCCTCTTTGTAAGTGATACTATCGTTTTTTGTTCGTTTTTCTTCTGGTTTAACAAAGTTCGAAGCGGCGTGCTTTTTAAATAATTGGGTCACGCGTCTTAATCTAATGGGAAGCCAAAATCGAGCGCAAAACGCCGTTTTTCGTCTTTTGTTTGGTCGACCGTAAACGTTGGATAGTTTTTCTCTTTCGAAATGTTTAGGTTGACTGATTAGCAAGTGTGTATTCGACAATTGACAAAGCCAAGTCAAACCTTTACCATTTCTATGACGTCATACTGTCACTGTTTTATGACGTCAATATTCATTCACGTCAGACGAAAAATAGGGGAATTTCCTAAGTTCAAAAATTCAGGACCCCTGTTTTTGATTTTCTGGTTACGCCCCTGATTGTCCCCCTCTGGAAAATTTTCTGCGGGCGCCCCTGGGTTCAACATAATATGTAATGGTGATTAACAGAGAACAACTTAATGGCCACCCGAGAACGATTTGGCACCGGGGTTACATATTTGTTATAAAGACGACGCCAATCGATTCATTTCCGCTTTCGTACAGGTCTTTTCCATAAAAAGTATTGCTTTTTATCGAATGACCAGCTGCCAATGCCATTGCTGTTTTACTATAAGCTATCCGATCATTTCGAATAAGCACAAAAACACATAATTTGACATTTCTTTTACGGAAAGTGTAGCTCCACATAGCGCAACGATTAGATAAATTAAGCTGTTTTACCATTTTGCACACTACTTAGCACTCTAGCCAGGATATTATTGCTAAATCCGTAACATTACTTTTTAGTAACATGGTAAATTGCCTTTTTTAAATCATTGGCAATAACACGGGTCTTGAATAAAAGACGCAGGGTACAACATAATAATTATGTAGGTAATAAGCTACTTATTAAGAGCCCACAGCTTGATGGAACCTTACACTTTGTTTAACCCATACTGGAGAAAAATTTGGCTCTGGGAATACGCATTTGTTATGTACAAGGGCCGCATCCTACTTCTGCTTTCACAAGGGTCGCATACTACTTCTGCTTTCACAGGGGCCGCATCCTAATTGTGAGATAGTATTTACTCGACCCATTTTATACACAATACGGAACATTACTGTTGGTTACATGTTAAATTACACATTCATTTTACACACTTTTATACGGAAATGAATTACCATAATATGCGATGGTGATTAACGATCTAACAGTGTGATGGATTCATACAAGTTTAACCGCGCAAAGTCATGGCATTGCACGAATGCACATAGTATATCGCGCTCATTGAAAAGCATACATATTATTGTTACCGGTACAAGTAAATCCCCAAAAGGGTATATTGTCTAGTAAACATAAAAGCCCTCCAATCGCTGGGGTGTTTCAACCTAAAATAAACAAACAAGGCATTTGTGATGTCACCTTGTATGGGGGAGGCTTCTGACCCACTATGACGTTTGAATCATAAAAACAAAAACCGACAATTTCTTATTTATTTTATCAAACGTTTACGGCTACCCATTGAAACACTGACGTTGTATTTCGAGCTACATGAAGAGGTGTTAAAAGATAACAATGCAGTTGTGCGCCATCGCCCTTACTTTCAATTCTTTAACAGTATTTGTTCTCCAAAATGAAGTAAACTAAGCCTACTACGAGTTTACCGATATTTATTAGTGAAATGAAGAAATATCTGCGTGTTGTTAAAACGCCATTAGAGGCTATAGAGCTAAATATATTAATACTTCGTAATAAACCATACAAATTTTGCATTGATGTTGAATTGGAAATAAAGAACGGGTTTTGTTAATTTATTATACGGCCATGTTATTAAATTTTGAACCGCGAACATTTTTCAAAAGAAAATTTCGTCTTTCTCATAAAAGGTGAGTATGGTGTACAGTAGATGTTTATTCACAGTCCCGTATTGCATGTATTAATGTTTTCTAGTTCTTCCATTCTTTACTGTTCTCAAACTCTTAAGTCGTTTTCGTTAAAAAATCATATAAAGTGTTACATAAACAAGACCTAATAGCGATAACGTTCGTTAACCAGGCCTTCTGTTGGGTTTATGTTTACTGTTTAGCAGGCACAGCAAACGAAACAGGGACTTAAAAACAGACCTATATGCCGCCAGATTGCACATTTTACTCTGCGGCGGTAAAATATGTTTGTGTTGTAAGAGAAACGTGGTATTTTATTAAGAGGTGCCACTAACAAACAAGTAAGTCGCACGCGCAGCTTATTTCCCAAGGGAGAATAAAGTGCCCAGTTTGGTGCCAGTCGCTTCACGAATCACGCGCAGAACTAAACAGGCGATATATATCCAATACATAACAAAGCCTGTTTAGGTAATATTCAAACCACTAGGAATGATCGAGAGCAAGTTTGCCCAAAAGTTCCCCGAATCGTCGACCGGGAGGTTCCGTCGCGTCAAGTACAAGACGCGTCACGTCGGCGCGCAAACGGCTGCCAGGTACGTTCTTTTGGTTTGCGCCACTGCTCCTCTTGCTTGATCGCTTTACCTAACCCTTCCTTTTGCGACAGGGCGTTCACCAGCGATGGCGAAGCGGCTTTCGCACCATCGCATTCTCGACTCATGTCGGCCATTTTTATGCGACTGTGCGATCGCCCTATGTCGCCGACAAAAGCAACGTTCGGCCAATACTACATGTCGCAGTGGAAGACAGTTGTGATCAAGTACAACGAGCTCCGTTGTAGCTTGATCAACAGCCGCGTGTACGAACGTCAACGAAACGACAGTTAACAAGTGGTAAGTGGCATTTCTGGCTAGTGGCACTTTTTAAAACAACAGTGAATTTACCCCTTGTCCTGTACGTAGAGACCAGACGCGGCTTTCCACCCAGAAGACGTTGCTGCAGGGTACCCTGTATCCTGTGGCCACAACGCTCAGCGCCGAATCGCTGCCTGCTTTCCTGCGACGTCCGTTCTCGCACCGCGAGCGCAGCCAACCCTGCAACTGTCCCAGCCCGAAGACACGGTCGGGCTTACTGCCGTCAGAAAGAGGCCGGCGCTTCCGCAAAGTTCAACTTCCACTTCCCACGATAGGCTACGTCAGGTAATTATGCTGGTACATGTGTTTGCGCTTATCGATCGTAGCCTTTCTTCGTCATTTTTAACGTGCAACTGTTGTTTATTTTCCAGATAGCAATACATTTCGCGCACCACCCTCTACCGGCGCCGCAAGCAGCAGTGGATCGAGGCCGCCCGTCTTGGCCTCTCGGAACCAGCCGCGATGCCTCGTAAGCAGTACGACTGCAACAAGTGCGGGTTGGCGGCTGTAAAGATCAACGGCCATTAGCAGTACTATGGCCAGGCGTACTGCCCAAACGAGCCAGGGCAAATCCCGCTGGAGGAGTGGCTGGCCCAACAGCGCGATATGCGGCGAGCTCGCAAAGCTGTGTAGCTGTGTGCCGTGATTTGTCGCGTTAGTTTAGCCAAATTGATTAAAAACCTCACATATTGCGAAAACAACTTTGATGCTACCCAGTTGGTTAAGTCAGGGTTTAGCCAGCGGGAATAGAGCAGTTTTGAGTCATCACATTAGCCGTCGAAAAAATTTGCAGCGGTGTAGGACTGACTATAGTGTTTTTTAGGCCAAATTGCGTGCGATATGAATAAAATAAGGCTTGGAGAAATATTGTAAACGAGGCATAGTAAATGCACAACAATACGCAAAAGTAGACTTTTTTGATTTTTTGCCTAACAACAATTTTTTTGCAAGAAAAAACTAAAATTTTCCAAAAACAAAACAATTTTTTGTCCTTTTTTGTACAAAACTTTTGTTCAAAAAACAATTTTTAACATTTTTTTTTTAATTTGTTTTTAGCTTCGCGGCGCAATTTCTTCCCCGTTTCTTTTGAAGAGAAAAATTGAATAAATGCACCTACTTTAAAATTATTTAACAAATCATTTATCCAATCGTGCCACTCGCAAAGGTACGATTATGCGTAAAACTTTGCGATAAAACGTAATAAAAGGATACAATATTCTACTTTTAACATCCCCACTTGCGAGTAAATCAAAGAACGTGTCAGAAAAATGAGTAATAATACGTTACAAGAAAGGTCATAACTAAAATCACAAATTTAAGTTAACAGGAAAATTTAATAAATAAAGACACTTGTGTAGTTGGGTTTTGCAAACTACGACCTAGCTAGAAAGTTATGCCCGCGTCCCCTCAATGAGCTCTCCGTGGTTGAGAAACCCTGTTCTAGATTCTAGAACAAAATACAAATTTGTATTAGATGACATAATTACTTTTTGCCTCAAAAATCGTTTTATTCTTTCAAATATTCGAATATCTATTTTAAATAAAAAGAGGAAAAAAGCTGACGAGTCATTGCTTTCTATGATCCACTGGTCCCACATATTTAAAATTACATTTTTTTACCTTACAGCTAGCAACGTATAGGCTAGTTCACACTAAACGCGTTTTGCTTCTAGCGTTAGCGTACGACGCAAAACGCTAGCGTGGTCCAGTTCACACATAACGCGTTGCCATCCTTAACGGCAAATTTCCTCGCTCCTAACCGAAAGCGTCAAAGTTAACTGTTTCAACTTTCGCAACCGAAAGCGTTTTTTCAAAAAAAACGTGAACCAACCTTATGAATGATGTCATTAAATTTTTTTCAAACCTCTAACAACATCACTATCTATGGCTATGCTTAAAAGGGACTCCAGCCATAAGACCGAAATAAGAACAACATCAACGTCGCAATAAAACACGCTTCTGAATAATACCAAGATAGGACCAATAACTGGTATTAGTACCGTCTAAATTGAAATAAGTTCAAAACCTGTCAGAATAAGAAATGGCCAGAATCAGGCCTAAACAACACTTTACCTAATCTCAAACCTTACCCCTAAGTACATCACTAACTCCCCTAATAATTTTAACCCCTACCCATTTTCTAACTCCGCCCATTACCCACCAATAACCCCAAACAGGGCCAAAAATCCAATGCAAAAACAGCGGCGCCCTTATGGCGTACGTCAAGCTAGGGCGTCCAAACGTCGTCACCCAAACGACCCATGCCAGACCTAACACAGCGCCCGACCCATACCCTCTCCCTACCGTTCAGGCGTTATTTTGGCCATTTAGGCAATATTACGATGAATTTAGGACGTATTTTGACAGATTTAGGTTTTATTCAGACTATTTTGATCTTATTCTGTACTGGGCAGTAATCTGCGTATTTGGATTTATTATGTCATTGGTTTTAATACTATCGGTTTTTAATTTTTTTTGGCTCGACTCAGTCGTTCGATTTTAAACAAAAACTGTACTGTTCCGGTAAATCCGGCCCTGATTCTAGTCATGTGTCACGTGATATAATGGCGCACGTTTAGCGTCTATCTATATTCTATTGCAACAGGTTTACCAACGCTAGTTTTTAAACTTAGATTAAGAGCCTATTTAGTTAACAAATGTTGCAGCATTTTTTATAGGATTACAGGAGTTCGGCAGAGGTTTCAGCATGGTTTAACCAGGTTTTTCAGAATTTTTAGTCTGCGAGTTCTTAATTTCCCTTGAAGCATAGCCAGTTCGCCACCCACCCTTAGTGCTCTACAGCGATAAACGATATACTTTTAGTAGTGTGCTTTTCCGCATTTGTTAAAGTGCAGTTAATTTAGGCCTACTTTTCACCACTAAAACACTTTTGCACGACCCATATAGATTGGGCAGCCCCGATTAAAACAGTATAGTGCTTTCTAAAGTAGAAATATTTTTTACTCTGTCCTTTCCGGAAAATGATTGATAACATTTCGGCATTTCTAGAAAGACAAAAGTGTGTCATTGAAAAGCTGTGGTGGGTCAGGTCAGTGGTTCGTCATCCCTGGTCTGGAACAGTGCACCGCAACCTTTTTTTACTTGCGGCACACCAACAGAGCTAAAGAAAATCGGTGGCAAATAAATGACGATCGCCAAGAGATAAAAAAGCAAATATCCTACCCAGAGAAAAAGTAGCTAATTATGATGAAATGCCGGAAATTTTATGGCTTGCATTATTTTATATTCAGATTTTGCAATTTTACTCTTCGTAAAATATCTTAAGACGACCAAAGGGACTTCAGTTATAAGACTGAAATTAGAACAACATCACATCAGAATCAAACACAAATCGGAATAAAATCGAAATGGGGCTAATACCTTAACCCTCAAAAAGACTGACAGCGTATACAACCTTTTACATAACCCCAAACCCCACCCCTAAATTTATCACATACTCCCTTAATATTTCAACGTACCATCCAATGACCCCCTTTAAGACGAAATTAGATCATATTATGTCGCTGATATAACTGCGTATTTGGCTTTATTGTGTTATTCTTGTTGGTCTTGATACTATGGCACTGTAAATTATTCTGCTTTGTATGTTGAATAAAAACATTAGTTGTGTCAATTCCATTATCATGTCCTTAAGTGACAGGCTTTACAGAATGCGTTTTATTGCTTTAACGTTTCACTAAAATGTGTTAAAACGTTAACAAAATAAAGCCTTCTTTAAAGACATCTTTTTTAAGATCATTCGGGGCAAGCTATCTCAAGATTTACAGTTATTTAATAGAGAGATGTTACCACAACTGATATAATTTCTTCGTTTAACGCGGATAGTTAAGCACAATTGTACATACACAAGTGGCAAGTTTAGATAAAGGCTGGTTGCTATTGTGACACATTTATAGTTCATACTTTAAATATAGCCATGTATTGCACAATGTACTTTTCAGTGATTTTTTATGCAACCAATTACTTTGTCTCTCAGTAACGTTTGGCTACTACAGAGTTTACATTCCCTTAAATCCTTGAAGTTGCAAAAGTAATATTCCCTCATAAAATGTGCTGGCCTTGGACAAAATGCGCTATGGGGTAAGTACATTGTGTTTTTTGTACTCACTATATTGGCAAATTGGCAAAAACCTTTTATTTCTTGTATGATTCATTGTTGTTGTTTTTTTTATTTTTATATAGTTATGCATTACAGTTTCAAATGACAATTCAAGTCCTAAACATTTCGGAGATTATTTTTTTTAAAACAATGTACATATGTGAGCAAAGTGTTCTTAAAACCAGTTTGATTGAACAAAGTTTGAAAAACTAGCATTTATTTGGTTAAATTGGCAAACAAAATTCAATTTTTAAGAAGGCACTTCAATTTTTAAGAAGGCACATAATAGAGATTGCATAGTGCTCGAAATCACAGCATTTATAGTCCAATTTAGTAAAAATTGTTTGGAGAGGTTACAAGCCATGAAGCGCAACATGTGCACCTTTGGGTTAAATAGACAAGATTAACACAAAGACACATACATAGCAAAACTGTGTTATTTTTTTTTGCATTTACGTAGTTAAAACAAATTAAAACTATAGTATAGAGCAGGGTTTGCCAAACTTTTTGGACCACTGACCACTATTTGTAAATCTGTTTTTTCGCGGACGGCAATACAAAGCAAAAAATAACTAAAACCAAATTTTAAATATTTACAAAACTGACAACATCAATGGGACGGATGGGATTGTTCCCCTCTGCTTAAATCATCAATTCATCATAAATTCAATGCGCAACAAGTAAGATTTACGATACTGCATAGCAAAAGCTTTCAAAATCAATAAGTTGTGAATAACTGCAGTAATTTAATTATCTTTGAAAGAGTACACATACTGTACAACAGGGGTCGGCAACCTTTTTTTTTATGGGTATTAGTCCTATTTTGGTCTTATTCCGACTTTGTTTTATTTCGACGTTGAGTTTGTTCTAATTTCTGTCTTATGGCTGAAAAAAGAAGTCCTTTTGGATGTCTTAAGATATTTTAAAAGACCGTAAAACTGTAAATTCAGAAGATAAAAGAATGTAAAACGTCAAATTTTCGGCGCCTTCGGTGCGTTAAACGCAAATTGCACATTATTCTCTGAACAACCTGCTATTATGCTTTTGTTGTCTATTGTCAATCGTTATATATTTCGTAGGTGTGCTGCCAATTTTGTTCACATGTGTGGGTGCGCCGCAAGTAAAAAAAGGTTGCGGAGCACTGGTTTAGAGCACTGTTTCTCCACCATTTTTCTCCTGTGCATAGTAGTGGATTTCTCCGTTAGATGAAGCAACGACAAATATGTAAATACAAAAAGAGTATAGCCTCTTTAAAATCAAGCTTTTAAGGCACTGCATTAGTATTAACTTTTTAGTGATCAACTTTGATCAATGATACTTAAGGATGAAGAATATGTTGTCGTAAAGCACACAAAGCGCATTGTAACAATTCTTATATTTTTTGTAACAGATATTGGTGTTTTGATAATTACTTTAAGACTTAGATTATCCCTTCTTAATTGAATCACCTCGCAAAATTTTCCTATTAAATGACCCCGGCTTGGAATGCAGACTGCAGTTCGGCACCAGGCCAAGAACAGCACATGCATAAAATATGAGAGAAAAGCGGCGCAGGCCTTATTTTAGCTTTAATAATATTTGTTATTCAACGTACAATAAGCAGATAACCTTTCTAAGAAATAATTAACTGTTAGTGCTTACATTGACCCTTTAATGTTATTTTTAGGCTAAAAATTTCAATTTTGTACAATACATATTGTGCTAAATCACTCAAAAAAGTTTTTCAACATAAATTATGATAAAGTTTTGTGCTGCTGGTGACAGTGATACAGAAGATTCATTTGATATTTGTGGTGAAGCTGATTTGACTAACTTTACAAAACAAACATACCAAAAAGACCACCAAGATAATTCTTTAAAGTCGTCCCTTTCATATCCATATGCAGTTAAATTCAACAATGATCTTATAATACTGACTGATTTACAAAATGCTGTAATAAATGGAAATTTAAGTTTGGTTTTACAAATCATTAAATCGTCTTCCAATTTATGCAATGCTCTCCTTGGCTCTGGATGGACAGCGCTTATGTATGGAGCAAATTTTGGAAAGGTTAAGGTTGTCAAATTATTGTTGGAACATGGAGCTGATGCAAATGTGTGTGGCCCATCTGGATGTACCGCTCTTATGGCAGCATGCAAAAGCTATTGTGAAGATGAAACTATAGCAACCGTTATAAATATGTTGTTGAATTCAGGAGCAGTGGTAGAAAGTAAAGATAATAATGGTAGAACTGCACTGATGTATGCTACAAGAAGTGGAAGCTCTCTTCGTTTAGAAAATATATTACAACATTGTGACAGTTCAGAGCTTAATTCTGAAGATAATCAGGGTTGGACTGCATTAGACTGGGCTATATCACGAAATAACTCCACACTGGTCCAGGCTATTGTAAAAAGGGGCAACTTTCAATTGAGGTTTTCTAACCATCCTTATGTATGCAATGAAATAAAAGCAATTCTGGACAAATGTCAAGATAAAACTGGTAATTTTGCGAGCAATACAAATCCAGTTGCTTCTAATAACAAAAAAGATTGTTCAGCGGATGTTTTTGATGCCACTATTCCTCCATCCATAATACCTAAAGGAGAACGCACTTCTAAAGACGAAGTAACCTTACTGGAAATAGAGGATGTGGAATCAAAACACAACTACCAACAGTAATACAATTACTTTATTTGAGTTTTTTTTACAAATATGTTGATATGTTAATATGTTGCTATAACATTTTTTAGCATACTTCTCGTAAATCCTTTGCAACTAATTGGGAGTTCTTGTTAAACATCTACTTGTTAACGTAACGACTTAAACTTAAGTAATTGATTAATAAGTTTCTTTACAACACTAGTTTATAACCGCGGGTGGCCCACCTCACTCGAGTGTATTGACATTGAATATAAAAATAAATTGAAATCTAAAAAAGGGTTTTGCAAGCCCCCAAAAGTTTTTAGCCACATTTCAGAAATTTCTAAAGCTATTATTTGTGATGCACAAAGTTTAACCAACTTACTCGGTCATACCATTATATCCAGTATTGACATTCTACAAATACAAAGGCTAATATTGGAAAAGTCAGCTGCAGGCTGTTGTAGAACAGGCAGTCTGCAATTTTATAACGAAGTGGGAATTATCAGTTCAATATAAAATTGTTTATAGTTATTTAATTAATAAACAATAGGTTCTTCACAAAAAGGATTTCAATTCGGTGCTGGTAATATAGTCAAGTGGGGTAAAAACAGCAATTTTAGCTTACTTGCCTGCCTCACCTTTGTTTGAGCAACAGAAGTGCAATTTTCATTCTAATTGAGCTGATGGGTTTACCTTGCCAAAAACATAAAGGAATTTTAATTTTATTATAAAATAAAAAAAAACTATTATACAAAATCTGTTGTTGTATTTTGTCCTTACAAAGGGACAAAAAACATTGCCGGAAAAAAAAACAAGTGTACCTTAGAACCTAAATCAAAGATATTCTTTTAAAGCCACAAAACCACGCAATTATCTTAAATACCTCTATTGTAAAGAGGAGTTGAGTCAAAAAATATATATGTGGTATATATTGATATCAGATTTTGATACATTTTGTTCAAAATATCGGGTATTGGTCTAAGAATAAAATGTCAGGTCCTTATTTGTGACTGAATAATTTCATAAAATGTTTCACTTTCTTCTGTCATTCATGGTACCTGGTATTATATTCCTTTTGGTGCATAGTTTTAAATTTCCTGAATAAGACAAACAAGGTTAAATTTGAAGTACATGCCTGTTAGTTGTCTACTTTAGTGGTTTTTAGCTCATGGTTTACAAACAAGTAGGGATGTTCAAAGTAGAATCCCAAGGTATTCTAGAACTTAGGTTTCGGATCTAAAATAACAAATTCAGAATATCAAATCCTAGTATTTTATAATTAATTATTTACTTTATTTTGGTGAAATTTATATTCATAATATATAGAGTCTTTAGTCACAAAACAGTACCAAAGGGTTTTTATAAAGTACAATTAAATTAACATTCAAAGAACTGCCAATAAAGCAGTTGTTTAAATATGTGTGCAGAACAGCATGATATAACAAAACAGGTTGTTGCCCCAACTGAATTTTTTGCCCATATGGTTGGTGAAAATGCAACACAATAAACTATTTACAAGTTCAGTTTGTTTTTATAATGGATTGTTGTGTTTTAAGTTTACTTTACTACAAACATGATTTGTCAGTAAGCTGGTCAAATAATATGCCTGGGATGGCAAACCACTGACCTGCGAGTCACGAAGTGACTCACCACAGATTTTTATTGACCCACTTGTCTCTCTAGAAATACCGAAATGTTATCAATCACTTTCAGGAAAGGATAAATGTAAAAAACAATTCTTCGTAATAATACTACACTGTTTAAATCATAGGACTGCCAATCTGTGGGTTGTGCAAAAGTGTTTAAGGGTGACGAGTTTGTAAATACCCTGTGACCAGCTTTCTGCTGAAGCCCCTTAAAAAATTCTGCAGCATTTATTAACTATTTAGGTTATTAATATTCGTTGGAATCAGAGTTTAAAAATCGTCCAAATACCTCAAATTACCAACACCTGGACAATAACACTTAAACACGATGCAGCAGCAAAGTTTCGCATAAAATTAGCATATAATTAAATATATGACCCACTTGTGCATTTTGTAAGGATTAATGTCATGTTTGTGACCTGCGTAATGAAAAGGTTCGCCATCTCTGTAATATGCTATAAACAATCCAAAGTTACTACTGCCAGTGATGCGTTACTATTACTTAACAATTACGCTTCGCATCACCTTGCTAAATGTTGGCCTCAAGTTGACCTCAAGTAAACCCATTTCTCGATGGAACTTTACTTTTGCACTGCTTAGAAAAAATAGCAATTTCTGGTCCTGGCAGTATGGCAGAATGCTGGCGACTTGGTGACTATGTTGGCCGAAGAAAAAAAATTTTGCCTTAATTTAAACTTTTCACTGGTGTATGAAGACTGTGCATAACTGTACACTATGGCATAAACTCGCTGAATATTGGCCTAAGGCAGGGATGGCGAACCTTTTCATCGCGCCGGTCACAAACACGACCTTAATCCTTACAAAATGCACAATGGGTCATATATTTAAAAGTAATAATTTTATGCGAAACTTTGCTGCTGCGTCGTTTTAAGTGTTATCATCTGGGTTGATAACCAAGGTTTTTGCACGATTTCCAAATTCGGGTTCTCACAATATTTAAACCTAAATAGTTAACAAATCCTGCAGCATTTTTTATGTGATTACAGGAATTCGGCAGAAAGCTTTTCAGCATGGTTTAACCAGGATTTTTGGAATTTTTTAGTCTGCGAGCTCTTAATTTTCCTTAGGATCGCCACCCTTTATGTTTTACAGCGATAAACAAAATGCTTTTAATTGTCTGCTTTTTTGCATGCATTTGTTGAAAAGCAGTTAACATACTCAACAGCCCTAAAACACTTTTGTACGATCCACAGATTGGGCAGCCTGATTTAAACAGTCTATAGTGCTATCTAGCGAAGAATTGATTTTTACACTTGTTCTTTCCTGAAAATGATTGATAACTTTTCTGCATTTCTAGAGAGACAAGTGGGTCATTAAAAATCTGTGGTGGGTCACTTTGTGACCCGTGGGTCAGTGGTTCGCCATCCCTGGCCTAAAGTGACCTTTAGTAACCCCGTAGCGCATTTTGTATGTTTTTGAATACAATGTTACTCATGTAATTTAAGGTATTTAAGGAAATGATAAACCTGGCATTACACGCCGCTCGCCCAATAACATTTGATTGAAAGGTTATAAGTATTTGGGTTGCTTGGATTTTTTCTGATTTTTATTCTTGTGACTTGTGAATTAGTGTTTATTAGTTTTGTCAACAGTTATCCAATACCAATGCAAATGTATACCAAAATTGTTGGACAGCATTTGAAGTTTTATGACTTCCAAAGACTTTTCCGAAGCTCTCTGCAGTTTTTTTTTTCAATTTTTATGTTGGAAAAATATTCTTTAGACAACATAGTATTTGGACTTTCTAAAGTGGTTCTTGGTATTTTACAATTAGTAATTGTTTATTAAGTTTCAAACTTGAGCACTTTATAACACAATAAAAAGTGACCAAACTTTAAAATGTGTTCAACTTTACATACAACTATAGTACAGACATACAATAACACATTGGCTGAAATATTTCTATTCAACATATTGTATAAAGTTCTAAACAAATACATACAAGTAATGAGACTAAGTATGAAACTTCAAAACATTTTGTCAACTATATTTGATAATAGTGTGTAGGTCATGCCACTGCCTGTTACTTGCGAGGTTTCAATTTACACAGTATGTCAGAAAATTATTTATAGCAATTACCATCGTATCAAAGCTAATAAAACCAGGGAGATGGATTGGATGGCCGCATAAATTTGACCAGAGCACATAGTTGCTATTTTAGATTATTTTCATCTAGATTCAAAGGTTTTGGTATAATTCTAGATGTAATATTCTACAACTTACAAGATAAATATTTGTTTTAGATTACTATTCTTTTAGTTTTCGATGATTAGAATTGCCTTAATTTTTCATAAATGGGTAATTCCATGTCAAAGCAACCAGAAAAAAGGAAAATTTTAACCACTACACCTTGGATTTCTTTTATATTTGCCACACTTGTGGAGTTTTTCAGCCAGATCATTAAAAACTTTATTTTGTCAAAATTGGTTGAGGGGTAAAAAAGTTATGTTATTTTAAAATTTGGGGTAATTTGTGCTCGGTCAACCATGAAATTCATTGATTTTCAGCTATGTCAACTTCAACATCTTGTATCTTTGTGATGGATTGAAGTTTGTGTTTGAAATAAAGTTTATTTAAAAGATAATAATTTAAGGTCCTATTGCTTAGATTTTTATGACATTTGAGGCTGAAGGTCAGAGGTCATGCAGAGGTTGAATATTTGTCTTTTTTGAAATCAGTGAAGCGGAACCCAATTTAAACGCGGAATATCTCAAAAGCGTTGACTTAAATTTTTGTGTTAAGGTGTCTATGGAGAGCTTATTCCAAGTACTTTCATTTAAACCAGGTTTCATTGCTCCTTTCAAGGGATACCACTGTCATATCAGCTGTGTAACATGACCGTCTAAAAAATAGCATTTTGGTTCGAATTACAAATTTATTTCAATACAAAGTCTGAATTACATTATTTTTTCAACTACTAAACTGTGACATTTGTTTTCAAATAAATTTATTTTCACAATATATATTTTATTCTTAAAATGTTTATGGAAGTATACTCCAAATACTTTTTTAAAACATGGGTGGATAAAGTGCATTATATCATGTTTTTTTTATTACAAATTTTTTTTTTATTACAAATGGAAATTTCTGTAGTTTTGTGAATTGTTTATCTAAAATTGTCGAAAAAGTACTCATCCAGTTATTAAAAATCCAGCTAATGAAGAGTTTAGTGCTCGCAGTTACACACTAATGAGGATTCTGACTGCCATAGATTAACTATGGTAAAAGAATGTGGGTATATTCTATTTGCTGAACTACCTATAAAAGATAAATCGTTGCTATTAATAAGAGCCTTATTATAAGAAAAATTTGAAGGATAAAATTTGCTTGTATCACCATGCTTTATTCTTAAACACAAGATACAACTCCTTTAATGTAGACAGTATTAACCTCTTCTGTTCATATACTTTAGTTGCAACACTAACTTTGTCGCTAATTCCTGGCATTATACGTGTGTTGTCATTGCCACAGATTCAGCACAGCTTCTTTCTATGTTTCCTGCTGGCAATGGTTTTCTCTTTTGGTGTACATTTTTTTTGGACTTTCATAAATTTTAAAAAATTCTTTGCTGTACGCATCATATTTTCTGGCACTCCAAAAAATTCTGAAACTTTTTTTTCTAGACCAAGAGTCTGGAGAAAAGGTTAGAAGTTGAACTTTTGCTGAGTAGGATTCTTCTGTAACCAGTTTGGTTTGAATTTTATCCATTAGTTTGTCAAAATCTTTGGCTTTTTGCATATTTACAATAATTTTGCCTTCTCTTCTCTATTAGTAGTTTCCAAGTGTGGAAGAGCAGTTGAAAACCTCTTCTTCAAATCTTGATAAATAGAGCCCAATTTCCTTTTTCTATATACAATCTTGCTGGATGATGGTAGGCTATGAAGTTTTAATGGGATTGACTAATCACATGTAGGCTTGTGTTAAGCTGACTTGTGGAAAGATATAATTGTCACTACTCACTAGTGTTAGAGGCAGCTACACTAACATTTGTATCAATTGACGATTCCGATGAAATGCTTTCATTTTCACTACAAATTAATTTTAGTTTTGTTTTGCAATTACTAGAATTTTTTGTCCAGGGATAAGCTTAAAATTATTTTGCTTAGTTTTTTGTGAAAAATCAAGTTGTATTTTTTGTAATTTAGCCATAATATTTGTTTTATGTGATTTAAATGGATTGCAGCAGACTTTTTGAGGCAGATCATATTTATTTAGGAAAAAGCATGGTGATACAAGCAAATTTTCTTTTTGCAATAAGTTTGCTCTTATTAATAACAACAATTTAGATAGTTTAGCAAATAGAATAGGCCGATATTCTTTTACCATAGTTAGTTTATGGCAGTCAGAATCCACATTAGTGTGTAAACCAACACTACAAGCACTAAACTCTTCATTAACTGGGTTTTCAATAACTTGATGAGTACTTTTTCGATAATTTTAGATAAACAATTCACAAAACTACAGAATTTATCAACTTGTAATGAATCTGAAATAAAAAAATATGATACAATGGACTTTATCTACCCATGTTTTAAAAAAGTATTTGGAGGAGTATATTCTTCATAAACATTTTAAAAACAAAAAATATGTTGAGAAATTAATTTATTTAAAAAACAAATGTCACAGTTTAGTAGTTGAAAAAATAATGTAATTCAGACTTTGTATTGAAATAAATTTGTAATTCGAATCAAAATGCTATTTTTTAAACGGTCATGTTACACAGCTCATATGACAGTGGTATCCCTTGAAAGGAGCAATGAAACCTGGTTTAAATGAAAGTACTTGGAATAAGCTCTCCATAGACACCTTACACAAAAAAATTTAAGTCAACGCTTTTGAGATATTTCGCTTCTAAATTGGGTTCCGCTTCACTGATTTTTAAAATACACATTAGTTTGACCTGCACTTGACCTCTGACCTTAGAGCTGAAATAACAAAACAATGTAACAAATCTAACATTAGGTTATTATCTTTTAAATAAACTTAATTTTAAAGTAAAACTCCAATCCATTAAAAAGTTATGCTAGATTGAACTTTGCATGAGTAAAAATCAATGAGTTTCACGGTTCAGCGAGCACAAAATGCCCAATATTTCAAAACAGCATAACTTTTTAACCCCTCAAAAAATTTTGGTAAAATAAAGTTTATTGTAATCAGGATGGAAAACTCTACACATGTACAAAATTTGAGCAATTTTGAAAACATATGGGTTAAATAGGTTGGTTGCTTTGACATGGAATTACCCAAATATGACAACTAGATACATTTTTTTATTAATTTTATAAATTTCAAATTTTCACTAATTGAAAATTTATTAACTAGGTAGAAAAAAATTCAAATATATGTATTAAAGGCAGCATATTTCAACTGTTTCCTTTAGGCCCAAGGGGGGGCACTGAGAAGTCTTCAGGGGGCAACAGGCATGTCTTTTTTTAATTTTTAGCCAGTTAACCCATTTTGTTTTGGTTTGCGTTATGTCCAGAGATGTTTTTAAAATTCGTGGGCAAAGGGATCCCAAAGTGTTTAGTGCTAATGGAAGGTAGCCACGACACTTATAAGGTTGAGAACCACTGGTCTAAGGCATTAAACAAGACCCTTTAAGCAACTTTATGTGGCAATATGCCTAACAATATTTATATTTTGCACAAATATATTGGTTAACTTTCTAGAATCTAGATTATCTGTAAACTATCTAGCTATTTCTAAATATAGTTTCTTTAAATTCAAGATATTAATTGTTATAAAATTGTTACTATGCAAGCACCTATTTCGTTCTCATATACTTATCCAACATAGAGAGTCATATTGACATGTCACAGAACCCATTAATTTACTTTGTTAAAGTTAGACACGCCATAAAAATTAAAAGTGTAACTATAGCTGGAGACTGAGGTATTTGTCATCTGGTTGGTCTAGGGCCGAAAGCGATATACTAATGATAGGACCTTGTTTCAGGAATAGTATTTCCGTGGTTAAACCTTTTTGCTAACTCCTTTCATGTTGCTTTAAGTATTTTGCTGGAGTCTTGGTACTATTTCCACCAATGCTAATTTTACAGTAATAAAAAAACATTGTAACATACAGTATTTGATTAAAATGTGAGCATTGTTGACTAAGTCTTTAACAGGGCCACCTACTCCATCACTAGGAGATATTCGTAGCTAAGAAGATATATTCAGCTTTGATGTCAAAGTCCAATGAGCGACTGCATAGATTCATGAAGTTTTATAAATTTCCTAAATGCTGGGAACATCCATCTGAATAATAGCTGGTATTCAGATTTTATTAGGTTCACTATTTATCTCTTTCATTGAAATGGCCTTGATATGATGATGTTTGTTGTATATTCCATGACAAACTGTGTAAATTAAAAAGCTGAAGTGCAACAGATCTACACATAGTTGCATTTCAACTTTTGAATTTACACAGTATGTCATGGAATACAGATCTACACATAACAAAATATCTGCAAAGTTTTGTACATTGTCTCATTATAAGTACTTCTTTTTCTGGAATCTTTTACAAAATGTTGAACAGTATATTTAAGCCAATGTGTTATTGTATTTATGTCTGTACAATAGTTGTATGAGAGGTTGCAAAAGGCAGCGTATCAATACATTTTTAGGTTTATCACTTTTTTTTTATAAAGAGAGGCCTAAATTAGAAACTTAATAACCAATTACTAATTGTAAAATACCAAGAACCACTTTAGAAAGTCCAAATACTATGTTGTCTAAAGATTATTTTGCCAACGAAAAAATTGAAAAAAAACTGCAGAGAGCTTCGGAACAGTCTTCGGAAGTCATAAAACTTCAAATGCAATTTTCATATAGAATAAATAACCACATAGTGTTTTAAGCATCATTTTTGAATCCAGCACCCCAATGAATGGGGGAATAGCAATTTTCTACAGGCTTCTGCTGCAAAATAAAGCCTCCAGAGAGATAAAAGCACTCAAGCGGAACAAAAAAACGACCTATTTCCACCTAGTGGTCAAAATGTCAAAACGTCATATCTTCGGAACCACTCATCACAGAATGCTCAAATTTGTTGCAATCTTATTTTTTCTCTGAGGTCTTTAATTGTTTAAAATATAAAAAAAATCTAAGCACATGGGTGGACAAATTTTAAAAAACTTTAAATTAAAGATGGAATGATCCATACCCTAGTTGTCTCAGTAAAGAATCATGCCTTTTGAATTTTGGTTGAAACGTGTCTGTGAAATGATTTCTATATTTTTTTAGTGTTTGGCAATTTTTACAGGGCGCCAAGTGGTAGAGTAGCCTAATTTATCCATTTTGCAATTTAAACAACTAAAATTTAACTGTGACAACAAAATTGTCTTGAAAATATTTGTTATAGCAAATTCTGTTGAAACACTGTTGAAGTAAAATTAATCAAAGGGATTAAACCAATATTTGGCAATATAATGGTGTTGCGAAAGATTGTACTAGGTTTTGGAAATCATCACCTTTAAAAACTTATGCTAATTAAATAAAACAATTTAATTGCATTTTATCAGGTGGACACAAATGTGTAATTTTATTATAATAAAATGAAAACAATAAAAATGATTCCTAGTAGTTAACAAATGGGATTTTAATGTCATGTAAAAACTTCAAACATCCATTGTTTTAATATTTAACCTTTTCTCTATTTATTTTTATAGGAATATACATGTGTTACTAAATTGTTTTTGCGTTTCTGTCGTAGTGTATGGATTATAATTGAAGTTCATTAATTATGAAAACTCTTTTTTAATATTCCAATTTTTTTCTTGAATTTTCTATAATTCCTTGATATTGTTATTTAAAAATACTATTTTTCAAAAAAAAAGTTGTTTTTTTTGCTACTATTATCCCATGGATTGAACATTCACAACTTTGCTAGATTGTCACTTTTTTCTGGTAATGCTTATTTAATTTTGTATAGATACGGTCAACTTGAGCTTTTATTAAATGGCTTGGAACTATCCCAGCATATTGAACTTTTTCATTTACATGATGTCAAATTTGAACAACTTCTCTGTTTCACAATAGATGATCTGACAAATATTGGCATAACTCAGCATGGTGTCAAGCTACGTATTCTAAAAGCTGTAAGTTTCTTGGTGGGCTGTTAAAGGTGTTATATCAACAATTTTATGTTTAACTCTGCATTGTAAAACTAAATTACTTGAGCAAACTATTTGTGTAGGATTGAGGTTTATCGCTTGCCTACTTTCTAGGGATATTTAAAGTAGAGTATCAGATCCTAATTTGAATCCATTCTTAATTAAGTCTAATTCTGCCACCTATTTTGAATAATCGCAACCATTAACATTTTACTGCAAAAAATTGTGTCTAATTGTACATATGTGAGTACTTCATCTTAATTAAAGAAATATGCCACAGGCTGGATTAGTTAACAGGGCAGGCGGTGGTTTGGTGACCCATTTTCTAGATTTTAAACATGGATTCTACTTTTAACAACCCTACTTTTCACCAATGCTAGTGCTATTTACTCCAGGCAAGTGCTATTTAAAACCAGCCACGGGTTAACAATCAAGGTGGTTTTTATAGTGGTATTGGGAAATATATAATTTTTTAAGCATCTTATTTGTTTAGTAATATATAATTAGCAGAGTCGTTTAGCTATGGAAAAGACATAACAAAATATCACAATATCAAGTAATAGTGAAGTGCAAAATAACCAATCCACATTATGTTTAAAGCACATCTATCAACCCTATCAGATGGCAAAATGGCATCCAATTACTGTCAAAAAAATCAGCAGTGTTTGATTTGCTTGCAAACAAATTGTGGCATACAATTGTAGGAAACAATTCTTTTTTTGTTGTTGTTTTTTTTGAGAAAAATTAACATCTGCTTTTAGCAAAGAATATTTTTTGTTATCCTAATTAGTGTCAAACTCATTTTTACGCAACAAATTAGTGCTGGCGACTTGGTGAGTATGTTGGCCGAAAATTCAGTCAGAAAACCAAAGAAAGTGGTGCAAAAAAATTATTGATAAAATATAAAAAAAAGAAAGATCCATTTAAAAAAAAGACCAATGATTGTTTCTACACTTATTTAATCACATATATTTTTGAAACGCTTGAATATGTAGGAACATTAGGCACTACAATTGTCAGGAGTTAGTTTTGTTAAGCCATTCTAAAAAAGTTACTGAAATGCAAATCACGTTGTTTAGTGAGGAAAATCCAGTCCTAATAGGCAGATAGATTGTTTAGTATTTAAAAAGATACTCATTCCTGTTAAATTGTCAGGTATGACTTTCTCATGGGCATATCAAGAGTTCACTATGCCATACTTTTCCACGTAAGGCTTAAACTGTATTTTTGACTGTTTCAATTACCTGAATGCAAAAAAAAATAGTGCTTTACAGGAACTAGGGCCTTGTTTTTTCTAACAATTTTAACTTTTAACTTTGTTTTAGGCAAATTTATTCAGCCCATAGGCACTTGCTGTTTATAATTATATATACTGTGGAAATGCCTTATTTTTCATTGTACAGATCACTGGCGTACTTTAAGACAAAATTTCATGTCAATGATCTTTGGCAGGAAGATCTTGGAATGCAATTGGGCACTGTGTGTCTCTAACCTTGGCAAACAATTGCTATTAAATTGGATTATATATATCGTTATTTCAAGCAATACATAACAAAAAATTTTCCATGTTTGCAGAAAACTTCACCCCCAAACAGCTTATTTATGTAACAGTGTTCCCCAAGTTGTACTTTTGGATGCAACTTTTGTATTTCTTAATGGCACAAAAAAATTTTCCCCTTGGGCACAACTTTTTCTTAGCTAATTTACCCAATACTAGCCTTGTTTATCACCTAAACATGCAAGGTTGATACTTTTCTTGGGCAAACACAGCATGTAACGTTTGGGGGTCAACTAATTTGGCGTAACTTTTTCTTAGCTAAATTACACAATAATAGACTTGTTTATCACCTAAACATGGTGTAGCACAACCGCGAGGCACAACGCAAAGTCATGTGTCGCGAATACAATAATTAATGACATGCTACAATGGCAAGGTTAATACATTCGTTGGGTAAACAAAGCATTTAACTTTAGGGGCGCAACTAAAAAAATTAGTTTTTTTAAATGCTCGTCACCAGAAGTCTAGCGAGATTCTAACAGCCTGCAACAAATTATGTTGATTGCCCTTGACTGAGAGCTAGGGATGATGTTCAAAGTAGACTTCGATGGGGTTTCTAGAACTTTAGGTTTCTGATCTAGAATATCGAATCTTAGTATATTATTATTAAATTATTTAACATCGATTTCCTTTGGGGGAGGTATTAATCTTAAAATGCTCTAAAAGGTCCACTCTACACCACAGTTACAGAAATAAATCGCAAAACAATTTGCTAACATGTGTATATTCTAATTAAACAATAATCTCACAAATGTTTAACATTCTTAACAACTGTTATTTTAAGAAGTTGTGTAAACTGTAGTACATGTCCACGTTGTTGTCAAAACGTAATATCTTGTCAATATAGTGAGTACAATGCAACACTACACAATTAATTCTTTTTCAGCTCTAACATTTTTATGTGACAGTTCTACTTTTTTGACTAACTGGATCTGTTATGCAGTCAAACTAACTGCCAAAAATATAACGTGTCTATTGCAATAATTATACTGGACATTTACGCTGTACATAACCTCGCTGAATTGGCCTAATGTTGACCTTAAGCCTAATTTAGCCTAATGTTGACCTTCGGTAATCCTGCAGCACATTTTGTCCAAGGCCCGCATGCTTTATGAGAAAATGTTACTTTTGCAACTTAATGCAGTTAAAGAAACTGCGAACTCCATACCTGGCTTTACCTGTTAGTTACTTGCCCAATAATGCTTGATTGAAACTTAATTATTAAGCGAACGTTATCGACAGCTGGAAGTAATTAGTCGCGCGGAAAAACGCTGCACTGCATTACTAGGTTACATTTAAAGCAAGCACTATAAATGTGTCACCGAAGCGACAGGCCTAATCTAAACTTACGTACAATTGGGAGCAACCATGGTTGTAAAATTTAAATCGGTTCCAATTACTCAATATAAACGACATAATTGAATCAAATCCCATTTGGATTCACATCCAAGGATTAAATATTTTACTTTGCACATCCCTACTGAGAGCTCAGTGTTTAGTAAATAAGGCTGAGGGATTGTGCAACTGCAATAACAAATTGACAAAGTGATTTACCTGATATAAAAGTCATATGAATTCACCACTGCAAAAAATTAGGCATTTGTTTATGCATTAAGTGATTTCTTTTAACAAAAATGATAACATTTTTCTACTTTGAGTAATAGAATAATTTTTTGTGTAATTATAAAGTTTTTGTTATATTTAAAAGTCACCTATATCAAACTTTTATAAGACTATAAATATCTGGTCTTGTAGATAATTACAAGGATTGAATGGTTTTTAAGTATTGTGTTGAATTAAAACCGGTCACTATTTGAAATTAATTGTCTTTTTTTTGTTAAATTGTATTACATCACTTTTAGATTGTATTGGAAATTACAATTGTCTAATTTAAAATGTAGCAAAACAATAAAAAGAATAATTCAAATGCAAATAATTAAAAAAAGTAAATGTGCTTAAACCTTAAGAATCACCTTGTATATTTTAAATTTGCTGATGATCAGTGTAAAGTATAATTTTTTTATCAACACAAAGACATGTATTAAAGTCAGTGGACCTTTTATGTTTTTTTCTTATTTTGGTCAAACAATTTCACTTCCTTACTAACAAGAAAAAACATTTGTTGAATTCCGAAATCAGTGTTTTTTTGCACAGTATGGCAGAATGCTGGCGACTTGGCGACTATGTTGGCCGAAGAATCAGCTAGAAAACCAAAAAAATTGGTGCAAAAAAAATTTAAGAAGAAAAAAAATTTTTTTGAAAAATTTGTTTTTTTTCCAATTACCAATTTACAAAATACCTTGCGGTTCTTTCCAGACATATTTAATCAAATCTAATTTTGAAAGACGGAAATATGTAATAACATACAGTTTATACACACTACAATTGACAGGCTAAACTAATATTGTTGCCATTTTGAAAATACGATAGTGTGAAGCACGTTGTTAAGTGAGAAAACGCCAGTGTAAGGCATACAGATTGTTTATTATTATTAAAAAAGTACACAATTTTTTATTGACAAGTACTCCAATATTGAGTAGAATTTCCCATTCCTGTTAAATGTACAGGTATAACATTCGCATCGGCATATCAAGGATGGACCACCCTATGCTTCTCCCCCCAAGGCCTAAAGTATATTTTTGGTTGTGTTAAATACGAAAACGCAAAAAATGTTTGCGCTTCTCGAACATTTTTGCCTGGTTTTGCTCTATTTATCCCAAAGGTCATATGCATACTATGTGGCAATGTGCCATGTTGCACTGTGACTGTGACAATTTCTATTAAATTTTATTATATATATCATTATTTCAAGCAATATAAATTGGTCCTAATTTATCCAAAGAGTATTTTTTCCGTGCTTTTAATCTGATTTTGAGCTGCATATTTTCACACAAGTTCACCTAAAAACAGCCTATGTATGTAAGAGTAAGAAAAGCAGACACGTGCACCCCAAGACCTCAGCTTGTACCTTCACATGCCCCTTATGTATTTGTTAATGACTTAATGTCACAAAAAAATGTTCGCCTTCGGCGCAGCGTTTTGTTGTCGAATTTACTTATTAATAGCCTTGTTTATCGCCAAAACATGGCAAGGTTCATACATTCCTTAGGCGAACACATCATTTAAGTTTAGGGGCGCGACCAAAAACCAAAGAATTTAGGTCAAAAATGCTTGTCACCAGAAGGCTGGCAACATTCTGCCAGCCTGCTTTTGCAAAATTACAATTTACTATGGTTTGTGGATTCCTAAAATAATAGGTATTTTGCTATTAAGGTTGTTTACCTTTAAAAAAACATATGCTTATGAGGCACATTGCAAAAAACATTGCAATATTTTTTATTTGTGGTGATTTTTGCTATAAAGTAAAATATTTCGAAATTTAATGGAAGATATCAGATATATAAAATTTATTTTTTATGTTAGGTTAAAGATTGGCACACAATGGATTGGAAAGAAAGTAGCTTACCTAATTTTTCTGGTAAATTGATAACATACAGCAACACTCAGGCAGTACTTCGGACAAGTAATGAGCATCTGCAGTATATAAGCGGATCATTCAGGTATTATTTTATTGTTGTCATTCAACAAATTAATTGCTTAAGCTTTAATAATGAAGTACTTCACTAGCCAATGTTTACTTTTTTAACTGAAATTTAAAATATCTGTCACAATGACCCCATTTGTCTCTTTTATGGTTGATTTTTGGGCAAATTATAACTGTTTTTTTTGGCTGAAGAACAAAGTTTTGGGCACCTGTAAACATTGTCAAAAATTAGAGGTAATGCTGACATTTGGTATGTTTTGCCATTAAAAAAAAAATTTTATTTTTAGTTTTAGCATTATTTTAACAAATTTCAGTTACAATTAAAATATATTCAGTGGAAATAATCTAATACCATAGTATTAGGACCAATAACAAAGACAAAAGCCCAATAATACTGAAGATGGAATAACACCTAAACGTGATGCAATAAGGCAAAAGCTTTTCAAAATAGGTGTTTACTCAACAGAATAAACACTTCAACTAAAAAACAAACAATAATCCTATCAACTAAGTAACATCTCAATTTGTAATACTAGGTAGGGTACTGCACAAATGGATGTCGCTGTTTTGGCACTGGCACCTCTTTCAGCTCCAGTTGGGCTCTCTGGTATAGATCCCGGATACTTTTCTTGGTTAGGTGTGGGTAGGGGGAAAGAGGGGTTGAATTGTGTTCAAATTAAGGAATAGGATAAAATTTGTTTTTGAGATTGATTTCTTTTTAGTCACTAAAGTAGGATTCGGTTATTTGGATTCTTTAGTCTTCATTCAAAACTACTTTGGATTGTACTTTGAACATCCCTAGGAGTTATTGAAGTAAAGTCACCCCATCCGTCAGAAATTAGTGCAGTTCAAAGCAAAAAGGTCTACGACAATCAGTGCATTCAAAGGATCAAAAAGTCCAACTTTTAGACTTTGAGGTCTTGGACAATGCATTAATTTGCATTAACAAATGTGCATAAGAAGATTAAGTTTAACAATACTTGACCCAACCAAACCCAAACGCTAACCAGAGCCCTAACCCAAATAATGTGCGATAATTTAATAATTATAACGCTTCAGGCCCCAATACCTCAATTTGTGACGTAATAATCTTAAATACAATGGACATGAAACCATCTTATGCCCATCCGAGTTTGGGCTTTTTTCCCCAGCATTTAAAGAATTATTAAAATAACGCACATTATTTTGGGATCTCATACTTTTTGTTATCTTTTCTGAACTTTTAATGAATATTTTTAATTTATCTACGCTGGGAGTTTACCTAAAGGTCCAAATCAGTGCATTGCCAGGACCTCAAGGTCTAAAAGTCTAGACTTTTCTGCCATTGGATGCCCTGATTGTCGTAGACCCTTTTGCTTAGAAATGCACTGATTTCTAACGGATCGGGTGGTAAAGTTGTGGAAATTTGATTCTGGGTTTATATCTATTTGGCCTATTGTAATTTTGATTTTATTACGAAATTTAATTTATTTGGCAATTTTCAAGTTATCCATTATCAGCAGTATTGCAGGAGTCCACAAAATTCACTGTGCTATTAATAATTCAGTTTATTTAAATTAAAAATGTCATTTGCAGATATGTGAGAAATCAATTGCATGGACATCCTAATCTGCTATTACCACAATCATCAACGTTATATGAACAAAATCCTCTAACCAATGTCCAGCAGCAGGTTAGTATACCAGATTCTAAAGAATTGGTGTTATTGATGTTGAAAAAAACATGTCTAGTGGAATCAGGTCATGTTAAAAATACATAACAATTACCAGAAGCTACACACCATAAAACCCAGCAAAAAACAAACGAGGGCAAAATAAACATATTTATGACAAAAATTTTAGGAAAAAAATTATACCACAATACTAAGAATCTCCTATATATTATACATTAAAAAAAATTATAAAAATAAAAAAAACTAGACGGGGGTGCGGTTGTTGTTTATTTTGTCAGGGGGTATACTTTCAAGGTTTAGTGTTATTTTTTTTTAATTTTTAATTTTTTTTTTTTTTTCAATTTTTTTTTTATTATTTTTGATTGACTTAATTATTTATTTTTATTTTTCAATATTTTTATTTTTTAATGTTTTTATTTTTATTATTTATTTTTTTTATTTAGTTTTTTTTTATTTTGTTTTGATTTTTAATTTTTTGATTTTTAATTTTTAATTTTTTATGTTTTATTTTTATTTTCATTTTTTTTTTATTTCATACTTTTTATTTTTTAATATTTTGTATTGTGTATTTTATATTATATATTTTGTTTTTCATTTTCCTTAACTTGTTTCTGCAAGCAAAAACAGATATGGGCCGAAAAATTCCCCACTTAAGCCTTTGATGCGAAAGGGATTCAAATATGGCGTAGATTTTGGGAAATGATCGAAACATATATTTGATAAATAGAATTTACGTAGATAGTGTGTATGGCCATTTTATTACATTTTGGCCAGCTTACGTGTTTGAAAAACAAATATTATCATTCTCCTAAAGACTTAAAATGGTTTAACGCCTATGGTTTGCTATACTTTTGCAAACTTTTACTCGGTAAATTTTTACCATGGCTTGGTCCGAGCAATCACTGTTAAAACAGACTTTAAATCTGTAGTTTTAAACAATATGAAACACTCTATTATGTGCCTAATACGCAAACTATTGAATCGAAAGTTTTGCTAGTTGTTTAGGCCTGATGTTGGTAGGTTGGTTGGAGCAACATGCACAACAGATGCTAACAGAGAGGCGTACACTGCCTTAAGATTTCGCATTTAAATTTGCAGCGGACACTTGATTATTAGGCGAAGCTTATCGCAAAGTAATTGGTCGCCCGAAAAAATGCTGACGCTGCATTTAAAGCAAGCATTATAAATGTGTCGCCGATATTGTGCTTTGAACATCTCTACTCGCAATGCTTCCCTCCGTTAATTGTACGCTGGGTGAAACTTTATTCACGGCCTTACCTCTTTGTGTATTACCACGACAATATGATGAAATACGATTTGGAGAATATTTGAAAAAATCGTATTTGGAGAATATTTGCTATTTGCACCTGTATAGTATGTTACTCCAATCCAACATATCAACACACAATTTTAAGTTGTGTAGGCCTGGTGTTGATATGTTGGATTAGAGTTGCCACCAGATTTCGCATTTAAATCTGCAGCGGTAAAATAAGTTATTTCTTAAGAGCATTAAGTAATTTGACTAAAGAGAAGCCTCTTTTTAAAATGCAAGTCGCACGAGCCCAGATTGAACGTGCCACTTCACACAATGAAAGTCTCACGCGCGGGACAATAAAGCACAGCAGGCGGTGAGTCGCTTCGTCACTTCACAAGCTGGACAAAGCAAGCGAATGTGAACGAATTCTGTATGAAAGTTTTTGTGTTGCTAGATGGCAGTCGTTAGCTAGAAAGAGCTAAAACGCAATATTTCAGGTTTTTGCCCCCCAAGCAAAGGCCCCTGGGGGTGCAGCCTCATAAACTTTTACGAAGCACCTACATACCACTCTACGCCATGTCTGAAAATTTGAAGGTTCTACGATGTCTACTTTTTCTATAAAGCTTCGGACAAAAATCGGTCTGAAACATACCATAGGAAACCATAGGAAACCAAAAAAGAACTAGACGGGGGTGCGGTTGTTGTATATTTTGTCAGGGGGTATATTTTCAGGGCTTAGTGTTTATTTTCAATTTTTACTTTGTTTTATTTTTTTTATTTTATTTTATTTTTTTGTAATATTTTATATTGTGTATTTATATTATATATTTTGTTTTTTATTTTCCTTAACTTGTTTCTGCAAGCAAAAACAGATATGGGCCGAAAACTTCCCCACTTAACTTATGCCTTTAATGCAAAAGGGGTTCAAATATGGCGTAGAATTTGAGGAATGATCGAAACATATATTTGATAAATAGAATTTACGTAGATAATGCGTATGGTCATTTTATTAAATTTTGACCAGCTTACGTGTTTGAAAAGCAAATATTATTATTCTCTTAAAAACTAAAAATGGTTTAACGCCTATGGTTTGCTATACTTTTGCAAACTTTTACTCGGTAATTTTTTACCATGGCTTGGGCCGAGCAATCACTGTTAAAACAGGCTTTAAATCTGTAGTTTTAAACAATATGAAAAACACTATTATGTTCTCAATACGCAAACTATTAAATCGAAAGTTTTGCTAGATGTTTAGGCCTGATGTTGGTGGTATGCTGGTTGGAGCAAGATGCACGACAGGTGCTAACAGAGAGGCGTAGACTGCCTTAAGATTTCGCATTTAAACTTGTGGCGGTAAATACACCCTATTGACACTTAATTATTAGGCGAAGATTATCGCGAAGTAATTGGTCGCCCGAAAAAAAAACTAACGCCGCATTGAAAGCAAGCATTATAAATGAGTCGCCGATATTCTGCTTTGAACATCTCTACTCGCAATGCTTCCCTCCGTTAATTGTGCGGTGGGTGAAACTTTATTCACGGCCTTACCTCTTTGTGTATTACCGCGACAATACGATGAAATACGATTTGGAGAATATTGGAAAAATCGTATTTGGAGAATATTTGCTATTTGCACCTGTATAGTATGTTACTCCAATCCAACATATCAACACACAATTTTAAGTTGTGTAGGCCTGGTGTTGATATGTTGGATTAGAGTTGCCACCAGATTTCGCATTTAAATTTGCAGCGGTAAAATAAGTTGTTTCTTAACAGCATTAAGTAATTTTACTAAAGAGAAGCCTCGTTTTAAAATGCAAGTCGCACGAGCCCAGTTTAGGACGTGCCACTTCGCACAATGAAAGTCTCACGCGCGGGACAATAAAGCCCAGCAGGCGGTCAGTCGCTTCGTCACTTCACAAGCTGGACAAAGCAAGCGAATATGAACGAATTCTGTATGAAAGTTTTTCTGCTGCTAGATGGCAGTCGTTAGCCACAAAGTGCTAAAACGCAATGTTTCAGGTTTTTACCCCCCAAGCAAAGGCCCCTGGGGGTGCAGCCTCATAAACTTTTACAAAGCACCTACATACCACTCTACGCCATGTCTGAAAATTTGAAGGTTCTACGATGTCTACTTTTTCTAATTTTCGGCCCATATAATAACGGAAAAAACAAGATATGTCCCGAAAATAAATTTTCGGCCCATATAATATTAGTATTCAAGATTAATATTTGCAATAAAACAGGTGAAAATTGCTTGGTCCATAATTTTAACTAACAAATTCGGGTTGCGCAAGAAAATACCTTCCCTGTGATATAAAACTTGCTATAAGTTAAGGGGGAAAAGTATTTATTAGCGTCGATAAACGATATTAATATTCGTAACCTATTGCGGCCATCTTGATACTGCTCCAGACGGCTCGATTCTAATCCTAATCGCGGCGATTTAAAAAAAATGTCTTTATGTTAATATAGGTCATTATTGGGGCAGTTGGCAATATCGAATCGTTTTGGCCGGATGTTGCCAGGACAAAAAATCGCGATATTTCGCCTATGTAGCTGTGAATATGAGTTTTTTTTAACTTTATGTTTTTCCTTTAAAATTTATTTCTTTGGCAAGATAGAGTAGACAAAAGCAGCGTGTAAAAGTCTTGTTCGATTCCGAGTCGAATTGACTATTCTGGAGCCGTTTAAAAATCGCCGCGATTAGGATTAGAATCAAGCCGTAGTATCAAGATGGCCGCGATCGGTTATGATTATGAATATTAATATCGGTTATCGACATGTTTTTTTTAAGGTTTGGTTTGGGTGACCGCTAAGTAGTTTTAAGAGACCGCAAGTGTTTCATTTAAATACCAAAAAATAGCCATATTTGCTTAAACGAATTATTTATTAGGCTACTGGCAGTGCACAATCACAGAACAAATTTTTCAGGTTCTATCTCATGCAACAAAACAGATTCGCAATCCCGTTCCCATCCGCCAGCTTCCATTTCTTCGTTGTTTGCAGATTCCAACGCCTTCAATGCTCGCACTGTCACTGTTCGTCGGTGCTTTGTTTTTTGCCACTTCTCAGCTATCTTTTGTGCATCCTCGTTAGTGAGCTGCTCCGGACCATTCATCGAAATGTTGATTAGAGCAGTGGTTCTCAACCGCCGGTCCGCGGACCGGTGCCGGTCCGCGTCAACTTTCCTGCCGGTCCGCCAAATATATTACAATTTTATATCTCAATTTCAAAATGTCAAATTTAGAACTTCGCCAGTTACGTAATCCGCAACATTGTTACGTAACATAGAGTTTATGGTCTACTTCTGACTTTATCGTACGTCACAATGCTGCAAGTTTTGTGCCTAATTGTTTAGGAGTACAAACTCGTTCAAGTCACTTTAAGACCAGTTTTATGTGGAAAACTTTAATAGAACCACGTACAACACATATAATATCAAAACGACAGTAGCAAATTACTCATTCAATTAAAGTTTCCATTTATGCCAGGGATGTCCAACATTTTATTATAGTGGGCCGCATTGACACTTGAAATAATTTAATGGGCCGCAGAACCTATCAAGTTTCAAGATTAAGTATTGGCCTTTAGAGTTCTAACGGACCTTTAGAGGTATTTATATATATATTTTACCCATATTATACTATTAATGCGCCCCTAAAAGCTGACTAGTACATTTTAATTAGGTTAATATTGAACGTTTAAAATACTACTTGGGAGTGAAAATGACTAGCGGGCCGCACAAAAATTTCAGGCGGGCCGCAATGTGGCCCGCGGGCCGCAGGTTGGACATCCCTGATTTATGCTTTTAAGTTGCATACTTTTGTCGTAATTACATTTTGGGTAGATTTTGAGTTTTGAAGGTCCACCGGTCCGCGAAATAAATTTTACCGGTCCGTAAGCTAAAAAAGGTTGAGAACCACTGGATTAGAGCATTCAGGGTGATATCTAGTAGCCTATTTCGTTGCTTGGTTTTAACACGACATACGCGACATCTGGAAACATTTGCTGGAATACGTTGTCTCGAGCAATTTTGCTGCAGACATCACCGGGGTCTCGGCAGAACTCAAATTCTGGCATTGTCATTCTATCTTTCAACGTTTGATAGTCATTTAGTACTTTCAAGGTTTGTTCGGCAGGAACAATGTCAAATCTTCGGATAAGCTGCGAGAGATCATCATTCCCATAAAGCTGGCGCTGAGGGGTATCAAGAGGAATCTCATTAGCATTAAAGATTCGAAAGGCAGAGAGTACCTCAGGTTCAGGGAAACGTTCTTCGAGATTACAGAGCAGTGCCTAACAGGGGCGTATCCAGAAATCCAAAAAGGGGGGGTTTCGAATTTTCAACTTCGGAAATTCCCCGTTTCGTCCGTCTGACGTTAACGTTTTGTCCGTCTGACGCGACGGAAATGACGTCATGAAATAGCGATTGTAATGACGTCATATGCCTTTCATGGCGCAACGGTAAAGAAGCGCTGATCTATTTCCAAAGACAGCGTCAAAACGTAAACAAACCGGACGTAGGAAGATCATTTGCGCGAAGCGCGAAACATTGTTTGCACTTTCGTAGTTAAATGGCCCCAAAGTGTTTGAAATGGACTCTTGTATAGTTTGTCAAAGAGGCGGTGGGCGGATCCGGCCCGCAGGCCGTAGGTTGCCCAACCCTGTCTCACACCGACATTTGATATTAACGTGGACAGCAAACAGCGAGAAACATCAGCACCGCCCTAACTCGACGTTTTTAGCGAGAAAAAGTCGGAAACCGCTTGATTTATTGTTGCTGATTGTCGAACACACACTTGCTGATCAGCCAACCCGAACGAATAACGAAAGGCGAAAATGAAAAACTATCTAGCGTGTACGGTTGACCGAACAAGAAAAGAAAAACGGCGTTTTGCGTTTGATTTTAATTTCGCATTGGCTTAAGACGCGTGACGTAATTACATTAAAAGCATTGCCGCTTAGAACGGTGAGTAAAACCCTGACAAAAACGTACATAAAACGATAATGTCATTTACAAAAAGGGGGGGAGGGGGGTCCGAACCCCCCCCCCCCCTCCTGGATAGGCCACTGGTGCCTCACAGTATATTTCTGTGGTGAATCGCAGCAGTTTAAAATCATCTTCAAGAAGTGTATTTTAAGATCTTGGTAAATTCTTCAAATCTTCTCCCAGTCAAGTTTTAGGCTGTTTAAAACCTGATCTGAATTGGCAATGCTCCTAATCTCTTTTTTGCATATTGAAAGTGCCGACTGCATGTGAGAAAAGTGAAAACTACCTTATTGAAACAACAATGATAACTTCTTGAGATGGACCAAAGCAGCATTCAGCAAGTAAAGGGAGAAAAGAAAGCGTTTGGAGCAAATTAAATGAAGAATACCAACTGTGCAATCTTTCTTCTCGGTAGCAAAGTATTGGAGCGTAGCGTGTACATCAGGCAGTTCTGCTTTCATTGCGATTACAGCCTGACCATGAGATAGCCAGCGAGTACGGCAGGCTTTAACTAATTTTCGCGCAGACGAATCAACATCAACAGTTTGCATTTCTTGTAGTTTTGCGGTCTTGAGCGGCGAAATTGAAGTACTTCCACGTCTGGACTAAGCCACGTTCGCAATCCTGGATGTGTTGTAGCTCCTTTACCGTGTCCGTACATGCCAAGGCTAAGCGATGCGCATGGCAGTGCACTGTGTAGGTAATCGGATTTTGTGAAGTCAATTTCGGTGAGAGGGAATTTGTCCGGCCAATCATCGCAGCAGCTCCATCGCATGCAATAGCGACATGTTTACCTACATCAAGACTGTAGTCAGCAGCGACCTCTTCCCAGAGTCGGAATAGGTTGGCAGCGGTTGCCCCGCGAGCGTCTATCCGACGGATATCCAAAAATGCAGTTGCCTGGCGTCCCTTTTTATTGACGTACTGAACAAATGTAATATATTGCTGCAAAGTAGCAATATCGGTTGTCTCGTCGACCATGGTAGCCCAGCATAGGCTTTACTTGACATCAGCAATGATGTGATCAGTCAGATGGTCGGAGATGAGCAAAATAAACTCCGTCACTGCTGTTGAACTGGTATGTCGCAGGTCACGAAGCCGGTCATTGTGACCAATGCGGTCAACCAGTGTTTGCAAGGAAGCAACTTTTCGATTCGCTACTTCCTCTTTCAGTACCCAGTAAATTAGGTGTACTCTCTCAGCCACTGTTTTGGTTTTATTTAATACACGATCTTGATACTTTGTGTGAAATAGCGAGACACGTTGGTTCTGTTCCAGTTTAACTGCTTGCTGGTGTTGCTCCGAGCTCAGATGCATATCCAGACGAGAGGGGCGCTGAGGTCTGGCGGGTACGCTGGTGTAAACATCAGCAAACTTGCCTCGGCCAGTGATAGCTACTGGATGCTTAGAGCAAAGCAAACATATTATGCCTCCGTCAGCATGGAGGGTGAACACGTTCATTCGTAGAGCATCATCAAAACCTTTCAGTTTAATCTACGATTGAAATATCTTGTTGGATGGTGCAGCTGGAACAGTCGTCGACGATGCAACAGGAGACTCGACTGCTCTTGAACATTTTCAGCAGAATTGCGGTCATTCAGTAAAACACAATCAGAACTTGTGGTGCTGTTGGCAGATGCGGTTTCGGGGGTTAGAGCAGCAGTACGTGTTTTCGGTTTACCAGAAAAGAACTGCTTTATACTTAGATTGTTAGGTTTATCAGAGGATAAGCGTTTACGCTGCGACATTTTCACCTGAAATAACTCGCAAAAACTTAAAATTTTTAAGTTAAAAATAGAATAAGTATTTAAGAAATAGCCTATTCTAAATTTTTTCGCAAAAAAACAATCTTTCTATCTCAAAAATGCTCAAGATAGCGACTGTCACCTCTTTTCTTTTACCAGGAAAGAGATCGCTGATCAATTAACAACTGAATAGTTCTACTTCTGAGATCGCTGATCAAAATCTTCAGAGAACTGGCAAAAAGGGCGATGTAATCTACAATAGCACTTGCAAATAACGCATTAAAACTTGATAGCAACTGTCAGCACTTCAACGTATTTCTTAATTTCTGTCCTTCCTCTCTTTTACACTCAAAATATGCCGCCTTATATAATGCCAAAAATATTCTCCCACCTACGAGAAGCTTCGGTTAAGTTACGTCACAAACAATTGTTAAAACTAAACTTCAGGTTGAGTAAATACGTATGACATCAAGCTTCATAATATTCAGTTTAAGTCAGAGAAGAGTCCAGAAGGAATAGAATTAACTCGAATCTAGGTTTCGCAAGAAAAGCAATTATTACGTTATTTCTGATTTCAAAGGTTACTTTAGGACAAACATTAATCTCTAAAGATGCGGTACAAACCTATGCATTTAAACGACATACAATCAACGCAACATAAAATGAATTATTCGAAGGCACAGCTTACATGATTGTGACAGCGACCAAACAGCCTGCCCAAGACGGCCGCCAAACAGGTTTGCTGCACAATGAAACAAAGTGTGCTTGTTGGCTTCTGCTTGTTATGTTTCCACACATAAAAACTGATCATTATGCGCAATAAATCAGAAATAAACATTGACGAGTATCGAAGGTGCATTTCTTTTGTGAATAACTCTTTGATTCAGCTGTTAGCTGTACCTCCACTCATTCTTTTTTCCGGACGTGAACTATTGATCGTAGGCTATATTCGTATTATCGACAAGACATAGCGAGAAACAACCATTACTTTTCTACTGTAGTTGCAAGTCCAAATTTTGGGAAACCGCTGGAGAAACACCTTAAAAAAACACTGGTTATCGACGCTAATAAATACTTTCCCCCCTTAAACTTCACTGGAAAGGTATTTTCTTGCGCAACCCGAATTTGTTAGTTAAAATTATGGATCAAGCATTTTTTCTTTATTTTATTGCAAATATTAATATTGAATATTAACATTTTTTTTAATTTTTATAATTTTTTTTAAATTTATAATATATAGGCGATTCTTAGTATTGTGGTATAATTTTTTTCTTGAAATTTTTGTCATAAATATGTTTATTTCGCCTTTGTTTTTTTTTGTGCTGGCTTCTGTGCTGTGTAGCTTCTGGTCTAACAACTTCAATCTGCTATGTTGAATTGTATCAAGTTTTTTTGTCATATTGCACTGGTGTCTGTGACAACAAGCTTCCCGGATGGGTAAAAATGCTTGTTATCAATAATAAATTTACAAACTGTTTTTGTAAACTTTTAGGTTTTTCAGCCGGTAAGGCTGTGTAATTATTATGAACTAAGTCGATGGTTTTCAACATTTTTAACAAGCGACCCCAATTTGAATAAAATAAAATGAAATCAGAAATTGCATTCAGTGCGATGGTTGCGCTTGCACATTATGCATAGTTTTTTGCAAACGCGTCTCCACTTTGCATAAGCATAACCGTATGTCATGCTTTACTTCCAAGCGGTTACGATATTTCGTGTTTAATATTATGTTCATTGCGCTAAATCTAGCTTCACAAAGCCATGTGGTTGAAAACGGAATGAGTATTTCGATAACGTAATTAGGCAGAGCGGGGTACGTTGATTGCATCACATTGATTTGGCAGCTTTCATTTTTTCAATCACATTAATTTGGCAGCTCCAATTTTATGTAGAAGAAACGAAAGCTTATCCCACCTACGCACTCACTCACGTTTATTAGTGTGACGTCATTGTAAAGAAAACGAAATACATATTCGTCGAAATGCATAATCGCTGGGGCGTACCCCTTTGAAATCTAAGTAAACAATTATCACAAAACTAAAAAGTGATTGCTGCAATGTTACCGGCAACATTGCACCTGGCATAGAAAACACGTCGGTGCTTATCGCCGCCAACGTCTAATTACCGCTCGTTATCGTTGTTTCATTTAGCAGTTCGCCTGTCACCGACTCAAGTAATGTCAAAACACGTCTGACAATGATAATATATTTTATTGTTGAAACAAACATTCTCAACAACGTAGAAAACAGGCGTGTTAACTACAGCAAACGTCTTCACCGCAGGTCGCTCTATTGAATGTTTTCATTAGCCTCAATCTCGAAAAGGAGCGCTTGACCGTCTCATTTTGAAACATAGATTAAAGCGTCGGCGAACTATAGCTTCCCGCTAAACAAATAAACACTGGCAGTCTTAACTTCAGTAATAAGCCAGGTTTGTGTTTTTCTTGCACAGTTTTAGCTTAATAACTAATTATACAAAGTTCAAAAAGGGCGATTTTGAAGCCACGCTTCCTACCATCGGCGAAATTAAACTACTACTATCACCAAATTTGTTGATAAGTATCGTTAATTTTGCCAACAACGAAGTGCAACAGTTTGTGATTGATACGTCACAGAGGCGGTTCTGACACCACAACTCCATAGCGTTTCGCGCGCAATTAAAATCCCTTGACAATCGGACGTGAATAAGACAATCGGAATTGAATACGAGGTGTTGCAATTTTTCTAACGTCAAATAGCCGACTTCAAACAGCCGTTCCTAATAAATCGCCGTTTTTAGCGTTTAGAACAGTGGTTCTCGACCTGGGGGTCGCAAAGGGCTGTCTGGGGGGGTCGCCATGTACAATTTCATTAAGGAAATAATCATAAGAATTAGGCAATATGAACTAACAGTTTAGCAGAAGGAGTAAAAGAACCGCCAGTCTAACATTTGTCTTTGTGCGGCTTTTGCTGCAGTGAATTGTCGCGTTTATGACGTCACTATTATACTTTTCAATTAATGAATCAAGCCTAGCTTCAGTCAAACGATGTCTAATAAAATGAATTGGACGCTCAAACCAGGATTGCCTGAAGGCCTAAAATTTGAACCAAAAACAATAAATTGTCCTAATTTAATTGCTGTGTCCGACGGTTTGTAAATTATTAGGACAGTAAGCTTTCTGTCCTAATTTGGCCGAATCTATTTGAAACATTGTGGGATGAAGTAAAACCACGGGCTCACGAGGCCTACAAACTTTGTTTATATCAACTTTAACAACGTTAATTGAAAAATTGTTCTTCGCGCGATTTTGATGCGTATTTTTGCAATAATTTTCTGCAGTACTAAAGCGTCAGGTGTAGTATAGGGCGCTTTAGTTCCAAATTGCAATTTAGGCCAAGTAACAATAATATTTGTGCTAGGTTTATAATAGGTTACAGGCAAAATATTTCTACTTTTCAGCGGTATCATAACATTTTAAATAGCCTTTTCCAAAACATCCACAGAATACCCGTAATAAAATTTTGGTCTTGCCGTTTTGGCAAAGAGAAATTGAATTTACAGACAGCTTTATTATTGAACTGCTGTTAACGATTAACCGTTTTGTAGGTTTGTAAGGAATTTTGGCTGCTTACCAAGAACAGTTACCTCCATTGATTACCTTTAGTCGCACACTAGGTTCATGCTATTAAATATTATTTGACCTAAAATGTCAATCTCTGGCAACCCTGGCTCAAACCGTAACTTTAGCTTGTTGTGTTGTACATAGCACATTTTAGCCAAATTTTGATACAATCCTAAACTAGATTTTTTCCCGTTTGAATTTTGCCAATTTTAAAATGTGTTTTTTTATTTATTCAGGTTTATTTATCATACACTAGACGAAATACCCGGCGTTGCCCAGGTTACAAAGAATAGGGTAGCACTAATTTACGGAATGATGAATGGTCGGAACGCTCACTGTAATATTATTAAAGATAATAACACTTGACCCACCTTCACCCAAACGCTAACCCCCACCCTAACCCAAATATTGTGCGTTGGTTTAATAATTGTTTTAATGGAACGGAGTAACAGTTAAATTAGTGAGCGTTCCGACCATTCCGACCATTCATCATTCCGTAAATTAGTGTTACCGGTACCCAAAAGAATATTTACCGGTTATTCGTAAGATCTTCGTAAATGACATAAATAATGCAAACATACTTTTTTTTTTGTTTTTTTTTTAACAAATTTGCTTATGCCTAAACGTTTGAACTGAGTGTCACTAAATAGAAATTTCAAATCATGTGATGTGAAGTCGGTTAACTATAACGCACAACACTTGGCTAAGCATGCAATACATCTTTTAAGTAACGAAAACCCGTGACCTTTGTCAATTGAGAATTATCCAAACGTAAAACTTTAGGATGCAGCAGCAATTGCTTAGACTTGCTTAATAGCGTCATGTTTAACCAAATACGTAATCCCGGTGCTAAACTGCGTCAAACGTGAGAAATCCTCATTGAAAAAACAAATGCTCACTGTTAACTACTGCAATAAACGCAATATTTCGCGAACTCTGCTAAGTATTGCGTGGGTAAACACATTGTAAGAAGTCATTAGGCTTTGGCCTCAATCACTATCGCTAACAAACGGCTTAAAAATAAAAAATGAATTCTTCGTAAATTTGCGAACTCTACCTAAATTTTACGCGTAAACGTGCATCAATAAGTTCCTAAACAGAATAGTCTTAGTTGGAAACCTTAAAATTTTACTTTATGAAGGAAATGTACTTAATTTTTTTTTTTTTCCCCGGCAGGTAAATTAAACTTGGTCTTTTACTTACTGTTGTACCATGTTGAACTCTACCTAAATTTTACGCGTAAACAGGCATCAATAAGTTCCTAAACATATACCTATGAAATATACTTACTTTTATTTTTTTATTTCCCGGCAGGTAATTGCGCTTGAAAAAAAGTTTTGCGCGGATGCGTTAAACTTGGACTATATTTTACTTAAACTCTGCCTAACACAAAAACTTCTAAATATACCTATATTAAATGAACTAACGTGGTATAATGATGACTGTCGTGCGCATTTCAAAGTCGCCCTTTTTTAAGTTATGATAGTTAACGCAAAATTATTCTCTATAAGCATATTCTAAGGCCTCGTGTTTAGTGTGCAGTTGACACAACTTATTTCCCCTCGACCGCAGCTTGTATTTTAGCTGACTTTGCACACAGCTTGGCGCAGATGTTGCGCTATTCATGGCATAATAACACCCGGGGAAAAACGATCTTCGTTTAGTATTGCAGGTGGCGAACGAAGTTCTTGTAATTTGACGCTAGTCCCGTACATGGAACTTGGGAAACTGCGCTGCTGATTTTTATTATTCTTCCAAAATCAATCACACATATTTTGCGGTCTAGGTTTACTTTTTCGCCTGACAGGAGTGTCAACGACGCACGTGTTTGCATTTGCTGGACGTTAGTTGTTTCTGATTAGAATGTTTTACGACGTCATTACAATCATTATTTTCTGACGTCATACCCGTTACTGTTTTATGACGTCAATACTCATTAACATTAGGAAAATAGGGGAATTCCCTAAGTTGAAAATTCGAGACACCCCCCTTTGAAATGGTCACGCTACGCGCCCGCATAATCGACAATCGTACTAAAATACTAGGAATATGATGTTATGGCGACCCGCACAAATTTTAGTCGACCCACTGGTTGGTGACCACCGCACTAAGTAACTCTTTCTAGTTTTATTTGCGGCTAAATTGCGCTCCACCGTATATAAGTCAAATCAGGGGTGTATCTAGAAATCCAAAAAGGGGGTTCAAGAATTTTCAACTTAGGTAATCCTCCGTTTTTCCGTTTGACGGCAATGACGTCATAAAATAGCGATTGCAATGACGTCATAAATAAAAAAAAAAAGTCGTCAGAAACAGCCAATTAACGTCCAGCAAAAGCGAACCTGTAAACAACACTACTGCCAGGCGACAGCTCTGCGAATCCGCTTAGTGTGCTAGTTAACTTCAGGCAAAAAACGAAAACAAGACCGCGAAATATATGTTATTGATTTTGGTAGATCCATGTACGGGACTACGCTAAATAACAGCACATCTCTCGCCACCTGAAATACTAAACGAATATCGTTTTTCTCGATTAGCGCGACATCTGCGCCGAGCTGTGTGCCAAGTCAGCTAAAATACAAGCACGTTTTTACACCTGGTTGGCAACCTTTTTCTAGTCGCGACCCAAAAACAAACTCAGAAAGGTATTTGCGGGCAGCACAAACTGTTAACTAATAATTGTGTTATTGAAATTTTAGAACAACTGTGAATCAGGCGGACCTCGGATCGTTTTTGCACTTAAAAGCGTGTTTAATTACAAGGATGCAGGAAAAGTGTTGGTGCAAAAGTTAATCAAGTTCACTTTTTGTTAAACTTTTGAAGTGAGGGCACACCTGGCGAGCGAAGCGAGCGCGATTTTTTTCGGTATGATGGCATTTCTTTTAAATTTCTTGGAAGTTTTTATTACATTGCCGAAAATAAAAAATAAAAAAATGTTAAAAAATATATGTCCCATATTTTTTAATACGTTTTCCGTTTGTCCGCGACGCACTTGGCATACTTCCACGGCGCAACGGTAAAGAAGCGCTGATCTAAAAAGACAACATCAAAACGTAAACAAACCGGACGTAAAAAGATGTTTCGCGAATGTTTGGACTCGTGTACACTGTACAATTTGTCAAAGGGGCGGCCTTGATGAACTACAGCGGCCCGCGGGCCGTAGTTTGCCGACCTCTGAGCAACATCTGATATTAACGCGGACAGCAAACAGCGAGAAACATCAGCATCGCTTAACTCGACGTTTTCAGCGAGAAAGAAACGTAGACCGCTTAATTTATTGTTATAAATTGTCGAACACACACTTGCAGTCGAACACACACTTTGCTGGCCTTTTGCGTTTGATTTTGGTTTCGCATTAGCTTAAACGCGTGACCTAATTACATTAAAAACATTGGCTCTTCGGACGGTGAGTTAAACCGTGACAAAAACGAACAAAAAACGATAATGTCACTTACAAAAAGGGAGGGTCCGAAAACCATCGGCTATCTCTATATAATGACGTTTTTAAATGTATGTCGTTATATATATATATATATATATATATCAGACAGACAGAAAATTGCATTTTGAATAGAGTTTGAGTTAAAGCGGCAACAAATTTAAATTGTATTTAACCGTTATTTGCTAGTGATTAGGTTTATTTTTAAATAACAGAAAAAAATTCACGTCAAGGAAAAAATACTTAGATTATTTTGGTAAAAATATAGCTTGGGTGGGGGTCAAGACTTCCTATCCCCTGCCTAGACGCCTGGCCACGTGGCCTACCCCCATTGACCAACGCCTGTGTTCCAAAATAATCAGTTGAGAATTCTCTCAGCTCATAAAAAGGAAATTCATATAATTGCTATTATTTTTTTATAACGATCAAAAATATAATACTAGAAAGCTGCCCGAAAAAATAATACGTGTAACGTGTGTATTCTTAATAAAGTAATTACTATCACAGTCTTCGCGACCAACCTCAGACCGCCTTAGTTCTTATATGTCACTTTTTGGCAGCCTTGTATGATCACTAGGGCCATTTTTATTTTAACCTAAAAACAATTTTTGACTTTATTTTGACCTAACGAAATTGCTTATCCACCCTTGAATTGATGCCATTTACCCGAACGTAATATTTTGTCGAAAAGTCAAGGTGTTTTACGGATTATAAAAAGTGCGTCGTGTTTTTTGGCGATAGATTTATGTAGCTTCTGTTATTTTGTCCTTGTGGACAGGACACTTTGCCTCGATTTTCTCGGCCTGGTAAATTCTTACATACAGCAACTTAAACAGGGAACAAGTAATATAACCCCCTCGACGCAGCTTTAAAGAAATCAACACAGAAAAGCTTGCTTATGTATTTTTTGTATTACAGAATGTCAGTACTCAGTAGGCTATTTCTAAAATCCAAACTGTTGATCTTTGAAAAGACCATGTGTATAAAGAGGAAGTGTTTTATAAGAATTATTTAAATATGTAATAATAAATAAACAATAGACAATTTACGATAAATTTACTGCTGATCCAAGTGAGCATTGTGACATATTTCCGGCTCTTATGGGTTAATATGGTTTAATTGTATCGCAGTTCCTGATTTACAATGCATCAACGACGATTTTTACAAAAATTACTCTCAAGATACACAAAAACTTTGACAAATTTTGACTTTATTAAAAATTTTGACTTTATTTTGATCTATAAACTTTTTGGAAACAGTCCCCTAGGTGCTGAAAACAACGTTATTCTTTGAATCGTGGACAGACGAGGTCCTTAAAAAATGTTGACTTTATTGACTTTTGCGGGTCTTAATAATCACTAAAGTCTGAAAAATTTCACTCCTTGAAATATAAATATTTGTTTAGATTGACGACATTTTGCAATCATCACATGAACTTTGCTGCTCATTGAAAAGTCTTAGAAATGAACTCCAACAGCTGCCAAATAAAAATGTGAATCTGCAGCTAACCCAAGTGGACATGGTAAGAAAAAAGAATATTTCATCGTGGAAGAAGTTGGTTATTGGCAGCATGTGCATTATTTTTGTTGTATTTTTCAAAAACGAAGCTCTACACTTTGTCAATCGTTTTTATGACAAATTTACTTCCTAATACTGTCGTTTGATTAACTTTTCGCAGATTGCATGCTGAAGTTTCATTTCGCGAATACATAACAGTTTCATATTTTGGTATAGGCGTTCGTTGTCAAGAAAATGGCCAAGGTCGGTTACTCCTGCGGTCATGAAGTTTTCCATTATAAATAACGAGGCACGATTTTCAATTTTTCGGTTAGGCCAGATTATTTTACCTCCATCGTTTTTCAAATTTGTGGTCAATACTTGCATTTTAAATTGATGACAAGGAAAAAATAGTTAATTATTTTAATATGTATATTCGAGCGCATTTGTCGCAGGATTAAATTTATTGAGAAACAATTTCTTAATTTCATTCCATGCCGCGTAAAATCCGGGACAGGATAATTCGTTTATCCATTTTGTTTAAAATGTGTTATCCATCGAGCTGCCAGGAAGGAAGTTGCGAGATAGAATTTTATTTTAACAATGTAGGCTTGCTATTGAGTTCCCGGTATCAATCAAAGGTACACACTTAAGTTTACTAAAGAACTTTAGGTGAAAACTTAAACCTATAATTCAAGTTGCAATTGTTTATATTGCACGTTGTTTATCTTCAGACTCCTTAAAGACAGAAATCACAAGCAAAAAACTATTAACCGTTGTGACAAAAACCATATTTATTACATCACAATAATGATTATTACATCACATTAACGATTAAACTAAAGTTTAGTCAAATAGTGTTATCGAATAAAAATCTTAATGCGGCGATTGCAGGCTTAAACCGTAACTTTATAAGCTAGTACATATACTTTTTTCGTTAATCCGTATAGTTTAACCAAAAAAAACAAATTTACAACAATCGGTCGAGAAATGTGATCGTTTTACCAATTTAAATGTGACTCTAATTTACTTCGGTCAATGTATCATTAATTTAAAATTGAGGGGTCGCGTAAGTTTCGAAAACTGGAAGAGGGGTCGCGAAAACAAAAAGGTTGGGAACCACTGCTCTCGTAAAAACGTAACTCTCATTAGCACAATGCAATACTATGACGTCACAATGGACAATTCAACTCAAAGTGTACAATAACGTGAATGAACAACTATTCAGCTTGCTTTGGAAAAGTAAGTTTCCTGATTTTTTTTTGCACAAGAGGTTTTCTTCTTCAGGAGCGTCGGGTTGTAGATTTTTTGTTGGGTGCTTCGCAGTCCCAGAAAATTGTCTCGCGGACCCCAGTTTGAGAACCACTGCTCTAATACAACCCAGTCAAGGTCTGATACACAATAAGAAAACTCCGCGGCTAAATTGCGAACATGCACGTAAGCACTATTTTGTGCATAATAAAAGTACAAAGTATTCTGTGTTTGAATTTTTTGCTTAGCTGTAGGGAGACAAATAATAAATTGTTACACCCCTCCTTCAAAGGTAGCACGGTGTCATAACATGACTAAATAAAAACTTTTGAACGTTTATACAGAAATTCTGGCGCTCTTTGATTTTTGCATGTAGCCGTAGGAAGCAACAAAACAAATTACAAAACTAAGAGCTTTGTTATCTAAAACTGGCTCTCAACCGCGGACCGGCACGGTCCGCGTCAACTTTTCTGCAAGTCCGCCAAATATATTGCAATTTTACATCTCAATTGCAAGATGTTAAAAAATACAACTTAGAAACACTTGCGGTTATTTTCTTTAGAAAGCTTACATCTATGGGTACCTACATGTAAAAAATAATTGAAATCTGACATATCCTTTTAAGTTTTTTTTTAAATATAAAAAAACGTAACTTTTTGTTCCATTGGTCCCACCCCACAGGACCTATGGAACACCCCATGGGGCCTATGGAACAGAGCATGACTGCATCTAAAACCACTGCGCTGAGTATTCCTGAAGTATAACTACTCAGTTAATGGTGTAGAAATAGTGGCACAATAAAATTTATTTTAAGAAATAAAATAAAAACACATGGAAACAAGCACAAAATGCTGAAATGATATTTTTTTTATTTCTGGTAGAATTTGCAACCCGGTTTTATGATAATAGTTGTTTTTATTTTTAGGGGAACATATCTGCAAATATAATAATAGTCAAATGTGCGATTTTGTCGAGTCCCGAGTCCGACTGTGACTTTACAGCCTATATTCCGCCTATTTACGTAACTAAATACGGTGGATATTTAGCAATCCACTCATAGGGATGTCATATAATTCATCCACTCAAAATAAATGGTTCGAAAATATACCCACAATATGCTATTACAAACTGCAATTTACGGCAATATAAGTTTTTGGTACTGCGCATGCGCACGTCGGACTCGGGACTCTGGTAGTTTTCGTGGTCTTAATCGAGTCCCGAGTCCGACTCCTTCGAGTCCCGAATCCGACTCCACAGCCCTGGTCTTCAGTGAACAACCCCTTATTCGATGTTCTTGTCTTAAAAGTTGGCATACTACTATCCTTAAAATCTAAGAATATGATCACAAAATGAACGATGGAACAGACTGTTCCAAAGGTCCTCTAATTGCCATTTTTAATAAAAACACTCATGGCTAGCCAGTACTCCGAATAAAATTATTCAAACTTACTTTCAACATGTACCTAGATGTCCCCTCTCTCCACAAAAAAATATTAACTGCTTTACAATTACCTAAAGAATATCAAAACACCTTACGAATATCAAGCTAAAAAGTACATTTTTCACCTAGAAAAGTGAAAATTTAGAATAAATCAATCATTTCCAAAAGCACGCTGTAGAACTTTTTGGACAAAGTTCCGTACACAAAATCTCATTCCCACAATCAAAATTTTATTTAGTTCTGTCAACAGGGGGCGCAATATGCCAGTGTTCCATTGGGCCCCATGTTCCATGAGTCCCGCACTTCCCGGCAGGCATTTAGACCCTATGCAATAATCCAGATGTAACTTTATGAACTTTCGTTCATAGTTAAAACTTTTTAAACCTATGTTACGTTTAATCGCCGGAAAGCGAACTTCAAAACATTTTTTAACACAACTATCAAGAGTATAAATATATCTTTTTCAAACTCTGCACAAAGTGGAAAAGATAGACTACAAAGTGGAAAGGGAGATTATCAACGCGCGAAACCATAATGAAATATCACTGTAAATGTATTATTGGCATTTTTTGATTGCTAAATTAACCTTGTCTGCTGTCCTAAAAAATAACATCGGCACAAATGTAGGAGTGCAACGCTCAATTGTCACATCATTTTTCAAATATTTTATAAAAAGCCTTTAATGTTTTCTGACTCGTGATAGGGTTGCAATTGTATATTTCAACAGTGAAAGACACACACAAACAGTGAAAGACACACACAGTGTGAAGTTGCTTGTACTAACAAAATGTGCAAGTATTGGCGCATGGTTGTTTCTCGACTCGCTCCTCTCTGAGCCTGCATAGCTCAGTTGGTAGAGCGACGGTCCCGGCTTGACCGGAGGTCGTGAGTTCGAACCTCACTGCAGGCCAGTTGTTTTTCTGGCTTGCTCTGCTTGCATCATAGATCGACAGATTCGGCGAGTCTGCGATGGCTTTTCGGTGTAGTATATTTCAACAGGTGAGACATGACCACCGTCTGAAACTCCACTAAATCGAAAACTAAACAAACTGTCATAGCATTTCAAAGTGCATACTGTCAGGTCGCTTATAGATTTATTGTACATTCACATAATTTAGCATATTTCGCTTTCAATAAAAGAGCTTACAGCGCAGTAAAAACACGTGTTGCCAGTAAGGAGCGCATCGTTGACTGTTTTGCAGTAGAAAGGACACGACTAATGTTGCATTCAAAGCGAATGCGTTGAGAATTAAAACTGGCCAGTTAACTAGCAGGATGCAGCGCACAGGAAATACGCCAGAAAGACTTTAGCAGACTTCAGCACACGCCCAACAAACACAGTACTGTAAATAACAAAAACAGACGCTGATTCGCTACACCACCCGCCTTCCCCCAGGAACACGAAAAAAGTTCCTAGCAGTTCGTTGAGCCGCGCTTCTTCTTTAAAATCTTCCCAGGATCCGATCAGAAGTCGACCAACAAACGCAGAACGTCGGACATTTGTGCAATATGGAAACAGCACGTGTTGTGGATCGTGGTGTTCAATAGAGCGAAGAGGTTTCATGAATTCCTTGTCTTGGCGGCCCACGAACAACTCCAGGGGTAGCTGGTTGTACGACACGATGTAACGTCTGAAATGGTACTTAAAAGGCACAATAAACAACAATGCAAAACACTTTTGAATAGCCTATAATGCAGAAAATGATCGTCTTAAAACGCAATTCTAATTTCAAATCGCAAAATTGAAGTTAGTTGCTTAGAGTCTGGGCTTGCCCCCACCCCAGGAATTTCAAAATGCGATTGTTAGTATTATTTGTAGGTGTAATATGTATTACTTATGGAGGTTAACAATATTATACATTATCCATTGCCCCCAGTGGCGTATCCAGGTGGGCGGGAGTTCTTACCCCATTTTTGTAAGTTATGCTATTGTTTTTTGTTCGTTTTTGTCATGGTTTAACAAACTGTTCGAGGCGGCGTGCTTTTTAAGTAATTGGGTCACGCGTCTTAATCTAATGCGAAACCAAAATCGTGCGCAAAACGCCGTTTTTCGTCTTTTGTTTGGTCGACCATAAACGCTGGAAGTTTTTCTCTTTCGTTATTTGTTTAGGTTGACTATGATCAGCAAGTGTGTATTCGACAACTGACAACGCTAAGTCAAACCTTCTTCCTTATTTTCACGCTAAGAAACGTCGAGTTGGGCGCAGTATGTTCCTCGCTGTTTGGTCTCTGTGCTAATATCCGATGTTGGTGTAACATTGACATTTGTTTAACTGAAGCAGATTCTTAAAAGGAGGTATAATGGTGACTATCGTACGCGTTTCAAAGTCTCCATTTTTAAGTAATGATGGTTAACGCAAAATTATGCTATTTAAGCATACTCTAAGACAGTGGTTCTCAAACTTTTTTAAGCGCGACCCAAATCTGAGTTTTATGAGCATCTCACGACCCAAGCCTCAAACATCAAAAAATGTACTTTTTCTGATATGCATGAAATAGAAAAAAGACACAGAAAACCATGAAACAATGATTGATTACAATCAAATGATTTTATTTTAGTGTGATTGGTGAAACTGAATTTTTTCCTTTATAATATCAGCGTGGCTTGTTTGAGCTTACACCAGTCTTAGCAGCTACTGTAGCTGGCTATGGCTATACTGTAGCTGGCTGCCATCTAAACCAGGGCTCTCACAAATGAAAACCAGAAAATCCCTACAGCCATGTTAAATTTTATCTTATGATTTTGCGGTTTTACGGGCTTCCTAAAATATTTTAAGACGGCCAAAGGGACTACAGCCATAAGACCGAAATTAGAACAAAATCAACGCCGGGATAAAACACAGTTCGGAATAAGACCAAAACAGGACGAATACCACTTAGCCTTAATAACATCTAAATCAGAAGTCCTAAACCCTCGGCTCAACCTAAGTTCATCACTAACTCCCCTAATAATTCCAACACTAATATTTTTTCTAACCCTACATATTACCCCACCACTACCCTCTAACAGGGGCAAACAGCTCTATGTCTAAACACCGGGCTCCAACAGCGCCTTAACCGCCGTTCAAACTAGAGCTCCAAAACGTCAACACCTTTCAGGCGATATTTTGTCCATGTAGGATCTGTTTGAACTAAGAATTTTTTTTGGCAGGTTTAGTTCTTTTGTGTTAGATCTTATTATGTCAGTGATATTTATGCGTATTTGGCTTTATTAGTTTGGTTGTCCTAAAACTATGGCATTGTAGATTATTCTGCGTTAGATATGATATTTCATTGGTTTTAAGTATATGGATAATTAAATCAATCTCCTTTTCCACTTTGGTGTAAAATTTGAAAGTAATTGATGTTCATTTGTACTCCTGCTAGTTGAGTAAGTCAAAAAACGTTTAGAAAATAGACTTACGGCGATTGAACCTATAACACAGATTTTACAAAACGTTTATAATTGAGAAAAGTTCTTAAAACAAAAGTTACACCTGGAATATTGCATAAGGTCAAAATTCCTGCCTTGATGTACCGTTTTCGTGTTAATTCTACTGTAAAATGTACTCTTATAAACGCAAGTAAACTCCTCCGGGAACGTCGCGGCACACCTGGCATGGTCTCGCGGCACACCAGTGAGAATATTTGCGGAAACCATGCGTACCTTACTAAAATGAGGTGTGGCAAACTACACAATCGCCAAATTACAAAAATTTTATCGCGGAAAAAATGGTTTATTTCATGGTATAACCGGAAAAATGTAATCATACTCAAACAATTGCAGTATGCTTACTGTTCGTTGGTCACTTAGAGTTCTTTGATTCAACCCTCAACGGTGCGCATGCAATAATTAATTCAACATTGCTTCGCGGCCACGAACAATGATGTTGCGGGCCTGGGTTTGGACCACCCTGGTGTAGCCTATAGCCTATAGGTCTAGACTAATATTGTCCATTATGTCCAGCTACTCATTTGAGCAGCAATGTGTTGACATACTTCACCACCTGGTTCCATTTTAATTAAAATTATATCTTTCACCTGACCACATTGAGAAAAAAAATTGACTAAGCTAGTATAATGCATAACGTCCAATAGCGCAACAATCAACAAATTCATGCCAGGTTTGAATAAGTAGTTTCAGTTACTCTTTAAAATTTCTTATAAACTTCCAAATGAACAGAAACAAGTAAGCTAGCATATTCTGAGCCTGTTTTTTTTCCCCTCAACCACAGCTTGTAATTTAGCTGACTTGACACACAGCTCGGCGCAGATGTTGCGCTAATCGTGGCATAATAACACCCGGAAAAAACGATTTTCATTTAGTATTGCCGGTGGTGAAGGACGTGCTTGTAATTTAGCGCTCATTCCCTTCATGGAACTTGAAACCTGCGCTGCTGATAGTCGAATTATGTGTGATTCTACCACAATTAATCACACGTATTTCACTGTCTTGGTTGTTTTTTTGCCTGAAGTTAACGATTGTACACCGTGATTTCGCAGCTGGCGCCTGACAGGATTGTCGACGACGCACGTGGTCGCTTTTGCTGGACGTATTTGGCGTGTTTCTGATTAGTTTTTTTATCGCGTCTTGCAATCACCATTCTATGACGTCATACTGTCACTGTTTTATGACGTCATTATTCATTAACGTCAGACGAAAAATAGGGGAATACCCTAAGTTGAAAATCCTACTTTTTGATTTTCTGGTTATGCCCCTGATTTCCCCCCCTGGAAAATTTTCTGCGGGCGCCCCTGCCTAAGAGGGTATGGGGCGTTTGGGGATCAATTGTTCTGGCTTCGGATGGTTTGGCATCGAGTTATTTGCTCCTGTTTGGTGTTATTGGTGGGTAATAGGTGGGGTATGAAATTAAGTTTATTGGGGGAGTTAGTGATGAATTTAGGGGTAGCGTTTGAGGTTAGTTAAAGATATATATTGTCCTTATTCTAGCCATTTAGGCATTTTCCTGACGGGTTTAGGACTTATTCCGATTTAGACTTTGTTACGATTATAGGTATTATAGTTCTATTTTGGTCTTATTCCGAAATTTGTTTTATTCCGACGTTGATGTTGTCCTAATTTTATTTCTATGGCTGGTGTTCCTTTGGCCGTATTAGGATATTTTAGAAAGAACTTAAAACAAACACAAAAATTGCTAATAATAGAACGTAAAAGGTCAAATTGTCGGCGCCTTCGGCGCGATTGCTTATTTTTTCTGAGTAGCCCAGGTTATTTGGTTTTGTTGTCTATGGTCGATGGTCATATATTTCGTAGGTGTGCCGCCGAATATATTTAGCTCTGTTGGTGTGCCGCAAGTGGAAAAAGCTTGCGGAGCACTGCTTTAGACCAGTGCTTCCCAACCAGAGGAGACGGGGCTCAAAAACCAAAATGTGCACAATGTGCACTTGTCATATGTGCACCGCATTCGAAGGTGCACATTCACAATGTTCACTTGTCATATGTGAACGAACCAAAACGTGCACATTGACCAGTGGGTCGCGAAGAATTTCTAAATGTTACAGTTTTCGCACCCCATCCGTTAGAAATTAGTGCATTTCTAAGCAAAAAGGTCTACGACAATTAGGGCATCCAATGGCAGAAAATTCTAGACTTTTAGACCTTGAGGACCTGGCAATGCACTAATTTGGACCTTTAGGTAAACTCTCGGCGTAGATAAATTGAAAATATTCGTTGAACATTTACAAAAGATTACAAAAAGTGTGAGATGGCATTAATAACACTTGACCCACCCCAACCCAAACGCTAACCCGTACCCTAACCCAAATAATGTGCGTTGATGCAATAATTATTTGAATGCTGGTGAAAAAGCCCTAACTCAGGTGGGCATAAGATAATTTTCTCGTCATAGGATTGTTACGTCACAAATTGAGGTATTGGAGCCTAAAGCGTTTATGTAATTAATAAATCAACGCACATTATTTGGGTTAGGGTGCTGGTTAGCGTTTGGGTTTAGGTAGGTCAAGTATTATTAAACTTAATTTTTTGAAGCACATTGTTAAGTCAAATTAGTGCATTGTCCGAGACCTTAAAGTCTAAAAGTCGGACTTTTTGATCCTTTGGATGCACTAATTGTCGTAGACCTTTTTGCTTAAAAATGCACTAATTTCTAACGGATCGGGTGGTATTCGATTAGATCGGGAAATTATTGCATTATTAGTATGTAACATTCATGCAACAATGTAACAGCAACTTAACCATTAGAAAATCCAAGACTCGGAACAGCCAGAAAATGGAGATATACGGGCGGCTGTAGGTCGCATATACAGGCGTTCGCATAATGTCGCATAATGTCGCATATACGGGCGAATTTCTTTACCGAACATACTGTGTGGTGTAAGGCGTCGGAATGGCGTTCTATCATATTTTAGTTGGCCAATATAAAGTGTTTGTGTTCCCTGAGAGTTATGACGTCATATCAGGTCTTCATGGTGACGTCACACCACTCAAGTGCTGTAGTAAATAGCTCATATTTGGCTAGGTCGCATATACGGGCGTTGGCATATGTCGCATATACGGGCGAATATCTCTACCGAACATACTATGTGGTGTAAGGCGTCGGAATGACGTTCTATCAGATTTTAGTTGGCCATTATGAAGTGGTTGTGTTGCCTGATAGTTATGACGTCATATAATGTCTTCATCATGACGTCACACTCATCAAGTACTGTAGTAAATAGCTCAAATTTGCCTAGGTCGCATATACGGGCGTTCGCATAATGTCGCTTATACGGGCGAATATCTCTACCGAACATACTGTGTGGTGTAAGGCGTCGGAATGGCGTTCTATCATATTTTAGTTGGCCATTATGAAGTGTTTGTGTTGCCTAACAGTTATGGCGTCATATCGTGTCTTCATCGTGACGTCACACTAAACAGGTGCTGTAGTAAATTACCCTTATTGGACTGACTCGTTAACCACTAAAGGTCGCATATACGTTGCAGTCGCATGTTGCTGCATATACGGGAGAATTTGTGTAACTAGTACACGAAGAGGTGTATGGCGGACTCCAGCCTTAAGATCGAAATAAGATCAGCACCAACGTCAGAATAAAACACAATTCGAAATAAGGCCAAAATAGGACCAATACCTACTGGTATCAGTACCGTCTAAATCGGAGTAAGTCCTAAATCCGTCGGTATTATGTTTACCATTTTGCTTAATATTCTGTCGGTTAGCTGAAAAAAAATTTGGCAGCAAAATCGTATAATTTTTCATTGAAAGAAATCAATTACTAAAAAATTACTGTAAAACGTAAAATAAAATACCGCGGAATCCTTAAAACAACGCAACGGAATTGCAATAATAATAGTATTCTCACATGCAGTATGTATATTATTAAAACAACAGATAAGTAAATGAAATATAAATAACAGGCGTATATATCAAACTAGATGTATTGATTAAACACAGTGGTTCTTAAATTAAGGACCGCGACTGAAGTGACATGAAGGATTAGGAAAATAAAAAAAATAATTTTTGCTAACACAAATTATTCTCGCGACCTATCCAAATATGAGTAATTTGATACACCGCTTGATTAGTGTGACGTCACGATGAAGACATGATATGACGTCATAAATATCAGGCAACACAAACACTTCACAATGGCCAACTAAAATATGATAGAACACCGTTTCGTCGCCTTACACCACACAGTATGTTCGGTAGAGAAATTCGCCCGTATATGCGACATTATGCGAACGCCCGTATATGCGACCTAGCCAAATATGAGCTATTTACTACAGCACTTGAGTAGTGTGACGTCACCATGAAGACATGATATGACGTAATAACTCTCAGGGAACACAAACACTTCATATTGGCCAACTAAAATATGATAGAACACCATTTCGTCGCCTTACACCACACAGTATGTTCATTAGTGAAATTCGCCCGTATATGCGACATTATGCGAACGCCCGTATATGCGACATCTCCGCCCGTATATGCGACATAAACGCCCGTATATGCGACATCGGCTACCAACCCTGATGAGAAAATGGACACTCTTAATGCTATGTTACGTGTGAGCTTGTCTCCAATCAAGCCTGATCGACTTGATCTGATAATATTCAATTTGCAAGCCCAATTTTTGCATTAATAGGCTAGTAAATTGCGTGTGTACTGTATACATGTTTATTTTCTCATTAATTTGGTTTTCATTCGTTTGGTCATATCTAATAGTGGGTCGCACCATAAAACTTGCATTAAAAGTGGGTCTCGGACTGAAAAAGGTGGGGCAGCATTGCTTTAGACTAGGGGTGGGCAATTATTTTTAGCCGCGGGCCGCATGAGAAACCTAAAATATTGTGGCGTCAAATATAGGTTCTAAAATACATAGAATATGATGTCATACTCTGACGGTGTAAAACAAATAATCAACCAATTTGTTATTACGTTTAGAGTTGTGCGAAAATGTGCAATTTAAGTCGGATTTAAAAAAGGTCACGAAACGTCGCGCGAAGCGCGAAAAATTTGCGACTATGTTTGTTTGAAAATGCAAACTTTAATTTAGTTTTAGATGGTACGTGAAGCATTGAGCACCGACAAAAAATGTATATTGCTTGATATATTAGCGTTTATTAAGTTGTGGGGCGCGTTGACCCAAAACTTAAGATTAAAATACGTGAAAATTTCGTACGAAAAACTGGCCTATATGTTTTTTCTTCTTTTTTAAAACTTTAAGTTACCGATGTGTTACAAAGTTTAACAAACTTAGCCTAATATTTATATATATTTTAAGTATTAGGCCAAGTTTGTTAAACTTTCGTTGGAGAGAGTGCCACTGAGCAGAGGACGCTATTTGTCTGTGAAGTTTCCCAAAAATCGCGTGGAACATACGAGCAACACAGAAGAGATTCGCGCGAAGCGCGAAAAAAAAATCCGTTTTAGCATCTAGAACAGGCTAAAAATCGATTTTGGCGGGGTCTTGACAAGATCTGTCAAACTTGCCCTGGTTTTCGATTAGCCTATGTATTTTATTGAAAATAAGCCGCGGGCCGGATTAAACTGCTTGGCGGGCCGTATGTTGCCCAGGTCTGCTTTAGATTGTATACTGCATCAAAAAAATGCAGGTGTTGTGCACAGCTGTTTAAAAGTAGACTATAACTCGTATAAGTCTTAAATTTTAAGACTAGTTGTAAAACACTTCAATCGAACCATGTATACCACATAATAATGATAAAAAAGACCGCAACAAATTGCTCATTAAATTGAAGTTTCTATTCTTTGCTTTTAAGTTGCAGACTTTTGTCGTAATGACATTTTGGGTCGATTTTAGTTTTTGAATGTACACCGGTCCGCAACATTTGTTTTGAAATTTTACTGGTCTGTAAACTAAAAAGGTTGAGAACCACTAATCTAAAATATATTATTTAAGCATTACAGAAACTAGGAAGTAGGAATACACCAGGGAAGTTGTTGGCGCTGAACTAGAATTCTACCACATTTCCGTCCAGGGTTTATAAATGTTAACATTAATTGGGTTTAGGTGTGTGTGAGTTTGGGTATGGGTAGGTCAAGTATTATTATATTTATTTGGCGCTGGTCTATAATCCTATTACTGTTTTTACAGTAACATACATATCATTCTAATGTTATTCTGGTTTTACACTAATACCAGGTTGGAAAGGAAGGCCTGCGCGGCAACAGGACTCAAAACCTAAACGTGCACATTGTGCGATATGTGACGATTAAGTGATAGCGCACAATGTGCAACTTACAATGTATCAGTGAACGTTACACAGTAAAATAAATAACTTCATATTAAACGATTTTCCGATGATGTTTTTGTATGGAAAAGATTAAGTAATGCATGTTATCTTTGGTGCAATTCTTTTTATTATGATATATTTTCTATTTGAGTTCCAATTTTATGGATTTCCGATTATATTGAGTGAACTTATTATGCATGTTATTTTTCGATCGATTCTTTTTATAATTTAATTTTTTATAATTGAGTCCCAATTGTATGGATTTTCGATTATATGGGGTAAATTTACCAAACAAATAAGTTAACAACTTGAGGTAACTAAACCTGCAAATTTAGCCTTAACACCTGTAAAAGTATTTTTAAACGTTCATAATTTTTAACTACTCTGCTTATGTGGGCATGGTTATGACGTCATTGGGTATCGGATTGTGATACTTTTTGTTTACGATATTGGTTATCGGAATAAAATGTCACGTTTTGGGCACCCCTACCCAATTGCATGTTGATAGGACCTTTTAAACGTAAGGCAACACTTATTTTGAGGGGATGTGGATCGGATTAATGAGTCATCATTTATATAATTGCCAAGATGAATCGACCACACTCCTTCAAGATTTGAGATGGCCTGTCTTCGTGAGGCCATTCAGGTCCAATTCTTTCCTTTAGTTCAGATACATGAACAGTAAATTTTGCTGTCTTCAGTCAAAGCTGTAAAAGCCTCTCCATTTTATATTGATTAAACACGCTATTTATAGACGAGAATCAGTTAAGAAAATTTCTGCGAACAAGGAAAGATTTACGTCATTAATTCTTATAATACTTAACAAAATATCACGTGATAACAAGGCGTGGTCTAAACCTTTTTCTCACTTATTTCTGACGCGAAACATACAAATTTTACGTCAAAATGCGATTGCGAAACAGCTTCTGACTCCAGTTAAATGTCAACAGTTTGAAAATCACACGACCGGGGAAACCGACTAATGTTCAGACCGCGGTGTTTTGAAACATATACAAAAAAACGGATGTAAATACCTTGACGCATAAAAATTGGTGTCAGCAATTTGAATTTTTGCAAATTCGCTGCAAGGATATCGCAAACATTAGAATGTGGTTGCAAGAAATCTACGTAACGGAATTTTACCGAAATCTTTCCGTTTATCGTTTGCACATTGGCTGCAAGGAGTAACGCAAACATTGAAAGGATTGCAAAGAATTTAGGCCATAGATTTTTACTGAAAATTTTCCGTTACGACACATTGATTAAAAACAAAAATTCTCTGTGTAAACACAATATGACGAAGTGGCTACTATAATTTAAAGATCTATGTTTGACCATTTTTAATCTAATTCAACTGCAATATTGCATTTTAATTTTGTTAACTTAGAAAAAAAATTGTTAGAATTAGTTGAACATTGAATAGCGATACGTCTGCTTAGATTGTTTGTGTTTGTTTTTAAATGATCAATGAATCCTAAAAATAACTTTCGTAATTAGTGGCTCTATCGACCTATTTGATTCACTGCATTTTAAAAAATAAAAGCATTTTTATTATGAAATACATTCAAAATGAGTGATTGTACAACGTTAAGTCAGGCCATATATTTGCGCAAATTTAAAAAACTTCAACACAAAAGTTTATTTTACAAAACCAGAGAATTGAAGGAGTCACGGCACGCATATAGCACAAAAGCAATTAAGGGAACAAAAACATACTCGCTTCAGGGCGAAATACCAATCGTAAGATAAAAAGTTGGAAATGGTTGAATAGAAAAATTTTAAACGGAAAACTGCAGCAGCAATATTTGTTAAATACTTTAAGCAAGATTATCAACGAAATACTATCGATAGGTAGGTAATATGAAAATGCGACAGAAACAAATTAAATATAACCTCAAATGACAATGGTAAATGGAATTGTATTAAAAATAAATGAAAAATGAATAAAAAAGGAAAGGCTATCGAAATAAAAAAATTAAAAATCAATACACTAAAGGGAAGTTAAAGACGAACGTAGAAAAATGCTACAGAAACATTAAAAAATATATAATGTTAGATTAGAGAGAAAAAATAATTACTAAAAATAAAGTAAAGGCATAGGACTACATTTATGCAACATCCAAAAAGGTAAAGAATGCCGAACTGTTACTGAATCTGAACGATTTTTTTTTTAATTTTAAGGACCAGAACCGGAACTAAACCGAATAATTTGAAAGAACATAAACCTTAACCGAACCCCAACCTGTAAACAAAAGCGGTTCACTCCAGCATGACGTCACAACTTGTATTTTACAGAGTTAAGTTAACGCCATGTTCGAAATTTTATGACAAAAACATGAATATTGATTAAATAAAACGTTGATTTTTCATTTTTTTGATATATTATCATTGAGTTGGTGTTTGTTTAATACGTCACGTAACTTAGCTTAAATGACTTTACAATTCAAAAATTATTCTTGCCCTCTAACCAACGAGATTGCAAACCGTGCTCAAAATACGTCCGATTCTCTCGGTATCCACCCGACGAATGACGATGCAACACAACGCCATCCAAAACGCAACCGCACACAAAGTTGTCACGCAGCGCTAGAAAAACTGAGACTTCGAAATTCACACAAAGTCCTATCCCTGAGGGAAAACCAAGGCGGTGGGTAGCTGATCCGAACGGCGATTCCCGCGGACAAACGCAGCAGTCCGGTACAAAGGGTCTACAATAATTAAATTTGTGACAATCTGTATATCTTCTGGTAAGTAAGAAAAGTACAAATCTTACATGTGCTTGTCTGTCTGTTTTTAAGTTCGATAATAATAATCTGCTGCCGGACAAATAGCGCCTTACCATCACACGCGGTGCAAAAAGTGATCACGGAAAACAGAGTGTGCACCTTTTTAGCCACATTTGCCGCACATGCACATTAATAGCACATTAAATTCAAGTGAGGTGCACATTAGATGCAGATTTAGTGTACACTTCAAATGTGCACTGAACCGTGCACTTATCGCAAGTGCACATTGTGCGCACAATGAGCACGTTTTGGTTCGTGCACATATGACAAGTGCCCATTGTGCGCACAATGTGCACCTTCGAATGCGGTGCACATATAACAAGTGCGCGTTGTGTGCACATATGACAAGTGCACAATGTGCACATTTTGGTTTTGAGCCCGTCTTTTGCGCGGGCGATAAAGTTTCCCACTCAGCTGCGGCCATAGCTGCGCATTTCATGTAAAATCAACGTAAGATGCGGTCAGAAAAATCGCTTAAACGCGCAAAACTTTTGTTGCGCTACTGGTTTTTAGTATAGTACTCCATTTTTAACCGTGCAAATTTTACAAATTACGTTATTTCAGCCGCTTAAATTTGGGCAGAAATTTTATTACAGCCGTGCAATTTCAAGCTGCAAAATTGTCTCCCCCGCGCAAAATCCGAAGTTTCCAATCTGGCACTTATACGGTTATACCCTGTTGCAAATATTAAAATATCTTAACTAGACGCTGATTCTTTTTACTTTTACTAATAAAGAATAGTTTGAACTTTGATGATGACAACTTTACCTAAAGAGTATGGATTTGTTGTAGCTACAGGAGTGGGATGTTGGATCATGGTGCAAGGATTGGGCATGAATGTAGTTCGTGCCAGAAAAAAGTTTGGTGTTAAGGTATATAAACATAAATTTCAATACTGGTATGTCCATTCGTGCTTTTAATTTTGTGTGGTGGGCTGTTGGCCCAAATACCAAGCAGGGTATTACATTAAAGCTTTGCAATCCAATTTTTTTCACTCAACTTGTTGTAAGCCTAAGGAAACAAACATAAAAATACTGCTCTCATTATTGTAAATTTACCTAATATAAACCATGGCTTTGTATAGCTTCTGAATTTTTTTTCACATTTATGTAGTTTTGCTAAATCTAACTTAATTCTTAACATGTGACCTACTCAGTCAACAACCAAACAAATGACGTGACTTCATTTTAGGTTGTGACCCATGAGACAACCACAACCACTATATTCAATGTCTTGTGGTTTTTCAGATGTCTTACATAAATGAGTTATGGCAACTAGCATTAAACATATGTGAATGAATGCAAGACGCAAGGGTTTTAGGCAGCCCATAGAGCATCAAATATTTGAGTTGGATTTGATTCAATCATAATACTGCTGAATGCTAAATGAACCGCTTGTTACTGGCATTGTTGTTATTGTCTGTTGTTAAAATGCTAGGATTTAATGTGCTCCCTGTTGATGGTGTACTTAAATGTCTCTTTTGATAAGATTCAAAACATGACCAGTTCACAAATATATTGGTAAAACAGCAACTAGGACGCATTTGCTCATCAATTTGGACAGCAGCCAGGTGTGATGTTCACTTTCAATTTAACCTTACAGCCTTTGTGACATACAAAGAGTTTTTTTTTCACACCGAACTGTAAATCAGTTCTATACCTAACTGTATTTTGACAAGGACAAGCATTAGAAAGTAGCTATTTACCGGCTCAAATAGGCATAACCCTTTAGTGATTTATTTACTTTTGTTTGAGTTATGTTGGGATTACACTTAATGGTGGTTTTATTCAAGTAAAGCATTATTTTTACAATTAATTTACTGATCAATTTTAAATACTTTGTTAGATGTATAAATAGCTTGAGAAAGTATTAGTTATTTGTCTAACCTGATCAAGTACCCAAACACTACTTAGTGCATATAACAATGTTTTAAAGTACCTTGTTAGCCAGATGAATTGCCTTTTTACAGGAATATGTCACTGAGGTATACATACACTAAATCAGGGTGGTCCGAGGTTGACAGCATCGCGGGCCACAATATTTCTTTGATATACTTGGCGGGCCTGCATTTGGACCACCCTGCACTAAATCATTGCTTTTCAATTTGGAATATACAGCAGGCCAAACATAGTGTGGGACTCGGGGTAGGTTTACTTGGTCTTACTCGAGTCCCGAGTCCGACCCCAGTAAAACTAACTGACTCCATGAGTCCCGATCCGACTCCACAGCCCTGACAGAAACCAAGTAAAACGTTCAAGTAACAAAAAAATATTACGGTCTTTGGCAAACTTGAAAGTTCCAGTGGTATTATAATGATAAAATTGCTGTAATGCAAAGACGTTATAGATTCTAGCAGACCAAAAAAGATATTCATATTGCAGAAAATTCCATTTTGTAGAGTAGACCTGGCTAAACTATGGTCCACAGGCCTGATCCAGCCCACCAAGCAATAATAATCCAGCCCGCGGCTCATTAAAAATATTTAAGGAAAAAAAACCTTACGATTTTTTTCTTGATTTTAGAATATTTTATTGAATACATTGCTCTTGTCAGCTATTCCTACTCTTACCAGCTTGTCTAAACCAGGATATTAAAACATTATTTTAAAATAAATTTGTGTTGTAATGACTTAAATCATTGACTTGACTTAAGTCACTGTTGTCAAATGACTTGACTTGACGTAAGTCCTTTGACCAAAATGACTTGACTTGACTTGAGTGTTTTGGACAAATGACCTTACTTGGACTAGTCACTTTTTCAAATAACTTTAAATTAAGATTAAATTAAGTGTTTTTCATTAAAATTTATCTCAAGTTTTGCCCATTAAACACTTTTATTACTGTATATTGCGTTTGTGTTATTTTTTTTAGTTAAATTGTTGCTTATAGACAAGTTTACCAATTTTTATAGTTCAACAGTTTACTTTTATGTCAATAATATGACTTGGTATTGAATTGCTCTCATAATGACTTGACTTGGGCAACCAATAACTTGCACTGGGACTTGACTTGTTATTTTTGTAAAAGATTTAACTTAGACTTAAGTTGTGTTAAAATGACTTGACTGGGACTTAAGTCATTTCAAAATGACTTGTTTACAACACTTAAAGAAATTACACAGTGTTTTATGTGTATTTAAGATCCCTTTTTTTTTGACAAAAGCCCGTCACTGAAATAACTTGTTTAACCTACCAATTTTTAGTACCCAATGATGTACAGCCTGACAGAAAATCAATTTAACTGCATTCAACGTGCCCACCAGAACACTCTTGAACACTATCCATCAATGTTGTTCATGCTTTCTATTGGTGGAATGGAATATCCTGTAAGTTTCAATAGGAACCTTTTTGTTTGGTCTGCTGCTGACGTCAACATGCAAGGTGGTGGATTCCCCTAGAGCAGGGATGTCCAACCTTTTAACAGAATAGGCCGCAAATTGACACTTTAAAAATTTTGATGGGCCGCAAAACCATTAAATAAAAGGGGTGACGTCATGTCATAAAATAACTTCATTTACAAATATTCGCTCTTCGAGAGTGAACTTGTGCGCAAATATGCTAATGAATGTCAGCCTAATCGCGCGAATAAAAACGAGTTCCCCCCAAAAAAAATCCTTAAAACGGTCCCCCAAAACACACATTTAGAAAAACACACACCTTCCTTAACAATGATGGCTACATTAGCATTCGATGGCCGTTAAAATGCGACATTAGACTTGATTATAGTCTCACAAAAAAATATGAAATTATGCCTTCATCAAATACTGCGCGTTCTATACGTTTTGATGATAGTCAAAACAATTGCTTCAAATAAAGGATATTGAAAGCGAGAAAGTGGTGGGCCGCACATAAGTATCAGGCGGGTCACGGGTTAGACATCCCTGCCCCAGAGCGACGCGCAGATCGCCTAAAGGCAGATCACCTGAATGGTAACTATTCATAAAATAGTGATTATAATAACGTCATAACCGAAACTAATCAGACAAAGCCAATTCACATTCAGCAAAAGCGAACCTTTAAGACGCAAAGCAAACTCTTGGTTTGAAACTGCTTAGTTTGCAATTGATAACTTCAGGCGAAAACCTAAACCAAGACAGGAAAATATGTATGACTGATTTGGTGGAATCATATTTATGCTATTAGCAGCACAGTTTCCTAAGTACTGAAAAAAGATTGTTTTTCCCTGGTATTTTTATTTTACAATTGGCGCAACACATGCGCTGACTGTGTGCCAAGTCAGCTAAAATACAAGCTGCGGTTGAGAGGAAATAAGTTGTTTCAATTGCACAATAAACACATGGTCTTATGCTTACAACTTTAAACAGTCACATTTAGACCACATTTTATGAGAATCTGCTTCAGTTAAATAAAAAGCCGTTGTTACACCAACGTCCAGCATTGGACATTCGGACAGACAACGAACATGAACTTTAGCCTAACTTGACAGTTTTTTTAGAAAAAAAGAAGGCTTGTGTTAGCTTTGTCATTCGTTGAATACACCCTTGCTAATCAGTCAACCTAAACGAATAACGAAAGACGAAAAAAAGTATATCCTGCATTTACTGTCGAACAAACAAGAGACAAAAAATGGTGTTTTGCGTTTAATTTTAGTTTCGCATTATCGTTAGATGCGTGACCCAATTACATTGAAAACATTGCCACTTTTGACCTTAAACCTCACAAAACGAACAAAAACCGGTAATATCAACTATGAAAGGCGGGGGGGGGGGGTCCGACCCCCAAACCCCCCCTGGATACGCCACTGGCCACATAGGAATATTTGCCATTAGGTATGTCCGACTTGACATTTACTATTTTTTAATTCATTTATACCTTTCAAAGAAAAATCACTGCAGTAAATCGCAAATCATATGTGGAATTCCCATCCTAATTTGCTATTTTTTGGACTTTCCCCAATTAATATTAAGTGTCAAACCATTTTTTTTTTTGGCAATTGGTTACTAATAATGCTCATCACAGTGATTTTTTGCAGAGATTTTTCTATGTCTTAAATAAAAAAATTCACAGTTAAATTTTGCCGGCCATTGGCAAATCGCGCTATAAGTTACCCAATGCAAACTTGAGACCAAAATCCGGGGTTGCTACATACAGCACAACTCTGTCAAACAATCGTAATACATCACTGGCAGTTGTAACAGCCAGTTATTTGACTGCTTAAATCATATTTGTAATCAAATTGTTTGTTTAAGTTTATTTAATGCAGTAGCAGAAACAAGGTCAATTTTTCACCTCCCTGAAAAACAACTTCAGGACTGGACTAAAAGAAAAATTCGGAAAATGTAAAAATGAGCCACAAAAATAATAATATTTTTGCAGAAAATGGCTTCTGCTTTCGGGACAATCTGGATTCTGGGAAGAATAGCTTTTGCCAAAGGTTATTCAACAGGAGATCCAGACAAAAGAAAATGGGGTGGGTTTGGTCACATTGGAATTCTTGGCCTTCTTGGAACAACTGTTGGATTTGCACTCAAAAAGCTTGAAGTTTTCTAATTTTTTTGTTGTATGAAGTATCTTGATGATCAAAGTGATTTATTTGTTATTTAGCTTATTTTATGGTTTCTCCAAATTAAACTTTGCAATTCACTTTTGGAAATTGCTAGTTTTTCCATGAAAACGTTTTATTATAATATTAGGTAGTTTTCAATTTTTCTAGATCATGTCCTTTTTGTCTTGTTACTAAAGTGCTATTTAAAAAAAAAAATGTAAGCTATGATTTTTGGCATGTTTTTTTTCTTATTGTTACTACTATTATTTTGTAAAAATAGATATCCTAAACAACTAAAGTTTGCACTAAACAGATTGATAACTTTATAATTTTTGTATGAATGTCAATGTTTAAGATAGTCAACTATTTAATTTTAATAAGATGCAAAGATAAATCTAATTGGAAAAATCCACATTCAACCATCAGAACTTAACATAGCCTTGATTTAAAAACCTAACCGTAAACAAATAGAAAAACTAAAAGATACCCATTGGAAATTGAAGTAGCAGTGCGCACACTTAAATCCACACACCTTATCTATTTAAACATATACAAACGTTTAAGTAATTACTAATATACAAGGCAGTAAAGTATACATCTAATTTTTTTTTTTACGCGACCAAATTAGAAATGGCACGCAAACCCCCCTAAATTAGTTAATTTGCTATTCAGCCAAAAAAATACCTACATTTTATACAGTAAATTGCCATTGTTTATTCACAATATAAAACAATCGCTGCAATCACGATAACTAACAATTACTTCTAATACTATAACATTATATTGTAGTGGAGGCTAGCATTCACATAACTATATATTTTGGTATGAAGAAACAAAAAGTCAGCTTACCGACGGACATTTAGATGCAGTAATGCGCACTGCTAACTACACGTTTTTATTATTTGTAAAAAAACGCTTTTATTATTAGAAAGAATTATATAACTAAACTTTGGCACGCCGGCATGTTTGAGTTGGACACCCCTGTTCTAGGACAAAGGCAAGTATTTTAGCTGGGCTATAATTTAAGTTTACGCTTTTTGTGTTTTAAGGTGCTTAAAAAGGCCGTACCCCTTTTTATGTTTATCACTTATAAGCGCCTATAGATCCATACTGTAATTAACCATGATGATAAATAAAAGTTTAAACGATTGAACGTTTTCGTAAGCACTTGTAACAGCGATGCTTGTCCAATTGTTTGTATATGTTATTATATCTTGTCGCTTGGTAAAGTTTTATTTGCGATTTCCCTTTGTTTGCTGGGCCGGTCTGGCAAATCCAGTCGGCAGATGACCAGTTATTTTCCAACGTATTTCCTTTTCCGCTATATTAAATTAATCAAATGTCATTGAAACATTCAACCACGCTATACTTGTGAGACCTGCATGAACTATGTTCATTGAAAGCGCAGTTATGTTGATTTTTGTAATGTAAAATACTTCAAATGATCTGACAATATGCATTTGAAATCCTGAAACAGTTTGTTCGGTTTCGATTTAATGTAGTCAGATAATACGGTGGTCAGTGTTTAATACAAGTTGTGATGGCCAAGTTAGGTTGCTTTGAGTAATGTGTAAAAAATCGTTAGTTCCGGAGATATTACACGATGAAATTTCGAGCTACGTGCTTCCTTTTGGTCGTTTTGACAGGTCGGGTTAAGAATTTCTCCACAAGGCACATATCAATAGAGAGTATTTGTAGATCTATCTACTTTTCTATGTGTTGCCTTTGTGCGACATAAACATTCGTTTATTGCAGCCTTGTAGGCCGACTCAACCTTTGGACTTATGTCAATTTAACACGTTGACCGTAAACCTCGAAAATATACTTTTCTGAAAAAATGAAGGAAAAAGATTCCCCCATTCGTAATTTCTAAAAATTAATTTTGTAGCCTCAAGCACAGATATCACGTTAAAATTTAGCGCCCAGTGAAAAAAAGCGCATTTACGAAACTATCTTTCTTAAGAAAAAATATTAATAAATCTAACAATGTGAACTACGTTAGAGACCCAGCCAAATCTACCGGCGACCCAATTTTGAGGCGCCAAGCATAGGTTGAAAATCAGTGTTTTAAATTCACTCGTTCTCAAATATACAACAGAATTTAAGTTCCATGCGCGAAAAAATGCTTATATTTGGTTAAAATAGATCTTATTAAAAAATCCCTAACGGCTTGGATAGATAGGCTGCAATAAAAACTCGCATATTACTTGATTTAATCGCATTTGATAATATAGGAAAAAATGTCGTTCTCTATAAGAGTAGCCTACATACGGCGCAACATACCATGCATCATGTGCTGGGCACGATTAGACTGAAAAGGTATTCTAAAACGTACAAAAACATAATATACTGAAATGTGAAAAAAGTTTCCGCCAAAAACTTGTCCCTCTTAAAAAAGTTAGCAAAATATAAGGCCTGGTTCCCTTTTCCTGTTTTCGCCCCTGGACCAATGTAAGGATATTTTTCATCGTTCCGGAAAGAAGTTTGTTACTTTCACCTTTGCTGTATAGTTACCGCGGGAGCGCACATTTTTAGAGATAAGTAGATAACATCACACTGTTACATAACGAGACGTCTAAACCTCAGGGAGGTGAGGTATGGTTCGACGTAGCAGCTTTTGTGATGGAGCGAATTGGGTTATTGAAAGCTAGAAAAAATAAAAAAAACTAGAAATGTAAACGATTATACGTAAACACATAGCGGTGCTTTGCAAGGGCTTTTAAATAATATAATTTTACCACGAAGCCTCACAGGAACACTAATGTATATTCTTAGTGTCAAAAATGTCTCGATCAAGACCTTGCCTTCAATAGATGTCGGAATATGACTTGATTGCCACACAAATACGTCTCCACGTTTATTGTTGACTTGCAGAGTATGCACAGCCGTAATTCCAAGATTGTCTATTTCGTTAATGTGTCGAAATTCACTCATGGGAGGCGTAGCAAAATGATCAAACGCCGTCCTCTTCACAATGTTCTCGAACGAGCCGTTTCGTAATCTAATCTGTTGAGCAGTTATAGCACGAACCTTGATGTAGGAATCGATTAAAGGATACAATTCCCTGTTTTCAGTTAGCCGGTCGTAAGCTACTTGCTCTCTTGATGTTCCTGCGCTGAATGGAACTTCTATCCTCCAGGAAGGCCTTGGAGCGGATGGGCAATGCAGTTCGTAAGAAGCTTCGAACTCCGGAGAACGTTCGTGGCTGTTCCTTCCGTAAGTGCTTCTTCTTTCTGATGATTATCTTCTTCTTGGTGGTGATCTTCTTCTTTGAGGTGATCTGGATCTGGAAATTCGTCTGATTATCGGAGGAGTTCTAGGCCCACGGGATTGCTTTCTCAATTGTCTTTTCACTGTATTTCTAGGATCTGCTGAAGTAGATGGTATATCATTGTCGAGATCTACAAAAGGTTGAAGTATCTTCTTGACTGGAGAATCTCTGCTTGAATCTGAGCTTGCGGAACTTATTGGCGAGAACTCTGGTAATCGGCGTGAAAAGCCTATTCTGTCCGCTTGCTGCGGTTGGGGCGAATAACCCCTATCTGCTTCAGACACAAAAGCACTCGAATTTGTTGTCTGAGTATTAGGCATTCTTTGTTGATTGTGCACACTATTTATAGACGAAAATCAGTAAAATTTCTGTGAACAAAAGAAAGATTTACGTTATTAATTCTTACAATACAACAAAAGATCACGTGCCAAAGGGCGTTAACTCAAACCTTCTTCTACACTTATTTCCTACGCGAAAATACAATTTTTACGTCAAAACGCGATTGCGAAACAATTTCTGACTTCAGTCAAATTACAACAATATACACATCACGCAACCGGGGAAAACTAATCTCTGTTTACACCGCGGCGCGGGACGGCGTTTTAAAAACATGGTATTTTTTTGAAACGGATATACGTTATATCAGAAATTGCTCTGATGCATAATATTGGTGTCAAAAGGTTTCGCTGCAGATTCTGCTGATAATACAAACATTGAAAGGCGATAATACCATGGTTTTCTAACAGTTATTTTCCATGACGAAACATTGAAAGGCGATAATACAAAAATTATCTGTGGACAAATGTGATGAAGTGTCGCTACAACAATGTGATGAAGTTTCGCTACAAATACATGAAAGGAGATGGTGGGATGGCTGGTGAAAAAAGGACCCCGTTCAGTCACATATCTTTTGGATACAGCTTAACCTGCTGCATTTGTTTACCAGAACGCCGTTCCGGAAGCAATTCTTTTACCGAAACACCGTTCCGGCTTACTTCACCATTACTGCATGTACAATACAGTCGGTACAGTCAGTGTTACCCATAAAGGTGCGCAACTGCTCAATGGCGCAGAAATTTTTTCTTTTGCGCACTAACATCATTCCCAAATTAAAACTAGAAATTCTTTATAATGTTTTGCCACAACCTTTTTTTTATTGATTTTTGTTGCTAAAAGCAAGTAATATCAAACCCGCATTGATTTGTGACGTACCGTAATAGATGTTTGGCTGTAAACTACTTTGTCTAATCGGGTTTCATCATCCATGCTGTGTATGTTTTTTTCTTATGTTGAATTAATTATACTCAGTAAAATCAAGCTAAAATAAAATAAAAAATGAGTTTAAAAGAGTGCTGAACACGGTGGTGGAGTGCTTGCCAATAATTTAGGATCGTGAAACCGAAATCCATTTTGAAGACGTATATTTTAATACAATCGCAATTTCATTTCTATGCATATACAAAATCATCTTGATAAGCACCAATGAGCGAGTAGTTAATGAATCTTGAATGTGTGCTAAAGGGATCTCGTATACTATCTTTCGAAATTAGACCCAAATAGTCGGATATTTTTTCGCGCGACCGCTGTGTTACCTACCCTTGAACGTATTTAAACTCGATTGCAATTGCACATACAACTTTCTTATGAATATATGTTTCATAATGTCTCGCTTTGTAACGTCACCTCTAAAAGTTCACGACTCGCCCCCATACAAAAAACATTGAACTACCGCGCCCCCCTGTCAACTCAGCCTTAAAATATTCTTGCGCACTACTAAAACTCAGTAGAAAATTTTCTTAGAAGGAACACTGTGTAAAGTAGGACTAGTACGCATCGTACCACATTCAGGCTACTTTAATTTGGAGCCACAAAGCCCACTTATACCTTACTTGGCTATGATGTAGAAAGGACTGCATTATACAAGCAGCGTTTTCATATCAATACAAACATCGCTTAGTGAAATATGGTGTTGCGTCATAGTTCAGTACGCGAAGTTCTAAAACAACTATTCTCAAAGAGGATATATCACTGAGGATATTGGAGGATATAGAAGTGATTGGAATAAAATAATATGCATCAGTCACGCTCAGGGAGTCAAACCGTTTGACTTTTCCGGTTCAGGTTGGGTTCGGGTTCAAGGATTTTTTGGGAATTCGGTTCAGTTCCGGTTTCGGTTTCGAGTATTTTAAAAGTTCCGGTTCGTAAATTTATTTTTGAAAACCGGTTTATAAAGTTCCGGTTTGGATGTAATATGAGATGAAAATGTTGGTCAATAAATGTAGATGTTACTTGGCATAAACAAGCAGCTCGTTATTAAAATATCTAAAAATTAATAAAAATCAATGGTTTATTTAATCAGTATTCATTTTTTTCATAACATTTCGAACATGGCATAACTTGACTTTGTAAAAAGAGGTTGTGACGTCATGTTAGAGTGAACCGCTTTTGTTAACAGCTTCGGTTAAGGTTTAGGTCCGGTTCGGCTCCTCACAATGTTACATAAACGGTTCAGTTTTGGTTACGGTTCGGGAAATTTTGGCCCAAAACCGGTTTATAAAGTTCCGGTTGGGATAAAATATGACATGCGTTAGGGGAAGGCGGGGCAAAACGTACCCCTTAAGCCTTAAGGGATAAAGGCTATATAGCAGGGCTGGGGAGCCACCGTAAAATAGCATTAGCTCCGGCTCCAGCTCCGGAGCCATCAGGCAATTATTAAATGGCTCCGGCTCCAGCTCCGGAGTCGTAAAACTCAATCCTTTGGCTCCGGCTCCAGCTCCGGAGCCATCAAACACACACCCAATGACTCCGGCTCCAGCTCCGGTGCCACCAGTCACTTATTCAATGGCAAGTTTTAAAAATTGCTTTTGGCTAAATAACGTTGGAGATGGAACAAAATATAATTTCTTAGCTTTAGCACCACAAATTGTAAAATGGCTTTAGCTCCACAAAAATAATAAAAATGGCTCCGGCTCCGGCTCCAGCTCCACAAAAATAATAAAAATGGCTCCGGCTCCGGCTCCAGCTCCACAAAAAAAAATAACAATGGCTCCGGCTCCGGCTCTGGCTCCAGAGAAAATGCTTAGCTCCGGGCTCCGGGCTCCAGCTCCGGCTCCGGCTCCCCAGCCCTGCTATATAGTCACTATTTAGCAAACGAATATTGCCGCAGTCGATTTTCGTTAGGGAGAAAAGTGAGGGTTCCGTTTTGCCCCAGGGATCCGTTTTGCCCCGCTTTTCCCATACACCTCAAATTGTGAGTCTATAAATGTAGGGAATGATTATTAAATTTGTATCTCATATTTACAAAACAAACAGTTCATCATTTAAATATCCAAACAATAAAACAAAATATCAACCTTTTATTTAATGAATATTTATTTTTTTTATAAAATTTTAAGCATGGCATAACTTGACTCTTTATTAGAGCCTACAATTTGTGACATCGCGGGAGTAAACCGCGTCCCATAGACAGGTTTGGTTAAGTTAAAATATTCGGTTTAGTTTCTGTTCGGCTTTTTTAAATCTTACAAAAAACGGTTCAGGTTCGGTTACGGTTGTCAAAAAAATGGCCGTGTAATTTTATGAACTTTCCATAATATTTCAAACTTTTTAAAAACCTATGTTGCCTTTTTACCGGAAATCAAATATTAAAATAGATTTTACTGCCTTTATAAGACATTTTTCGCGGTAAATCGTCCAATTAATTATTGAAAAGTAGGCTGCTATTTAAAACGCAAGTAACATACCTCCGGGAACGTCACGGCACAACTGGCACGGTCTTGCGGCAGCGCGGCACACCAGTGTCACCAGTGTGTCGCACTTTGTTTATGATTTGATGCTGTCTTTTGAACTAGATCAGCGCTACTTTACTGTTGCGCCGTGAAAGGATGCCAAGTGCGTCGGAAAACGTATAAAAAATATTGGACATATATTTTTATTTTTTTTTATTTTTTGTTTACGGTATAATGTAATAAAAAGCAAGAAATTTAAAAGAAATTTTGGTATACCCAAAAAAATCGAGCCCGTGTAGAGCGCACGACTATAATTTGCCGACTAAGAGATGCTTATGCCACAGATTTATTGCCTACTCGCTCCAAAGTGTTATCGTCTTGTTGTTCGCAACTTTGATATTGCAAGTAGCATCTCCTATATGCTAACTTGTCGGCCTTCTATAGTATAACTGGTTGTTCGCTTATCTGATAATACAATTCTATTAACCTATACGTCTTGTGGTTGGCTAACGAGTTATACACACGCAACCTTCAAGTTACTTTCAAACGAGAGTCAAAAACTTCAACTACTAAACTCGTGCCCCACACCCGCTTCGCTCGCCAGGTCTGCCCTGACTTAACAACAACGGAAGTAGATTAAATGTTGAAGTTATCGCGTTTCCTCAAAGTAGTTTTATTACAGTTTTTATAAGTAGCGAATTTTAAACCAAACGAACGCTTTTTTCGCGATTTGCGCCAACACTTTACTGCCTCCTTAAATGTAATTAAACATGTTTTTTAGTGCAAAAACTCAGCCGGCCCGGCTGATTTACAGTTGTTCTAGCATGAAAATAACAAAATTCTTAGTTAACATTTTGTGCGGCCCGCATAAACCTTTCTTTTTTTTTGGTTTTAGCCCCCGACTAAAAAAGGTTCTCGACCCCTGATGTAGAACATCCTAACGCAGCTTGAATATTAAAAAAAATATCCGTTAGGTGGGGGTAGCGTGACAAATTTGTACCCACCTATCTACATCAGTTGTGTTTGTATGTACGAGTTAATGAGTATGAATGACTTGAATGTCTTCTTTCATGGTGGTTCAGCCCTTATTGGCTATTGCGCCATTTTTACTTGTTTCATTGGTAAACGTACTCTTGTGATATTTATGTTACGAAATCTTGCAACCATTGGTAACTATATTGTTATATCAGGTAGAGACGCTGGTTTGGAATCCTCACACAATTATTTTAACACTAACGAAGCGAGTTGTCAAAGTTGAATTTATAAGGAAGCATAAATATATAAGAATAAATATAATAATACTTGACCACCCAAATGCTAACTCTCACCCTACCCCAAATATTGTTAGCAGTATAATCCCCCTGGCCTTCAGGTACATTTTTCGCTAAAAGTGTGTTTGCTGGAAAGGAGTAGCTCATACAATAAGAAATGTGTACAGGTTTGAACCCTGTAACATTACAACTTTCCAAGATATTGCACAAAAACAATCTCGGTTTACTCACCTTGCTCTTTTGAATAAAAATTGGTGGGATTCTAGACCAGCACTCTTTAAAAAATTCTTCCATACTACATATATATTATAAAACGACACTAAGTCTCTAATACAATATTAGTTTTTAGTCAAACATTAAAACATATAAAAATGCTGTTAGACATGTTGTTTTATAAAATACTATAAACAACTTTGAAACCAAAGGAAAAAGACTTTTAAAGATTAATGCACCTATTTTGGTGATTCAAAATGTCTTTGAGACGTGTCAGCCCAACTGGTGGAAGTCGCGAAGAAGATTATCAAATGGACCAAATAGGTTATATAGTCATTTGTTTTATTCTAATTTTAGTCCAAATTTATTTTTCGGAATCTTTTATACCAGGTGTAAATTTATATAGAAAAACCAACCTTGTTTTCCTTGGCAACATGTTTTGTGTGCTATCTTATTTATTTGTTGGTAAAGATCTATTATTAAATATTATCTGGTGAATGCTTGATAAATTATTCATTAGGATACAGCTGTACTGCACCACACTTGGCCTAAATTTTATTTCTGTTCTGTATATCATATTGTTCAGTTCGCTATTCTAAAGTATGATATGTAAAGTCAGAAGATGTCATGAATTTTTTTACAAGTGTTTAGGTTTTTGCTGATTATCATTGAAATGCCATATAATAAATCTATGGTAGTTAAGTATATCCTGTTGTAGGTCATTCACCTAGCATTGTTTAGGTTGTAGATTGATAGTAGAATAAGCCTACTTAAAATCGTTTATATACATTTTTTTTAAATAATTGATTGTATGTTTACCCTAAACTTTGCGGTGATAAACAATAAGTGATTTGTGGTTTAGTAATGCTACATGATTGGTTATAAATGATATGTCTTACTTTTTTATTTATATTAGTTATCAAGATGTGCTATCATTTATATTTTGCTTTATAATTGTTTCCTAAATCCACAGTAAACCATGCATATTAATACTTTATTGTGTATCTTATAGAATAAAAAAAATAACCCTGACCCAAGCAGTACATACAATTATCTAAAGTCGTCACAGAATGACAACAGGTATCATAAAAATTCAAATTGTGAAAAACTTAGCTACATACATGTACTTCCTTAGCTTGGTTGCTTGATCAGATTCCCTTAGATCAGGGGTTCTTAAACTGGCATCGACCCCTAGGGGGTATATAAACTAGTTTTAGGGTTTTATGAAAGCCTAATAGAAAGATAAGTGTATATATATTTGGAAAGTAATCAATTTTCAAAGAAAATGGTTTAATTTAAAATTAAAAGTTTTTCTGCACTGAATGTATTTCAACTCTGTTTCACTTTCACATATTTTGGATTGCAAATAGCAGATTTTTGACGTCTATTCGTAGTGTGACATCGATTTATTATGTAATCTGTAAAAATTCTTGCCAATCCTGGTCCGAGCAAAGCAAAAAAAATTGTAGGGGTGAGCAGTAATAACAGTTTAAGAACCACTTCCTTAGATGAAGGTATTTGTACAAACAGGGGAGACCTGTTTGTTGACCAGCTTCGGCTAAACCTCATAACCCAATCGGTAGAACTGCGGTTCTAGTTTACCCAAGGTTGTGAGCTCAAACCTCACTGCAGGCCAGACTTACTTGCCTTACTTTGATTGTATGACACTCTTGATTAAGCCCACTTTAGGTAATGCAAGTAATATATATATATAATGTATGTAATTTAAATTTTGAATTTTAATTTTACAGTTTTCTGAATTGAATCTAAACCAGGAGACAGCTGACTCGATGAACCTTACGGTCTTTTGCTGTCTCCTGGGAACGTCAAATATTGCTAAACCTTTTTGATTTTGACGACTTTCGTTTTTTGTTTTTGATGTTCCAAATAAATCATATATCTATTTATCTTTCTATCTGCCACTGATTTTAGTAAAGTTTTTGGCCTTTCTGTAGGCCTTTTCATCCGTATTATTATTTAGGATTTTTTTAGTTTAAAAGTAGAAGACGGTTGAGTTTAATTGCAAAAGATGTATTTGGCAAATTGGAAAGCACTTTATATTATAAGTAAAAAATATTTGATGTTGTTTTTGTTATTCAGGCAGGAGCAGACCAAGTAGTGCCGATTCAAGGACAGCCTGGGACAATGATGCTTTCGATGAACAACCTGGTGTAATTAACACAGTCTCTGATGGAATGTATGGTAAGCTTATATTGCATAGCATGAACTTTAGCTTAATAACAGACAAAATGGTGTTATTTGCTTAAATTGTTTTGCATTTCCAGACTATGAAGATGTATCTAGTGACATTTATGTTAATGATGGAAACCAAAACAGGCCAAACAAGGGTATTGAAGAAGAAAGAAAAAAGGGTATTTGGGGAACTTTCAAATCAAGTTTAAGAGGTAATAGATTTTGATTTTGTAAGAGTCCATGTGTTTCTTGGTTCAAAAACAATGTAATTTGTTTCAAACAGCATTATGTATTTTTGCTGTTTTTAATAGAACATTCAATATTCATTGCACTCTAATTTGTATTTATTAAATGGATTTCTCTCTGTGGCACTGTGTGTATGCCAGTGTCTCTATTGTCAGTTTTTTTAGTGTCATGTTTCCTCCTTTTCTTGTGAGGTGTCAATGTACACTTGTTTTATCACCCAGTTTTAATTGCCGTTTTTTGTTGGGACACAATAGGCTTTTTGTTGTTTGATTTATTTAAGTGGTTTCAAGTTTCTTGACCTGGAGTCTAGGAAGCATGTGCTCAGATTATATCGTCTTCATTTATATATCGGTATTACAAAACCTAGGTTCTGTCACTGTCCACCTAAATCAAAGTATAGAATGCCAAATGTACAAATTAAATGTGTTTCCTTTTATTTCAATTTTAAGTTTTTTGTTGTGTGTTTTAACTTGGTATCTCTAAGGTTTGTTTGTTTTTTGTTTGACCACAAGACCACTTGATCTACATAAATATATACTTGATCTATATAAATATACAGTATTTAAAACCAAAAATTATTCCTTCTAGGTTTATGGGGTACAAGACAAACAGAAGACATCCATCAAGACAGAGAACTTTACATTAGAACTACCATACGAGAACTTGTCATTTACATATTCTTCATTATCACATTGTGTATTTGTAAGTTATTATGGTAACAAAGATTTATTCATTAACAAATTTATTTGTTTAACCATTTTTACCGCATTCAGAAAACTTAGAAGGTTAAAGGGGAGTCTCACTTTAATGTTATTAATTTTATGATCATTCTCCAATGTAGTTGAACAGAGTCTAGACTCCAGACTAATCTTACATTTTGTAATTTTTAATTGGGTTTTAGCAATGACTAAAACCTAAACGTTTTACATAATTGGCTCTATTATTTATTTTTTTAGGTTACAATCCTCTTAACTAAGATTAGGAACCTTTGACCCTTGGAAAGGGTTTATGAAAATCTTTGGTTATGTTTTTACCACCTGATTTTTGATTGGCGTTGACTGGATTCTTTCCTGAGAAGGATGCCTGTTTTGTAGACCTTAAATGTAAAACAGATGAGGCCTCCAAACTTGCACCTTCTAAAACTAAACTAGCAAAGGCCTAGCTTTAAATCGTTTTGCAAGATCTGTTTTGGTATGTAGATATAATATTTATAAAAACTTTTATTTTTAAGTGACCTTTGGGATGACTAGCTCAACACATTTTTATTACACCAAAGTCATGCAAGAACTTTTTCTTGATTCCCAATTTCCAGAGACAAAAAACACTTTCAGAGGTTTGACGACAATGCAGGATTTTTGGAGGGTATGGATAAACAAATTTGCATTTTCTTAGTATTGCTGTTTTGTAAATCAACATGTGAGACTGAAATCTATACATTTTAAATATTTAATAGTTGTTGATGCCTCGTAGCTTTTTACTTGTATGGTTGCCTACTAAGGTTTTATGACAATAGTTTGCACATTTGTTATTTCATTAGTATAGTTAATAAGATGCTGGTAGAAACCATTAAATGCTGAATTAAAGCTTTAAATTCTTGTTTTAGTTTTCTGAAGGTCCACTGATGGATGGTTTGTACTGGGAAACATGGTATAACAACAAAAATGTTTCAGAAGATGAACTTGGTTACATTTATTATGAAAACAAGTTGCTTGGTGTGCCTAGAATTAGGCAACTAAAGGTAATGTTACACAAAAACTAAATTATAATATATATACAAACTCAAGCTAAAATTAATTGAATAATTAATTTGGTAATATATATAATAGTTTTACATTTGACAATACCTAAAAGCAGGTGCTTTTAGGTAAGAAACGGTTCGTGTGAAATTCATCCAGACTTTCAAGAAGAGATCACATCATGTTATGATTCCTATGCTGAGTCAAAAGAAGATACATCAAGCTTTGGTCCAGAAAATGGAACTGCGTAAGTTTATTACAATTATAACTTTTTATTAAAAGGTAACGCTAGCTATACAATTAAGATTATTGTGTCTGGCACTTGTTATTTTGAAACCATACTGTTAAATATATTTAAATGCAATAAATACATAAAATAGAAAATATTGAAACACTAATGTGTCACTGAAAATATTAAAACACGGATGTGTAAAGTGTCTAGTCTTGGTTGAGGGTCTGTCGTTATAATTCAAAAGCTATTTGCCTAAGTGTTAGTCTTAAGAAGATGGTCAACAACCACTTGATTTTTTGAACATCTCCTGTGAAAGGATTTTGTAACTATATATATTATATTCATTATTAATATCATAAAATAATTAATGTTTGTTTTACTAAAACCGTTAATTGTTTATCAAGCATTATTGTGGCAATGTTTTAAAGCAGGGGTTCTCAAACCCACAAGAGAAATTTATGGATATGCAAGCAAGTTCATTTTACTATAACTGTGTCAATTTTATGTATTCAGTGATTTGAAATTGAAAAAATCGTTGCTTATGTTTATCTTTAAAGCAAGATAAAACTTTAAGATTTAACCAATCACTGTTATTGAAATCCACATTTTATAGGTAGCAAAGTTAAATTTTACCACTATTATCAGGGTTACCATCTACTAAGACCATAAAATAAGCATGCTACTTCGATAAAATAATCACGCTACTGATGACGGCATCCAAATACGAATATTCCTAAAAACACTTTTTGTTCTCTGCACCAAAGCAGCTAAATCGCTCAAAAATGTGTTTATGAATTGGCAAGCTCCAAATAAAGGACTGACCATGGGGGGCCGGATAACTGTTAGGGATTACGATTGCAGGTCAGGTATAACATTTATTTTGTGTAACTTTATTAAGTTGATTATCGTTAAACGATGGAAATATAAGAAACCATGCAATTAAAACTGTTACGAGGCCTAATAAATTCTAAAATATGACAAACTAAGCACACAACCAAAAATAAGCACAAATCTCAGAAATAAGCACGGTATGGCAACCCTGACTATAATCAATGTTTTGATTTGACACTATTTTCTCACCCTTGACAGTCATTATTGTCTGCTTCATGACAATCAAGCTTTAAAATTTTTTGTTAGTGTACTGGCTTTAACTGCAACTGTATTGAGTATTAGTTTCTGTTCTGCCATGCTGATGATGTAAACCAGTTACAGGTATGCCAGTATGGCATATACAACATTTTTTATTTAAAAATAGCCATTTTGTCCTTATTATATGTCTCGGTTGACACTGTGATTATTTTATTTTGATTGTTGTACAACAAATTTATTTTAGTGGTTGTTTCAAAATACAATCTGGATATTAAGTACAATACAATGTCAAGCTAGTTGCATTTTACCAACGTGATTTAAAAACCTTTAACATTGAGGGGAACAACCAAGGTAAATTCCTGGCACTTGGAGTGGCTTGTTTTACGTCTTTAAAGCTTAAAATTAAAAAAAAAGGAAATATATTATGTCAAAACTTCATATATAGGCATACACAATCTATCATCCCCCTCTGCATCGAAGATCTGCCCATGTTGTTTTTTAGGTTTGAAGTATATTTTTGTAGGTGTGCCACAGATAACTGAAAAAGACCAAAGTTTTGACTTCCAATTCCAAACATAAAAACATAATTTGTGTATTTTTAATTTTTTTTTGTTCTTCATGGGTTGACTACACATACAGATAAATTGAAACGATATGCAGATTAAAAATGTTTGAGAACCCCTTTTTAATGCATTGCTAATGATGTTTAACTACTTTTACTTTTGGTTAAATAAAAACAATAACTAATTACATCTTGGTCCTATTTTCCTGCTTACTTGGAAAAGTTGGTATTATTCTACTGAGGAGGAATTGGATGGATCAAGCCATTGGGGACTGCTTGATTATACTTATTCTGGTGGCGGATTTTATGAGGTATCCACACGCACTAACGAGACACTACCCCCCTCCCTTTAATATCACAATACTAAGGCCAGACTATTTTAGGCCAAAGTTAAATATATATTTTTTAAATAGTTGGGTTCACCATAACTGCTGTACTGGGCAGTCACATTATGGCCAAATCTCCCAATATCCTACTAGTGGTTTTTATCAGGTATGAGGTATGGTGTTTGCTGGAAAATCATTTTATTCTCATCTTCATTTTCTGTGGCGTTGGTAGTTTACATCTTACATTGTCAACAATCATTAATCTACCTTGATGACTTGTTTTTCTAATCATAATTTTTTGTTCTTCCATTAATTGTTTCATCATGCATTTGCTTGAAAATGATCATAATATTTTAAAAATTAAACAAAAATGTGGCTTATAGAAATTTTCTTTTTCTGAAATACTGAAATCAACTTTACCCATACAATAAATCATTGAAACATTGTGCTTACACAAGTATATGAGCTTTTTACCTGAAATATCCCAGTTAAGTTCTCAAACCCAAATCCTAAATCTTACAGATTTTGTTGGACATATGCTTAAACTCACCAAAAATGACATCATTCTCTGTTGGTTGGCAACAATATGACAACTTTATTCTTAAAAAAAACATTGTTTGTTGCGTGCATTTTTCCCAACTCGTTAACATCATCTTAAAGGTTTTGAGAGATTCTTTATTGTTTTCAACATCAACAAACGACTAAAATGCTGACATCTCTTGGAATATGCCATGCTCTAAAGTTGTACAATAAATCAACAATTAATTAAATCCTGGTCAGCTCCACCAGCCAATATTAGCAGTTTAAGCTTGTTTTTTCTCTTTTATGCAATCTTTATTGTTGCAACTATATTATGCATCCCAGTGAATCGTGATATATTAATCTGGATACAGTACAGTCATTTTCAACCGAACTTCTGTAATATCAACAGGTATTTTGCAACAAATTTTTCAACTTAACTGATGTTCAATTAAACACCAGTAGAAAACTGGTAAAACTTAATGGACATAATTAACTTTTGTTTTATGCAAGTAATTATCCACTATCACCAGTTTGATTGTTTCTTTGTTATTTGCTTTAAAAATATAGTGTTGTTTAATAACAAGACTTGTTGTTTAATTATTGAATTTGTATTTGCTTGGGTCTGTTGATACTTCGGTACAATACAGTAGTCAAGTGTAACCTTTCCTTACAGTAGTGAACAACTGAGATTTGCAGTACAACAAACGAACCACCCATCATTTAAAACGAGAAAAATAATTCTTTTTTTTGCACCTTAATTACGAGAATGTATGGCAAGCCAATTGTTTGGCACATGTAATTCAGTATCTCAAAAAACTTTAAATGTGCTACCTTGTAGTTAAGCGAAGTGAAAGCAGTCACAAAGGTTTTGTTAGCCGAGTAAAGGAGAAAAAACCCTTATCATACTTGTGTTTGGTAGTAGATTTAGTTTCTGTGCTTGTGTTTTTAAACTTAAAATGAGTAAACTTTATTAACTGATAAGGGCTTTGTTGTGACAAATTTGTGTCCAATGTAGCGTACATGGCTTAAATATTTAACCCATAGATGAAGACTTTTGTTTTTTCAAGGATTGCTCTAAATTTTGTGCTAACTGTGACTTTAAATGTCTTTTAAGTTTGCACAAACCTCTCAGATTCAAGTTGAGAACTTAACTGGAATATTACTGTACCTGTTTTGAACATAATTAAATTAAAACAAAAATTGTATGGTAAAGTTATACATACCTAATTTTTATGACTTTTTAACTAACAAAACAGCTCTTTTTAATTTAAATCTGTCAACTGTATTAATTGCATGCTGTTAGTTCTAAAACAATAGTAATAATTGTTTTTGTAATTTAGAGAGTTTATTGAGGTGGTTCTTAACCTTATTTCTATTTATTATTGTCCTGTGCTTTTGGACACCTTCATTTTTTTAAATAGGTAACTTACCAAAAGCTATTCTATTTTTTTCGGCAATTACATCTCTTTGAGGGCAATTGAATACTTTTGACAAATTGATTTTTTAGGCGAGCCCAGTTTCTTAGAATGCACATCCAGGGTTGGATCTATGATTTTTGTTGTATAGAATTCTACCGTTTTTTCAACTTTGTAACATGACGTCATAAAACAAATAACTATAAGAAACCTGCTGTTGTTAAGTGAACTTTTGTGCTAATATGCAACTAGTTTTGAGTCAGAATCATTTTTTTGCATTGCAGGGTTGATATTGAATTAAAAGTTGCACTTGCCAGTCGGGCGAGTGTCTTCGAATTAGTACTAACCTGGACAAAATAACACTTGCCAAAATGTTTGGATGCCGCCTGCGTTATTATCATTCTTATTATCAGACCTAATATTGGTCTTAATTTGTTTTCCTGTGAAAAATTATGCTTCTTAAAGCCAATAAATTTCATAAATGCTGCAATAACAAATAAATTTAACAAGCGCATCACATATAGTAAAACGTTGTTTGCATTCAATAGTGCGGTAAACAATTTAGAATTTTAGATCGTCTCTAGTAGCTGTAGGTGTTATTTATTTTGCTAAACATCATATTTGTTCAATATTGTTTCCTAAAGGATTTGCATTGTGGAAATAACATACCAAAATATTGCGAAATAATAGTTGTATATAAGCACGAATTAAATCGGATTAAAAGAAAACTACCCACCACACTCTCCATGAATATGGCTTACCTATTGTTGATGAGATGGCTCTCTTTAGCTGTCCGTGTTTTATACAAAGAAACCTGCAGTTATGCTGTTGGCATGTGCAAGTTTTAATTCCAACCCTGATTTGCATTACTTTAAAAGTATACAATCAGTATAGTTTGGGAGCGTGGCCTGGTACTTGACTTGGCGTCTGCCACTTTGCATAACATCAACTAAACCAGTTCATTCTGATTATACAAGCATAAGGAGCATAGGACCTTTAAAATGACTATATATACAAAAAAATTAAACAGTGTAGTAGAGCTCATGTACTCTATAAAAATTACTGACACCCTTCTAGGTGAGGGTCGCTTCCCGGTTAAGAACCACTGTTTTATAATTTAATATAATTAACTGTACTTTGAAATTTTGCATGATATGTATAATACGCCAGTTATGTAGGTTTATTTTTTACCATTTAATGGATATTTTTGTTTGATAATATATATTTTTTAAATGCTTTACTGTCTTAACTCTTAAAACTCAATATTAAAATTAATTTTGGCTTTTTTTATTAACAACAAAGAGATTTAAAAATGCTTGTGTCATAGAATTATTTTTTACAAAACTGAGTACTTTTTAGGATTTAAATACAACAAAGGCAAAATCACTTCCACTCATCCAGCACCTTAAGGAAAACTTATGGTTGGATCGTGGAACAAGAGTTGTTTTTGTTGATTTCACAGTATACAATGCCAACATCAACCTTTTCTGTGTTGTCCGGTTAGTATGCAGTGTCCTACTTTAAAACATGTAATACTTTTTCAAATTTCTATTGGGAGATTGGATGGCAACCATTTTTTTGTTGAGACCCAAACCATAAAATGCTCAAAAAGGTTTCAGCGGACTGTAATACAATTACATTAACAATTTAGTAACTACTTGAGTACATAAATTCAGCAAAATTTCAAACTTTTTTTTTTTCAAAACAGCCATCAACCAAAACTATCCCAATTGGGAAGTGTGGTTCTAGCCTGTTTAAAACAAGATTGCAAAATGCTGTTGAGTATTAGCTAAAAACTAAGACCAGCAACCAGTTAGTCATCTGTTTTGTATTCAATCTTGTTCTTACTGCAGGTTAGTTGTTGAGTTTCCCCCGACAGGAGGGGCTGTGCCATCTTGGAAGTTTCGAACTGTAAAGTTGATCAGATATGTCACAAACTATGACTATTTTCTAATGGCTTGTGAGGTAAATTTTTTTTAAATATAAAAGGATTTTTGTCTAAACTTTTATTTAATATTTAAACTTGCCTAAATAACTGTGATAAAAAAGCAAAATAACTGTGATAATCAGGTGTTTTATTGTTAGTTTGACTAAGGTTATTATAACGTGTTAGTTTTTTTCCTCAGATATTATACATACTCTTCATATTTTATTATGTGATTGAAGAAATTCTCGAAATCAAGAAACACAAATGTTCTTACTTCAAGGGTGTTTGGAACTGCCTTGATGTCATTATTATTGCGGTAAACGGCAAATCATTATTTTAATTTTACATGCATGTTCGATTGATGTGTTTGGTAATAAATTGTGCAACAAATATAACTCACAATGTTAGGTGGATCGAAAAAAAAACATACATTTATATTCATTTTTGCTTGAAATTGTCTTTAGATATTTAGATGTAAAGATGTTTAACATGTTTTGACTTGAATAATTTTTGAGGCAATTCCATTTTTGATTTCACTTTACATTTTATTATGAGGTTTGTTGACCTAATTTTTTGATTGGATTTTGGCCTCCAATGTAGGTGAACATTTGAATCTATTTTCACATTTATAGAACATGGAAAAACTAAACTAACAAAACAAAGTTTTAAACCAAAAACAATTTGATTTTTTTACTAATCGAATACAATTCCAAATCCGCTAGTTCGTTGTGTATTATTGCTTTGCATTGCTTCTCTATTCTGAAAGTTTAAAAAAAAATTGTCAGCAAGCATATTGAATTTAGAAAAAAAACAGTGACACCAACTTTATCTCAAGTTTTATTGACATAGACAAGAGCAGGGTTACACATCCTGCGGCCTCTGACTGTTATTTAGGTCGAGTATATTTTAGAGAAAATACAAGGGTCGGCGAGCGTACGCTGCTACTAACTTTTTGTCTCTTAAAGCAGAAATTTCACTTCTGAATCTGGTGTAGGTGTATTGTAGATTCACATGCTTGGTTGTATGCCTATTTGTAATAGAAGCAAAAACTGCTTTTCAAAATAACGATATGTTACGCGGCACACTTGAGAATCTTAGTTTAAGAATCACTGGTCTGAGGCGTGGCTTCTCTTACATTAAAAAGCTGCCCAATTTTAAACAAATAAACGCATTTTTCTTAAAAAAAAAAAAAAATTGCAGAGACCCCACAAACAAAAATCCTGGATTCGCCTGACTTTTGTTTGCATAAACTTAAAACTTTTTTTCATCAGGATGATGGCAGATAAAGAAGCTAAATTATAAGCTATTGCTTTTATTTTTTTCTAGCTTTCTTTGGTAGCAATTTCGTTCAATGTCTACCGCACCATTAAAGTGGACAATCTTCTTGAAAATCTTCTGCTTGACCCTTACATTTACCCTGACTTTGAGTTTCTCGCCTACTGGCAGATGCAGTACAACGACATGGTAGCTGTGGTCGTATTTTTTGCTTGGATCAAAATATTTAAATACATCAGGTTAGTATGCTATGAAATGTTTATAAATATAAACCTTAATCTTTGGTAAATTATGCAATTTTATAACTTACGTTTTTTAACTTTAAAATAACTTAGCTTCTTGCCACTAGTTTTAGACATATAAGTTACTTTGGTGGTATTTGGGCATTTCACATAACTAGCTTCCGTTTTCTCTGTGTTTGCTAATTTTATCCTACTTTTTCTGTATTAAAGCTTTAATCGAACGATGACGCAATTGCAGTCAACCTTATCCCGTTGTTCCAAGGACATTGCTGGCTTTGCGATAATGTTTTTTATAATTTTCCTTGCGTACGCCCAACTTGGCTACTTGGTGTTCGGCACTCAGGTTAAAGACTTCAGCACCTTCGCGGAAAGCATGTGAGTAACCATAAAGGCAACAAATCTTTGTCGTTTGTCATAATTTTAGCAGGTAAATTATCAAGTCTGACGTATGTCTTATATTATTTTTTTTACCTTAGCTTATTTGATACAACAACAACACAATGACTATACTTCTTTTTAACGACTGACTTGTTTTTAGTTTTACTCAGTTTCGGATCATTCTTGGAGACTTTGACTTTCACGAGCTGGAAGCAGCTCATCGCGTTCTTGGTCCGACTTTCTTCATGACCTACGTCTTTTTTGTATTCTTTGTATTGCTGGTAAGTTATTTTGAAAAAATTAGCCGGATTAAGCATTATTTTAATGTTATTAAAAGTTGTTATTAAGTTATATTTAGGCGCTCATGTTTCTATGGTTTAAATTTAACTTTTCGTTTTCCTAAGGAAAATTACATTTTAACATATTTTTACATATTGAAGTCCGGTTACTATCGTGTTATGTTCTGGTTTTTCTATATCTTTCTCTTAACTCCAATCTTTTTCCACCCGAACTGCTTTTTAAATATATATTAGCTGCTACATTCAATTATTTGATCGCGTGTTTTACTTTTCAGAATATGTTTTTGGCGATTATCAACGATACTTACTCTGAGGTGAAGGCTGAAATATCAATGCAAAAGAGTGAATTCGAAATATCCGACTACATCAAACGGGTTTGTCAACGATATTGTTGTATCCGTTTTTCTTTTTAAATTAGCTGGTACTAATATATGTTTTTCCAGGGTTATAACAAAGTCCTTGAGAAGTTATCACTGAAGAAAGATCGTATCCGAGACATTCAGGACGCAATTCACTCTGCGGACCTCAATCAAGACAAACAACTTGACTGGGAGGAATGGAGACTGGACCTAAAAATGTAAAATCATTGTTATTTATTGTAGGACTTCTAGGTCATTTTTATATTTCCTGATACTTGTTTAATACTATTTTTAATATTTTTCCTGTCATTTTCTGTTTGTTTTGGACTGGAAAGATACAAGTCCTTAATAATCAAATATCAACCATATATTAATTAAAAAATGTTTTACTGGATTTTGTTAGGCGTGGAATTCCTGATGCTGAGATCGAAGCTGTGTTTGCGAAGTATGATCAAGATGGGGACATGGTGCTCAATGAAGAAGAACAGCGTAAACTGCAGGCTGATTTAGAGAAACAGAAGGTTCGCAATGAAAAAAAAAAATTGTTTTTTTAGGTAACGCTGCGCACACTTGACGAAACTTAGTATAACGACATTTACTTAAAGTAGAAACAATTCAAAGCGTTTTCGGACGGTTTTATGGCCACAGGATACACCATTCAGAAAATATATATTTTATTTAAATATGCCGCTCGCAATTATTTTTACCATTTCAGGTAATTCGTTCTTAGGTTTGCGTGCGTTTGTAAGCTGATAAATTCAAGGGATTATCTGCTATAATAAGTCTTTGACGCAAGTCATAAATATTAAATGAGACATCGTTCAATAATTAATATTCAATTTTATACCACGAAATTCAGCGCTTGTTGTTCCGTCGCGAGTACACGACTACTTACGATCCACTCATGTTGTTCATCACCTACGAAGTAATATTAGCGTTTCTTCTATTGTAGTTAAAAGAAAAGCAATTACTGTTGTATGTTAGTTACCGTTTGCAACTGATATAACATAAATGTTACCCGTCTCTTTCTAAATCAATGCTGCAAAATGTTTGTTATTTATGTGGCCAACACATACGTATATTTATCCAAGCGAGTATTTACATAAGTCAAGCGTTTTTGATCGCTCATGAAAACTTTATAACATCGCATAAGGTGGTAATTTAACTTGTTACATGGGGTGTGCTGTATTATTAAACAATTGTCATTGTCAAGCAGTTGGTTCACATTTGGCCATAGCGGTTACTGCGGGTCGTTGGTTTCGTGTGTTGTTTTATTTCGTTGTGTGCTTCACAGTTGGCCGACGACGAAAGCTTTTGGTTTGAGTCCGGCTTGACGCACCTTTCTTATTTCAAAGCCCGTCGCTCGCCGCTCGTGTTTGAATAGGCTATATTTTCTTTCAAATTTCGACTGTTTGTGAAGTAGGTCCTAGAATGCTCAACCTACCCACCTTATTTAGTGGTGCACTCCGCACTGCTCGACTGTGATTAACATATTACCTTTCCTTAAACGGCCCACAGTTTGATCGATAATTGATAAAATAAATAGTATTATCGACGTCGTATTGCGTGCTACAATTTTTTTTAAATTAATATTTCGTTCTAAATTTTCGTTCTACTTTTATGTAACTCTAAGGTTCTTTTGAATGACTGTACAATTCTTTTTTAGCAGCCTTCGTACCTCTTGACCATTTAAGTAGACCATTAACTCTATGTTGCGTCACAATGTAGCAAATTACGGAACTGACGAAGTTTTACATTTGATGGACAAGCTTTTAGCATCTTGCATTTTGCAAGTAAGATATAAAATTGTAAAATATTTGGCGGACCGGCACCGGTCCGCGGACCGGCGGTTGAGAACCACTGTCTTATACTATAAATAAATTTATATTTTCACTTTTAAAAATCGTAAGCTATAATTTAGGTAGAGTTTATTTTACACTTTATAAAAACAACTCGAAAAGAATGTCCACCACTTATTTATTATTTCGTAAGATTCCAAGTCTGCGATGAAGTTCAGTTTGTTACGTCATAATACGCCTCGGTTGCCCAGACACAACAATTGACCATTTTAATGATCCTCATGTGTGCGACCGTTACTGTAATGACGAGACCATAAAAAATCCTTGAGTTAACCGGTATAATAAAACATATTGGTAGTTTACGGAACACCTACTGTAAATACACTACTTGTTGCTTGAGATTATCCAAGTTTATGGACTGTTTTTTTGTTGTATTTGTATGAATATTGCTTGACGAACGCTTTGCTTTAGAAATCGGAAACATGATCGATGCATTCGACCAGTTGGATGTGGCGATCGATGTGTTGTCCACGCCTAAAATATTTAAATCCTTTGTTGTTTAACTACATTCATGTTGCAGGCCGAACTAAGCAACGAACTTGATGAAATCGAACGCGACAAAGTCGACAATAGGGCGACGCCTGGCGGTGGACGACCTGTGTCTGCTCGCTCAAAGGGTGCTATGAGTCATGTCAGCTGCAACGATTCCGCCAATGAGAGCGACGATGACGATGATGATGACGATCGACGAATGAGCTCCAAGAACTTTGTTTCTAAAGACGATTTCCAAATGTAAGATAATTTTTACACAATCAAAGCATACGACTCCAGAGTTTTACGTTTTTCCGGATTTATTAATCGTTTTAGATAAAAATAGGGGCCAACATAGCGATTGAATTTTTGCTGGCTGCCTCTTGTTATTCATTTATTTTTTGCGGCAAATACTTTCTTTGGCTTGTTTAATGCTTAGTGATAGGCCGCCTAACTTTTTATGAGTGTAGCAGTATATTTGCCGGCAAGATTGGAGACAAACTGTTTAGTAGTGTTTCATTTAGTTGTTTAATTATTTTGACATAAAATTACGACCAATGATCTAACACAGGGGTCGGCAACCCCGATGTAATTCATCCGGCCCGCCGCCTCTTTGACAACTTAGACACGAGTCCATTTCACATACTTTTTGACTATTTTAACTACGTAAGTGCGAAAAATTTTGTGTGATCATTCTAATGATCATTCTACGTCCGGTTTGTTTACGTTTTGATGCTGTCTTTTCAACTAGATCAGCGCTTCTTTACCGTTGCGTCGCGAAAAAAAGCGTATTCTAAAATATTGGACATATATTTTTTATCATTTTATTTATTTTTTGTTTTCGGCAATGTAATAAAAACTTGCAAGAAATGTTCGTAAACCAAAAAAAATCGCGCTCGCTTCGCTCGCCAGGTGTGCCTTCACTACAAAAGGTTAACAAACACTGAGCTAGGTTACCTTTCAATTTTATCGCGTTCCCTTAAAGTAGTTTTATTACACTTTTCATGAGTAGTATAGATGACGACATGTGAACTCGAATTTTAAAACATACAAACGCTTTTTTTCGCTTTGCGTCAACACTTTACTGCCTCCTTAAATGTAATTTTCAAGTGGAAAAACGATCCGAGCCCCGCCTGATTCACAGTTCTAACATGTTATAAAACAATTATAAGTTAACATTTTGTGCGGCCCGCAGAGACCTTTCTGAGTTTGATTCTGGCCCGCGACTAGAAAAAGGTTGCCGACCCCTGATCTAACACAATATTATAGCACACACCGTACGAAATTAATTAACTAACTCCAAAAATATTTTTTTACAAAAAGGAATAACACCTTGTTGCCTAATAATTTTATATCCCTAACTTTTAGGGAAAAATATAACTGTATATTAATTTTCAAAACCTATTTACAATATGAACTTGAGAAACCTGCTATTGCACTCGGAGCTGTAACGCACTAACTACAACACATTGTTCGATTTATTGCCATTTATTAAGTTGTGGGCCCTGGGGCTATTGACCCGGGCCCTGGGGCTATTGAACGTTTGTAAGGCCGCACAGAAAAAAATGTAAAAAGTTGGCGCGAAGTAAAAAAACACAAAACGTTAAGTTGTTGGGAGTTATGACATGCAGATGTGTCAGCCCATAACTTAGTCAGACAAGACAAACTAAAATGGCATTATTTAAGATTCCAAGCTAAAGGTTAAAAAATGTGAATCAGGATGTTTTGGGAAATTTTAAAAGGGCGCTAAAGTAATTTTTGTTTATGAATCCCAAAAATGCATGTATATTAATTTTGTAAAAAACTGCGTTAAACATACTAGCAGGTGGGTTAGAAAAAAACAAACTGAATTAAAGTAGTTCAAACCGGTAAAAAAAGACGTCACGCCTGTATCCGGACCTGGTAAGATGCGTATATATAATGTGTATTTTTTTATAGTTACCATTTTTCTAATAAAAACACGTGATGATATAGCCAGTTGCCAAACTATAGAACTATAGCGTAGCGTAGATAATTCCGAGAAAAATGTTTTAGGAAAAACAATCCGCGCACCGGATTAAAATGCCGTATTTTGCAAAGGTCTGAACTAGACTCATAAGAATGTAAATTTAAAACTTAAATAATTTACTTTTGTTTTACCTTTGAGTTAAATTTGTAGTATATTTGAGAACCACAAATGTTTTTCATATTTTGCATAAATGTGGCCTGTTTAAATTGTGTTAATCTATACGTTCTATAATTTTTGGCGGCATCGGCAGCTTGAATCGCCGCGTTGATCGTATGGAGCACAGTATCGGATCGATCGTTTCCAAAATTGATGCCGTCATCGTTAAATTGGAAGCGATGGAGCGCGCCAAGCTAAAGCGACGTGAGACCATGGGAAAGCTGCTCGACAACATTACAGAGGTAAATGCCAGGCTTTCCTTTCCAGTAAGAAAACTAAGTTTTGTCTACATTAAAACTAGGCACTTACAGTTAGTTTGTTGTTTTCCCATTCAACTTTCATCTAAAAAAAGTATCTTCTGTTGTAATACTAAAATCAGTGATCCGATACCGAATAACTCGCATTTCGTGGATTGGGTGCTTGGTCCAGGCTGTTGATTCCCGAAACCTCGCCCTAATGTGAGTTAGAACTTAGCGTTTTCTAACCTTGGCCTTGCTTTCGCTCTCCCTTTTTCCGTTCTGATAAGACAACCCCATTTCAGCAATAGCTTTTCTGAAGGCATCCAGTATATTATTTTAAGTAAGCCGTAATCGTCGGCCAGTACTACTTCCACAAGGCTAGATCACAGATACTCAAGTGGATTCCATGGCTTGCCTTAGAATTAAAGACTAGCGCCGCCCCTCACACCAACTTTTTTTTTTTGACATAAAAAGTAAAGACTAGAATTGTCTTTTTTAGAAAGAAAATGAGATTTTGAGCAAAAAAGGAAACAATGTTTGGTGTCCGCTTTGAAAGTATGTTTATATTTGTTTTAAATGCTTTGTGTTTTCTTAGATACTGTTAGTAAAGTTAACTCTGAAATCACCTGGCCAAGACAGTCTTTTTAAAGTTATGCAATAATCCAACTTTACAACACTGTGAATAATTGTCAACTACTAAAAAACTTATATTGGGGGTTACTTATGCATGACCGTGTAAAGATGGCATTTTTTTTTACTAACTTTTAAACAAAAACTTAAATGCTCAGACAATAAATGCGCCCTGACTAAAAACATCTGTTATTTTCCCTATAAAACTTAACTTTATTCACAGTTCATTATAAGTTGTAGCACGTTCGTGGTCCATCACAGATTTTTGTTGACCCACTTGTCTCTCTAGATCAGTGGTTCCCAACCTGTAGTACGCGTACCACTAGTGGTACGCGAAGGTCTTTCAGGTGCTACGCGAGTAGCTTCCGTTTTTTTACAAAAACTTGGATTTGCAACTTTATATTTTGTTTATCTGGTTTTGTTTACAAAAAAAAAATCCCGAAGTCTATTCATTGGTACGTAACTATTCCTGCTGTTTAGTGTTATTACGATCTTACAAAATACAGGTCATGTCAATTGTCAACAAGGAGCACATTTGCTTTAAAAAGCCGTACAACACTGTGGGACAGTGGGCGTTATTTATGTCAAATGATTGCTCTTAATATATGCCCTCTACAGTTTTATAGCTTAAGCTACAAATAGCGTTGAATATTGCTAGTTGTGAGCTAAAAATAGATAAAATAATAATTCGATCAAATTAGTCTGCAAGAAGTGGTACGCGGGGCAGTACAGAGAGTCCCAGTGGTACGGCATCATAAAAAGGTTGGGAACCCCTGCTCTAGATATACTAAAATATAATCAAATATTTGGGTATTACTGTTGAAATCAGCCTTTCGTAAACTGGTGGTTCTCTCATGGTCCCAAGTAGACCTACATTACTTCCGTTTTTTTTAATCCGGCAATGTAAAACTTGTAAAAATCACAATGAAGCACTATGTCGCAGATCACTCAACAAATGTGTGCAAAATAGACAACTAAAAACGTTTTGCTTTTCTTTTTAAACGTGATAAGTCGCGAAAAGTTGTAAGGAAATTAAAAGGGGTCGCAAACTGAAAATTTTTGAAAGCACTGGTTTAGCCTGCTGAAAATATCATCTTTACAGCATGTATCTTCCCGCTAAGTGCTTTTCATACCATAAAAGAATTTGTTGCAGATTTGGTAAATTTATTTGGTTTTATAAGTTCGTGCAAATCCTAATTTTCGCAACTGAATTTGTTCATCAATCACACGGTATCGTCAAAAGTTAATCTTATCGATGATGTAATTATCAACCAAGATCAACAACTTGAGATGCCACATTAAGTTCTCGTTAACGTGTTATCAAATAGAATATAGATGACCCTAGTGTGTTGTAAACGAAAAAAGTAAATGAAAAAAGTTTTCTTAGAAAGCTTGTATGACACAGAATTACTGAGGAAACTAAACGATGTTTTAAGATGTGAGAATTGTTAAGTCCCTAGGCGCTGAAAGACTGTTTTACTGATAGAAAGTAATTTGTAGTTTAAATAGACATTGCCTGACATTACTGATGTAGCCAGATTGAATCTTGCTTCGTAGTTTATTTCACAGAGTACGATCTTTATAAATTTGAAATATATACAGTAAACCACTTCATGAAAACAACAACAAAAAATCCAAATAGAAACTTTTTCATAAACAGAATTCTTATCGTACGTCGACATACGTTCTGACAAGGAAGACTGCTTGTCTACATTTTTTACGAAGATCAACTAAAATGTTTAACTAGGTGAGCATTATTTTGCAGACTGACGAGTTAGAAGAATCGAGAAGACAAAGAGATGAAAGTAAGCGCAAAAAAAAGAAGAAACAAAAGAGTGAAAAGAATAGGGCGCCCCAAAATAAAGCGTAGTAAACAAACTATGAGAGCAAATAAAGTATCCCGCACTTGTGTGTGTTGTCAACTTTCAGAAGTTTTACTCAAATTAGTTATGTTTTTGCTAACGTTTTTTTTGTTCGTCTGAAGAGAGGCACGAGTCAAGTCAAATGAAGAATAGAGGAACACAAGAAAAAATACAGAAAGAAACTAGTTGTTACTCAAAGGAGCATGAGTTGTGTAATAACTGGTTTGCTATATTAACAGTTTATATACTGTTTTTTAAGTTCTATGTAACGTTAAATCCGGTTGGATTTTTATGAGAAAAAGAGCGTTATAAGAAAGAAGAAAGCTCGTCTGCCTTACAGGAGAGGAGGTTTGATTTTGTTTTCTTGGTAAGTGCCACGTTCGTTTAACCTTTTTTATAACCATGCAGGATGAAAAGCAGGGAAGATCGGATGATGAGCTGCGTCGGGAGCAGATGGAGCGGCTTGTGCGAGAGGAGCTGGAGCAGTGGGATTCAGATGCGTCGCTCTCATCATCGAGTCGTCGTGTCAATCGACCAGCATCCGGTGCGCCTAAATATATCTATAAACATAAAGTATGGAAACCCACCTTTTCTACGTTAGTATTTTGGAGGGGTGTGCAGTTAGCCCAAGGAGCTCAAACTGCTCTGAGGGCTAAACGAAGCCATGTTAACCCGCGGGCCCCAATACACTATAGATCAGGGTGGTACAAAATTGCCATCGCCTGAGGCGTAATATTATTTGCGTAGCTATCGGGCTAAAGTTTAGTTTAGCCGCTAAACTGTACGCCATAAGGTGACATCATAAAACAAGTAATCCTAGAATAACACACGTTCCCGAGCAAAGTGTATTCGCGCGAGGTGCGAAAAATGCATTCATTTGGTTTAAATTGGCCAAGCTTTCAGTGTAGAAAGATAATTGACGCATTGGACATATATAAAAGTACATTGATCAATACAATGTTGTTTACCAAGATGATATTTGCAACAAGTTTTTAGGGCATTGATTTAACGCTTTGAGGCTAAACAAAAGCTGTACAGAAACCAAGTAAAAAGTTACAGACGCAAATTCGTTATTCTGTTTTCAAAGTTGTGATGTCATTTACGATTTAATCACCATATTTTGGCGGTATCCCTTTATCACACAAAAAAAAGGCGTAAAAAAGTTCTTTCGGTTTAAGTTCGCAAAACAGCATTCCATTCCATCATATAAGTGGCGCCTTGGGCTGAAAGGTTTGCACAAAGTGTGAAAAGGTTAAGATAGCAAAAAAATATTTTGAAGGGTCATGGCCTGGTGGCTCACCCCTAAATCCTTCCTAATTTAATTGTGTAATTTGTGACATTTTTTGTACGGAAGATTGGAAGTTTGCCATCTCTAAATAAACGATGTTCTAAATAAACGATGTTACGCTTAGCAAACTTTAATATTAGGTTTAAATTTACCATGGGATATTTGTTATTGGCTTAAGAACTTAAACACACGAGGCACTGAAATAGATAAAAAATAATATGGTACTTCAAAGTGCGTTATGGGCCGCGTGATTGAGACCAGTTTTTTTTTTTAAGGTTTGGTTTGGGTGACCGCTAAGTAGTTTTAAGAGACCGCAAGTGTTTCATTTAAATACCAAAAAGTTGCAAGTCCAAAATTTGGGAAACCGCTGGAGAAATTTGGGGGACCGTTTCGGTCCCCCAAAACACCTTAAAAAAAACACTGATTGAGACCCTTTAAGTTAGTCTAAGCCCTACTCACTAACTGCTTAAAAAATAATTTCAAATCCTAACCTCTCACTGATAAACCCGAAAAAGCTTCAATATTCAGCAAAATATGTCCCTTCAGGTCGTTCCTTGACGTCATCCTCATCTGGGGCATCCACCTCTCGTGGATCTGGAGTTAGCGTATCCCAAGCTCGTGTGCGTGGAGGAAATGTTGGAAGTAGTTCTGCCTGAGTTGGCCAACCACTCGTCCCTTGTGTACAGGCCGTTGTCACGCTAATCCTGCGTATACGTGTACCAATCATCGTTCAAACACTATTAGCACTGTTCTTTGCTAGTTGTTATGTATTTTGTTTTGTCATGCTTAGTTCGCTGTGTAGCTCTTTCCAAGTCATTGCGTAATGCACAAACCACGTTAGCGTTTTCAGATCTCTTTACCATTATACTGGCTTTGGTTTCTCGTTTTTTTAGAATTGAGTGTTTTGCCAAACTATCTAACAAACAATTGGGTGTGCAACTTTATTGTCTAAGGGACCAAGTCGATGATTTTAGTTTGCGAAACTGCGTAAACCGCTATGTATGATTTTACCGTATTATATATCTGTTTTTTACCGAGGTGTTGTTTTGTAAGTCCGTATTTGTACCTATTGCACATCGCTTTGTTCTTATCTCAACAGCATTACTTTTGGTATATGACTTACTGACTGCTTAGTACATAACCAACAAACGCACATACATAGTCACCGTTACTTAAAAGTTTAAACCACCGTGCACTTATACTTTCATATTGCATTGCTAGTCCATTATTATTGCCCAAGAAAGTTGATCTTATGTAATTTTTTTAACCTTGAAAGTGATAACTTCTAATCAAGTTTTTATAGAAGAGCGATATAGCTGGCGTTTCCCCAAGATTTCATTTTAATATTGTGACGTAAAAGTCAAACACATCTTCTAGGCCACCTCACATAAACATCTTAATATATTTTATTATGTATTTTCAACATAATGTGTTGTCGTTGTTTCCACTAGACGTTAAACTATTTTATTTATTAATTATAGTTGATCAATCTATTGAAGGTTACCGAAACTTATATTTAAACGACACCACTTGGCATTTTCATAGCCGTTTATGTTTCCAACGAATGTGGAACAAATTAAATGTCTTAAATACGCAGTATTAAATTTTGATTTAATTTTGGAAAAATCAAGTTTTTACATCTAAATGACATAAATTCTTACATTTTAACACGGAACTATTGTATAAAGAATGTTTTACCTTGATTAATTGTGTAGATTAAAATCGATTAAAATTAGTTTTAGATTTACAAATAGTTGCGCCATACTTTATTCTAAACACATGACAATCTAAAGAAATATTCCACCCCGGTCTGTTAAAAAGTATTTTGTTCGTCTTAAACTTTTTTCTTTTTTTTATGGTCAAAATTATATACAAACTGAGCTTAATCACGCCCTTGTTTATATCTCCAATTACTTTTATATTATTTTATTTTGTGTAATTTAACGGAGATTTAATGTACGAGATTTTATAAACTTTAATAGTTGTTGATTTAAAAAATGTTTCATATTTGAGAGGGATTAGCTTCACTGTCCTTCGTGGCATGCGAGTTTTTTGCGGTATATTTGTACAATTGGTGCTCATCGGGTGCTATGCTCAACGTACTGTAGTTCGGTGCTGAATAAATGTCCGTAGTAAACAACTTGCATTTAGTGTTGAGTTATTGTTTTGATCAGGGATCTACACATCGTGAGGTGCATTCAACAAAATAATTCAGAATAAGTACGTTTAAAATCATTTAATACGAATAAAGATTATTTTTCTACTAAATCAGAATTAGTAACTATATTTAGTATCGACGCATTAGTTTGCTTTCTGTTCAACTTGTGCGCAGCAGTAATTATTCTTTTCACTGTAAATTGGCCTTCATGATTTAATCAATTGTTTCCAGCCCACGCCAGCGGCCAATCAAAGTGCATTCTTGCATGACCAAATATTGCTGTGAGCTTATCCTCATAACAGAGGTGTAACTCCGGAAAGCAGCAGCATGCGGAGCAGTTAACACTTACTACGACTACGAACTCCTTGCTTAAAGGAATACGTTTTACTGCATTGAGCCGTCAATAGCTATACAACTAAACTAAGTTGCTAAAAGCTTACGTGGCAGCCTATCTCTCTATATATTTGCCTCGATTGAAGTGGAGCGTTGCATTCAATTAGTAATGGCGTGATTTAGTGTATTGCAGTAAGTAGCACTTTTGTTGATAACAATCCCAACCCGTCTTATTCCAGCTAATCAGTTAAATTGTAAGCAAAAATGAAGTGGCCTGGTGGATTTTAGGAATTTCCACTGAAAATTTATCTTAGGACTAGCGAATTTAGTGGGTTCATGCTGTGAATTTTACTCGATGACTTGTAAAAAAGCCTTTTTATTTAAAATAGTTATATAGTTAGCCGTGGACTAATAGATAACGCGTTTTGCGAATTCGACAACACGCTCATATGGAGTTCAGACAAGAAAGAATAATGTAGTAGGCGGTTGTGTTGTTTATCTTATTAGCATGTGTTTTTCATGTTAATAGCTCAATAGTTGTCCTTTGAAAAGGTTAAAGTCAATCTCTTTAGTTTAGCCACTTTAGCGCAACCGATGTGCTACGGTTCAACCGATTTTTTTGCTTGAACTTTTCTATATGTTATAATTAAATCAATCATTTAAAAGTAACAAAATAAACTTAGGTCCAGGTATCCATATTAACCTTTACAACAATCCATGTTCAACATCAAAATCCTACTTTACAAAAATTACAACCTAATGTTGTGTTTAATTCCCCAGAATCAGATCGAAAGTTCAACTACCGGTACTGTAGGGGTTTATTGTTTTCAACCTAAACAACAATGTTTTTTACCTATATACCAAACTGAAAATCGGAGAAAAAAATAGGAGATGAGGAAATACAATACTTCGATATTTTCCCTGACTGCTCATTTAACTATTGTAAAGGTTTTCAAACTATGTTGCCTGTTGCAGTGTTGCTATATTCCAAAGGCGATGTACATAATTCCCTTTCTTATCTAAACTTAATCGCGGTGATAAAAAATGAATTTGCAATTCGACCATTTAGCTCTTGTTGCATTTTTTTGTGGTGACAGCTAAAACAGGGAATTCAAATATCAAATTTTAGTATTTGCTCAATGCTTCACGACATACAGTTAACGTGCCCCACTTTGAAAGTTGAAGTCTCTATAAACATTAAACTTGCGTCAATTTAAACGAAATTAACTAAAGTTGATTAGGGCCTACATGTCACGAGATTAAAATTAAACTTCAGCAGTATGTTTGAGCACAATATCGTTTAAAAACCTCAGATTTCTTATAATAACTTATCTTTGAAACATCACGTTACGACGTTTTTTTATAAAATTAGTGATAGGCCTATGCCATTCTTTCGTAATATAAAATGTTACATTCAGATACAATCTTTAACGGAATCTGTAAGAAGTGTTTCTACGAATAGTATGCAAAGGTAGTATGCACATACCGCAAGTATATATCGTTTAATAAGGCCAATGAAAGAGTCATAACAATCATCTCGACCAATGTGAACAGCATCTCAATGGATTTTGGCAAACCTAGCACTGAAAATGGAAAATACGCCACTTCAAGAACTACCGATGTTGTTACACACAGTGCAAACACAAATTACGTAAGTGTTAAGTTTTTACACCTTTTTTCAACCAACAAACCGTTTTTGTGGTGTTTCAGAGTAACAACGAAAAATCATCAGAAAAAATTAAGCTCGATTTCACTGATAAGAAATGTGAGTATAATATAATTTTTACCGTTTTGAATAATTATACGTTAAAACCTGTAGTCAGCGAAACATTTATGTTTTACAAGTAAAAGTGCGGTTAGTCAGCGACAAAATTTTCCCTATGCTCATTTAACTTCGAATAAAATCTGTCGAAGAAGTATTATATAACTGAAATGTAGTAACGTACTATTTTCTTAATGCTAGATCTTATACCTGACGAAGACACCGCACCAGATAACTATCCAGTAGAAATGTCATCAAAGGAGGCAAATAAGTGGAGAAGGGCAGCCATGATCGTTTCTTGGATATCAATTATTGCTACCCTTACGATTGGTATATTTGAATTTGGTAGGTTAAATTGTTAATTTTGTAAAATTAAAGACGTCTGAGTTAAAATTTCTTTAAAAACACACACAAAAAAGAATTATTGTTAAAAATAGTTCGACTGACATTATAACTTTGGCGTTTTGCTCTGGGCAATTTTAATGCAATAAGCAACTTTCTGATGCTTATGTCCCAACTTTTTTTTTACTACTTATGTTCCAACTTTACCTGTGTCCCAATTTTATTTGAATTTTTTTTTTAGCGACGTCTAGATTTAATAATTTTTATCTATAGTCGTTTTATTTTTTATTTTTAGTATATTAGCTGGCTAACGCACTTTTTTTCAATTATTAGTTCTCCTATATGTTCAAGTATTAAAATTATATTTTAGTGGTCGCCGAAAAAGAGAACAGTTCTGCAGCTTTTGGACTTGCGGTAAGTTTGTGGCGTAAAGTAATTTTGATTAGGTTTACCACTACTAATAAGAGTTTAATAGCGATTATACAGTTGTATGACAGCAGGATATTCACTCATATAGTTGCAATACAAAAAAATCCTTATATCGTTATTTGACTGTCAGGCCAGCATTCATCCTTCCTAAGGCGATTGCCTTATTTAAATAGCTAATTTCAATTCTATGGAAGGAAGTCTGTGCAACTTTCCTTTAGATGCGATATTTTAAAATTTGCATGTTTTGCAGTTTAGCGCGATACTAGATTTACTTACATCAGCAGTTGTATTGTGGAGATTCTACCGTTCATATAACACATTTTCGATGCGCCGTGAACACATGTAAGTTTTTGTTTAAAACAATGGTTACCAGATAATAAAATAGTGTCTCTTCTATATTTATAGATCTTGTATTGTGCTTGGAGTTCTATTTATTGTTTCATCTATCGGAATTGCCGGGAAAGCGATATACGGTCTACTTGATGGAGAAACTCCTAATATGAGTGTACGTCAATTAAAATATGAGTGTACGTCAGTTATGTACGAAATGAATGAAATTGTGTTCTTGTTTATATTAAAAACACAATTGTTTGTACCTTCGTCTACTCTACAACTATGTTTTAATTTCCATTTTTACTGCTATACAGGAATTATTTATTTTGGTAGATGATGTTTTGCTGTTTAAAGCCATGTTACTAGTTACATGATTTCATTTGTAATTACTTCAGCATACTTTTGTAAAGCTATAAATTCTTAGATAAATTTAGGAACATATATTACTTTGAACAATCTTGCATATACGCCTATGTAGTTGACGTTATTATACCACTTTTGAAAAAAGAAGCAAACAGTCATATTTTATATTAAGTGTTTTGCATTATGCTTTTATGAAGTTTTTACCAAACCGCATTTGCACTTTAGGAAGATGGCTTCAGTACCCTTGTTATAACCTCTATTATCACAACTTGTTTGTGTTCAAGTTTGTTTGTTTGCAAAATAATAATTGCCAAGCATCTTTCTACTTGGACCGTATTCACTGATGGTGAGTCGCAGCAAACACCTTATTTGTTCCATTTTTGACAACATTTGCGTTAAAACACAGAAGAAATTAGTAAGTTCTGAAAACGAATGGTGCCGTTCTAGCCTCGATATAAGGTTCCTCCTTTATATTTTGACTATATGACATTCATGTTCCTTTTTCCTTAACGTGCTAGTCGTTTTTTTGTGTTAGCTCAATATTTTACAAATTCAGGCCAACTAAATTAAAAAAATTAAATTAATTTCAAAATATGTACATTTGGCCAACCTATAAAATAAATATTTACTTTTGTTGTCTTTTGTTTAAACAAAAAAACATTTTGTCAAATTATGAATGAGCAAATTTAAGCGCTTCGGCGCACTTAAGCTCCCAAACCTAACTTTTCAGCTCTGAACTCAATGGCTGGTGCTGTAATTGCGCTGTCGATGGTTGTGACTTCTGAGGTGACCAAATCCAACCATAACATGTGGTTCCTCGATTCAACTGTAGGACTTTTGGTCAGCTTGCTTCTACTAGTTTACGGACTCTGGTAAGTTACACAGTGTCTCAGTGATTATTTCATGCGTTTTTAAACCAAATGCTTAGTTTAAGACGGATCAAATTTTGTTAAATTGCGATGACCTTTTTGTTAACTTTCCTGTATAAGCTATAAGACTTAATATGTGTAAATTGCATGGCTTTTCCGGTAATAATGGGCACCTCGTTTTCACGATTCGCTACTTCAGTGTTTTTTTTTGGTTTATTCGCGACCCACGATTGTCACTTGCTGTAATGGGTATAGGCTTAAAACTTTACGATAACGAAATGGTTGTTAAATCATAACAATGATAGTTAAGCTTTTACAGAATCTGGCCCTCCAACAGAAGACATAATGCCGACGATAACAGTTCTAAAAATCTATAAATAGCCTGAAAATCGCATCGCTTCGAACAACAATCAGTCAGCAAGGTCTAAAACGTTTAATATAAATATACATCTTGTCATATAAGTGAATGACATAATCAGTCTATCTGTACAAATAAATCGTAAAAAATAAAAATGTAAAATAAATAAATAAAATACATTTAAAACTAACATGGACATAGACAACAACAAGCTGCGTTTAACGCCATCCACCAAAGTAATAAAGAATAAGAAGCATGATGTAAGAGTTTTTTATTATTTTTTGAATTGGTTAGAGTTAAGACCGGTGGTTCTTGAACTTTTGCCGTTGGTCAAGTTTGTTTGGCTTGCGACGCACTCAGCGAGAACTTTTACTAATTTTGAGTTAAATATTTTTTTGTTTGTTTAAGAAAATCATAATTAATTACTGTAATTCTTCGTAAAAACAAGTTCGAAAGGACATTTCAGAAATTAATAATTGATATTTGTGCGCCGCCCTTGGAAAGTTAAAACGACGCACCAATGCGCTTCGGGGCACATTTTGGAAACCTTTGGGTTAGACAACATGCGTATTAAGGCTCATTGAGATTTAACGCCTCAACTATCCACAACTGTAGTTTTCCGCTGCCAGCCAGTATTGTGCTTTGAACTTCTTTGTTTGCTGCCACGCGAGCGCTACATGGTTCTAGACTCCGTATTGCTGCTTATTCACGCCGATGTTTGCTTTAGGACTTTGATCAATTATTGAAATAATCAAAGGATGTTGATGAATTGGCTAGCGCTAATGCTGTTTATCGGTTTAGCTATTTGTTTTTAAAATATGCTATACAAGTGTGAAATACCATAAATAACTGACTTATAAAATGTTATTCAGGCTCCTGACGAAACACGTTCCAGAGCTTCGTAAAACGACCAGCTATTTAGAAACCAAGTAATGCCATTTCACGCTTTTTGAACACGTTTTAGTGATTTGAGTATTGTTCTTTTGCATTTCCTCTTACTTTGTTTCCATGCTTATACCATAGATCAGGAGTAGGCGAACCTTTTAGAATGCGGGCAAACCTATTTTTATGTTGGCAAGTGGGACGGAAATTATAAAAACAAAATTTGTGTTAATGTCCTATCGCCAAAGTTTAACAAAAAAATATAATTTACTGTTCGTAATCATTTAATAATTCCCAAATTGAATTACATTAAAAAGTTACGTGCGACATCAAAGTTAATCCCATCTGCTAGGTCACAATTGTTAAATATATATATATGACCTCTCAAAGGAGGGTTATCGCTGGAAATTCCGTGCTGCAAAACCTCAGTCCGATAAAAGCTTTAAGAAATTATTTTGTTTAATTCGATCGTTGATACTCCTTCGCCTTGAGTAAATTTGCTGTTACTTGTACTATTGCTAGTTATCACGTCAACAAAGGTTTTCGCTTAAATGTTACGTTCAAGTAGGTTCTTCTATTATATGCTCGTCAGATGCTGTTTGCATTATTACGGAAAGAAAATTTCTGGAAGGTCCTCTGCTGCGTTTATACAAGTAGTCATATTTGCGCACTAGGGGAGGAAATTGGGTTTAGGTTTAAAAGTTTTTTAGGGACTACTTCAATTTGGTATGTTGAAAGTAACGCAAACAAATAAATAAAAAGTACGGTCTACAAATATCGCATACCCCAACGCACATTATTTGGGTTAGGGTGCAGGTTAGCGTTTTGATATGGGTGAGTTAAGTATTTTTATATTTTATTATTAATAATAATACCCACCCAAACCCAAACACTTACCCGCACCGTAACCCAAATAATGTGCGTTGCGTTATTTGAAGAGCATTTTTTGTGTTACTATCTACGTAACAAATTGATAGAGCCACGTGTTTTATGTGGCTTAGTGCTTTGAGATTTAGACTAAAGTAGCTATATTCTCAATATGGGGTAGGCTGCGCGTACCCTAATGGTACGTATAAGAAATTTCGGAGATACACGAGTAACGTACTAGACGGTTAAGCAAGTTTCGATCTCCTAAAACTTAGGTTGTTGTTTACTTTACGATTTGTTGACCAAATTTTAAATTATTTCATATACATACATACGATTCTATAATATGTAGTTTGAGCAATATATTAAAACATAACCTAAATTTATTTATATTAGGTTCAAGGACACATTAGGTAATTGGGTGTTCTTAATATTATTTGAAGAAAACCGTAGTGTAATTTTTATCGTAGTTAAACTGATTGTAGTATAACTAGGTTATGTTTTCCACGCAATGTAATAATTTTAATTGCTTTTTCGGAATAGTAGGCTACTACAAAAAGAGTATCCTTAAAGATTTACAAACAATGTGATTTAAAAAAAATAGTAGTAGGCCTTACACGTTTACATAAATGCTATACGCTAAAAAATACATATACGCCAGAAAGGCTTTTTTTGCTGAGTAAATTCACTTGGCCTGTGATATTTAACCCCTCATGATCTATTACCAACAATGATAAACGGAACTTTTTTGGCGGTCCCATTACCAGTTATTGGAGTGGAACCACACAAAAATCACAGTCATTTAAAACTCTAACCACAAAATCGTTCACGACATTACTAGTTATCTAGATAATGAAGAACTTCCCGAACTTTTGTTATGCGACAACAATTTAGTGTCTACTCTGACGGCATAAAAAATACTTGTTTTACTTACGCAAATATAATATTGACGAGTCAGAAAAATATCTGCACGAAGGCAAAGCGTGTAAAGGCATCCGTAAGGGCAATTTTTAATGTGTAATTCGTGTAAGGAATCCGTATGGGCAATTTTTAAATCTGTGTTCTTTTTGTTATTTACAAGTTTTTTTTCATTAACTTGCTCAAAATAACCCATTCTCCTTTTTATTATGCAATCGTTATCGTTTATAGACCAATGTCAATCAAACATGTATGCCCCACCCCCATTTTTGCCAACTTTAGGCATGTGAATGCCAAAAAAGAGTTTTAGCCCATTTTTAGGGCATAATTCCATATTTTGTATATGGACATAAAATCGAAATGAATTAATGTAACCGTATTCTTTTTTGACATCTAAAATTAGATAAATATATATAAAAATTGCCATACAGTCAATAGGAATCACTAGCCCTCACAAATCGTGTACTAATATAGTCCAAAAGTACCACTTTAGCGAGAAATGTGCTTATTTTTTATGATGTTCCAAAATCTCCTTTCGAATATTTTATTTTTTTAATGCAAACACAACATCTCTCTCACGTCGCGCGATAAGATAGGCTTATTTGCGCACAAATTCGTTCGAGAACAGGTTTCTTACAACTACTATAGTTTTATGACGTCGCGTTATAACACTTAGTGATCTCTTAATTATTTTCCAAAATATTCATGCTCACTAAAACAAATATTTGATTAGTGTGAATATTTCTAAATCGTTGGCTACAACTGTTTGCTTCGTGTGTTTTATCTTATTATTTATTGCATGACTTTTATGTTGGCTTGCGGCCTCACAAATTCAGTACTGTGGAAAAGTTATGGCGCTTTTTTTCATTTGTAAATTGCAATTAATGTTTTTCCATTAGTTACACAAATGTTACTCTTGACATGTAATTTTGTCTTTTAACGGTTACAAAACGTCTAACGTATTTTCTGTGCGTATTAGCTTGCATTTTACGATGTTTAATTGCCTGTGCGTTGAATGTGTACTGTTGTAGGCCTACACTTATTTCTATTTCGTATTTGAAAATGAATGAACAACTTCAATGAACTCCTAATATAAGCTTTTTCGTAATGTTGGCCACATAATGATTTACAGGCCCGTGTTTATCCAACGTGTTTGCAAAGAAGCAATTTTGCACCGTGTTAGATAACTCTGGCAACCCTGTAATCATTTACTGTTAAGCCGACGACAGTACGATACAGTTTTACAATTAGCACAGCCTCAAGAAAATATTTAGAAATTATTTGAAAGAAGTTTTTTAAGAAAATATTGAAACTTGAGGCGTAAGAACTGCAGCAATGTTTAAACTGTTAGTTAATTCTTATACATTGTGATGTGTATTACAACGGTTATTAAAACGGTTAACTCTCAACAATGTTCCAGAAAATTTAAGAATGCAGAAAAAAGTGTTTGGGTTTGTTTTAAAATGGTGATATATAAGACCATTAGTACGTAACGGCAAAACAGATAGTAAAACTGGAACAGATAGCCAACTTTACAATTACCTCAATGAATCTGAATGCTTTTGAATAATCTAGGAATAACTTAATGTATTGCGCGGTTTAATGTTTTTTCTCGGCGGACCTCTTTTAGTGACCTTATAGCGGTCAAAACTTTAAATGTTTTATCTTAATTTTTTTGAAATGATTTCCAATTAACCTCTGTTTTTTTACTATAAAGTAGAATACAGTATAACCAAGTCTTACTCAAGTGTAGGGAACCTTTCTGGTAAGAAAGCTATACTCGGAGTAGTCATCATAGCAGTAAACACTCTTGGCATTATGTGAACGGCAGCCCATTTCAGGTTTGACAATCGACTGATCTGCTGGACGCTTGTTTTTTTTCATTTCCACCCAGTTGTACTTGCTGTCGCACGGGTATTTTAAAATCTTGGCTGTCTTAAAAGTTGTTCCACATGTCTTAAACGTTTAGGCCAGCAAATTCAGACTAGAATTTTTGGAAACACCAGGGATGTAACTCAAGTCGACGTCGTACGCAGCACACTCATGTGGATGAGTAATATACTTAGAGAGACAATCAGGTGGCACTATATGAAGACAAAGCAATTCAAATGCATTAAGTAGAAGCACAAGCGCCAGTAAAGTGCGTATCCACAGGTACATGCTCACAAAGAAGGGTGTGATTAAAACAAAACTAAAATGTAACAGGAGGTCTGCGCTTCAAAGTACGCTGGGTGTAAAAGTGTCCTATGAGGCATAGACATAAAGCCCAAATCCAAATTGAGTTCAACATTGATAGCGTTTTACTTTTTAATTATGCTTTGTTCGACTGTGAGCCTCGCTTGACTGCCGTTTCTTACATTTTTGATCACCGAAACTCGAAGGCCTTTAAACTGTGTAATCCTTGCTTAAAATGTTCGCCAACAGGTTTGTTCATAGGTCTATGCCCTATGTCACTTTTGTGCCCAATCATGCGCTTTCTGATGGTTTTCTAGTTTCTCCAATACAGAGTCCAGTTTCTCCAATATTCTATAGCACCGTTTTACACCCAGTGTACTTTGAACCACATATCTCTTGCTATTTCATTTTTACGTCAGTCACACAGGTCTTTGCGAGCATGTGCCTGTGGATATGTTAGGCTTCATCATTCTTATCGCCTTTTACTCTCGCTTGTGCTTCTACTGGTGTATTTTAATTGTTTTCATTTCTATTTTGACCTGATGAAGAATCTACAAAGATTAAAAAGACAAGTATGCTCACAAAATTTAGCGCCTTTTAAATGACTGCATAAATTTGGATGTCAAGCCAACTAAAGTTGCTGTTGAATATCAAATGATTGAGTGGGTTTCTGTGAATGCAACTTTCAATTCATAAGAGGTTTAACCTTTTTTTAAATGCTAAAACTGCTTGTTGAAGAAATAGCATTTGCATTTCTAATGCCATGCTGCTTCACATTTGCCTGGTTTAGATATTCAGTGACGACAACGAGATAGTAAAACTTCCAGAACAAGTCAATGTTAGTAAGCTCTAGCTTAGAATAAAATAGATGAACATTTTTCCCTCCCAGACAAGCTGCAAAACAGCTAAGCACCTTCCTTTTTGACAATCGAAGCACATTCCTGCGTCAAAGCAGACCGAAATCATTACCCAGTTCAGCTAAATTGGCCACCATTCAAAGCTCGAGCAGGATAAAGTTAACTACCGAAATTACCACAGACATTACTTTAAAATTGCTTGCCACTTTAGCATTAAATGCTTCCTGATGAATGAAATACTGGTTTAAAACTGAAATTTTGTCGCGGACCGGCCTTAAAAAGCAACAAATGTTCAGTAAAGGAAAATTATTAAAGCTTTTTTCAATGCGAACTTAAAGCTTGTTTTTCGCAACGATATGCTTCAATCTAGGCCCTATAGGAATTATTGAACTTAATGAATCCCCAGACGGCATCCGGCCGGACAAGCAATTTGACCCAACCCGCGGCACATTTCAATAAAACTGCCTTTAGGTTTATTTTCATTAAGAATATTTTATTGAATAAATAACTTTTGTATACCATGATCACCAATTCCTACTTTTAGCAGCTTGTAAAAATAAAAATATTTAAAGCATTCTTTTATAATAAGTCACACTTTGTATTATATAACATAAATGTAATTTTTTTAGAAGCTCGCTAAAACTAATTAAAGATCATACGTTTTTGTCGAAACCTTTTCCGCATTAATATCAAAATAACAAATCCTTTCCTTATGGCACATGGTTTATAAACATTGTTTGCATGAATCTATTCTATTAGACTTTGGGGTGAACCTGCTTGAACATCAAAACACATGATATTTCAGCCCATTTTTCGATATATTGTATACGTTTTAGGAGTCATTCAAATTGGAAAACGGCATTTTTAAATGTTGTGAACGTGCTATGTAACTCGGCGTTTGCCGACCACTGATCTAATTCGTGTTCACCAATGGCGCTACAAATCCTTTGCTTTTCCCACCATGCAGAACTCACCATCGTTACACACTAAAATAAGTTGATCTATTGACAAATTGTCCTCTTCAACAAAACAAAGAAAGGCCTAAATAAATCCTGCCGTCTTATTAATTCTTTTGTTAGAACATCAAATTTCTTCATGTAGTGTATCGACAGCAAAGTACCTTGCAATCACACTGAACGGAGATGACTATTCAGTCGCGTCATTAACTGATTTTTGTTCTTTAACGAACAGAGCGAGTGGCAGAGCAACCTACCGACCGACAGAAGAAACTAAAAACATATATATTAAATGTTTGCAAAAAAAAAATTACTAAAAAAAAAACAAATTGCATTTTTTTTTCTAAACCAAATTATTGTTTGAGGTTATAGCAAGTTGTACTATTGTGTTAAGGTATTATCAATTTTTCTAAAAGTTTTATATTAGCTGGAAAAATGAGAGGATACGTAAACCTTCTTGTGGTTTCAGTATTAGTTGTTGCTTTCGTCGGGTTTGCCAAGATTGTCACAAGGAACCAAAATAAACATAACACCAGTCTGTTTGCTTGTTTGTTTAAAAATAACAAAGTTTTTTGATTATTTTAATAGTAATTTTTTTAGGGTCCAGTTCTATTGACATTGATCCGATCCAACGCGACTTGAAAGAGGTTCACGGTTCTAATAAAGATGTTTCTGAGCTGCCACCATTTCAATTTGATGATCTCTGGGATCCAAAATTCTCGTTAGTAATTTAATTTTACTATTTAAATTGATTTATATTATGATTTAAGTTTATAAATAAGCAACCTGAAATATCCATCATATGTCTTTTAATATTTAGTTGATATATTTTGAAAAATGAAAACCCCAGAGGCGTTTATATATATTCTAAAAATTTGCTAAACTGTAGTTTGTACATTTTGTGTTTAACTAGATTTTAGTTATCCTATTTGTTGAAAAGTAGATCTTGGTGGTTGGAATGAGATTTTCGGGGCTGTTGCTATACGATTTTGCTGTTGGGTGTTTGTAATAAGTCTACACCAGCGGTTCCCAAACTGGGTAACGCTGACCAACTGGGGTCTGTACAGCAGTTTCAGAGGGTCCGCAATGAGAATTAGTCTTCTAGTTTTAAAACATTATTTGTCTACATTATTAGTCTTTAGTTAAACTTTATTATTCGTTAATATTGCGTGTTTTTATGATGTCTCTTGTGACATCATGACATAACTATTATGCTGTACTGTACTAAAGGCAGGGTTACCATACGCGTGCTTAGTTCTAAGAAACGTGCTTATTTTAGAGTTGTGTACTTACTGCGTAGTTTGTCTTTTTTTAGTTTCTAAAAGCGTTCTTTATCAATTTTTTATTTATATTTACCAAGTTATTTAACCCAGATTATAACAGTAAATGCATTAAATTGCATAATAACAATGGATTATGATTGTTTATTCTAAATCTAAAAAGTAGGCTACATTATAGCCTATAGAAGTGTGGTAGGTTACTTTAGCAATCAAGTAAACTTTCGGATTGACCTGAGGACTGTCTTTTATCTGTCAGCACAGACAAAATGCTAAATCAGCCCAGAGGCTATGGAAAACACAATGTTACTACAAAAAAAAATTGCTAGATGCATTACAGTAAATCATTCAATGAATAATTTTATTACAAGCATAACTCCGCCAAGTGAACCAAACTTAACTACCAGGCAGGGTCAAAATTAGGCGTTTCATGCTGCCATGCAACACGGTTTAAAAGGTGTATAACTGGTGCGTTCTGGCGCGAAAAAATTGACAAAGCTTGCATTAAATAAGGGTGGTTAACTTGCCAATTTCAACCAAATAAACGCATTTTTTTGCGCTTCGCGCGATTAGCTACGTTTTGCGTATACAAAAATAGCTGTTTTTCGTTTTTTTTATTTTATTTTATATTTTTATTTAAGTTTTTATTTTATTTTATAACGTTTTTTCTGAAACCTTTGATTTCACCCCCGGAGTCCTGGATATGTCCCTGATCTTTCGTAGCGTGCTTATTTTTTTGGAGTAGCGTGCTTATTTTTTGGTATAAACAAATGGTAATCCTGACTATAGGCCTTACCTGCTATCAGCAAATCGTTCGCATTAGTTAGTTAGAGAGTGGTTATATAGAAAGAATCGTGACTACTTGTACTACAATAAACATAGGTCGACGGACCCTTGAAGGTTTATAGGGCCGCGAAATATCAAAATAATTACAAATGGTCCACCAGGCAAGGCAAAATTGTTAGAAAAGTTTGGAACCTCCGCTCTACACATAAAAATTTATAATTGGGAACCTGTAGTTTAAGATACACTAACGACTAAACCAAGGAGGTCCAATATTGACAGCATCGCGGGCCACAATATTTCTTGCACATACTTTGCGGGACACATAAGGTAGACAACATACGTGACAGGAGCGGATTAACGATTTTTTTAGCATGACGTCATAAACATTCATTAAAAAATAACGTCGAAAGACCGATAAGTTTTTCTGCTATTGTTGAACTTCTGCGCAAATGAAAGTGGAAACACACGTTTATAACAAAGAGCGTGCAACAATTTTTTCGTTTATTTTTTTAAATAATAGTAACGAATTTTCTCTACTCATTACGTTGTATGTAATGTCCGTTGGATATTTGTATGTAATGTCCCGTTGTATGTAATGTCCGTTTGGAAGAAGTTATTACTTAAATTCATAGGTGTTTTTAAAGAGCAATAATTGTTTGGGATGTCTGATCAAATCTGATTGAGATATCCGAAGCCATTTGGTAGTTGGTACTCGTCCGATACTAGGATGATATGGTTGACAATCCGATACTAAATTGTAGGAATTTCAGCCATGATATGCGATCATTTGCAGCTATGCAACCTTAAAAGGTGAATTTGTTAAAAAAAATACTAGGTTAACATCAGAATTAAACTTTCTAACGCTAAAGCAAATTTTAACAACCTGAAAAAAGTATACCTTTGAACGTTTCAATTTTTTGCTTGTTTGAGCGGAGTAATGATACCTATTGTCCAAAAATATTGGGTATTGGTATCCGAGTAAAATGGATATCGCAATTAAACGTATCGCACATCCCTAATTTATTGTCAAGGTTTTATTTAGGGTTGGCAAGCCTGTCAATTGACCGGTCAATTGACCACACTTTATTTAACCGGTCAAATACTTATATTGGATTTAAATGTTGTTTAATTTTTTAAGAGTTGTTTTGTGATTTGAGTTTTAAATAATCTTGATTGTAACTTTTTTAAAGAATTCAAATATAAAATTGTAGGGTTTACCTGATGCAAACACAGGTTCTGTGGTAATCACAAAGTGTTTGTAATAGCAAAGTAGATTTATTTTGTTTAGAATAAGTACACATATATCATGAATCGCGTTTGTCATAAAAGAAAACACTAGTTCCAGTGGTGGGATTCAGCCGGTTCGCACCGGTTCTGTAGAACCGTCCCACGAAATTTTATGAGATCAGCGAACCGGTTAGCAGCATTACTGGTTACTGTCAACAGATTTTTGCATCTTATCTGATACACCGAATTTTGAGATCCAAGTAGCTCACGTGTTTGTTTTTTTCATAATGTACAATGGTTAAGTTCTCAAGTAAAAGTTATACATTGTGTTAATTTTTTATAATTATTTTTTTTTCTTTTGTGATTGTTTGTCTGAAAATTGAATTGCTACGTCATAAGTACAAGTAAAAAACGCTGCTTTTCAATGTGGCTGTTATATAGCAGTGATGGGATTCAGCTAGTTCGCACCATTTGCTGGAACCTGGGGTTGCACGCAGTTTTTGCAACTACTTTAATCTCAAGAATAGGTTGTTAGATAGTTTGGTTTATAAGAATGTGATAGGAAAAGAAGACGTTGTCTTCATAAAACGAAGTTCTGTTGTATATATAAAAATTATCTGTTTACTGCCTAAAAATAAGACTTTTTGTAACAGGACCGGTTTAAAATGTGACTTTTGCGATAGAAACTGCTAACAATAAAAATGTTTCCCACCACTGGGTATACCACAATCTTTTTTACTGATGCATTTATTTGTTGTAAAATTTCGTTAATAAACTTGTTGGCTTTACTTGGTGGTTGTAGTAATGGTAAAAGTTACTACAATACTGCTATAGTATTGCTTGCAAGATGGGCATTGTTTTGCAAAAATTCTTATTGATAATCAAAAAATAATTGTTTTTGTTTTGTAAACTATTGTACTTAAACCAAAATGTTCATATATTTATTTAAAGTTAAAATCAAGGTTTATTTCTAACTTTAATTGCTTTTTGATTGTGTGTATAGTATTTGACCAATATTTGACCTATTTGACGAGTATTTGACCGGTCAATTGACCGGATTTTATTTGACCGGTCAAATGCCCAACCCTAGTTTTATTCATTCGTGTATAGGCCTAAGATTTTTCCTTTTTTCATTTTGCTTACTATTGGCTCCGATATTTCAACAGAGAGGACTGCCAACCGTTTTTAAAAAGCCTCGATGTTTTGACGTGGATTTTGTCAAACTGTTAAACTTGCTGGTCACGCTGCATTTTTTGCGTACTGATGCTGATGGTCCGTTTACTACAGTGTATATACAGTTTTGTTATTTAGTGATTTAGAATTATTGCTACGGGTTTAGGACTTAATTTGGTGGGTCGAGGTCGTTTCTATGTCGTACAAATTATTTGGTTTTATTATGTCATTGGGTTTAGTACTATTGCATTAGGAATATTCCGATGTAGATATTGTTGCTTTTTAGCTTAACAGCGAAATGTTGCGAATTTACAAAACAATAAATTTACTGTTTGTCATATAAAACAAGCAGGCAAACTTTATAAAAGATATTGAAAATATAAATAAAAGTTTTAACCAACTCAAAAAAAAATGTTAATTTAAACAATAACATTATTCCAGATACAACTCTTTTTACCCTAATTGGATATCGAATTCTGAGTACTTGTTTCGAGATGAAGCAGGAATTAACATTTATAACCTCGACGACCGCACAAATAAGACGATAGTTAGCGACGAATTTTACGTGAGTATATACTCTTATATTTTGGTTTACATTCCCTTTGTCCACACTTTTTACAAGTCCTTGTAACCTAAAATAACTATATGCTTTATAAAAAATACCAAACTAACATTCAGATTTGTTTAATTACAATTATTTCGATCAGTTAGGATGGTAAAACCACAATAATACGACAGTGCAATGATTATTATGCATTTTTTTACATGTTTGAAAAAAATTGCTATTGTAACTGCAAATATTTGTTTTAAATTGACTATACAGCGAGAACGAAAAAAATATATACCGATTTATTATCTTATTTAGTACACATGATTTAAGTCAACCAAAAATCTTGACTCTTGCTTTCACACAACTTGTGCGTATAAAAAGCATAGACATAGATTTATTATAAGGGGCTTGTATGACTCACTGAAAAAATCCGACTAGCATTCTACCGGTCAACCCTTCACGTTTGTTTGCCGAGTTTTGCTGACACAATACTTTTTTAAAAATTCTCTCGCGAGGTAGTTGATCACAATACTTGCCTCGATCAGGACACGTGACCTTTCATCCTTTTTTTAGCATTTTATGAAGGTCGCATATTGTTTAAAAATAATGGTGGATCGACTATTAACAGTTTATGTTGTTGTCGTTTTGTTTGACAACCGGTGAAAAAAAAAAACCTTGATCAGTTGTAGCGACAACATGAAAAAACTCTTTTTGCAATTCTCTTTTTAAATTTTAGTTTTGCCTTGCTAATAGTTAAAATTTTTGATAAGCCCATAAACACAAACATCTATGAAAAAACCGAAGCTGCTAAAAATGTTCACTAAAGAGCACGGTGAAAAGAACGACCACTACATTTATTTTGTAAAAGGTCACGCCAACGGTCACACCAACATTTTTTAAAGTGAAGTTTTAAGTAAAGTGAAGGAATATGCGCCTTATAACTAAATGCTCTAAACGAATTTAATAAAGGTTCTTATTTATCTTCTTGTGTTTACTCAACCAGAAACAAACAAATGCATCTGCGTGGTCTATTTCACCCGACAAGCTATACCTACTAGTACGAACTAGTTATTTTAAGCAATGGAGAAGCTCTTACAATGGTTCCTATGCAATTTACAGAATTGCTGAGTAAGTATGGAAATAGGCCACTATAGTATGGTAACTTAATAATGTCGAAAGCTTACGTAGAAAGTAGGCTACTAAACATTAAAGTAATCGGTCAGTTATGTTATTCTTTTAGTTTTTACGAAACATGTTTCCTTCGGACATCATTTGTTATATTTCTGCAGCGAAAATAACATTTTTACCCTTTCAAATGACGATGTGCAGTACATCCGTTGGTCCCCAACAGGACATGCTCTTTCCTGGGTTGTAGAAAATGATATTTATTTGCATGATGGTATCACTCCTTTAAACGAAACTAACGTAGTCAAAGTAACTTCTACGGGAGAAAAAAATAAAATATTTAATGGAATTCCAGATTGGGTCTATGAAGGTTTGGTTTTTTTTTATATACTGAACTAATTAAAATAAATATAGGCCTAACTTACACAAAATATTTAAATCAAAATTTATTTCTTTAGAAGAAATGGTTTTTACAAACCACAACTTGTTTTGGTCGTATAATAGTCGTTTCCTTGCATATGTGGTCACTGACGACAGTTTAGTTAAGCAAATTAAATTTTCAAGATTCGACCATCTCAAGTATCCTGAAACGGTAATATTTTAATTCACAATAAATAAAATGTTTAACATTGACTACCATAAACTCATTTTGCTCATGCACAAGGGCCATGTCCGTGATTTGGCCTAAACTACTTTTCCCGCCTCTTTTTACAGCATAATTACAAAATAAGTTCGCATTTCCGTTTAACTTTCAAAGATTTTTCGAATATGCTTGAGTGCAGTGAAAGTTAAATCTCACTTTATCTGAAATAAACGATTTATACTTTCTGTATCCCGATTTATACAGATCTGTAACGGTTTACACCAAGGGTAGCCAACACTTCGATCGCGATCGACCGATCGATCGCCACATTTCACTTGGTCAATAGCGTCGAATATGCGTTACGTCATTACAGTAACTGTCGCCCACAAGCGGAACATTAAAATGACCAATTGTTGTCCGGACATTGGACAAGCCTAATAAAGCGTCCGTTGACGTAGCAAATTACCCTCCATCACTGGCTTGGAATGCAATTCTCAAAAATGTTTAATAAACGCTCAAAATGTTTAAGGTGTTCTTGTAACTTTTTTACCGAACCAATCGATCAAGAGTCTCTAAAAAATATTTAACTCAATTGCAATCAAACCTAAGTTGGCTGCCCCTGGTGTCAACGATAAAAGCACCTCTTTTATCCTCTAAGTTACGTTATTTTATCTATTATTATTAAGTTGTGGCGTTATCTTTTTTATGACCTTTTTAAACGAAAAAATATCTTGCTATATATTGCTATATGTTCTACTAATGGAACGCAGATTGAACTAGCTTATCCAAAAGCTGGAACTCCAAACCCAAAAGTGAAGATCGATGTGTACGAGCCCGGAAGTGGAAATAATTTTACTGTCCTCGCACCAACTGATTTGGTTACAGAGTAGGACATCTTTCATGTTTGTCTATGTTAATTTTTTTGGGCTTAATCGTTTCCCCCTCTTATATAATAATTGGAATGGTATAAAGAACAGTGTTTCGTAACTTGCGAGCTGCGAAGCTCCTTCGGGCGTTGGCATACTTTAGACCAGTGGTTCTCAACCGCCAGTCCACGGACCGGTGCCGGCAATATGACGTCATACTCTGGCGACTATATTAGTTGTAAAATGCAAATGTTTTTGTTATAGGATTAGGCTGAATAACCCAAAGGGGTTAGATCAGGGTTTCTCAAAAATCACCATAATGCACATGTGCACGACTTGCTGCAAAATGTCAAGAAATCACTGATATTGCAAACTATTAAGTCTTTCCACATTAACCAACGTTTTCTTTAGGCACTATTTTTCGCCCTTGTGAGTCATTCTCATTAGTTTCCGTTGCTTAACAAATGATCTTATAAATTGCTTTGTGACGTTTCTCGCAGTAACTGCGGTAACTGCAGTGAATACACCCTGGAGTGTACACTACACCCGGTTAAAAAACACTCGTGTAAAGTGTGGCCTATGATTGAAAAGATCATCAGGCTATTTTGTTACAGTTTCATAATTAAAACACACAGCTGTACATTTTTGGAAACAGGGACCACCTATTCAGTCGATTTTACTGGTATCCGGATTCCGAAGCTTTTTTGGTTATTTGGATGAATCGTATTTCTAATCTAAGTGTTCCACAATTGTGTTTTGTCAATGAAACATGCTCAGTTGTCGAGGTTCGTTGAAAATTAACCATTCGACGTAATGTACGCTATAAAAAAATAATTAACGTTTCAGATAGGAATCGAAGAAAGTTCGACGGGTTGGATTGGTGATGGCGGTGTTCCCTTTCGTCCACTTCTGCTTGATTATATCGATCGTTCATTTTTCACAATATTTTCAGACAACAATGGTTTTTGGCAAATAGCTCTGGTTAACCTTACTGTAAGTTCGCCTCACTTTCTTTCACGCCAGTTGTTTACTATAGGCATAATGACCCATTTGATATGGATTAAATTGTTCGAAGAATTTCGGATATACATTTTCGGATATATATATAGTAGCTCATTAAGAACTTTTAATTATGCTTAGCTTTCTTAAAAAAAATAATGAAGTTTAATAATAGTTATATCAGGGAGTCTAACCGTTTGACATTTCCGGTTCAGGCTCGGTTCCGTTTGAAATATTTTTTAGAATCCGCTTTAACTCCGTTTCGACCAAAATTGTTTCAAAATTGTTTCATAAAGTTGCGGTTTGGGTTCAACACAAGTTCCTTGCGAGTAATTAACCTACAGCTACTGTAACTGGTATTTAATCTAAGTTTCGATGAAACAAGCAGCCTATTCCTAAACCTGAATTTAATATATATGCATCGTTTTATTTAATAAGCCTGCAGTTTGTTTTTTTGTAATTTTTCGCGCTGTTGCATCGTTTACCACTTTTGGTTACGGTACGTTAGTTGTGGAGGTATTCGATATAATTCTCTAGTTTATCTCGAAGAATTATCTCTGGATTATAATTTGATGAGATCAACTTTATCCAATATTTACCCAACATGATAAAAATTAGGTTAACAAAGAAAGTTAGGACACAGGTCGATAAATAATAATCTTTAGCATTAAAGGCGCCATTTCACGGCGTTCTAAAAAGTAAAACCTATTCTGAGCCACAGCACATAGTTCACCAATTAAACAAATTCCTAACGCTAAAGATACAGAATTAAAACAAAGCCTATATTACTTACATGTGAATAGCTTACCCATAGAAAAATTTTATTATAAAAATAACAAGTCGCATGTAGGTACCATACACAGATAAACAAAAACTGTCGCCAAAAATTTATGAATATGGCTATTATATAAGATTTTTCGTGTCGGGGAAAAAAATCGTAATAATAACTGTCAGACTGATTAATTCATTATACTGTGACAATAACACTATTATTATTTTCTAAATGACCATTCTGCCCTTAATCACGGGAGCCAGAGCATCACGCATATTAAAGAGCTGCTCCGGAGCCGCAGGTTGCCGACCACTGATATAATTTTCAAATTGTTTCACCAAAATAAGCAGATTTATGAAGTTTATTTGTAATTGTGACGTGAATTTATGATGTCATATTTGAATTTGTCTTTGCCTACAGTGGTCCAAGCGAAGCAAAAAAAATTATGGGGTCCGCTGTAAAAAAAGTTTAAGAACCCCTGGTCTAATTGTTTTGTAATACATCGAGTGCTTTTCGAGCAACCATTCCAGTTTTATAACATCTTAGTTAATTAAAGAAAACTCTCCCTGTATGGAGTCTAAATACTCCGTTTTACTTATAATTATTGTTTTCCATGACAAACTAATTACTTATTAAGTATACACTAGTATTTTAATTAGGCCTTCATGGACCCCCTTACACTAGTTCACGGCCCCCAAGGGGTCCATGGACCCCAGTATAAGAACCCCTGAATTAGATCTTGGTCACAATTCCGGAAAAATCAACACAAAACCGGTTTGCAGATCCGGTTTGGGTTCGATTCGACTCCCTGTTTAAAAGTAAACTTGATAACCATGACAATACCAACACGCAATAGCAATTATGAACAGTATTAATATGGCGACTGTAAATAAATACGTTCTTAAAGCAACAACTTGTTTAAAGACCAACAGGAGAACCTTTTTAACAAGCGGAAATAGTGTAGTTACCTCACTGTATGGCTACGACGTGGCACACCAATGGATTTATTTTCGTGCTGCCTATCCACTGCCCCGGCACCGGCATGTATATCGGTAAGCAACTATATACAAATGTAGAGGTATATTATGTAATACTGCGGGTTCTACATTAGGCTATATACCGTCGAGCCAAACACGCATATACGGATTATACCACGGGACACTTCTCATTGAATAAATAATCATTATTATCAGTTTATGGCTACTGCGAAATAAAAAGATAATACTTTATTGTTAATTGACATTTTTTATAATCGCGTTAACAGAGGGATTCGAATAGCTTGCCTTCCAAAACACTCTCTACATTAGTGGTTTTCAACCGTCAGTCCGCGGACCGGTGCCGGTCCGCGTCAACTTTTCTGCCGCTCCGCCAAATATATTACAATTTTATATCTCAATTGCAAAATGCAAGATGTTGAAGGCTTGTCCACCAAATTTAGAACTTCATCAGTTCCATAATTTGCGGCATTGTGACGTAACATAGAGTTAATGGTCTACTTTGGACGTAAGTCACAATGCTGCAAGTGCTGTGCCCAACTGTTTAAAAGGCAACGACTCGTTTGAGTCTTAACGTTTAAGACCAGTTGTATATGAAAAACTTCAATAGAACAACGTATACCACGTATGATATCAAAAATACAGCGGAAATTGCTAATTAAATTGAAGTTTCCATCCTTTGCTTTTAAGTTGCATACCTTGTCGTTGGTTGATTTTGATTTTTAAAGGTCCACCGGTCCGCAAAATTTGTTTTGAAATTTTACCGGTCCATAAGCCTAAAAGGTTGAAAACCACTGCTCTACACAACAAATTCATGCTAATACAGTGGTTCCGAATCTTTTTTGTTGTCGCGTGAATTCGAAAACCATGTTTTTAACCACTCGTATAAATGATGTTCATGTTCCTCCCCAAAAAGTCTTCGGCAGGGCACATATTTTCGCGCTGCTGCGGGTCGTAGGTTTGACACCCCGGGTGTAAGTCACTGCATTGTGCAATCTTTCCTCTTTAGATAATTCCTATAATGTAGAAATTATTATTGTGTACGTTGCAACTTATCACTAAAACTTTATATATCACCAAAACTGTTTTGCAGAATCAACCTCAACAGTGAAACTCCTGTACCACAAGAAAACTGGGAGTGTATGACTTGTTCGATGGATGCAACGAGGTGATCAACATTTAGTTCGTGCAGTTGTTTGCTTATTTTGGTAAAAAAACGAAAAAAACAATAAAAAGTCTTTATAATAAGTAAACACACTTAAGTGGGCCTAAAAACTATAGTAAAAAATAATAAATAAAAATCGTAGGAATAAAATTGCACTGAACTATAAAACAGATTAAGATATGTTGGCACATTTCTGCGGCTGGTACCTTTATTCACACTAAAACATTTTTCACACAACTCTGTTTGTTTTATGAATTCTGTGTAACAACGTCGGGAGCCTTTAGACCAGCCTTTCTTAACCTGGGGTAGATTTACCCCAGGGGGTAAATTTACTCGTTTTAGGGGGTAAATCCAAGGATATGTATTTTAAGCTCTGAATATTCTGATTCCATTTTCTTTAACTAACTTTTGCAAAGCGGCTTCTCTGCATTGCTAACTATCAAATATAAAGCACGAAACCGACTTCATGTTAAATCTGATATTCGTTGTACATTACCACTAATTTCCCAGACATTGCAATTTAACTCGTTGCTAAAAAGCAAGGGCAGCCGTCACACTGACTATAACTGATGTAATTTGTTACTTTCGTTTTTTTTAATAAATGAGCACCACTTTATATATTGGGAGTAAATTTGATATTCACTTTTGTTCAGAGGGTAAAACATACAAAAAAGGTTAAGAACCGCTGCTTTAGACGGATCGACTAACTAAAATCAGTTAATCAGTTAAGGATTTTCGTGCAAATAAAATTTCAGTACTATATTATGTTTGTCGAAATCGTTGGTCACTACGACTTCTGACACGTTAGGTAGCAGTTCTACACAGCTGTGTATATTTTTTGCTTGCCTACATTGTCACAAATCACATTTGATTTTTGTCGTTAAGCACATTGGATTTATATTAAATATTTAGGTATTTCAGCAGGTAGCCAATTGGTGCTTGTGATCTATTCCATGTTTCAAGTATGTGTTTTGTAAGTGAAATTCGTACTTAACACAAATACACGAACTCCGGAACGAACAAGCAGGAGTAATAATAAACCATCGGTAGTAAAATATTTTGTACTTTTTAATAACTTATTATTAGATGTGGATGGGTGACACCGAGCTACAGTCCCAACTTAAAATATGTGGCTATAAATTGTGGTGGTCCGGATGTGCCAATGTCTTTTTTGCAAGAAGTTGATGCTGATGGCGATTATAAACCTCCTGAGTTGTGGTACAACAACAGCCATTTAATTGAAAATAAAGCACAGGTAAAAATACGCGCAAAATCAATTTACTATAAAATTAATTTTACTTAAATTTCTTTCTAGAAGTTTAATTTAGAGCAGTGGCTTAAAACGTTATTCTCGAAAATTGAAAAACAATTTTACGGTTTACTTTCTACGTATTTTCTGTGCAATTTTACAGCTGTGAGTTCAATGGCCCCAAATTATTTGTTTTAAAAATCATGGTGATAAACATCATTGTGTCGAGCAATAATGTGCTTTTTATGTACTCAATGCGCCACCTCTATTTTCACAAGTAAAAGTTTTGTGATTTAAACCAAATGAATGGAATATTTTTCTAGAAAAATACTTGATTACAGTTATTCAAATTTACTTTAGTTGCTTATTTGCGCACTAGTTCGATCAAGAACAGCAGATGAAACAAATTACTAACCGAATGTATTCGGCCCTCGAAAGATACGCAATAATATTGTGTCCCAAGGTGATGGTTACTTGGACTACCCTGATCCATAGTGTATTGCAGCCCGTGGGCATACTTACAAGAGTTTAATAGGGCACTTCGAGAAACTTGAGTTTAAGACATTATGAAATAAAGTACGTTATGAAATAAATTAGGCTTAAAAACGTCTGTTGTTCTCAAGCGAACTAATTCGCAAATAGAAGTTGAAAAAAATATGGTATTTCCATAGTACAAATTTGCAAACAATATGGTTTGAGGGAGATATCGACTGGCCCCTAGAAAGTAGAAGTAATAAACCGAAACTTGTTATTACTTCCTGAGCCACACACCAGCCGCACTAAAAGCTAACGCAGTACACATATGTGCGTAGTCCTGGTTTAGTAATGTCTTGCCTGTTTTTCTTTAGCTTTTTTCCGTATTTAAAACAGAATGCCATTATTAAGGGGGGATTTTTTTAAATCGAAGACCTAAGACCTGCCTTAGGTTTAGTGTATTTCGCAAAGTAAAATTATAAAATTTCATCAACTGTTTTAGGTGAAATGGCCTGTGAAAGAATATGACTCATTCAAAAGCAGTTCTGAACCTGGAATTGACATCCTTTATCAAATGTTTAAACCAATTGACTTTGATCCGAGCAAAAAATATCCTCTTTTAATTGAAGTTTATGGTGGACCTGGTTATCAAAAAGTCCAGGACAGGTAAGTTATACTCTTTGATACTTTTTTGTGTACGATTATAATGAAAGAAATAAAGAGCGTGCTTCTAAATTAGGCATATTACAGGTGTGTGTTTTCTGTGACTGAAGAGTAAATTGTTTAGCGTAGGGCGCCGCCACCTTTCAATAATTTATATAGGGTGACGTAAGCTTAAAACGTTTGGAACCACTGTCTAAATCAGTGCCCGCAACCTTATATCACTTGCGGCACACCAACAGGGCTAACACTACTTGCGGCACACCAACGCACCAACGGGGATAAAACTATATTTACCTACAAATATACGACAAGACAAGACTTATAATTAAACGAACCGAAGGCGCCGAAAATTTGACGAATTACATTATTTTATCTTCTGATTTGGGGGGTTTAACGGTCTTCCTAGAAATATTATGCGCGCCACCAGGTCCGAAAAATTGCACCCCTTTGCAATAGCGAATCAGAAAACATAAGGGGTTTTTAATAGTATATTCGAAAAATTAAAACCTGACCATTTTTCCCCAAATTATTTTTCGAAACAGCAGCCCATAATATATACACTCACAAAACGCCCTATACATTTACAAAGATATTTTGTGGGCTACCTTTTAACTTTGCTGTAAGGTTTGAAAACAACTCTTGTATGTTTACTCCTGAGTTGAGTTAGTTGAAAACACTCGTTTGAAATTAGACTTCCAGCGATTATACGTAACATAGGTTAAAAAAAAGTTTTAAATATTAAGGAAAGTTCATTAAGTTGCAATTGGATTATTGCATAAGGTCAAGATGCCTGCCATGAGGTACCCTTTTCATGTTAGTTCTCTTAAATAAAAAGTACCCTTAAAAACGCGGGTAACGCTCCTCCGGGAACGTCGCGGCACACCGGTTGCGGAGCACTGGTCTAAATCAATAAAAAGGCCACTTAACCATTTGTTGTCAACTATAAAGATTCCGTTACCGCGTGTTTGTTCTCGTTGTTGTTAACTATAGTTCATAGTTCACCCCAGCTCCTAAAGGGACTCTAGCCATAAGACCAAAATAAGAACAACATCAACGTCGGAATCAAACATACTTTAGAATAAGACCAAAATAGCACTAATAACTAATAGTCGTAACACAAAAAAATCGGATTAAGACCTAAACCCGTCGGAATAACACCTACTGTAAATGGCAAAATCAGGCCTATACAACATTTTAGCAAGCCCCAAACCCCACCCCTAAGTACATCACTAACTCCCCTAGTATTATCAACCCCAACCCATTTTCTAACCCCACCCATTACCCACAAATAACCCCAAACAGCCAAAAGAATCTGGTGCCAAAACAGCGGCGCCGTGACGGCGCCATTCAAATAGGGCGCCCAAACGTCGACACCACAACGGCCGATGCCAGGGTAATGGCCCCCATATCCTTTCCCTACAGTTTAAGGCGTTAGTTTGGCCTATTAGGCCTTATTCTGACTGGTTTATGTCTTATTCAGACAATTAAGTTCTTATTCTGTTGCAGATTAAGTCTTATTGCGTTTTAGGTCTTGTTGTGTGTTCCCTTCTAAAGTTCATCCGCTTTTTTAATAAGGGCTGGATAACTAAGGATTAGCGATCGCGGCCCTGATAAAAAAATCGTGTCGAACACAAAAAATACAATAATGAGCCTTACGCAGTTGTCATTTCGTCAGCACACTTGTCATCAGCACAAAACCAAAAATCCAACGACGCAGACAGGCGACGTATAGACAGTAATATAGTAATTTATAAAATAAACTTTTCTAACTGTTCGTCGCGACCAAATTTTAGTCGTGGAACAATCCGTCGTTACGTAATTATCGCAATAACTGGTAAACGTGCGTAAAATATTGTTTTTTAGACCGGCATCTTTATCGTTAAGTTCCGTCCTAAATGACTTTGCTTTTACTTTGTAGTACTTCACCACTATAATAGTACAGTAGTTATGACGTAACAAAAAATAATTTTGTCTACCTTTTTACGTTCCACTTAATCTACTAATAGGCCTACGGTGGTTCTCAATCTTAACCTTTTCTAAAACGATTACGTGGCGGTCTCCTGCCAAATTTTTAGATGATTCACGGTCACTTATAAAATGAAGGACAGTCGACAGAACAAAAGCGTGATTCTGAAAACAATAGTTTTGTTCCAAAATCACTAAAGTGTTTGAATTAAATGGACAGTCGCCAACTGAGAGTCCAAACGAGTTTTTCAGAAAACGATCGCATTCCTTGTTTTCCTGGAAATTAGGGCATTTTTTCTTAACAATTAAAATGTGACAATTTGTCATCTCAAGGATACCGATATTTTAGTAGACTTGGCGTTATTTTTTTATCAAGGAATGAGTTTTTAGCACTTTGTCCTTCGAAAGCCTTCTCACGTTTTTGATTTGCTTTAACTGTATATTTAGCTTGCTCGGTTTAAGTGCAGATAGCCTAGATCAGGGTTTTTCAACCGTGGCCCTCGGCCCCCCTGGGGGGCCACGGAGCGGTCATTGGGGGTCACCGGCATAACTCTCCAGTTAGATATTGCGAAAACCAAAGTGTCACTATTTTTTCACAATTTACCAGTTAACTTAATTTTGTGTTTTTATTATGACTGTAAACCTTTCTTGTAACATTTTGTAACACATTTTTCTGACACCTGCTTTGACTAGACAGTAGGGGGGTGTTTAAAGTAGAATATTGAATCCTTTTTATTCGTTTTTCGCGGAAAGTTACGCCTAATTGGTCGTTCGCGAGTGGCAAGTTTGGTTAGAAACCTGTCGCTGTGGCGAAACAATTACTGTGCTGCTTTGTAGATAGTTACGTATCGTGCTGCGTCAGCGTTTTTTTTTCGAACAGCCAATTATTACTTGCCGATACCCTTCGACTAATCATTAAGTGTCCGACAAAGCTGTTAGGCGAGCTACTAGTGTGTATTGCCAGGTGCAACGGTTCGCAATTTCCTTTAAGGGCGTTTAGTTGCAAAATAAACATTTTACCGTAAAACGCATAAAGTACCGGTACGCTATACTGGGTTATTCAAAAGGTCATTTTTAGGCCAACATTCAGCGGTTTATGCAGCCTATTTGTTTAGTAGGCTAATAGTAACGCAATAATAAAACGAAAATCGAGTAATCATCTTGAGTCTTGACGAATGTAGTGACATCGCTTGGCTTAGTACAAAACAGAGCCGAATATACAAAATACCTTGGTGGCGTCGAAGAGCAAAATTTGTAATGACTAACTAAGTTAGTTTAAATTAAAATGACTTATTTGGTAATTTTTTAGAAAGTAAGTGCATTTATTCGTTGATTAATGGTGTATTGGTAATTAACATGAAGAAGTAAAACAAGTGAAACGAACTTTAACCACGATGCTTGGTATTTTTATAAGCAGGGAGGCCACAAGGGTCGAGTGCCTTTCAAAGGGGGCCACGAAGCATAAAAGGTTGAGAACCACTGGCCTAGATGCTAGCACTTACACACGGTGCACAAAAGGCACTTGTTTCTATCTCCACCTAACTTTGTCACAGCAAGCTCGTAACTGCGTGGAAAACTATACCATCATTTCAGCTTTTTTGTGTTACACGTATGGGTGAATTTATTTTTTTAAGCATCGATTAGGAGAATGGTTTTCAACCTTTTTATACCGCGACCCTTCCAAAAAAATTGATTCAGGCATATGTAATACATTTGACATTTGTGTATGCGCAATACCACAAAAAATAAAAATAACATAAATTATGATACCACTCAGTTGAAAAGATACTTATTTATTAAATTCATCACCAGCATCATTGAGATGGCTGGTGCTGCATCTTGGCTAGGCGTGGCGCGGATCTGGCAATACTTGTGACATCATACTAAAATATTTCCCGTGATAATAATCGTTATTAAGATATGTAATAACTAGTACATGTCACTTCGGTTATTAGTTTTTTTTTGTAGTACAGTAAATACTTTTTTAGCCTGTGATTTCAGTCTTTATTGAATCTGAGGATAAACAGAGCGCAATATGAATAATTGCGACTTGAATTTAAGGTTAGAGTTTGCAATTAGTTGTTTGACAAATTGCGAGGACTGGCGTGTGCAAGTTCTTCAGTAAACGTAGAAGTGTTAACTGTTCCAAAAAAAGGTTGAAAAGCACCGCCGTAAGCTATGATTGAACCAGGAAACTCAGTAGTAAGCTCACACTGTTAAAATAATAGTCTATCACGCAACTTTCTTCCTGGCTGCTGTTTGAACATTCAACTTTTATTCAACTGTTTAAACATTCACTAATATCATTACAGATATTTTTTATTGTAATTAATTGGCATTCTCGTAATAGTGATTGGTATTGAATTGTCGTCTTTGCAACCCCCAAAGAAATAGCAAACAACCCACCCGCAGTGACGTGCGGTGAGGTTTCTAGATTAGAAAATTGAAAACAAGAAACAAGCAAAGTAAAAAAGGCGATTTTTTAAAGCACAGCCACCGGTAGCGTAGCCAGCCGGAAGTTTGGGGGGCAAAAAAATACCTTTTTTGTTTAGCTTTTGCCATTGTATGAGCTGCACATCGAACACAAATAAATATGCTAGCATGCCTTTGATCGACTGTTGTTGTAGGCTACTGCTCATAAAGGTACAAAACAAATTATTATTAAGAGTACAATATTTATAAATTTTGGGGGACCATGACCCCTGTGGCCGCCCTGGCAACGCCTATGACAGCCACACATACACTCCTTTTTTTACCAATCTCATTAAAAGTTGCGTGTTATTTTTTTTGTCCAGTCGTCTAATGCAAACTTTTAAGCCTGAACAGGTCTGCCTTTATTTATGACTTCAACTTTAGATTAAAAGTTTATTTTAAAAAATCTCTCAGCTTAGATGCTAAATTTTCCTCCATTTTAGTTGGGACGTCACTATTGAGGCATGCCTCAAATCATAGCGAAATAGTTCATCAATCATCATGTTTCCGAGAAATTTGCAAAAGAAAAAGGCACGCATAATGCAGTGTACAGCACTTTTGTGATCTGAAGAGAGCCAAGCCGTGCCCCTCTGCGTATTTCAACGATTTTAACCGCGTAAAGGCTTAATTCATATGAATGGGTATAGAAACGTAACATTTGCGGGAGAGGTGTACGACTACAGCAATTCGTAGAAATTAAAGCACCTAAAACGTGCAATGTTTACTATACTTTAGCAAGTAATACATATTCTGTGATAACCATCTCTGTGATACAAAAAAAAAGATTGACTACGCAGCAGACTGGCTACCAATTAGATAATCCTAGCTTTCTAATAGTTGAAAGGATTAAAGCAAATTTTCAGCACTGTCATAATATGTAACATTTAAACTTAAATGGCAACTTTTGTACTGAGAACTTGTAGACTTAGTGGTTTCCCGCCCATTGTTAACTTCTGACCTAATAATCGCCTTTCTTATGCAAGGTTGTTAGTTGTTGTTGTGTTTCACCGATTTATACGCGGGAAAATGTTTGTTTATTTAAAAAGTATTTGTGCAGAAAGTTGAATTTTTTCTGGTAATAACATAATCTTGGGAAATAATATGTATGTTAGGAAGTAATTTTTTATGTTGAGCTAACGACAAGACTGAATGTCATTATCAAGTTAAATGCAGCTAGTATAGTGTTATATTTAAGTACGCATAAAACTATATGTTGAATCGTTTGTTAGGCATTTTAATTGCAGTAGCGCAGAGTAGTTTGTATCAGTGTGTTGAAAGCTTAACGCAATTATTGTTGTATGTAAATTATATGTCCTAATTTTTTTAATCATGCCTCTACGTCATTAATTTACACATGCTCACGTAAATTCCGATAGTGAATGTTTGTTAGACCAGTGTTTCTTAATCAGGTGAATGGTTCATCCCAGGGTGAATACAATTTTTTCAGTGGTGAACCAACCAAAAGGGCTGAATAAGGGTGAACCGTCAGAAATGGACGAGAGCTTGCGAAACAACTTAAGTCATTTTGTGTTGTTATATATGGAAGAGATAGTTTTATCATATCATGAGAAGGGTGAATGAAATTCCGAGATAGATGCTGGGGTGAACAAAACTAAAAAAGTTTGAGAAGCACTGTGTTAGACAAATGGTCTCCAGCATGTGGGTCGCGACCCCAAGTGGGGTCGTCTAAAATTTTTGTGGGGTCGCCATAACTCACCATGTTCCTGCTGTTTAAGTACTATTAATGTGTTTCGTTTTCTTTACAATGGCGTCACACCAATAAACGGGACTGAGTGCATCTTCTACGCGAAAGTGCCCTTTTTAACTCGTAATAGCTGCTAAATGAGCTAACGTGACATTTTACAAAGTTAGGTTTTTTGATTTAGCGCAGCTAAGGTCGCACTTGCTTGTTTTGCTGCGACATTCTTTCTTTATATTCTTAATTACGACAGCGGATGCAGCAAACCGCATTTATTTTACCACGTTTAAAGTCAAATGGTTTCAGCAAATATTTTATTTTGAACTTCGATGCAATCAACGTAGCCGACTCTTTCTAATTTTGTTATTGAACTACGAAAAACTTCTTAAAGGCAATCATTTTGGTGCTCATCTTTAGTCATAGTCATCTGGAATTGTGAACAATTTACGCATACTCGCTTGTGTTACTTTGTTCCAGCATTATTTGAAATAATCCATTCGTATCTAAAAACAAACAGGGGTCGCAATGTTAATTCTGAATTCATTTTATTTAAATTGTCGTCGCTTATTAAAAAGGTTGGAGACTACTGTGTTAGAGTTAGACGCCCTAAATTCCAAAAACGTCACTGACAGCTCATCGAAAAGAAAGTGCAGACAGTGTAATGTTAGACAACGATTAAAAGCTGACATTTATTTCGGCACTGTAGGCACATAATAACGACCTGTAAGGCAAGGTTGGGGGCACTAGTATAAAAAAGGTTGGGAAATACTAATTAAAAGCAACCACTGTTTTGTTTTAATGCAGCTATTTGCTCTTAATCCAAACTTGCTACTGGCATACAGTATATGCAATTTATGATCAACCGTTGGCTGTAAAACAATGAATTTCGAATTCGGCTTTGCCTGTTTCCAATTAGTTATATCACTGGCAGATTTGGATTGGGATACCCCAGAAACTGCATTGTTTTTGTGGTTGTGGCCATTAGCGGCATCGACTACCTAAGTTCATTGGTTTCCATTTTCAAATTGGACATTTTGAAGGTAATACATTCAATGTTGTGGAAAATACATTATTTTTTACTGTTTCTAAAGATGGACCCGAAGTTGGGCTGCGATACACATGGTCAGCCAGTACGGTTTAATAGTAGCAAGCCTAGATGCGCGAGGAAGTGGATACAGAGGTGATGGGATCATGCACTTGCTCTACAAAAAAATAGGTATTACTGTTGTTTTGTAACTTACCTTAAGACCAATATTAATTAAAACGCGGTTACTCTATTGGGGCGATCTTTGTTGGGTATTACAAACTACCCTTTGTTTGTTTATTGTTGCTCAACGTAACTTAAAAAAAAACAATTAAATCGTTTGAGTCACTTATCGACCAGCCTAATGTTAGTTACCTACTAAGCTAAAACTGCTATGGTGCAGTCACTCATTACGCGTATTTACTCAAATGTGAACAGTAAAATACTTCTAATCAGAGTTGCAGAGTCGAACTCGGGTTTATTTCGCTTGAGTCGGAATTGGGGCACGTAACTTTAAGTATGGCTATACCTGAGTCCTGAGTTCCTTGTCATTGAATACGATAAACGCCGCAAACTATAAATTGTTAAGGTTTAATAGAATTTGGAAATATTTTTCACCCACGTATTTTGCGTGGATGCGTTATAAGACACCCATAAGAGTTTTTTTGCTCTCGGAGTCGGACGCGGGATGAACTTACCCGACTCCACAGCACCGCTTCTATGATAATTTTAAAGCCATCATCGGGCTGCTAATTGTTGTTCCCATGAGTAAAATAAAACCACTTAAAAAATCTTAGTTTATCCTGCCACCTTCACCATGTTCTAAAGAGAAAAAAACAAACAGGTACGCTATTCGGTTAGTGATGACGCAGTAGTTATCACCCGTAAATATAAAAACAACGTTTTTTTAATTAGCTGTATCCGCCTGCTTTTTCTTTTGTGAAGAACAAAATAACAACGATTTGACCAAACGACCGACAGACAGAGAAATACAAATATATATATACAGGGTGGGCCAAAATTAGGCTTACAGTTATTCCATAGCGTTGGCTTGGAAGAAGAGGTAGCAAGCATTGAATGGCCACCGCGCTCACCTGACCTGACACCAATGGATTTCTTTTTTGGGTGTGTTGTAGGTCAATTGGAAAAGAAGGATACGACAGAGTTCGCGCAGTATCTTGCTTCACAATCATGGATAGATGAAAGTCGGGTAGCGTTATGGGGATGGAGCTACGGAGGATATACAACAACTTTTTCAATTTGTTAGTATATATAGCTTGTTTTTAAAAAGTATAAACTTAACCAGTTCCAAATAAAGCAGAATTACGTCGAACAATGAATTAGTTGCCACTAACTACAATGAGTAAATACTTTATGATATGTTTTTTTTTCAGCTGAAGGATCTGGTGCCTTTAAATGTGGATTCGCAGTGGCACCTCTTGCGACCAGGCTTCTTTACGGTACACTGCTTACTTTTAAATATTTTAGTGTAAGTTTAAAACACATGAGCTTGTTGTTATGCTCATGATGTTGTGATCGACGATCGGGGTAGAACCAGGGGCGATATGAGCACTACGAGTCCATCATATGGTCTTTGTATTGTAAGTATCTTAACATCTCTTAAACCTAAATTATATCAAAATAAACGCTTAAACCTTAGTTTTAACAAAATAAGTTTTGTGATTTTTACATAGGTATTTGTGGAGCCAACAAAAATGCAAAAAACCTACATTTCTATATGTGATACTATAATCGCATTTTTCTACAATAAGCTTATTTTCAAACAGACACTTTTTATTTAACAAAATAAAGTACAAATAAAACATAATGTATAATCTAATCCGAGGCGTGCACCATACGTCTCACTGGCCGTGTCATGTTTCCATTGTTTCAGAAATTTTGCGTTTTAGGGGAATATATTTAGCCTACAGGCGCCATGCACCATACAACTCGACTTTATTCAAATTACACGAACAACAAGATAAACAATTACATTTTTGGCACTTTTTGTATTTTTATGACAGCTTTTTCTTTGTGATCATGAATTACGCTTCGTTTTCTTTAAAAAGGGCAATTATTGCTAAACTATAGCAGCTAACGCAAGTTTGCCGCGTTTAAAATATGGCTATTGTAACGTAAGAAACCTTTTGTCAACTAAAATGACTAGTAAGATAAATGTACTGTAGGTTTGTTTGCGTCCCACGACAACTTTTACCGGATTTCTGTATAAACATTAGCAACAGGGGACGTGGCGTTATTTTGCACATTGTGCGCAAAAATGTGCACGCCAAAATGTGCAAAAATGTGCGCACATTTTAAACTGCCTTCAAAAATGTGCGCACTTTTGCACATTGTTAAAAAGGCAACAAATGTGTTTTTGCACATTGTTGAAAAGGTGACACATTGTGAAAAAAAGTGCGCACTTTTTTGAAGGCTGTTAAAAATGTGCGCACATTGTGAAATAAAGTGCGCACATTTTTGAAGCCCTTTTAAAATGTGCGCACAATTTTTGCACATTTTGGCGTGCACATTTTTGCGCACATAGTGCAAAAAATGTTCGCATCCCTGTCTCAACATTAGGCTGTGGGCGATTGAAGTCACAAACAAATGACACTTTAACGAGCAAATTGCGCATTTTTTGTTTTGGCAATGAGTAACGTCTCCTTATAAATTAAAAGTTTTGCCAATTAAATCGTATCAATTACTATTTACGCCTTTTCTCACCTTCTGCATAAATGTAATTAGACTTGTTTAATTGCCGAAATACAATGACTCTGTCCCTCATTTTAAGAGGTGTAAGAATGATTTTTACACCTAAAACTAACAAATCCTACATTAAAAAGTAAAAAAAAATATTAAATTTGGTCCTAAAAATATTTTTTAACCAAATTTTGACATAATAGAATACATGCTGTTAACCGGTACGCAAACCAGTTTTGTTGTTGTGATTAATTAATATTTTTTGCTTAAAATCCACACCATTTTCCGACACAATCGTTAAATCGTAATTCGCCTGGAGCTTGTTGAGTTTGGTTTTGGCATGTGAAGAGGAAAATATTGCCAACCCGTATTAATAGCGTGCATTTGATAAAATATGTAATACTTGGGTTACTTTGTTACTTGGTTTTCACAATGCGAAGCTGATAGCTCTGGCCTTTATCTACAGTTCGTGCCGTATAATTAACAAAACACCGCTTTTTATAGACAGCATACACACAGAGCGATATATGACCATGCCAAACGACAATGTGGATGGCTACGAGAAGTGCTCAATTCTTAATTCAAACCTTACCAACTTTAAAATGGTAGGTTACGTATGATAGGATTTTTCATAAAATATTTTAGAACATTGTTGCAGGAGATTTGATAAAAGGGATAAAGCAACCAAACTGTCTATATTTATTTTCACTAAATGCCGTTGACACATTGCAAGTCGGTGGACTTTACGCCAGGAGAGTCAAACTGAAGTCCAAATGAGGGCCGGGTGGTATGCATATAGACGTTTTAGCAACATATTCAAATACAAAGTAATAGAGTCGCTTGGGCGCAGCATAACTTCAATTTCCAGGCGTCAAACATTTTCTATTTGAAAAAAAAACGTTGCAAAGGAAAGGAGACAATACTGTAAAAAAAACACGATATGCCTATTTAGAACAGATTTAAAACGTCAAACCCAGTATTGCGCCAGAGGATAAAAATGAAAATTGTATTGTAAAATATTTTCCAGGGTATATAGGTAGCAAGTGCACCCATGTAGGGTTTTTTGACAAGTAAGCAAAATTTAAAAAGCCGCATGTTAGCATGCCTGGTTTAGACATGATTTATTAATTTTAAATAGGCAAACTGGCCAAGTTTATAATCGATATTTAGGGTTTGATTTGTTGGCAGTTTAATAAAAATTAATAATTGGTTGCACATGACAATATGATTAAAAATACACGCAATTATTGACGTGTTAAGAAAAACCTAAAACTGAGACAGATTCACTTGTACTGAGTTCTTGCCTAAAATTGTTTTGAAAAGATCTTGAAGGACACAAGAAATAGTCTCAACCGGTGCATCTAAAATATACAGAAATGAAAACGCAAGGATCGCAAGGTACCCAAGACTCACAAGGATACATGCAAGGATCGCAAGGTAAACAAGGGCGTATATGCCGATCCTTGTGTATTGTGTACCTTGCGATCTGATCCTGTGATTCTGTATATTTTAGATGCACCCGTCCAAACGACATGTTTGACCCCCCAATGCTTTACATGACTGATGCATTGGACCGATTAATATTTTGCTTTGTTGTCAGGCGTCATATTCGATAATTCACGGAACCGCTGATGACAACGTTCACTTTCAAAATGCGGCTCTCATTTCAAAAGGATTAGTTGAAGCAGATGTTGATTTCAGCAGTGTAGTAAGTTTGACTTTATCAATTTATAACCCTATTTTAAGTAATAGGCATATTAAATCAGAATTTGCTACTACCAGGCGGTTCTAGGATGTTTATCGTGAGTGGGCCATGAAATTTCATAGTGACGTCAGGTTGCGTCATAGCGTGACTTTAGGATAAACGTAACCTTAAGATACTTAAGGTTCCAAAATTACGCAACTAAAATGTGATCTAAGTTCACTCTAAGAAATGGCGGTGGGCGTTTATTTTAGTTTTTTACAATGCGTTTGTTTGGTTAACCTAGAAGTTCGAAAAATGTGCGTCGTGTCAATTTCCTATAAGAGCGCCGCTAACAGACCAATGCTAACAGATTTGACGCGTAAATTCGAATCATTTTGACGAAACAGTAGCATATGTTACATGACTATGATTTAAAAATTAAATTACACAATTCCTATTTATTTCAGCGCTTAACTAGGTGAGTTAGTCATCCATGAATGTAAAGTAATGGCCAATGTTGCAACCGATACGATTTGCAAATTTTGCCATTAAAGATAGTCTGTCCCCCAAAAGCTAGGTCACCAGAAATCATCACAATCCCAATTTGCAAATAAACCCGGAAGTAGTTTGCTCGACATTTTAACGTTATACACACGTGTCACGCTAATTTTTTTCTCGTTTTTTAATAATAAATGCAACTTTTATAGTATGCATTTTTTTTAATCTTAGTAATTGTTATTACTCCCCAACTCAGAATATATAAACGATAAAATTATAGCGTTCCTGATATAGTTTTTATTTTACACGTGAACATACATGTTAGTCCCTTAGACTTGAAACTGATAAGTTTGCTAAATTAGTCTAGTCACCGTAATTTGGCGCTTCACAAAAATTGAATAGGGCTTGCCTATTTCAACTTACAAAACGCTATAGGTTTCGCGCTTATTACACTATTCACTGTATATTTTGCGCAAGAGTTCGCATGCCAATATAGGTAATTTTATGAATAATTGTTTTATGACATCATTCCTGAAAATTGTCATTTTCCAAACAAATATTCGCGATCCGATCTTGATCAGGGGTCAATAAACTATACCGCAGGTCAGATGCGGTCCAAAGAAGTTAATTATTTCGACCGCAGTACTTTTTTAAAACACGGTTAATTATAGTTTAATGTTTTCCATATCCAATTTAAACTAATTTTTTGTAAAATTTAAAACACGAACAATTTATGAAGTTTAGTACATTATTTGTTAATATTTTTATGTTACCATGTTGAATAACAATAATCAAGTTAATACAGTTCGACACAAAATAGAATATCTGACCATCGATAGCCAGGCCTTTTTATCCGGCTTTTATGAAAAAAGTTCGGTGACCCCTGTGTTACTAATATAGGGTTGATTGTTTATGTAAACTCCATATTAGTTTTGTGTTGCTACTTTCATTTCCGTTACTCTCACCTATAGTTTTACGCGGACGAGGCTCATTCGGTGAACAGTGGTCCAAATGCAAACAAGCATATTTATGGACTGCTAACAAGAAAAGTGCGGGTGTGTTTTGACCTTTCTCCACCTTCACACAACGCAACAATAGATACTTATCTCAGGGAGCATTCAGTCGTCACATACAAAGATCATCTGAACGACCCAGATTTTTGCGATGATTGTAACTCTCAAATCGACTACTAATTACACGATTAGACTACATTTTCTATACTGTTAAGATTAATTACGCATTGATTTTTCCGCATATCAGTTGCTATTTAATTTAGAGCATGTATTATATTACTGTTTCTATCAGGTACTTGATCAATATTTTGTAAAAATGCTGTAAACTAATCACTTGTGATTTTCAGTTCCAAGCGACTATATATTTACAATTAAGTCAAAAATAACTCAAAATACAAAACAAGAAAATCGCAAGAAATGTTACGTCGGTGAAGTGGTTATTGTAGTTCAAAAGAAAGCATAAAACGTCCAATAAACGAAATTAAATATAGCGAAAGAGGCGGGAAAAGCGATTCGAGCGACTTTGTCGATGATGCTTACGTCGCTGATGGCTGGAATCTTGAGGGAGGACAAAGAACGCCTGGCTCGCGTAACAAGGCCTCTATAGGGTTTACCTACTGTCTTGGCATTGGGATTATTGCTTCGTCGCCTAGAACTGAAATCATACCGAGATGCCTTTCGTCCTTTTCCCTAACAACATAGAATTAATAAAAAATTACACTATACACCTTTTTATAAATTAATGTAATTTAAATTCATTAGACAAAAGTAGGTTTTTAGACATTTAAAAAAATATATATTTAGGGTGAACAATTAAATAAATTGTCGCACACAGCAAAGCAATTGATTTATTTTGTTTCGTTTAGCTAAAATGAAAATTCCGAATTAACGAAATTCCTTGGCTTTATGAATTGACTTTATGAATATCGCACGATTACAGTATACTGATACTATTATTGGTGTCTACTTCGATCTGTTATTATCGGACACCCATAGTCATAATTCACCATTTTGGTCAAAAGAACGGCTAAAAAATGCCGATCACTGAAATGTATTTACCATTTGATATATAATTACATTACCACATTTAAAAAATTGTACTCAAATTAAATAAAACATTTATATTAAAAATTTTTCTTTTCAATTATACCTGGATTTTAAAGCTTATATTTCTTCGTCGAGTGGGTTGAGTTTGTTTACTTGGCAATGGTATTTCGGATTTCGGCGACGTTGGCCCCAGGCTGCTTGCAGATTCCACGTCAACGCAGTGTGTTTGTTCGTTTAAGTCGCCGCTGAATACTGCGGTGAAGTTTGCTGCTTTTTCTTTTTCTTCAGCCTTGCGAAAACAATAATAGTGGAATCATCGTTGTATAAGCCAAAAGGTATACAAGTTCAAAATTTATAGACCTTGGCGGTTATACGTCCATAAGCACACGTAAGCAAAGTAGGTAAAAAAGTGGAAAACGCATTATACCCGAGGGCCGCAGGTCGCACATACCTTCTAAGTTCTGCGTACACCAATGCTTACACTATAATATTAAACATCAAACAAATAACCGTTTGACTCTGAATTTTTGGCAGGGTATACATTTTAGGCCTATACTGCCTTCAACAGGAAACACAAAATAGAAAGAAACGTTGCTTTTGGGATAGTGTATGCCTTTTACTCTTCATTTAAGGTCAAGCAGTCCTTGTTACAACATCCCTATAAGTATTGTTACGGCGAAACTCCGCATCCCCATGTTGTTTAAAAAATGTATTAATAGAAATCTTACTCGTTCGTGCCCTTTTGAATAACATGTGCTTTACAATCAAATAATTCGTTTTACTGCACATAGCTCAGTTATTACTGTTAATGACGTTAAGTTAACCGTAATTCTTTATGTTTTACCTAGAAATTAAAATGAATATTAAGTAATTAAATTGTTAACACGCGGTGAAGTTTCACTAAAGCCACAAATATTCGGTGAGTGTTTTCTCTTGTTGTTTACCGCCAGTGTTATTATTTCTGTAACCGTTTCTATTTTCTTTTAGAAAACGCATGTATGGTCTCATGTATGAACGTCGAATGTAACTTTTGTACCTGTGACTCCGAGTGCTAATTTCAATATATCACCTTGATGAAGCATACATGTTGTTGTCGATACTTATATAGCAATTGACTAGTTTTCGCCGCAAAGATGGTCAAATACTGTCACCCTCAATGTAACTGCTGAGAAGCTAATTACGGCAGTTACAAGTATAGGTTACTTAAAGTTTCAAACAAAACTCTTCACGTAACTGAAAGTTGTTGTCTTGTTATCCGATGTACAAAACCATCAATAATAGTACTACGGTTGTATGCTGACGAAATTTATTCAAAGTGTTTTTAATTTGGCAAACTTTTCTCTTGTGATAAATCACCAGCAAAACTTCCCTTTCATAAACTGCTCACTTGAATTACTTTCTTATCGAGAAGTAACAACGGAACTTATTTATTATTTATTAAATTTTTCGGACGTTTAGCTTACTTTCATCCCATTTTTAAGATAAAAAATGCAAATATTGCCTTATCCATCTATACCTCCAGAGCTTCATCAAGTCGTTTACGAAGTCTATTTTGCTTCAATCTTGCAATGTTCCCGTAGTAGGTACAATTCACCATCGCGTATTCGAGTAACGCCAAAAAGACAAAAACGAAACAGCATATAAGATAAACGTCGATGGCTTTGATATCCGGAATCTTTGGAAGAGATTGCCGAACATTTGTGCTGATTGTTGTTATTGTCAACACAGTTGTGATTCCTTTGATGAAAACAACCAGTTTTAATAAACGGTAGCCAAAGGGTCCCAACTTTAGAGGTAATATTACCAATTGAATTGGTTGGTTGTTTGATCTACCTTGTGAGTAATGTTGTAAGCAAAAAGCATTTAAATTTGTCAAATTACACCGTTTCGTTTTTAAATGGTTAGGTTTTGTAAAAATAATTAGTTATTTTTTTTACTAAAACAATTATCAAAACAAACTAAAACTAGTTATTGATGTTTTCTATATTTTCCCCTCCGGATAAGAAACCGGTTTATAAAGTTGTTTTTAGAGCTGAAGCTTAGCCGGAACTATTGCTCCGAACCTAAACTGAACCGGAAAAGTTAAAATGTTCGACTTCCTGGTTTAAAAGCACTGGCTTTTCTACTGAAGTAATTAAAATAAAAGCCCATCAACATTCATAGGTTTGAGATCAATTTTACTAAATGTAGCCAATAGAATACTTACCAAGCGCTACTCTTGCAGCTGTGGCTTCATGATTGATCCAGAATGAAACCCAACTTAGTATGGTAATAAGGGAACATGGAAGATAAGTTTGTAAAATAAAAAATCCGATATTGCGTTTCAATCGAAAACTTAGTGATACTCGCGGATAAGAACCTGCCGAAGGTAAAGTGCATTTAAACAAGACTTTAAAATAATACTATTGCAGCAAGTCATTTGCGTAATGTTTTCACAGAGCGTAATGTTTTGGTTTTCCCGAAACACTAGGCTTTTCGTCTCTTGTAAATTACTTGATCTTACTAGAAACAAGATGCACTGAAAAGTCTTGGGTACAAACTATATTCCATTGCAAGTCAAGTTAAGTCCAGTAAGTTTATTTCAAACCGTGAGTTAAGTGCACTTGGCGATATTCACCTAGGACAAAAGTTCACAACCAGGGAGGAATTCCCCCTAGGGGGAACTTGGGAATTTGTTTGGTGGAATTTGGAATTTGACCAAAAAAGCATGGTTTTACGACCGTGAAAATACAACTATTTTTGCGATATTTGTTGACATCATGCAAAACACTAGCAAGACTGGTGTAATTTAAATTAAGTAGGCTCAATTGACGTACTAATGTTATTCCGTAGTGGGCGGCAATAAAACGTTGCTAGGGTAGCACGCATCCCGCGTACTCTATGTTGCACAGACCTGTTATGGGCCATCATGAAGCATAAAGTGTTATTTTAAACGATTTTTTCCGGTTAAGCTACATTGCTTTTTAGTTTTAGCATTTTAACAATAGGTACGATTTAGGTAAAAAGGTATACCTGTCGCAAAAGTCTTGTTAATAATGTGTAGCTTTGAGTCAGTCACCTGGAACTGGGCCAATTTCAAGTTCTCAACACCAGTCACTGCATGGCTTATTCCACCTAACATAAAGAAACTAATGTCTGAAGTGGTGTAGCCATCTGCCAAACAAAAGAACGGTTACGTTTACAAATACATCATGATAAAATTTGATACCGTCAAAGATCTAACGTTTGCGAAGAAAAAAAACACATAAAAAGTGCGAAATTAGAAACTGGGGTTATAGCTAAAAATGGCGTAAGGTAAAATAGGAAAGCGATAATATAACTAATTCCTATATTTCTGTTAAGTCCATCGAAAGCTTTCGGTGTTCTATAATACTTAAGCCGTTAGTGTTCATCAAAAACAACTACAGCAGGCCTTGTTCACAGTTGTTGTACTCTTTTATTGACTTGACGCGGCACTCTAGATCCTCTTTAATATAAGGTTATTTGTACGAACAGGTGGCAGCAAGCAATAGTGTCATGTTGGTTCTCGACGTGCTCCCCTATGAACCCGTGTTGCTTAGTAAGTTTGGATAAGGTCCCGCTATGGACCAGGTCGTAAGTTCGAACCTCCCGCAGGCTTGTTTTCTAACCTTGTTCGCTTTAAATTCCCTAACTAATAGACTGATTTACGTTGGTCTGTTAAAAGGACCCGGTGTACTACTACATATATATACACATATATATATGTAAGCCGTTATCGTTATTCAAAAATATTCGGAAGGTTTGTCTATGTATGCATACTTTTATTATTATTCACTAACTGCTGCTTTGCCAATCTTATAATACTTAGTACTATCTTTTATTGCGATCTTGGTGCAATCTTTGTAATGCATTTTGTCGTGTTTCGGGCGAATCATTACTATTTCGAAACGTGAACACAACATTTCAAGTTTAACGGCCCAATTTATTTAACGGCGCATTAGATTTTTTACATAAATTATAAGGGTGTGTGCCATTACTTTTAGTTTCCTATTAAACTTTTTGCAGACCAAAAAAAAAAAACTTTAAAGAGTTTATTTAAGTTGTTAATTTACATAACTAATAGTTTCCTAACTATTTATTGTACAGAAATCTTGTTAGATTTTTGTTTAAGTTCCTGTAAGATTTGAGTATATATAGTGTACTTCGTATAGCAAGCTTATGGTACATTTATCGTTTCAACTAAAACGACGAACTGTGAAACTCTATTTGATAAATGTTGAATAAAAATAAGTTTAAGAAACGTTGACAATGGTAGACTTAAATTGAACGTTTTTCTGTCCTATCCATAAATCCCAAACCGTAGACCCGCTTGTGGACAAGACTGCATATGCTTCTTAAAATCGATTTGCTGGGATTAAATGTAATGGCGTAAAATTGGTTTCTCTCATTGTGAGGACTCTGCTCCCAATAGGATTAACTCCCGTAAGACTTACAGCTCTCGATTTCCAGGGTACAGTTCTGCTCATCCATTGGATAGCGACGCAAGTTCATCATACAGGCTAGGTCTGTAGTAATTCTAACAAAATAGCCCGTGTTTAAAATAAAATTAGGAAGAATATGCATTTTCGAAACACATATTAAAAGCTTTTATCATCAACTTTATGCAAATTTAATGGAAATTTTATCAAACGGTGTGATTGTTTCAGTTATTCAGTCACTACATAGTGATAGGGCCTGCAACCTATTCATTTTCTTTGAATTCACTTACCTTAAGCCGTAAAATACTGTCCCATCCGGTTGAATACGAAGCATTCTGTTTTTGCGCGTAATGGTATGAATATAAGACTGCTTGTCATTAACAAAGTATGTATCAGGTACCTAGCAATTTAAAAATAGTTTATTTATACTGCGAAGTTCATCAGAGAAAGTTAAACGTCGTACCTAATGGCTTCTAAAAAATAAATTATTAAAATAATTAATTTTCAGTAAGGATATTTGTTTTATTGTTGAAGTCAGGCCTTCCAATTTTCTTTTCATTTTTTTTTGCAAAGCCTTTACAGGTAACTGTGAATGTGTTGTTTTGCGTTCGCACAACATGTTATGTTCTGTTAAATTTTACAGTGTTTTACATAAATATACGCCCAATAGGGATTAAAATTAAGCGAATCAGCCATCAGAGAAGAGACACTGTGGAAATTAGTTTTTAATTTAGCGGTTAGTTCGGAACTCGTTAATAATTAATCAAACTGGTATTTGTACACAAACCCTGCTATCTAATGTACTGTTTTATTACTTCTTGATATTAGAACACAGAATAAAAATCTGTGTATCTATTTTTATTTTATTCTTTTTCTTTTATTCATCACAAACCTTTTTGTATATGATGTTTACCATGCATTACATATATATATTTCCGACGACGCCTCTGATGCGGCCTTTTTTACAGAGGTCATTTGTTTAACTGTAAACCTTATTAAAATTACATCTCAATAAAGAGTCTATACTAGCAAATAATGCCTTGTTTTTATAAAATCCATTCAAATGGATAATTTTAGAATGGGTAATTTTCAGAGTTTTTAAAGAGGTTGTCATATTTACCAGTGATTTTAGAAAGTAGGTTTGTCTATTTTAATAAGTTAATCCTTTTAAATAGCTAATTTTAGTTAGTTCGTATAAAAGAGGTGGCAAACCGGCCATTATGTGCGGTCCCTGAGACCTTAAAACAAATTTGGCATTTGCTCAATTTCCACATCTGTGTATCACTTTTAGATTCACACAAATAATCTATTTTTGCAATGTGCTATTTTTTACCAATTAACCAACTATTTGTTTAGAATTGAGAATATACAGGTGTGTTAAACTTGTGGCTGCAGGGAAAACAAACAAAACGGGGATTGTTTTTCATGAGTTATCCATTAAAAAACGCCAAAAGCAACTAACGATCTAAAATACAAGGTACCGGTATTCTTACTTCCACTAATGGACGACAAAAATGTCAAGAGATGCCCTTGACGTAATTCAGGAAAGACACGACACAATTCCCGCTTAGCATGGAAATGCTTTCAATGACTGTCGGTTGAAAATCCTGACGTAGCTATTTCGTGCCGGCGCAAGGCCATTTGACGAAAAATCATAATTATAAGCGTGTCGGGAATTCGATTGGCTAACAGTTACGCACAACACTGGTCGATGCTTTTTTCGATTAGGGAATGTCTTTTCGGCGCGACAGGCTTAACAAGCTTTAGAGACAATTTGCGATGAGTCCGCAGGGAAACACCGACCTAGAATTATTTCTGCTATTCAAGCGTCTCACGAGGGTTCACAAATCGAATAAACATTGGAAAACATTTAAAGACTCAAAACTTTATGTTTTAACGAAATGGCTATGCAATAAAAGGTAATCATAAAAAAAAAAGTCAACTATTCAAATGCAAAATAGTTCAACAAACATTTTTTTTCTTTTTTTGAATAACTTGGAAATCTTTATTTATTTAAGGCGATTGAAGTAAAGAAAAAATACGTTTGTTTTGTTTCTCTATTAAACTGAGACAGTAAAACATTTTTTGTCTTATTTTGCATACTTTCAACTGTAAACGTATGGTCCAAAGGTGGGTAAGGGTTACATTTGATATTTTTAAAAGCGTGGAATAATCCAAACACACGAAACACTTTTTTAACGATCTTACCCATATTTTGTCAACAACATTGTTGTCCAGAGTCAAATTAAGCGGAATTCCTTCAAATGCCAACCTCTTATCCCTCCACTGCTGGTGAAAATACAGCGTCAGTGTGTAGTCCTGGATAAAATAATGTTTTAAAAGCGCTATCAACCTCAACTGTTAATTTATTGACGAAACATCTCGGAGTAGCATAATTATATATATATATTTTTTTTTTTTTTCTGAATAACTAGGTTTTCTAAAAACAATAAAATAAAACTATTACAAAAACACTTTAGAATGCATCTACTGCAGAAAACAAACGATTTTTGATAAAATGATTCTTACCATATTAACTTCAGAAACCTTATCAATACTTGCAACTTCGATACTCATTCCAACCGACAATGGATCGGCTGCAAGGCATATATGTAAAATCAATAACTGACATGAGGCACATATTTGATGAGTATTGATAGTCGATAGACAAATAAGCATCTACATATCTCATAACTTCGCAAATATATTTCAGTTACAACTTAGAAATGTATATAGTACAATTGCATGCAACCACGAGCTGATGTTTTTCCCTAACTTTAAATCTATAAACACTTAGAGTCGGTACAGTCGCACAATAACCCTAGAATCTAGTAGACTGCAAAAGAAACCTATGTAAGAGAAACATAAGTAGAACTACAACCTGTCAAGTATAGTTTACTTAAAAGTAACAAATCTTTATTATAGACTTAACATTGTCGCTTATTAAAGTAAATGATCACTTTTAAATTACTTTTATATGTTGTGTACCCATTGGTCCTATCAAATTTGAAAAAAAAACGGGTTATAACCATAGGTTAACATTCCTTGTTTATTTCTAAGATGCATGGTTATTCGAGCGCAGTGTCTTAGAAAATACTAATGTGCTTATTTCCAAGAAACGTGCTTATTGTTGGGTTGTGTGCTTAGTTTGTCTAAGTTTTATATCCAAGGATGTTTTTTAACCACCTTTCTTGATTCTAAGTATAAATAATACCTTTATTATAAGCTGGTATTTGAAACAAATTTTCAAACCGTAAAATTTCGCTAGAATAATTTTTTTATGTCATACCTTGCAATAAATAATTGCGGGTATGAGTACGACCTATTCAGAAGATACCATCTAACTGGGAATAATTTGTGACAGGATGGAAGACTAAATGTGGAAGGCCTATATACTTTTACATTCATGTGCTGCTCTTGTCTATATTGGACGTCATTTTTAAACACAGGGCCTTGTAAATTAGTTTAGCTTGTGATGCACGTATTTTGATTTTCCATATTTAAACAAAGCTTTAAGTATACTCCTACCTCCATATTGGGGACGCAGTCTTATGTCGTACCCCTTTCCTAGCAAACTGTCCAGCGTATGTTTGATTCTTGTTTGAAGATCAACTTTATTTGTCCAAACCAAACTGCATAAAAAGTAAAAAAATCGAATTGGACTAGTCTATAATCGCAAAAAAAAACAATACGCTAGTTTATACTGCGCCTATCCTGTATTCATTTTAAACATAGTTCTTTTAATATGGATAAACTCGCCGTTTACCTGCAAAATGGTAGCAAGAATACCAAATTCTTCATCAGCTGTGCCATGTTCAAAAAACTTATTCTGGCTTTGAACTTAGCTGTTAAAAGTTTTTTAAGAATGTGTTATTCAATATAGAAGTTACACAAGAAATGAAATTTGTCAAACATAGAGATAATGACTTATTTGAAAATTGGCTGTATTTCTATGACTAATGGGAATAACATAATTTTACAAATTATGGTAGGAAACAAATAAACTTATTTCATTATATCTGGCAGTAATGTAAAGGACCACTATACCTAGTGCAGTCTAGCTTTAACGCAGTCTGCGATATAAATAATTAACATTGTTTTTTTAGTTTTATTATTCGCAAAAGTATCACTAAGCTAGTACCTAAACTATAGTGTAAGATCACATAAACTCAAATAACTGATAGTAAGCGTTTCGTTCGACAAACTCAATATATCCAAGCAAGTTGTTTTGTTTAGGCTACCGGTACGTAAGTCTCAACCTGGTGATAGCTCGCTAAAAGTACAAGTAATTCTGCAGGCATGACAGTCCTGCCTTTTACGCCACATTAAAGACATTCATCAACGTATCTGTACTTTCACGAGACAGTTAATACATTTTTTTGTACGTTCCAGTATTGATCGAATTCGGTGTTGTCGCGCCAACCGAACGACCGGCTCTATTTTATGTTCATGGGAGTTCAGCAGCGATAAGATCCCAGTTGCAGTAAGTTAGGTCAAAACGTATAGGCTACTTTAAAAATAACAACTGCTGTTAATATATATGCAAGTTTGTTGTGTTGGAAGTCAGAACGAGAACTTGTGTAAAACGTAGCTTTCATCATATAATCGCTGTATCGCGACCTTATAATTAACAATTTCCTATTTTTTGCATTTAGATTATTATGCAAAATTATTTTATACTGAATGTTTGAAATCCGAAAAATGAACCTCACTTGTCATATGTTGCTAATGCTGACACTAGTCGTGCTAAGTCTAGTTGTTACTTCGGTTGCACCTGATGGTGGAAGGTACGTAAGAATTTATTTTTTAATCTTAACATAGGTAACGCTAATTCCAGCTGCTAATTTTTTCATTGTATTAAAATTTGTAATAAATTAACACTAAACGTCATAAAAGTTCTAGCTTACCCTTAGCCCTAACCCTTAAATAACCTTTTTAAATAACAATGTAAAAACGTATATCTTAATTCTGCAGTTTCGATGTTTATTTTGCGTTGATCTGAGTTCTCTTTTTATACAGATGTTTTTAAGGTCTTATTCAAATTTGTAAAATACTCTGTATTTTAGACTAATACATTAACTACTTTAATATATTTCATTTTTTTGTACAAAATATTTCATCAAAACGAACATACAGTCACATCATGAAGTGCACACCTTATAGTCAACAAAATACACGTGCAAAATTCCTATTTTGTTCGTCAAATTAAGTATTGCCTGTCAGTGTAACGATTTTATGTCGACGTTGCATTAATGGAACATGGTTGTAATTTTCAGAACTTTTGACTTTTAGGCTACCCCACTTTTAGGCTACACCAGTTATTGAATCCTAACTACTAGGCAACTGGATTTTATGCGTAATGACTGAGACTAAAATTGCACCGTTGACGTGAAATTATATCTCTTCTAATGTAAAAAAGTTATTTACTGTTTATAAATTTATTAAATTAAATTTTGCTGTACATATCAAGCTGACAAATATAATACAAAACGGAAAACGATTATATCTTAATTGAAAACACTAAACATATATCATCGTTTTGTTTTAACTTTTGCGTTGGCCTTGATGGGCGAGCATTAAAGTAAAAATTATAACAGTAGATTAACATGAGCTGTTTTAATCAATTTACCAATTAAGATTTACACAGATTGATATTTTTCAGGATTTAAAGAATCAATTTATAGCGTAACCCTTTTGTTTAATTTAGGTCTTGACAAAGCATTACGTTTGTAATCCAAATAAATTGCTTTGAGCTTTTGATATCGATCAGGAATAAACATTGATTTGATGCGCAACATAAACAATGGATGTCTGCGGTCAGTAATAATCACAATCGAGCTGAAAAATCGATGTTTTCTAAGAATTATTACAACATGGGAAATTCGAAACAACTTTGGTGCACGGAGTGTCTAAAATACGTGCAGTGGTAAAAAAATGGGTTTAGTAGCTTGTTCTATCGCTTCAACCATTCTTTTCTGAAGAATATTAGTTTACAAGGACGGGGTGAAATACGTTGCCTAACCTGAATAGCACAACAAACAAATAGCATTCAGCTCATAACAATTCCCAGGGTATTGGCTTGGCGAAATATCCGACAACCGTTCTCGCAATCACGTATATCATAAGACCATGCAACTATACAAAGTGCAACATTAATCCGTTGCATTCTTTATATTTCAATTACAATACAATATTTAAAAAATTATTTTTTAACGAGGGTTTGAAAAACAATTTGCCAATAATGACGTCAACGCCAAATTTAAATTCAATTGTTCAGAATCACCGAGAGAAGTATAAGAAAAAGGGCAAGTCGAAAGAAGCAGGACACAATTGCGACATGTACGAGGAAAGTTTGTCCAGAAGACATTACTCACACTCTAGACACCTTTTTGCTAAACTACGACAGCAGAATTCGTCCTGGTTTTAACGGTAAGCTTATTGTAAAAATTCCCCCAAAATAGACCTGGGTGACAGACGCCTTGCCACAAAATCACGTTCATTATCAAGTAGTTTTACAGGGATGCCGGGTAACGCAATTTGTGACACTATTCCCCCCGTCCCCTCCCCCCCACGTCCCCCCAACTGAGAGAACGATGCTCCCAACCGAGAGATTCATGCGAAATGTTTGCAGGTATATCGTCCAACGCATAACGCCGTCATTCGCGAATTTTGCCTAATAAGACGGATAAGTGAGCGGCTGGTGATCCGTTTGGAGAGTGGACTCAGCGCCGTACAAGTAAATCTTGTACTTTTTAATTGCCCAAACGATAGCAAGGTACTCCTTCTCGATTGTGGAGTACTACTCATCCGCCTTGTTGAATTTTTTTTTTGCGTAGCTCACAGGTAATAGAGTCCCATCACGATCTTTGTAGAAGACATCCATCCGAGACCTTTGTTTGACGCATCTGGGCGTATTTATCTGTGTCCCTCTTCATTGGGAGGATGAATAGGGCCAACGAGAACAACAGCGACTCGTTTAAAAGGAACGTCGATTTGTGGCGCTGTATGCAGAGGGACCCTTATCACACTTGCCTTGTCCATCGTCCTCTGACAAATGTCGCACGATCGACACAAGCGTTTTACGTCGTTACGCATGCCAGACTAAACCTTTTGAGAGAGGCAAGTTGCATCCATGATCTTACTGTGTAAAGTTCCACGGTGCTAATGCGGTATAGAGTTTGAGATTCTCGTCGGCCTCGGCGGCATTGCGCGCGAATGGCAATCCTTCGCTAGATGTCCTATCTTGTCGCATATAAAGCACCTTCTCGTTGAGTCTTTTGTCAGCCTTTTACCTCTGAAATTCTTATCTCCGACATGCAGCTAGAACAGAATTCGCGCACTTCACGTTGACGCATATCCTGGGCCAACTCACAGTTGTGTGCCGCCAGGAATTGTTTAGCAACACTCTTTAGAGAATCCAAGGACTTCGGTGGGTGTTCCTTTAGAGCAGAGGTTCCCAACGTGGGCGGTACCGCCCCCTTGTGGGCGTTGGCGAGTTACAAGGGGGCGTTTTGAGTCTTTTCATGATTTGGGGGGCGCTGAACGCACATAAGGGGGCGTTACATGAAAGTACTTATATCAAAATTTTATAAAAAGTTCACATAAAAATAGTAACAAACAGCACTGTAGGACATAGGTAACTTTTAACCTTAAATGGCAACTTCCGTACTGCGAACTTGTAGTAGTTTCCCGACCATTGTTACGTAATAATTGGCTTTCTTATGTAAAGCTGTTGGTTGCTGTTGCGTTTCACCGTTTTATACGCGGCAAAATGTTTGTATATTTAAAGCAGGGGTCGCCAATCTACGGCCCTCTACCCACCGCCTCTTTGACAAATAGACACGAGTCCATTTTAAATACTTTTTGACTATTTTAACTTAGCACAGACAAAAAATTTTCGCGCTTCGCGCGAATCATCTTTCTGCGTCCAGTTTTTTTCGTTTTGATGCTGTCTTTGGAATAGATCAGCGCTTCTTTACCGTTGGGACGTGGAAGCAGGGCCGGATTTAGACCATGAGAGGCCCTAGGCTATTCTATTTGTGATGCCTCTCCTTATTTTTGAGCTCAGAATTTCTCTCTAAACATTACCATATGTCATTGCTTAATGTTCAAAATATAAGTACATCAAACTCCTCGATATTTTCATTTTCCACTAAGAATAAATATTTCGTTTTTAAAAAATTGAAGGCAGTTTTGCTTTTACAGCCATCAAATACTAAGACTAGACTACAATTTTTTTTCTAGCTTTTGTCAAAGCAAAATCATCCATAAGTTCATTAAAATTTATCTGTTTAAGTTTGTCACTTTCAATGCACAGAATGCATAGTAAGGACAACCTTTCTTGAGAGACATTGTAGATCTCAGTTTATTGTTGATGCTTTTGAGCCTTGAGAAAGATCTCTCTCTTTGCAGAGAAGATTCCAGCAGACTGCGCGTAATAATGACTGTTTACAACGTGGTTGAAACCAATTGTGTATAGAATTACAAACTTCAAAACCGAATTTCGAGGCCCCTGGACGTCGAGGCCCTAGTCTTCAGCCTGCCTAGCCTATTGGTAAATCCGGCCCTGCGTGAAAGGCTGCCAAGTGTGTCGCGGACAAACGAAACACGTATTCAAAAATATTAGACATATATTTTTTTACATTTTTTATTTTTTTCGCCAATGTAATACAAACTAGCAGGAAATTTAAAATATATGCCGGTATACCCAAAAAAAATCGCGCTGGCTTCGCTCGCCAGGTGCGCCCGGACTTAAAAAGATTAACAAACTTCATTACACTTTTCATTAGTAGAATGGATGAAAAAAATCCGAGGCCCGCCTGATTCACAGTTGTTCTAACATTTTTCTTAGTTAACATTTTGTGCGGCCCACAGAGACCTTTATGATTTTGGTTGGTGCCCGCGACTAGAAAAGGATTTAAAGTAGAAAAGATATGAATTTTTCCTAGTAATGACATAACCTGGTGAAATAATGTATCTATACATTCCCAGAGTGAATGTATGTTAGACAACCTAAAATATGACTGTAAGCTTACCGATACGAAAGTGAATATGATGTTAGACTACGATTAATATAATACTTTACTGTAACGCAAGATTAGGGGGCGATATGAAATAATATTGAGCCCAAGGGGGCACTAGTGTAAAAAAAGGTTGGGAAACACTGCTTTAAAGTTAGTCGACATCTATTTGGGACATGACTTTAGAAATTGCTCTTTGGCGAATAGTTCACTCACATCGCCCCAGTCGATAGTTGCGCACGATAACTTTGCCGGTTTAGGCGCTTTTGCCTTGCCTATGGCTGCTTTCTCGCGTCCAGTTGAAGTTTCAACCGTTTTAATTCCAACTGGTATTTCCTGTCTCACTCCTCGACTTCCCTTTGCCTTTCTTCAGCTTCAGCCTTTTTGCTAGTCTTCAGCTTTCTAGCTAGGCGTCGCTCTTCTCTCTCGAACGCCTGCTGTTACGTAATGAACTTCGCCAAATCGGCTCCAGTCAAACCCATTTGTTGCCAATTTCAGCAATCCTTTCCATCTTGTTTTCTTGCTTCACCACCAGATAAAACTAAGTCAATAGATAACAAAGTTCTATAGAATAATCCCGAACGTGTTTCAATTGTCACATATTTAGGACAGATATCCTAAACTCATACCTTAAACTGTTACAGCAAAAACTTTGGAGTTTAGTGCCACATCGTTTATGTAGAATGTAGATGTAGACTAACGTGCGACGCCTTGCAACAAAGTCACGTCAAAACAACAGGTTACTACAGGTCAACTGGTCGCACGCTTATAGATTACAATAGAAATATTACGTCACAATGGTCAGTGACAGATGGCCGAGTAACGCAACGTCTTGGATTATAAAGTAGTTCAGGGGTCGGCAACCTTTCGTACGCAGTGTGCCAGTTTATGAATAATGTCAAAATATAACAACTCGCATGCCAAACATTTTTCTATGTTTGGTTTCGCACTGGCAATCAGGGCTGCGGACTTGGTTAAAAACAAACCCGAATCCGACTTCGGCTGAATATGAGAGATTGAGAGTTCATCGCGTCCCGAGTCCGACTTCGACTCTACAGCCTGTATTTCATCAATTTACGTAACTAAATTAAGGTGGATATTCCAATCCACTCATAGGGTCATGGAAAATATGCCACGAGCATATGCTATTTCACCTTAACAATTTACAGTTTGCTGCCTAAATCAGTTTCGAAATTTGGTACTGCGCATGCCGCACTCGTCGGACTCGGGTAGTTTTACCTGGTCTTACTCGAGTCCCGTGTCCGACTCAGCAGCTCTGCTGTGATCTGGCATCTAATTTACGTATATTTTTTAAAATACACTTCGATGCTTTTAAGCCGGTACCTAGGTGTTAAACCTAAGTGTTAACTATCAGTTTCGCTTTTTGTTGGTTTCTCAGTCGTACGAAAACACACGTGCTTACTTTCATTGTAGAACAGTGGTTCTCAAACCTTTTTAACTTACGGACAGGCAAAATTTTAAAACAATTTTCGCGAAAGTATGCAACTTAAAAGCAAATAACGAAAACTTCAATGTAATGAGAAATTTGCTGCTGTCTTTTTGATACCATACGTGTTTCCCTTGAAGTTTTTCACGTATAACTTGTCTTAAAGTTTAAGACTTGAACAAGTTGTAGCCTACTTTTAAACAGTTGGGCACAACACTTGCAGCATTCTGACGTACGATAAAGTCCGAAATAGACCATTATCTCTATGTTACGTCACAATGTTGCAAATTACGGAACTGGCGAAGTTCTAAATTTGATGGACAAGCCTTCAACATCTTGCTTTTTACAATTGAGATATAAATTTGTAATATATTTGGCGGACCGACAGGAAAGTTGACGCACACCGGCGGTTGAGAACCACTGATGTAGAATGCCCTGCTTTAACGTAGTAAACGTTACTCCAAATTTGGGGCATTGTGACGTAATACGAACGGTTAATAGTAAACAACAAGTATAACGCCCACAAATAATAATATTAAATACGACACAGTTAAGACGCTTATTTGTGACACGAACTGGCAATGTGTGCAACCATTTAGTTAGCCCTATAGTGTTAGTAATACCATTTAGTTCTATAGTAATACCATTTAGTCCTATAGTGTTAGTAATGTAATGGTTGCACTTTCTTAAGGTGATAAAACGTGCGCGTTAAATCAATTGGCGTGCCATGCAAAATCAGCTTGCGTTCCACAAGTGGCACGCGTGCCAGGGGTTGCCGACCCCTGAAGTAGTTTTACAAGGTGACGCAATTTGTGAAAGCCTCATTAAAGAATATACTAAGCGTAACAAAAATCAGAGGAGCCAAATCGATTAGTCAATTTGTTACGCAATTTAGGTGTCATCAACAACAAAAACTTCTACAAATGAAGTCAAATTGGCAATTAGCGCAGTTATTTAAAAACTGTGAAATCAAAATATGTAAATTGAACCTTTAACAGGAAACCACTTCTTTGCTTGTTCCTTCTGTAGGTAGTATAAACTATAATTGATATTAGAAATATCAAGGCAGGCATAACTAGATCGTTTGTTAATGTGTTCTTGGAAATCTTCGTGAAACAATAATAACTTGTTTCTAAAAAGTTTTCAAGAGGGTTGTTTCTATTTAAAACGAAATATACCAGCACATATTCGTTGATGCTGAAAATTGTGACGAAATAGCAAACTGCATGTGCATGTTGGTCCGAGTTATGAGCAGAGCCCACTTTAAAAGATATACCAGTTATTCTTATGACGGGGGGGACAACCAGTTCATAGGGGGCGATCTCACTACAATATTTAACTTCTGTATAGAGAATTTAATGGTACCATGCCACGCTTGGTGTTTATTCTGCATTTAGGCTGTCCTATGCTTTATTAAAGCAAGTGTATAATTAAGCAACTGCAAAATATGGTTCACGATGTTTCACCGGGTTTAGGTTGTTTAATTTATATTTGATTCTTTTTATGACCGATTTGTAATATGGTTTTGTTAAAATATTTTGGTACAGTTGATAAGAATATTTTGGTACGGTTTGATTTTAATTTCCTCTGTGTAGTTTGATTTCAGTTTTCCCTCTGTTTTAATTTCCTCTGCGCATTGTATGATATATTGTGTTTCGCGCAATCTTTTTACGTGTTTCTACTCAGCCTTACAACTGCGGACTCAATGACCCTGACGACATATTCAGCGTGATAAAAGTCCAGGCGCGAGCAATGTGTTTATTTTTTGTGTGTCCAATCCGTCAGTTTGGAAAATGTTTCCACACCCAAGTTATGACGATAAACCTTACATTTTCGCCCAAAATATGAAAAAAAGCGTATCAGAATTAGGCTCCGTAATCCCACTGGGGCTAGCTTATATCCACATGGATGTTTTTAAAAGCTAAAAATGATCACTTCATATTGAAGTCATCTACAATCCTTGAGCTCCACACAATTTAAATGCCTATTGACAGTCGAGATTAGACTAAAAAGAAAGAATAAACTGTGGTTAACAAAATAATAATTTAAACGAAAAAAATTAGTCCGATTTTTGTCCTTTTAATGCAGGGGTTCCCAACCTGTGGTACGCGTACCACTAGTGGTACGCGAAGGTTTTTCAGGTGGTACGCGAGTAGCCTCCGGTTTTTGCACCAACCCTGGATTCACAACTTTATATTTTGTTTACATAAAATAATTTTCCCCGAAGCCCATTCTTATTGTTACGTAACTATTCCTGTTGTTTCGAAACAATGCGATCTTTAAAACACAGGCCATGTCAATTGTCGACAAGGAGCATAGTTAGGCCTACCATATGTCCTCTGTTTTCAAGAAAAATGAATGGTCCTCCGAGGACGCTCAAAAGTGCCCAAATGTCCTCTTTTTTGCATTTCGAGTTAGTTCCTTATACCTTTAACAAGACTTTTAGGCGATACGTTGTATTTATTTCCGAAAATTACTGTAACCATGAAACATGCTAAATTGCTGGTTTAAAACAGGTTTTCCGACAAATTTCCCTAATGTTTTTCAACAAATTGCCCCGCAAAATTGTACTTTAGAGCCAATTCAACCTAATTTTTTCGCGCTTCGCGCGACCGACAACAGACTTGACTATTTTCAAGTTGTCTTAGTGATATTTAATTGAAAATTCCGAATTGCTTTTCATGGGGTTTACGAAAACATTAACCAATTTTGGGGGTGCAAGGCATAGGAAAATTTTCAAAAAGGTTAAGAAACACTGGTCTATTTTATAGCATACAGGTGGTTCTCAGCAGATGCTTTCATTTTTCTTTATTATTCTCTAAATTTAGACAACCAAAAAGCAAAATAAGCTATAAATTATAATGCTGAAGAGGAAAACTTTGTTTACTGATGAGCTATGTAAGAACTATCCTTGTTTCAGAAAAGGACGTGTTTATGTCAAAATAATTGCTCTTGATAGGTATCATCTACTGTTTTATAGCTTAAGCTACAAAAAGCGTTGAATAATGCTAGTTTTATGTTAAAAATAAATAAAATGTGATTCGAGCAAATTAGTTGTTCCGCAAGAAGTGGTACACGTGACAATACAGAGCGTCCAAGTGGTACGAGATCGTAAAAAGGTTGGGAACCCCTGTTTTAATGCGACCCGTGTGTGGCCCACGATGTGATAACATTCGGTTTGTAGCCTGCAGTGATGCGGAGTCGGAGACTTGCCCTACGCATGCATAGTAGCAAGTTCAAAACGGATGAACTGTAAATTTTTATGATGGATTAACATGTATTGTAGGTGCATGAGTTATATATTTTTTTAATTCCATAATTGCAATATTAAAGGCCGAATTACTTTCGATGTCATGTTTGAATATTAAGGAGAAAATGATGCCCTCCAAATCAGATAAAACATGACTAAAAATATGTATTTTTTTTAAATCGCGGCCGATCCCAAATTGAATCACTGTGCGACGCCCTTAAAAAACTAAAACGACGCACCAGGGCGTCGCGACGCACATTTTAAGTACCTCCGCTTCTCCGCTTGGAGACATCATTATGCAGTTTAATTTTGAAAGAGACGCGACTTAAACAAAGAAACGACAGTACAATGACTATCGTATAGGTTTACGCAAACGGCAAAATTTTATTTGAGTCTCATTTACAAAAACGTTAAAACCACTTTTAGGAATTAAAATAAATTTGATCGCTTATCATACTTGGAAGGGGCAAATAGTACCATTTGAATAGGTCATTGTACATTTAATGGTATGTTTATTTTTAAAAGACGAAAACTTTTCATGTTAATAGCGGTTTGGGTGATATAATGCAACATGTTAATTAATGCATATTTATTACAAAATTCGGACTAATCTTTTCGAATATAAATAAAACCAGGCTCACTAAAAACGAAATATCTTTTCTACAGAAGGACCAACTAAAGTCTACAGCTACTTTTATGTTACCGGATTTGGACCAGCGTCAGAACAAGACATGGAGTACACCATGGACATGTTCTTCAGACAAAAGTAATGTGTATATCCAGGCTATATTCTAGAGTTCTAGACATTAATTTATTAAACAGGTATACACAGAAAAGACAATAATTTAGGACAATGTCTTTAAAATGGAAGCTTATCAAGGTTACATCTAATTTTATTCTAGTTAAGACAGGGTGTCCAACATGAGGACCTAATAAAAAATGGCACGCGAGCCCTCGAGAAATATAGCCAATTGACAAAAGAACTAAATTTGTTACACAGCCAATTCTTATTGTTTATTGACAATACAAAACAACCCCAGCAATTACGACAACAAACAATTACTTCTCATATTATAACACTATACTGTTTTTTATTTTTTGTATAAAAGCGCTTTTACTATTAGAAAAAAATAGTTGCTAAACTTTGGCACGAGAAGAAGTTATAAGATAAAAATGGCACGTCGGCATGTTTGAGTTGGACACCCCTGGGTTAAGATAAAGCACTTCTGGAAAGTTAAATTAGGGCATTTAATATATATATTCATACCATTCAGGGCATTGACCGTTCATTTTAACAAAGAGTAATATTTTTGATGGCTAATGTCTAGATATTTTTCCAAGCTAATTAACTTCATGGTTTTAAAGTTCTGGGATTTACATCAAATTATTACGACTACCGTGAAACAATACATTAAGCGAAATTAGAAAGTCAATGCCATTCTTTTAATGTAATGTGTTCTGTTAAAAGCATTTTTTGGACTGCATTGGTCTCTGTGAAATTGAAATGAAATGAGTGGCGTGCACAGCGGCCTGTTAGTGTGCAAACGGCACAGTGGGCATGCATTATTAATGATTAATTGTCCATCTGGCAAGTCAATGTTTTCCTTGGAACAACTAAAAACACGTACAGTAATTCTATGTTTACAGTTGTAATGTTCGTAAAATATAAAATATGTACAAGTTTAAATGAAAATAATCCACTATAGCCGAAAAGCAACACGATATCCTACCAAAAATAAAAAAACAAAACAGTTAAGTTGTACAATACAACGTCAATGAATCCCATAACTTAACTTGAGGAATTTTTGAAAGTACAGCTAAAACATTAAAATGATTATAGAGCGTAAAATATCTGAATACTTACTAACGTTGAATTGAAAGCAAAATATTGCTAGTTTCTTTAGGCAACTGGTTCTCAACATTTTGTTGCTTGCGGCACGGCCGAAAATAACTATTAGATTACGGTATCCGTACTAAAAAAATTGATTTGTTGCTATGAACTCTACACAAAAAAATATCTTTTGATTTATTGTATTTAAACGTAAACAAAGATAAAGACGCCTATCAATAGAATAAAAATTGGAATAGGCCTACTAAAGAACCCCAAATACTTTTTGGCACCCTTGAGCATTAAAAATGGAACCGGACAGTGCCGCGGTACCCCGTTTAGAAACCATTGATTTAGGCTATAGGCTACTTGTAATCGAATATTTTGAGAGTGTTTAAGTTTCGCAACTAACTGTTGCAACTGACACGAAATACGTGTATATAGGTGGCGAGATGACCGACTGGCTTTCAAACATATGAATGAAAATATTACCGAGCTAAAGCTGAACAACAGAATGGTGCAGATGCTTTGGACACCAGACAGCTTCTTTCGCAATGGAAAGAAGTCGATAGCGCACAGCATCACCGTTCCCAACCGACTTCTGCGGATCGATCCCGAAGGAAATATTTTATACACAATGCGGTATGTCAAAACAACTAACACTTAATCTCAAGTCCTGTTGAAAAAAGTTTTTTTCGTTTGTTCTGTTAATTTATTATAGGGAACTGACTTAATGGTAAAACAACTCTTTTAAAAAATAAATACATTTTTGCATCTTTTCAAATTTGTTATAAGTACAAATATTTTAAATAAAAGTACTATTCTGTTATCAGGCTGAATTTGTATTAAAAATATTTTCTAAATTAAAAGTAAGTTTAAGAAGCGCAACGATTTGAACAAAAACCAGCCAGCAAGGTGTTAAAACTTCAATTATAAAATATCCCTTTCGACAGATGAGTGGCTTTTTCAGTTATTCTATAGAATTAAATAGTAAAAAAATAAATAAATACGATTTATCGAAAACAAACACAGACTAACAAATGCTGTGTGTAACATCCACCACTCATAAGGATAATGTCCGTTGGAAACCGAGCGTCTCAGTTTAAAATTAACCCCAGAAAAAAGCGATGTAAATCGGGCGTAACTAAAAGCAAAATAAGATAAGGAAACTTTTTTGTAAAGAGTTGCACTTGTCAAGCTTATTAAATATTTGAAAACTTTTATCTTCGTGTAATGTGTTCTGTTGAAGGCAAGATTCTGTTGTTTAAAACATACCAAGCTTTAAAGAAAATATGTTATCATTTGACATTGCATGAAGGTAGCACACTGAGTTGGGTGAATCTGGACATCTGCAAAGCAGTGTGACTGTATAGTCGATCCAAGTACGGAGTGAAACTAATTCAGGCATGTGTCAGAATCATATGGCTAGTTTAGGTCTAAAAATAAAAGCACCACTTGAGCAACAAAGCCAAACAGTCGAACAGAGAATTATTTACGATATAATAGAAGTTATATTAGTAGTTTCCGAGCAACAATGGGGATTCTGTTTGGTTTGGTTGAAACCGAATCTTCCAGAATCGGTGTGCGAACACGCATAGCTATTCCCAATTAACAGCATTATTTAACCATCATCTACCGGCGGAAGATCAACTTCGTAAAAATGCGATGTGGGACATAACCAGGGATTTGGTCCACCTACAATGCCAAGTTGATTCTTAACTTCAATGAAGTATGCCATAGATGCGTAACAACATTCTGAGGACCAGTCATTTATGAGGGATGTGTTCAGTAGGCAAATATTCTACTCCAGGGGTTCCCAACCTATTTGCGGTCTCGTACCACTTGGACGCTCTGTACTGCCTCGCGTACCACTTCTTGCAGAACAACTAATTTGATTGAATCATATTTTTATCTTACAACTAGCATTTTGTAGATTAAGCTTTAAAACAGTAGATTATATCTATCAAGAGAAATCATTTGACATAATTAACGCCCACTGTCCCACAGCGTTGTACGCTTTACAAAGCAACTGTGCTTCTTTTGACATTTGACGAGACCTGTATTTTGAAGATCGTAATCATACGAGACAACAGGGATAGTTACGTAACAATGAATGGGCTTCGGATTTTATTTTTGTAAACAAAACCTAATAGACAAAGTATAAAGTTGTGAATCCAGTGTTTTGTGAAAAAAACGAAAGCTACTCGCGTACCACCAGAAAAACCTTCGCGTACCACTAGTGGTTCGCGTACCACAGGTTGGGAATCCCTGTTCTACTCGATTGAAAAAAGTCAAGCATGTTAATCGGATTCATCTCATTTTGACTAGATCTAAACATGTTTTCGATCGAAGCATTTATATTAAAGAAATTTGTCACACACACACTTTCTGTGGTTATGATTTAATTTTGAATTTACCGAAGTTCTGAAGTTCTGACAAAATCTTTGTTTAGCGCCGAGTAACTCTACATGCCAAATATATCGCGCCACAAAGCGATTGGATTTATATGATCACGTATAAGCCCTGGTTTTACCGAAAATTACGAACCGAGCAATTCATCGATATGGTCACTTTATATCAAATTGGTTCTTCATAATGCATGATGATTAATATTCAACAACAAGCTCTTTTACATGCACTTTTCGCAGGCAGATGATATTAAGGTTCGACCAGGATTGAAGATAAATTTGTTCTGGATTTGTACATATCGAGAAATTTAAACTGGAGACCATGTCTATAATTTCAATCATAAAACAGCAGTTTAAAAACAAATTCGAAAATTTGATGGAACTTCCACGCGTCACATCCTTCTTTGAGAACTATATACCTACAAAACAACGATAAACACATGGCTTGTCCAGTGCAGTAGATTTATTATATTCCCTTATATTTTAAAAGACCGAAAACAAGTCAGAAAACAAGCCGCCACTCTCCTTGGACTTGTCTCAGTTGCTCCTCACGATGGCGGATAAAAGAGTGCTAAAGACTTCTAAATGGCAATGAAAAAATCAAAAGCTGTCTTTCGGAAAACCAGTCAAAACAAAAAAATACAACTGACCCAAATAAAAAGACAAAAATGCCTATTATTTTTACATAGATTTTTATCACAAGTCTAGGACCTTTAAAGTGACGTTGTGGTTGAAAGCTGTCAATAGAACTGATGATATTGATGCAGGTCGATGAGCTCTTTTAAACCTGCAATATCCTCCGAAAAGTTTTCAAGCTGTGCGAGAAGCGGCATTCTTACCCACTGTTATAATGGCAGGATTTTTCAATGTGCATTAAATGCATGAGCTCCGCAAACAAGTTTTCTAAATGCTCAATTTTAAAGGATTTAGCGACATTCAATCTGGTAACAGCAATCTGGTTCCATTCCTCTAACATACTCATGTATGAATGGAAGTGCAGTTTCTCTTCCATGACCGAGTTCTTCTTACTGAGTTCGATCGTTGTAGTTTTTCCCTCAAAGCGGAAAGTGTAGTGGTTTTACCCCTAGTACACATGGCTTTTGTCAAAACTCTAAAACAGTGTTTCCCAACCTTTTTTATACTAGTGCCCCCTTGCAGACTTGGACAACTAGATTTATTTTAGCTTTTTAAAATTAGATTAGAATTAAAATTAGAGCATTTTAGTTTTTCTAAATTAGATTAGAATTAGAATTATATAGTTTTCAGTTTTTCAAATTAGATTAGAATTAGAATTACCGAATTCCTAAAAAAACAATTGTCAACTAGAATTTCACTTAGAATCGCATTGAATTATTTATAACCAATTTAATTTAATCACAAGTATTCTTGTAAGAATGCGAATGGTAAATTTTATAAAATTTTGCCATAAGTACTTTCATGTAATGCCCCCTTGCCCCCAAAATGAGAAAAAGACCCAATACGCCTCCTTGTAACTCGCCAACTCTCACAAGGGGGCAGTAGGCCTACCGCTAACGTTGGGAACCTCTGCTCTAAAACAATGCCCTTTATTATACGGTGTAAAACGTACTAGATAATTAGAATAGAAAACTAGATTTGAGACCGTTAAAAACATCTACAATGCTTTGCACATTTTACGTGCTTAACGCTAAGAGCGTAAATGAACGATTACGATTAAGGTGCTAAGCCAGGGGTGGGCTCTTAGTTAGACAGCGGGCCGCATAAGAATAAGAACGTGTCTTGGTGGTCAAGTAAAATATATGATCTGAAATACGCGTACTATGAAGTGTGATTTTTTATTTTAAAGAAATCTGTAAACAGCATTGTTTGACGAAGTATAGAAAGATTGGGTTAGGATAAATTACCTTACCAGTGTACTTATTTTAAAATCGAGGTATGAAAACAAAAAGGAATGTTTCTACTTAATTTTTTTTTAAAGTGAGCCGTGGTACCGGATTAAATTGCTTGGCGGGTCACATTTTGCCCAGGTCTGTGCTAAGGTGTGATGGTTAAGGTAGAAGAATAATGGTTACTTGCTTGGACATAACTTTTTAGGACTTTTTCAGGGAAAAATTGCGAACAATTTACTTTGTATTTTACTGCAGATTGACAATTAAAGCCAAGTGTCCGATGATCTTAATCGACTTCCCGATGGATGTTCATACGTGTCATTTGGTGTATGGAAGCTACGGCTACACTAACGTAAGAATCCATGCACATTTTTTGTATTGTTTTGTCAATTATGGATGTTTTTAGGAACAAGTTCAGTTCATATGGCTCGAGGACAACGGCACTCAACCAGTTGACGTTCCAAACACATCTTCGCGCCTTAACCAGTTTGAACTAATAAACTACACATGGAACTCGGACACTATCTTTACCGTGTCTGGTAAATATACATTAAAGTTATTGAAAAATGACTGTTCAGCGGGAGTTAAACTGTTTTTCTTTTTTAAGGCACGTTGAAGTGTTCGCACATTTTGCGAAAGAAGCTCACATTCACCTATCCAAAACCGATTTATAAACCTAAAAGCGATGTCCGTATGAATATTTCTAACGTAACATTTTTTTAAATGTTTTATCTACGAGGCGTTTTGTTTACTAGGTGTTACATTTAACGTATAAACATCTTATAGTTGCAGGTTTTAATCCTTTGTCGCGTGGTTTAACACCAAACTATATTAGTAACTTTGTTGACAGTTATACATCTGAAAGCGGTTTAAGCTATCCTACTCAAAATATGGGGCTATATTAAAGGTTTATGTTTTTGTTTTGTTTAGGAGAATATTCTGTTCTTGAAACAAAGTTTCACCTCAAGAGGCAGATGGGTTATTATGTCATTCAAACTTACCTACCCTGCATTCTCATCGTAATTCTTTCACAAGTATGATCTGTTTTTTTACTAGAACAATCTCGATGAATTCCAAAGATATTCTATTTTTTTAATGCAGTAGGCTTGCTTGGCGTAGCCTAAAGCTAAGAGACGTTGAGCAATACAGTGGGTTACAATGTCAGAAATTGTATCCAACGCATAAACATTGCACTAAGCAGGGTTTGTTAACTTTTTTTCTTTAATTTTTTGCTAGAATTTTCATTGACCTACTATAAATAAAAAAGCAAAAATATTATACCTTATGAATATAAGCACAAAAGTCAAATGAGTTGATAAACAATTTTTTTTAATTTAACGAAGGGCGAAAACAATACGTTTTTTTCCCAATCTTTACAACCTTAATATTGTTGCTAACTGAGTAGACAAATATTCTACTAGAAGAGAAAATACTTGCGCCAACCTAAAGAAAATATACTTGCGCCAACCAATTCTAAAAATCTTTAAATTTGTCCTAAGTTCAATAATAAACAGCTTAAAATCTTCCTTAACGTTCTTTCACTTCTTGTGAAGCTTCCGGTTCTATCAACTTGTGTTTAAGTATAGTTTTTTTCTATTATAATATTAATTTCCGTTTAAAAATTATACGCTTTCATTGCGCGTTTATGGATCCTAAAACAAGCCTGCGTACATATAGTTAAAGAACCGCTACACAGGAATGAAGACAAGAAATAATGTAAACAAGTGTTTCATTAAAATAGAATTCGGTCGCTTTACGTCTACAATTCTTGATAATCTTATAGTACAGTCTTAGCACGCTTATCATTATCTTTAACATAATTAATTCAAAAAACATTGATGACTAGTTTAGGGTTTTTCAGTTAAACGTAGAAATAGGCCTAATTGTTTTTTTAAAACATAACGTTTCAGAAACTGAACTGCTTAGACTGCAGTAAATAGTTCCAGGAGAGCACTTAAAACATTTTTACCTCGGGGTTGTAGTCCCAAATATTTTTTGATTTTCTGCAACGACTGTTTCACCCGAAACGTGTTTACGAAGTTTGTTTCCACTTTGTAGTTCAAAATGTGGCTTTCACAAATTAAATGCCTCAGTCACTCAGGGTAAACTAAAGGTAGGCCCAGAGCAAAAAACGCACAAAGACTCCTAGCCAAACAAAAGTTATGTTTCGTGCTTTCTCTTAACCTTAACGTGTCTCTGTTAGTCACAAGTAAAATGTAGCATACTTAGTCTAGCTAGCGCTGTTCCAATTTGTTTGGCATTTGGTTTTTATTAGCAACAAACTGGTCTATGCGTTTCAACGGTTACATTCTTGTTCGTAGCCCTTCGATTCACATGAACATCGTTTGGCAGGACAGACTACCGTACTTGATTATTATCGAGCAATCTGTGTAACCTAAGTTGAAATACGCAAAGAGAGGCAGTGCCAAGCTGTGCCTCTCTTCAGATCACAAAAGTTCTATGTACTGCATTATGCGTGCTTTTTTCTTTCACAATTCTCTCGGAAAACATGATAAACGATTTAGCTATGATTTGAGGCTTGCCTCAAATGTGACGTCCCAGCTTCTCTCTCAGATCACAAAAGTTATATGTACTGCATTATGCGTACTTTTTCTTTCCCAATTCTCTCGGAAAACATGATAAACGATTTAGCTAGGATTTGAGGCATGCCTCAAATGTGACGTCTCAGCTATGAAACATTGCTACATTGACTTCTTGCAGTGTAAAGGATTGTTTTTTATATAAAATTTAACTAAAAGGAGGAAAATTTACACTTTCAATCAATCTAAAGTTAGATTCATAAATAAAGGCAAATCTGTTTCCCATTTAAAAGGTTTGCATCAGACGACTGGACAAAAAAATAACACGCAACTTTCAAAGAGATTGGTAAAAAAGGAGTGGATGTGACTGTCATAGACTCAGACCAGGGGGCCACAGAGGCCATGACCCCCTAAAAAATTTATAAATATTGTGTACTCTAAATAATATTTATTTTGCAGTACCACAAAAGTCGATCACAGGCATGCCAGAACTTCAATTGTCATGCACTGTTACGTCATAAACGATTTAGTTATTATTAAATTCGCTATAGGCTACTTATTGATGTAGTTTTACTTTTTAGTCATTTTGTTTTTGCTCTCTGAATAATTTTTTAGAATTGCGCTAAAACTCAGTATGTTGCTGCTCGAAACGGTTTGCTAGCGTATTTATTTGTGTTCGATACGCAGTTCATACAATGGCAAAAGCTAAACAACAAAAGTTTAAACTTTTTGCCCAGACCCCACCTTCCTAAATTTTTGGCTGGATACGCTACCGGTGGCTGCGCTTTAAAAATATCGCCTTTTATACTTTCCCTGTTTCTTATTTTAATTTTTGTATTAAACGTGAAAGTGTGGGGCGCAGCCACAATGAAAGAATGTAAACATTAAACATTTTATAAACATTTTTTCTTTGTGGCTGCGCCCCACAAAAGCATGCCGCTAATTTTTTTTATCTTTATTAGTTTTTTTATCTTTATTAAGAAAAGCGTGGCTTGAAAAAATTAGTGCCTCACCATTTAGGAACGTCACCGCACGTCACTGCTTTACTGTATTATTTTTTGAACACACACAGTCCTACTTTAAACAACGGCTTCAAAGGCATTTTTTGTGAAAGCACATTAATTTCTGGCACTTTGCGTGAATACTTTTTGCCTTACAAAACAACAGCAAAACTGTTGACGGTTTTATTTAAATTACAATTTTTGTTCTAATCGATAAAATTTATGGCATACTTAACACCATTTTTATTACACCTTTTCTGTGTTACACAAGCTATAACCAGGTGGACTCGGGCTGTTTTTCAAAAAAAAAAAAAAAAAAAAAAACTCTCAACTGTTTACCAAAATTATTTAGATAAATGCAATTGTATCAACAATGTACGAATGTTTCGCCTAAATGTTGTTAGTTTGAATACTACCTTAAGCTTCATTAATATGACAAAGGAACAGACAAACTTTTGCAAAAATAACGTAGATAGGTTATGTTGGCGTAATGTTTGCGCGAGTGATTATACCTAAACTTGTTCGTATTTAAAATAATTCCCCAATATTTTTTTTGCTCTTTGATAAGCTTTTTTGACGCATATTTTTGTTTTTATATTTTTTTGTTTTTTATTATGACTTGATGGTAATCCACTTAGCGGAAATGCTACCAAGTATTCTTGGTAAGTACTGCGCTAAGACAACTTATTTGTTTAAGATTTCTTTCTGGATCAATAAAGAAGCAGTTCCGGCAAGAACAGTGTCAGGTAAGTCTGCGGAAAAAATTGTCTCATTTGAGTTCCTGGTAATAAAGCTACCTTTAGAAATCAATTATTCGCCAATATTTAATTATTCCAGCTTTCCAAACTTGTCATATTCAAATTATTTAAACATACGGCATAATTTTCAAAAGCTATATATTTTAAAAGGAATAAATGAATAGAGTTCCTCGTAAGTATAGGTTCAACTAAAATTTACTTAAACCTGGAAAAATCCTCGTTTATTGTGTCTAACTATTTTTGTTTATTTTTTTAGTGGTGCAGCTGACCATAGTAGGCCTATTTAATGTTACTTGACTATTTCCCATTGTACCATGAAAATACCTTTTGTGTTTGACCTAACGCATAAAAGGCGAACAATAGTAACATTTATCTATTACGTGTGATTTAGAGACATTAAATTTTAACTATGTGCTAGGTTTAAAAAACGTATTTTACCTTTTAAAATTATTTGTAGGTATTATGACTGTCCTTAACTTAACAACGTTAAGCATCAGCACTAGACAATCTCTACCCAAGGTGGCGTATGCTACTGCCCTGGATTGGTACATGGCTGTCTGCTTTGCATTTTGTTTCGCGGCACTTATCGAATTTGCCTCAGGTACCGGTAGTCCTAAATATTTATAGTCGAAATTCTAATCTCGCCAAATTTAAATACGTTTTCTTTTTATTCTTACATTAGTTCATTACTTCCATCTTCAAATGGAGAAATCAAGCAAAAAGCACAATGGACCGGATGCCAACATGTTTAGCTCCTGTGCTTTGTTTGGCGAAAGGTCAGCTCGGTGTACAAATTACAGCGAGAATTAAAATAGTTTTGGACCTACAAACTTAACGGAGCTCAGCTATAACGATATTGAGATACACTTACACATTTTCAAAGCATCGATATTAAGTTATATAAAAATATGTAGCTTCTTTAAGACGCATCCCCAATATTTCACTTAGCCGAGATATTTGGAGGTCCACTGGACTGCGCTTATTGAACAGTTACGCTAAACATTTGCTGATAGGGTCATCAACCTATAAAATAAAATGAGAAAAAGTAATAATTTAGGAGCATAATGGTTGGAGGTTGTACTCGTAGTACGACGTAATAAGAATATCTTATTATTATGCCGGTATGATACTTTCCCTTTATTTTTAACTTACACCACCATTGCCTCTATGGTATACGTAGAAGTCGATAAAATGTAGACTACGTCTGTACAACATAACTACTTAGGTTTCAACAAAGTAGTTTGAGCAGCAATACGTTACTATGCAACGACTGGTGAACCAGCGTATAAAAAAACGCAAATCTGGAAAGAGGTCTTGTTTAACAGAAGATATTTCCACCTAGTGTTACGTTACAAAGAATCGCTTGTTGCAATTACATTGGTTATATTGTGACAGCATTGATCGCAAAAAGGCACAAGTTACTTTAGTTTAGCACAAGTTTTTAAAACAATATTAAAAAATAATATTTGCATTGTGCGGTTTGGCGCTAAGTTTTAAAAATAATATTTAAAAAATCCCTTTAGCATTGTACGTAATGTCTAACAGTTCATGTTTAAAAGAGGTTTCCATCAAAAGCTGGAGATTTTTTGTTTATCTTTGATAAAATCACGGACAGCAAATATACTGCATATAGTTTCCATTAGGCATACATTTTGATAATATTGAAAAACTACAGCTGTCCTGTCACATTCATTTCAAAGGGGCAACCGTGAACACTGAACAGTGATTGAAGCTATTTTGGCACCAGGATATGAACGATATTTTTGCGAATTTTTATTGTTTTTTCCGTTCCGCAAAATCTTTTCAGCCCAAATATACCAGAGCATACTATAGCAGATATTGTGGAGTGAAAACTTATAAACACTACAAAGGTAATTTCTTCCAAACTTGACTAATATGCCATTATAGCGAGCAATATTTTAATCCTTTTTATGTGTCCATTGCGTCCGGTATCCTTAGTTAAAAATTTTGCCAATTTAAACCAATGTGTCATTTAATTAGGACAAGGGAATATTTTTTAAAACCAAGTTCGGCGCTTTACTTTAGTCGAAAATATCGCAACTCTAATTTCAATCCAATCTACGAAAACACACACCACAGACCTAATTATTTCCGTTGACTATTGTGGGGGTGTACGAGAAAAAATTCACGAAAGCTCAAAGGGTAAGAGCGTTAAAAAGGTTAAGAAACACTGTTCTAGTCGATAACTGGAGTTAAAAAAATGCCTTGAACCTATTACACTTCTTATTTATTTAACAGAATATTGGAAATTCGAAGAGGTCAGGGTCATTTGAAGGTCAATCTAAGGGACCTTTTTAAAATGGCTTCGGGAATTCCACTCGAAAGACAACGCGATTTTGAATACCATTTACGACGGCTGGCTGGATTCATTCTTCCCAGTAGGACCTCTTATAAACTAAGCTTAAATGTTAAGCGCTTGTAATAATCGCGATTATTTGAACAGGACATTGGTTGAGAGAGATAAACGAAACAATTCAAATTAACACGGCAGACATGAAACTTGCTCAGCGACTATTAGCCGCTGCCGAAGAACAAATTGATGACGTAAACAAATCTCAGGTGATTTAGTTAAACCTTTCATATATACTACGTTGGAAATGTTTGCACTTTCTAAATTATACCTTGCTAACACAGGGAGGAGTAAACCGAATCGACCGGGTTTCTCGCGTTGCCTTTCCGCTTGCGTTTTTCTTCTTCAACGGAATTTACTGGTTTGTTTACCTTACTCATCAAGCCCACGAGGTGGCCCACAGACTCAACGTGTAGTTGCTAACTGCTTGGAATACTATTCATCAGGGCGACACTATTATATAAAACTGCAAAGTGGAAGTGGATTCGCCAATGACACTCCAAATAAACGATTGGTGGCAATATATTTTGTTTGTTGTTTGTTAGCCACTAATCGCTAAATGTTAATTGAGTTTCTTTCTGTTTGTAACACAAACGAAATCTAAAATTGAATTTGCGAAGAACTTTATATTTTACTTTTAAACGTTCCTGTTTCTATGTACGAATATACAAAGCAAAACAAAGTTATAAACAATTCGTAAACAAAAAAATGAATTTCTTATTAACCATTAAAGGCAAATTTCTGTTCATTTTAAGGCGTAAACATTTTCGGAAAGCAATGTTATATAGAATTTGCTGTTTAAATGCAACGAAATAAACGAATTGCTACGGCATATAAATTAAGAAAACTTCCGTCGTGACACTACCCTGGTTGACGACATTTTACGTGAAACTGAGAGCGAACAAGACTTTCCGTACAGCGCGTACGTAACAAGGGTAACTCTGTTACAATCCATTTCTAGTAGGACCTTACAGCCGGAGGTACTGTAGAACATTCCTTCGAATCCAAAGTATGGTCGATTACGGGACGATACGACAGTTGAACCTAGAAAAAAAAATAGTTTAACAAGAAAATAAAAATACGAGAAATCCTGTGTAAAAACTGTTATAGAGGGCATCAGGACGCGAGAGAAACATTATGTGCGAAATGTGGCACATGTTTCCCGTTTTTAACAGATTGCTAGTTGACCTGTCAGGAAGGGGTGCAATGACACCAGTAGCAATTAAAAACAACTTACTTCTCCAGACTCCATGTTGAAGTTGCATAAAGTGTGTTTTCTCCAGTGTTCGGTCATAGGTTTAACGGTTTGGCCTTGGCTCGGTTTGCTGTAGTCGATTTCATCAATCCGAACCTGCAACGAAACGCAGTAGCTATTTTAAACAATCGTGCCAACACGACTTTTACCAAACAACTGAGACGTTTAAAGCAAGTTAATAATTTTGTCGTCTTGTTACTAGTTTGTAGTCGTCGTTGTGCCCCAAATAAGTCTCCGTTACATTTTTTTAAACAAAACTCAATCTAGGCATTAGTTCAACAGTACAGCAGAATAAAACAAGTAGAAAGCGTGTTTGGCGATTAACAGTTCACTTTGAATTTGTTGATTATATTTATTGCTTTATTTCTCCCCAAACGTGGGTTCGCAACGATTTGTTTTCACATCTATGTAATGAAATAAGTTGCTAGTCCAATTTCTGGACAATTTTTTAACATACACAAAAAATACGTAAATGACGTCAATAAAGGATATTTTGAGTTGCTGGCACTTGTGAGATTAAACAAAAAAATTATATCTAATAAATATATTCTTCCTGCATATCTGTAACTAATATGTTAATTATTGTTGCTATATGCATATATGTTTCAATTCAAAAACCACTCTGGCGTTAATTACAATATATGGCAGTTTTTTAGCGTATCTACAAAGTTTAATACGCAATTGGATTACACATTCAAAAAAAAAGACTTACTTCAAAAATAAAGAATAACGAGTACGCAACTTCAGAAAGTTTTGTTAACAGGTCTATGTTTAAAATGACTGAAGTCCATGCCAAGTCATTTCATGACTTCAACCAATTCATTACAACACGTTTTCAAGTAATAATTCTATTATTATAACATCCCTAGTATAAATAACCTTAAAATCTTCTCGAGCATGGGCTCCTCTACTTTCCTCTCTTGCCTCAGCTGATGTAACGGTCTGGGCTGCGTTCAGCAAAAGGTTTTGCAACTCCATCGCCTCAACCAAATCAGTGTTCCAGACCATTCCACGGTCAAACATCTGGGCCAAGTAAAGTAGATACATGTTTTTATTTTTTATTTTAAAGCTAGGCCTTTTCGCTGAATCCATCTATGGAAGTTTTTTCCCCAAAGTCTAGCAAAGTTGTTGGGCATGGATGTTTTTGTAATGAAAGGACGATAACATATGCTTAGGACAATAAGTGTGTTGGTCTTGACCCGACATTTAAAAAAGTGCGGATGGAGATAAGAATCACTGGTCCATGATAAAGAGGTCTGTGGTTAGCAATCGCATAGGTTGAATATTGTTTGGAAATTTTAACCTGTATGGACATTAAGCAATACGTTTTGACTTCTTGGCTGGTCAGTGGTTAAGTACCAATTAGATATAATTTTTATTTTAAACATATTTTTTAGATTTTAATATAGGCCGTTTTTGAACTAAATCTAGTTGTGAGATGAAAATTAAATCAACAATACCTATATGATATAAATTTCCTTGCCTTTATATTATCCATTTCTTTGTAAATACGATTAATTTTTTCAACTCCTTCTTTAAGCACAGGTCCCGTGCGAAAAACAGCTGCATTGTTCTGCATGGTTTGCTGCATTTTCATCCGTAAATCGGCGGTTGATATTGATCCGTCAGAGTGGCGAAGTTTGTCGATGTTCGCTACTGACGCTTCGCCTGCGTTCTAACCACAAAATAACTTTATACTAACCGTATTTTCGTTAAATCTATATGGTATTCAAGAAAGTGCAAACAAATTTTGGTTTACTGGTCTCATACGGTATAAATAGCACAATGGGTTCCTGAGTTGAATCCTATATTCAGTCAATACGACTTTGTTCGAAGAGACAATTGGGTACTTTTACTTTTATCACTAAGAACCCGTATTTATGGATGATAATTTTGTTTAAGTCCGCTAAACAGTTTGGTCTCTGGTAACAAGGCCTGTCGTCGCATTAGTTGTAAAAAACGATGTTGGGCGATAACATATCCTAGAAATTTGAACAGTGGTCTGGTGGGAACTTACTGCGCTTAGTGGTCCGACTTCTTCGCCAGGTTTGTTCTCTTCGGCGATTGTGAGCGCACAAGCACGACCAAACACTACAAGGTCGAGCAGTGAGTTGGCACCAAGTCGGTTGGCTCCATGCACACTCGCGCAAGCTGCTTCGCCACAAGAATACAAGCCGCGCACAACAATGTCTTCCTGTTTGTCGGAGTCGTGCCAAATAACCTGCGAAAATACGTCAACGCTAAAATTGTGAAAATAACATGTACACCAGTCCCAGTCTAAGTGTGGCGCCAAAAACGATGAAAGGGGTGTAAACAAGCCTAACGTTCCACAGACAACTTTACAACTCTATCAACTTGTCGATTGTACAATTAAACAGACTTTTATTACAATAAATAAGTACTTCACCGTAAGCCAATCCTGAATCAAGGCGAGGTCTTTAGAATTAGCGTATAAAACATAAATGGATAAATTTACCTGGCCCTTAAAATTTGTTGGCACTCCGCCCATGTTGTAATGCACAGTTGGAAGAACAGGTATGGCTTCTCGAGTTACATCGACCCCCGCGAATATCTGCGCCGTCTCGGAGATCCCTGGTAACCGCGTGGCAAGTTGACTAGGTGGAAGGTGGTGCAGTTGTAAGTAGACATGATCCTGTTATGAAAACGTCATTGACAAAACGCAGATGTATTGGGTTAAATTTTATGAATTATCGTTTGAATTATGTTGGATCGCAAAAAATATTTAAGTCTATTATTTAGGACATAACAATAAAACATGAAATGGCTTAGGCTTAGCACATACAAATTCCACTGTGCCGACACCACGAATGCAATTCATAAAACCAATAGAAAGTACTAGGTCAGATTAAAAACACTGCAAAAATATAAATTTAGCTTTCTGGTGACGCAGACGGCAACGGTGCGTTAAAGTTAAACAATTAAAATTGGCGCACTAAATCCCACAGTTTCTAATCACGAATAACGAAAAAGGATCTGCAGTTACATATCATTATTCAATGAAACATGTACACACATATGTGAGTTTTCAATTATGATGTGTCCCTTAAAGTTGCTTTTTGACCTACGATTACGGCTTACGTAAAATTAGAACACCGCAAGCCATCGCAATTTGAAGTTGCTTCTACTAACAGAATGTAGCAAGCATTGGCGGATGGTTGTTTCTCGCCACACTCCTCTCGAAATGTTTTCTAGTAGATATTGAATACCGCTAATATTGTGGACAATACCTTATTTGGCCCGCAACCACGGCCTTCCCGAATCTCCATTGTCATTGACCTTGAAACTACATCACGAGAGGCAAGATCTTTCGCTGTTGGTGCATATCTAGGAAAATAAATATATAGAACATTGGAAAAGAATACATAACTTTCAGTAGGAATTCTTATTAACCTTTCCATAAACCGTTCGCCCTCTGAGTTAATAAGATAGCCTCCCTCTCCACGGCAACCCTCTGTTATAAGGCATCCTGCTCCATATATGCCGGTGGGGTGAAACTGCACAAATTCCATATCTTGGTTAGGCAGCCCAGCTCTGGTCACCATTGCAGTTCCATCTCCGGTACATGTGTGTGCTGATGTACAACTAAAGTAGGCTCTTCCATAACCTCTATACATAACAGAAGGAGTATGCACATTTATAAGTCAAAATGGCCGGAAACTTAAAATTGTTATTAAATAATATTTTTTATTTTTTTGTTTATTCCTTTTTTTATTTATAATTTTTTTTTAATTTCAAATAAAAGGCATTAGTCAAGAGAACCCTTTAAACCAGTGGTTCTCAACCTTTTTGTACCCGTGGCCCCTTTTTGATGCTTTGAGATAGTCGCGGACCCCTTACATATTTGTGGTGTAATATCTGCAGTTAGTTCTTTTTAATAATTCAGTGTATCCTCCTAGTTCACCCTTGTGTTGAGTGAAGTAACAGAAAACACCAATTTACCTTTTGACCGGTTTATTTTATTATGATTTCTGCTGCTACATCTACGAAGCAATTCTAGAAATGCTTGTTTGTTTTTAACAATGCTAGACTGGTCAATACTCAATAACGTATAGCGCACGTAATTTTTGCTCTAAGGTAGCATAAACCAAAATGCAGTACATGTAAACTATTGTAATGCTGCCTTCCATTTTACAATATATTTGTTACATCACAATGGAAGTGTCACGTCACACGCAATGCGACTTACAACATGTTACAATGTGACTTTATCACTTACCAAGGTTGTGATTAAGCGATAAGCATGTTTTCCTAGCGGTAATTAATTTGATACAGGTATATTTAGAAGTTTTTGCGGACCCCCAGGGGTCCGTCGACCCCCGGTTGAAAACCACTGCTTTTTAAACGATTTTAGTAGAATAGTAAATAATTGTTTCCCTAACTATACACCAAATGTAATAACTTTTAATATTCATACTACATTGCACTCCACAAGGTCTAACTAAAAGTATTCCTGACAAAAAATTAAAAAATATTTCCAATTTTTGTATGTTACTCTTATTACAATTATGGCCAGTTATATACAACAATTGTTATATACAACAATTTTTTTTGCTATTTCGTCCTACGGACCGCATCTGTGTTTATTTATTATCACAAAAGTAGAAAATAATGATTAACCTTTAAATATATATACCTGCCCCTAAAAATATTTCATTATAATTATAACACACTGCAAGCGATAAAATGATAACAATGGGGAAAAATCCAAATACCCAGTAGCTAAAACAGTGTTCTTGGCACGGATTCTGTGAAGGGTTCCATCTTCTAAGTTTAAAGCAATTACTCCTCTACACTCGCCCTCCTCCATAAGAAGATCCATTGCAAAATATTCAATGAAATAATCCGTGTTAAAGGCTAGTGACTGCAAAAATTAGAAAACATTAGGAAATATAAAATGAAAGTTAAAAATCAACATGTTTTACCCTGCCATAAAGCGTGTGGAGTAGAGAGTGTCCAGTTCTGTCAGCAACACAGCAGCATCTATGTGCCTGACCACCTTTACCATATTGCAGACTCTGGCCACCAAAGGCACGTTGATAAATTTTCCCCTCTGTTGTTCGACTGAATGGCATTCCATAGTTTTCCAACTAGAAACCCAATACTTTTTAGGTGTATATTCATTATTATTTATTCAGCACTGCTCTGGTCGATAAGTACATAATTGGGCTCAATGTTTCTGAATCACAACCTTAATTGTACATTGTACCACTTCAAAAGTTGGCATGAACCTACTGATTATTTAGTAGTCAGACACATTAACCTTATTTAGTAGACAACACTTCAGCAAAAATAAAAATTTCATTTATGTGTTTATTATATTAGATTATTTTGCACTAAATCAAGTTTTGGGGGCCGTTGACCGAACAGCTACAAGGTTGCACAAAAAACCTAAAATGTATTTAACTTTAAGCCTTAATTTTCCAATGTTGGTCTATATTTTGCAAATAATTAAGATGTTTTTGTTACTGTACTTACACAAGATTTTAAGGTAGGTGTGCACTTAGTAAAAGTTTTATTTCAAAGTCTTTGTTGTTTCTTGGGCAATCTATAATGTTGGTAAATTATTTTGTTGCATGATCTCATTGTTATCAAAACTTAATGCTTTAAAGGCCTGAAATCGATAATAATCCTTCCAGTTATCTGGTCCTTGATCTTTATGACCCCTATCTAAAGTGACACTTTTTACTGAAGTAGCAATTAAGCATTATGAAGTACCTCAATTACTGCAGCTGGGGCTTCTTTTGTCATATAGTGAATTGCATCCTGATCACCCAACCAATCAGAGCCTTTTACCGTATCAAACCTGAACAAGTATGAAATCAGTTATAAACCTAAAATCAATTTCAGATTTTTACTTCTTACATGTGCCATCTCCATTCATCCTCTTCCATGTTACCAAGTGCTGCATTTATTCCTCCCTAAATATACTCGTCATGTATACAGAACTAAAAATCGAACAATAAGTTTTTACCTGAGCAGCAACGGTGTGAGATCGTGTAGGAAAAAGTTTTGTCACACAAGCAGTTTTAAAACCAGCTTCTGAAAGACCAAATGCAGCCCTTAGCCCGGCACCTCCAGCTCCTACTACCACAGCATCATATGTGTGGTCTACCACCGGATAATCAGCTGAAACAAAGTCTTTTTTTGTGGGTTGCTTTGTATTAAGATGTTTTGAGGTGGACAATGCCCGGTAGGTTTGCACTGCTCCAGTGTAGGAAGTTGGTTTCTGTAATGAAGCAGACACCCATATTGCAACATTATTAAAGAAAGTGGCATAAATGTGCATAAATAAAACATCGGACAAAGCTATTTGCTTGGCACCAAGGTACTGAACTTTGTTCACACAACAGAACAAGTTTGCCGTATATGAATGAGCCAGGAACAGAAAGGCGAAATTTGTCTAAAAAAGCTATGTCTAAGAACAAAAATCAATCGATTTCAGATAAAGCCAAAGCTAACAACCACTGCTTGAACACACAGTAAATGGAAAAGCGCAGATACTGTTTAGTATCACTTGTAAACAAACAAAAATAGTAAATCCCAATAAAATAGAATTTTGTCCTGAACTGACAAAATAAATCATTACACATTTGAGTTAGATATTTAATTTAGGAAATAGTATAAAGCTGGGAAATTAAATTTATTTATACTAACCATAAAACCAGAATTTAAACCAGTGGTTCTTAAACTTTGAGACACGCCCCCCCTTTACAATTTTAACCAAACTCGCCCCAACTTGTTTCAAAATAAAAAAACAGAAGCATAACAGCAATTTATTTCCAGGTAAGTTGCATCAATGCGAAGGATGTAACTGTTTTTAACCTAGCCTAACCTAGCGTTGCCATATTTCGAAACGCTGAATTCCTGACAAATTTACCGCGGTTGCAGTGGTCAACTCCAGATCAGGGACCTTAAAAAACATTGAAAACGACGGAGTGCTGCATAAAAATGCCTTTGTATATAGTTCAAGTTGCCCAAATTTTTATTTTCGATGTTGCGATGAGACGCACATCACTCTGACTGATCTGATTTCAACAAAACGGGTAAAACATATATTTTGCGCTTTTCATTTACATAATTTTACAAAGATTATGAGGACTGATGTGCGATTTTAAATTCGCGCTAGCTTTGTATGAAACTAAGATATATGTGGCTGGGTTGTAAACTAACCATTCTGCTTCCCATTCAAATTCTACCATTTCTAAAGTAAGGATATTTGGATATTCTGCTTGTATTTCACTCGTGTATTTACATTTTCTCCTAGAAGTAAATTTAAGATCTTAACAAACTCAGCTCGATTTTTAAAAGAGATCATGTTGTTTTATGGCAGTTTGGCTAATATACAGTAGCTTGGCCAGATAAAAATTTTGTGTGTAGCTAAAACTAGACTTTAAACAACTCTAAACAAGTGAGTTTCAACAGTAGGTTTAGCGGTAGGCAAATGATGTTTACCTGCAACTCGATATTTACTCAAAAGAAGAATATATAATCTTGTTGTTTAGGCTTGTTTGTTTTGCTAACATTTAACTTGCAGTACAAACATAAAAAAAACATGCTAGGTAAAAGTTTCTAACTGAGCTTAATAGAACAGAACGCAATACGCAAAAACTCTTCAAAAGCTAAAACAAAATGATAAGATAGCCATAAAGGTGTGTTACGTAACACGTAACAATGAACAGTATTTTCAAACAATGAGCAGTTTTAGCACTTCTCAAGTTACCCTCACGAAACTATTTGAGCTATTTATTAAACATTACAAAAAATCAAACAAGTTTTGGCATTAACAAATATAGTCACTTGGGGTAAAAAAAACTTTTGCTAAAGTTGGGGTAAAAAAAACAATGCCATCACAACTAAAGTATATATAATTTTTTTTTAATTTTTTTTTCAGGAAAAAATACACTCTTGGCCTAACTAATAAACCCTCAACAATATTATTTTTTTTATCCGAGTAAAGTTATGCTGGTTTAAACAACATTTGTTAAATTTGTATCTTAAAAAGGTTTATAAGACCATTAGAAACGTTTGTGTAATTCCTATACAACCAAGTTTATGGCAATGGACCTTATTCTGTGTTGTGTCATAACATTGATCTATTAAACAAAAAATACCTTACTTTTCTAGCTGTTTTAGTTTTTTAGATTATTTGTGTTTTTTTTACCCTGATTGATTCTATGGGAACGGGGTAAAAAACAGTGTTTTTTATTACCCCAATGTAATTAGGTTTAAAAAGTAAACTAAATATGCCTAGCCAATGTGTACCAATACTAAAGCTACATAATGAGGCTCATTTGTAGACCATGAGCTAAAAACACTAAGGTAGAAAACTAACAGGCATGTAACTTTGGGTAAATTAACCAAACTTTTTAGTTTTATTCAGAAAATTTAAAGCTATACACCAAAATGAATAATTACCAGGTAACATTAGTGCCAAAAGAAAGTAAAACATTTGAAGAAACTAATCGGTCACGAATAGGGACTTGAAATTTTATTCTGATACTGATACCCGATATTTTCAACAAAGTGTATCGCGATTCAAATCAATACCACATGATGGTATTATTATGCTCAAACAGGCAAAATAGATTAAATTGAAACTTCTAGGGTTATTCTCTTCAGGTTAATTGATCAAAATTTGCCTTAAATGTAAGAAAAACTACCTTAGTAGAAAAAGTAGAAAATTTATTTTTAGTAAATATAACAAGTGGCCCAGAACCTAAACAAGTGCAGATCACAGAGGTAGACTTGAGCAATTATTTTAGACTTGCCCCATAACATAGGGGAAAGATGTGAATGTTTTTTGTAATGATGAGAATGAAATAAAGGCAACTTACCAATTTTCTTCATAAAAAATAAGAAAAAGCTAATAATTCCAGCTTGTCTTGGAGTGGCCCGCAAATTTAAAAAGTTATGTTGTCGAGGTAATTTACTTCTTCTAGGGCCTAGAAATACCACTGATTACCAGTGCTAACTGTGGAAAGGCACAGTTTTAATTTACCAGGGAAAAATTAGTTGCGAAAAATATTTTAAACAGGTGCAAATTAGGGGTACCATAATGTAATCACAAAAAATGTTTTTTTTTACACAAATTCTCTTTCCAATAAAGGTATTCATGACATTTGTGTATTGTTGTGGCTTTGAAAGACCATTTTTAGTCTATTTACTTCAAATAAAGTCAAACCTGCTTCTATAAATTATTATAAATGGTCCTAATGTACACTTGTTTTTTTTACCCCAGCATTGTTTTTTTTGCCCTTTCTTTCATCAGGGTAAAAAAAACAACAAATTTTATAAAATATTTTCTTTATTTTATAATAAAATTAAAAATCCTGTATGTGGTTGGAAAGGTAGACACTATAAGCTCAATAAGAATGAAAAAATAACACTTCTGTTGCGAAAAACAAGTTAAGCAGACAAGTTAGCTAAAATTGTTTTTTTTACCCGCTTGACTCATCGTTTTTAATCGCATGCGTGCATGCGGCACACACCATGTTTTCTCGAATGGCTGATCCGAGCGGGTAACTTAATCAGGTGATTAATGCGTTAGCAATAAGTTTTTTTGGAATCATCTCCTCACAAAATGAAAATACTAACCTAAAAATCAATAGGAATATTCTAAATAAAAGAAAAAAAACTGATGTGTGTTACCTCGATGTTGTCCATTCAAATATCACTTCACCTAAAGTTTAGTCATAATTCATACAGAGTTTGTTAATTTTTCGCGCCCCTTGTGAACCTCACACGCCCCCCAGTTTAAGAACCACTGATCTAAACGCTTGGTCACCCCCAGGCTGGCTCTTGCCAGCGTTCTGGTGACAAGCATTTTGGATCGAAATTATTTTGTGTGTCTGTCTTGTCACTAAAGTTAATGCTGTGTTCGCCTATCAAATGTATAAACCTTGTCATGTTTAAGCAATAATAAAGACAATTAACATGAGAAATAGTGATACAAGAGTTATACATAAGTAGGGAGGTGAAAAAGTACAATCTGTGGGTGCACATGTATCCTTTTTTGCCCGGACACTGTTTGTTACTTCCTATTGGTGCTTAAAATATATATAAGATTGAATTGTGTGGGAAACAACAACCATTTTTTTTAGTGAAATGGATTTTATATTTATTTCTTTTGTTTTCTGACTGATTATTCGGCCGACATAGTCACCAGCCTTCTGCCATACTGACAACCAGTGTTCCCTACAATTTTTAACCATGATGTGCAATTTTGCACAAGAACCGAAAATCAGTGCGCTCAAATTATTAATTAACAAAAAAATAAGCTTGGCGGGGAAGTAAAGCCAGCCATCTCTAAAACAAAATTCAAACAATTTTTTTAAGAATTATGTAAACACTGGACAAGACGACATCCATCCTAATGCAAATATGGACTTTTCTTTAAAAGAAGTTTTATAGAAGAACATCATCATGCGTCACTTGTTTCAAGGTTTTTCAACTTACACTGAAATTTTATATTAGAATTTATTGCCAAAGGTGTGGACTGTGGAGTAATAGGTACCGGAGTTTCTGTACATGGACATCAGGGTATCAAGCTTCAGAATTACTGTTTACTACTTTGCCAGTCTGGAAAGTACAGCAGATTTTTACGATATCTCGCAGGTGGGGTTCCTCTTTTTCCCGGATGAAAATTCCAGGAAATCTCACAGAAATTATTTAACTTTTCGAGTTTATTAATAAAATAAATTTAATGAAGATTTTTCCGCTGGTAAGCGCAAAAAAAGCAAACAAGATTTCTGAATCGATATTTCACAGGAAATCCCCGGAATTTCATGTCGAAACATTCTCGGAGAGGAACCCTAGCCCGAGTGCACAGCCGAAAAAATCCGGGTGAGCGGATGCAACAAAGGTCAAAAGAGTGCACTTTATGATTTTCGGTGCAGTATGTTTTGCATACAATTTACTGTAAACGTATGCCTCACAAGCTTATACATATTTGGGGTGCAGTTCAGTTTTTTGGGGGACTAGCACTTTTAAAAGGTTAAAAAAAAACTTGTGGGTGCACTTGCCATACTTTCCACATTGGCTGCTATGGCAGTAAATCTAAGTTCTGTAGCCTGGCAAGCACAGTAAATAGACAATTCTTAAAATATAATTACCAGGGTCCAACAAAAGTTGCTTGTTTTTCCAACAGCAACTTTAAATAGCTTGGATGCCATGCCAATTCAAATAAAATCAGCAATAATTATTAAATTTAAAACGCCTGCAAACATAATAAAATTATTTACAGGACTTTTTATTACCAGAATCCTACCATTTCTTTACAGTAACAAAATGAGTTATTAAAATTGAAATTGCAAGAAATCAATATGGGAGAAAATGTGGCGCTCTTTCACTATTGTACGTAAAAATTAATTAAAAAAAAATTTCTTTAAATGCCGCATACCACAACACATATTGTTTGGGTTAGGGTGCAGGTTAGGGTTTGGTTGAGGGTGGGTCAAGTTATTATTAATAATAAACATAATATTACTTGACCCACCCTCACCCAAACGCTAACCCGCACCCTAACCCAAACAATATGCGTTGTGGTATGCGGTATTATTATTATTTTTTTTTTTGCATAACTTTTTACGTACAATAGTGAAAGAGCGCAGAAAATGTGGTGGTAGTAGGGTTTTTAGACAACGTCGTCCGCACATTGCTTTTGAAAAATTTCAGTAGACTAGATACACTTGCAGATTGTTTAGCACTTAGCACCAAATGTTAACAATGGAAAAATTAATAAATTTCAGCAATTGAGAATTTATATGTATATTAAATTGCAAGTAGTACTTGTTACAAGATGTATGATGCTACAAGTAGCGCACTCATCTCCCATCATTTTCTCTTGTAGAGCGAATTCACCTTTACGAAGTCATGGGTCAGTAGATTTTTTTATGTAGGCGTTCAACCATAGAAAACTAATTACATAGAAGGCTCACTGCCTTATTTGCATACTGTTCCGCAATAATGACACTTACTTCGGTCGTGAATGTAAACAAGCTTTGGCATCAAAAATTGTTGTATTGTGAATTGGGTTTTAATCACTGACGTTCAGAACTAATTTTAACTACTAATTAAGATCAAATTAGGCTTTTACCATCGTAAAGGCCTCTCCATACAACTACGATTGTATAAAATGTATAGGCCTACGTATAGTCGCGGTCACCTATACCTGTGCGGTAATGAATCTGGGAACACACAATAAGACCAAAAAAGCAACAATACCTAAAGCAGAAAAATCTATAAAACCATAGTATTAAGACCAACGACATAATACAGCCAAATACGCAGTAATATCCAGTACAGCATAATATCAAAATCGTCTGAATAAGACCTAAATCTGTCGGAATAAGGCCTAAATTCATCAAAAGAAGGCCTGAATTCATTGGAATAAGGCAAAATTCATCAAAAGAAGGCCTTATGGCCAATCCGTAATTACTTCATAGGCTAGAAGGGAAGCTGAATCTCTCCCGGCAGGGACACTAAACTGATGGTTGCTTCTGCTGTTGGCTTGATTAGTGGTTGTAATTCCACTTCTTGGGGAACGTTAAGCAGTTCGGCTATTACCTCACTTGTGTAGAGGAACGACGCATGTCTGTTTGTGCTTGTAATTATAGCGTGTTCGCCAGGTAAAGTGTTAAATATTTCACCTCGATACTCATTTCCTTTCCTGGCCGTTCTGGCAAATCAATTAATCCCCATCGCAGTCGCTCTTGTGCTATATAGTGTCACGCTACTGCTGGATAAAACACAACAGTAACAGATGCATGCCTTACTTGCGAGACGTGTTTTTACTGCGCTGTAAGCTATTTCATTGAAAGCGAACTATGCTGAATTATGTGAATGTACAATAAATCTATAAGCGACCTGACAGTATGCTCCTTAAATTACAATGGCAGCTTGTTTTAGTTTCGATTTAGTGGAGTCAGATAGCACGGTGGTCATGTCTCACCTGTTGAAATATACATTGGAGACCCCGACCGTGATATGAACATGCAAATAAATCCTTCTGAATTAAATTTTATGCATACTGTCAGGCTGTGTAGAAAGTGAAGCAAGGTTGTTGATTACAAGTTTCATTAAACTAATTTGCCTCTGTCAATCAACCACACTATTACTTTAAGGTATTTGCTGTAGTCTGATTACAAATCCACACAGTTTTGTTGGCTGGTGTTGAGCTGGCCAACCAGAAGCCGGCAAGCAACACAACCGCTTACTGTATTAACTAGACAAGACTGATCTGGTTTATATATTAACGCGCTGCTTATAAAAGGTGATAATTTGCATGAACAAAAACAAAGGCGACACAGAAAAGCGGAAATGTTTCATATGCCGAAGCCCTTTTGTCAGCCGGGAACTGTTACAATAACGCGTTCACACAGGTGAAATACTTTTATCTGTAACCGAATGTGTCACGATATACATTAATCATATGTGAAACAGCCAAATGCTTTGTTCTCAGAATGACAGCGAGTGTTTGGTAAAAGGCGTGAAAAAGTGACAAATCATAAATCGCAACATATTTGATAAATACACAATACAATAAATTCCAAATTATCCACTAATTATTACTTATAATGCTACAAAAGTATGAATTAATTTGGTTTGCTAGTACAGTTTCTCGTTTGTAAGTATTTTTAAGTTACGCCGATCAGTTGTGATTTGTTGAAACGTTTGTTGACAAGTTTTTGCCAGCGTTATTGCTTGTTAATTTGATGTTTGATTAGATGTAATGCAGAGAAAATCGCTTGACGCTTTAAATTGTTAGTTACGCAAGACTGTTACAGTTATTGTTGCAAAATTATGGCCCTTTTTGGTAAAGTTTTAAAGGTGAAAGTATTACGATCGAGGTTGAATACCTCTCTTGATATCTAATCTCAAAACCAATAAACGGATAGATTCTATCTCAATCAGCACTTACAGAAGTCGTTACTTCTAAAGTGTCAAAGTCACTGCGGCTATTGTCTCTGGTCACGTGTTATGGTGATTGATGTCTTAAATCACACCCAAGATAACCTGACCACTTTGTGTGAAATCCCTGCGTCACTTAACCGTTATGATTTATTAGAAGGAAAACAGAGCAGAAGGCCAAACCTTGTTGCCAATTCCCCACATAACGCGAGATTTATTTCATTTGTGATTGCAAGCGAGCATGCTCTGGGTATTATAAGCCCATGATTTTTAAGGCCTCTGATGCCTCATTTACCTATCAGACGGTGCGAGATAACCGTCATGTAGCCCACATGAAGTTACTAGCATGCAGAGAGTAACTTTCTAGAATGACCTTTTGCGCCAAGGTTGTAGCCCACATGAAGTTACTAGCATGCAGAGAGTAACTTTCTAGAATGACCTTTTGCGCCAAGGTTATTATGTCTGCTTTAGGGAACCCAACTAATGTGGACTAGGCGATGTAATTTGTTTTCGCGTTTCTGAGATTAGCAACTTACCCCCTTTCAATGGGAATGGAGCAAAAGACTCTAAGCAACTAACTTCAGTTTTGCGATTTTAAATTCGAAATGCGTTTTAAAACGATAATTATCTGCATTATAGGCTATATTCAAAAGTGTTTTGCATTGTTTGTTTATTGTGCCTTTTAAGTACCATTTCAGACGTTACATCGTGTCGCACAATCAACTACCTCTGGAATCGTCCGTTTGCCGCCAAGACAAGGAATTCATGAACATTTTTCGCTCTATTGAACAACACGATTCCCAATACGTGCTGGATCGATATTGCACAAATGTCCGATGTTCTGCGGTTGCTGGTCGACTCGTGATCGGATCCTGGGAAGATTTTAAAGAAGAAGCGCGGCCCAACGAACTGCTCGAGACCCTTTTCGTTTTCCAAGGAGGAGGGAAATGATGTTGTTTGTGCTTGTAATTATAGCGTGTTCGCCAGGTAAAGTGTTAAATATTTCACCTCGATACTCATTTCCTTTCCTGGCCGTTCTGGCAAATCAATTAATCCCCATCGCAGTCGCTCTTGTGCTATATAGTGTCACGCTACTGCTGGATAAAACACAACAGTCAACAGATGCATGCCTTACTTGCGAGACGTGTTTTTACTGCGCTGTAAGCTATTTCATTGAAAGCGATCTAAGCTGAAATATGTGAATGTACAATAAATCTATAAGCGACCTGACAGTATGTACTTTGAAATGCTATGACAGTTTGTTCAGTTTCGATTTAGTGGAGTCAGATAGCACGGTGGTCATGTCTTACCTGTAGAAATATACACTTGTCAGTCCAATACTTGATATGTTAAATTATATTAAACTGACAAAATAAACATGGATATAATTAGAAAAGTTCGTGCACTTACTGAAACGCTGAATAAAATACGCGAAAACGCGAAAAAAATACGCAGGTCAACAAACGACATAAATACTCTACCTGTAATTGCCGCCGAAACCCGTGTTTTTAACCAATCGTGTCAGTGTTACTCATGCGTGACGAGACACAGTGAGCCTTCTATGTAATTAGTATTCTATGGTTCAACCAAAGAATAATTAGTATTCTATGGTTCAACCATTGAATTGTTTGATATATCACTGTGGTCAAACCCAAAAAACCAAAGATACTTGGTAAAACCGTCACATAAATCAGTGATTCTCAACCTGGTCAAGATAAACTACTGGTGGTCCACCAGGAATTTCTAGTGGTCCACGGTGGGTTTGTAGCGGTTTGGGGATGTCTTAAATGTTCATTGGGACAATTGTTAGATCCCTATGACTCCGAAACGAATAATGGTAAAAGAAGGCACACTATCCTCAGAGACGGGCTCTAAACCAAAATGTGCACATTGTGCGCACCATATGCACTTGTCATATGTGCACTGCATTCGAAGGTGCACATTGTGCGCACCATATGCACTTGTTATATGTGCACCGCATTCGAAGGTGCACATTGTGCGCACAATGTGCACGTTTTGGTTTTAAGTCCTATTGCTCAGGAATGCACGTCCGATATAAGTCCTTAAAATAACGGTCATAAAGAAGGTATTGTTAACTGTAGTATTTACATTTCAGTTGTAAACACACATGTGTGTTCATGTTTCATTGCATATGATATGGTACTGTGAATCCCCTTCAATTGAAGTTGCTTGTACTAACACATTGAGCAAGCATTGGCGTATGGTTGTTTCTCGACTCGTTCCCGTCTGAGCCTGCATAGCTCAGTTGGTAGAGCGACGGTCCCGGCTTGACCGGAGGTCGTGAGTTCGAACCTCACTGCAGGCTAGTTGTTTTTCTAGTCTGCCCTGCTTGCATCATTGATCGACAGATTCGGTTAGAGTCTGCAATGGCTTTCGGTATACTAATGATATGTAAGCCGTAATCGTTGGTCAAAAAGCAGCTTCAGAAGGGCTAGATTTCAGTTGTAAACACACATGTGTGTTCATGTTTCACTGTAGTATTTATGTAAGATCTTAGGTAAAACAGCAATCGGCAAACTATGGACCGAGGCCAAATGTGGGCCTTTAGTCACTTTTGTTGGACTGTGATCTAATTTTTGAAAGTTTAGTTTTATCATGTTGTTGTGGGCCGCGTGATAGCCGTACGGCGTATTCATTGTAGGTCTACTATGTTTTTAAAGTTGGTTTTTACTTGGATACTAGTTGCATTACAGGACCTTTCGGCCATGGATTTAATCTAGCCTAAACAACTTTTTGAATCTGGATTGTGGAATTAAAAATCGGAATATTTAATGACGTATTCCAACCTTAGAATTGTTTAAACTTGTCTTTCATCTACACTCTATAGCAGGGACGGGCAACATACGGCCCGCGACGAGATTTTGAGCGACCCGCAGACAGTTTCTGGTGTTACATGATAATGTGGCCCCCGGCCACATTCTGCCACAATCCTCCACTACTTGCTTACTACGTCAATTTATAAAGATTGTTAGTTATTCTTTGGCTCTTTGTTTTCTTGGTGTTTTGAGATGCTTTGTTTTGGGTTAAAACTATATTTAGAATTTACAAAGATATTTTCCCATGGATTTGCCCAGAAACGCAAGTTTGAGAAGGAGTGTCGCGAATTTACCAAGGATTGAATGCCCAAGTACTTTTTCACTCAAATCAGCAAGAATCAGTATTTTCTTTTGAATAACAAAATCCGAATGATGAAAAACAAATGATTCCGGTTGCACATCATTAATAAAGAATGTTTATCATTAGGGCGAATATTTTTTGACCAAAAAATATTTGTTTTGACAAAATTTTGACCTATTATAAATATATTGATTATTTTAACAGCATTAGTGTCTTGGCGTCGTCAACAACACGTTTTTGATGTTTTACTGACTATCGGTCGAACACAAATCAGCTATTTTTTCGGGTTTATGCAAAATTATTGAAATCCTTAGTTGATATTTTGTCATTTCAAAAAGTGAAATAACTATAAATTGCCGAAGAAAACAAAGACGCTGGTTATTTTAGAAAATGTTGTCAAGAGAAAACAGACAGCAAATACTGTTCAATACATTTGTCCAAATCATAAATAAACAACTGTATAATGCAAAAACGAAGCTGAGCCCAATGCGATAAACTTGGACAGGGTGGATAATTCCGGAAGCTCGCGTATACATAACACAGTTAAAATGTCGTGGAATATAACTCAAACAAATCTTTTTTTAATAACATTTTAACATAACGTCAATTATAAAAAAGCTGATAATAGTTTTTTTAAATTGTAAAAGATTTATGTGCATTTTTAATTGTTTTTGACTTGAAATAATTTTGATAAATGTTTACCAAACGTGTAATTATTTATCTCATAACATCTAAACAAACCGATTTTCGGTTTATAAAGTTATACTTTGTTTATTCTTGAAGTCAGCAAAAAAGTGTTGCCGTGTTTAACGAGTACAACGTTAGTCGCTATTATGCGACAAAACATGCAAGCTTTGACAGTACTTAATCCGGCCCGCCAAGTACTTCATTTGGCCATATCTGGCCCGCCGACCGGAGAAGTTACCCGCCCCTGCTCTATAGATAAAATTAAAGCTTTTGTGAAACAAATTGGAATTTGGTAATGGAAAGTGGTGTTAAGCTGTTTGAAGAAAACATAACAGATAAAATTATATACCGGTACGTAAGAAATAACCAAGTGTTTTTAGCACTTATAAGACCAAAATTAGAAATATCCTGTCAAGTATAAATCTAACTTAAACTTGCCATTATAAATGAATAAAAACTAAATGATAGTTCTTGTTAATATTTTGCTACAATCAGGGTATTTTTCGTAAGCCAAGCAGTTAGTAAGTTTAATAAATGGTGTGGTATTTTTTTGAATTCGATTTATATTTTTTTATCAGATACCGTGTGTTTTCATAAATACAAAATTATTATAATACTGAAGTCTTATTTTAATTTTTTTTTCTCTGCGGCTTATCTTTTAGAATACAGAGCATCGTATACTTAATTTTCTAAATATTAAAATTTAGGCCCATGTTATAAAAACTTACTGGCAATCGAAAGATATCCAAACAAAGTTTGCACTCGCTTATCTCGCCAGGTGCGCCGTCACGTTTGCGCCCTAGTGCTTCACGTGATTTGACTGGATTTTATCTGCATATTTGTGCAGGAGTTCGCTCGAGAACAAAACGTCCTTTTTATTAATAATTGTATTATGACGTTATTCTGAAAATTTGCCGGCCGTTGTCCACTTTATATTTCAACTTTAATGAATTGACACTGGATGACGACCGGTACCGCCCCCTTATGGGCGTTAAGGAGTTGCAAGGGGGCGTTTTGAGTGTTTTCATGATTTGGGGGGCGCTGAACGCACATAAGGGGGCGTTACATGAAGTACTTATGGCAAAATTTTATAAAAAGTTTACATAAAATAGTAACAAACAACACTGTAGGTAACATTTAAGCTTAAATTGCACCTTTCGTACTGCTAACTTGTAGTAGTTTCCCTACCATTGTTACGTAATACTTGGCTTTCTTATGTAAAGTTGTTGGTTGCTGTTGCGTTTCACCGTTTTATACGCGGCAAAATGTTTGTATATTTAAAGCAGGGGTCGCCAATCTACGGCCCTCGACCCGCCGCCTCTTTGACAACTAGACACGAGTCCATTTTAAAATACTTTTTGACTATTTTAACTTAATACGGGCGAAAAGTTTTCGCGCTTCGCGCGAATGATCTTTCTACGTCCCGTTTGTTTACGTTTGGATGCTGTCTTTGGACTAGATCAACTCTTCTTTAACGTTGGGACGTGGAAGGCTGCCAAGTGTGTCGCGGACAAACGGAAAACGTATTAAAAAATATTAGACATATATTTTTTAACTATTTTTATTTTTTTGCCAATATAATAAAAACTAGCAGGAAATTTGCGAGCGAACACTTCAAAAGATTAACAAACACTATTAGGCTACACATTTCACTAGTAGTATGGATGAAAAAAATCCGAGGCCCGCCTGATTCACAGTTGTTCTAACATTTTCTTAGTTAACATTTTGTGCGGCCCACAGAGACCTTTATGAGTTTGGTTGGTGCCCGCGACTAGAAAAGGATTTAAAGTCTTGGTGCAGAAAAATGTTAAATTTTCCTGGTAATGACATAACCTGGTGAAATAATGTATGTATAAATTCCAATAGTGAATGTATGTTAGACAACCTAAAATATGACTGACAGCTTATCGAAACGAAAGTGAAGACAATATGATGTTAGACTACGATTAATATAATACTTTACTGTAACGCAAGATTAGGGGGCGATATGAAATAATATTGAGCCCAAGGGGGCACTAGTGTAAAAAAGGTTGGGAAACACTGCTCTAGAGTCTAGACTCAAAGACTCTAGATCAGCAATTCCCAAATTTTGTAAAAATTTTGCCTGGTGGACCTGTTGCAATTATTTTGATATTTCGCGGCCCTTCAAAAGTTCAAGGGTCAGTTGACCTATGTTTCTTGTAGTACACTAGTGCAGTCACGATTATTTTTAAAGTAACAACTTTCTAACTTATGCGAACGATTCGCTGATAGCAGTACAGCATAATAGATGCTTTATGATGTCACATAGACATCATAAAATACGCTATATGATCGAATAATAAAGCATAACTAAAGACAATAATGGTGACCGATAATGTTTGAAATATCGACTAAAAAAACATTCGAAGGCCTATAATGTTTGTTAGGTTATTCCCAAAGCCAAATTTTCCGAATGCTGCGTAAACATATTCCCAAACAACAGTGTCAAACGTTTAAATGTCCAAAGAAAGTATGGAGCCCGGAATGTTATAAAAATCTCAGAAATCCATAATATCACAGAGATAGGCGGAGATTATATCACCAATATACCTGCCGTCTATGAAACCACTTTGAACTCCACTGATTAGGTACTCGATATTAGTTTTAGTTCTGTTGTTTATAGGCAGAGAGATGGGGCGGTGATAATTAGTGAAGGATTTTTATGTGGCTTGGTGATCAAGGGTAAAACACGCTTGACTTTGAGTAAGTTTAACGATTTTTTAGTATACATTCAAGCATCTTCAAACAAAGTTTTCATCTCTTGCCTAAAAGTATGACGAAATTCTACACGCAATGCATCAAGGCCCGGCGACTTATTCCTCGGCATAAAATTAATTGCGGCTAGAATTTCCTCAAGCGTGATTAGGGGTTCGGTCGGTTCGTTCGGTCTTGCCTTGGCAAATTTAGCGCCGATAATTGTACGTTGATCTGTGCTTTATAGTGTATTTAGAATCGCATCGTTTGCCTTTGCAAACAAAATAAAAACAATGGCCCGTTCTTTCAAAATATCGTTTTGATTTGTTTGGATTTGATTAATCTTGTGTTGTGCGCTTCGTGCTTTTTATGTTTTCGTTATCTAGCAAAATATTTGTGTTTAGTTTCCAGTATCCTCTGCACGTAGTCTTAAAGTATGCTTAAAGAGCATAATTTTGCGTTAACCATCATTACTTAAAAATGGAGACTTTGAAACGCGCACGACAGTCACCATTATACCTCCTTTTAAAAATCTGCTTCAGTTCAACAAATGTCGATGTTACACCAACATCGCATATTAGCGCAGAGACCGAACAGCGAGGAACATACTGCGCCTAACTCGACGTTTTTCAGCGACAAACAAAATAAAGAAGGTTTGACTTAGCGTTGTCAATTGTCGAATACACACTTGTTAATCAGTCAGCCTAAACAAATAACGAAAGAGAAAAACTTCCAGCGTTTACGGTCGACCAAACAAAAGACGAAAAACGGCGTTTTGTGCTCGATTTTGGTTTCGCATTAGATTAAGACGCGTGACCCAATTACTTAAAAAGCACGCCGCTTCGAACAGTTTGTTAAACCACGACAAAAACGAATAAAAAACGATAATATCACTTCAAAAAGGGGGTAAGAACTCCCGCCCCCTGGATACGCCACTGGGGCAATGCATAATGTATAATATTTTTAACCTTCATAAGTAATACATATTACACTTATAAATAATACTAATAATCTTTTTGAAATTCCAGGGGGGGGCAAGTTCCCCCCCTTTCCCCCCCTCCCCCCCGTGCGGACGCCCATGCTTCATACCCCTCACTATACCTGTTCTTCTGTACGCGTAATCTGATATCCTAATTCATGTTCAAACCCGCATTTGCAGTTATATGACCGTCTCGGTTCAATAACCTCGGATTTTTTCCCGCAAATGCAGTGTATCGGTTTATATTTGCATAGATGATTTGAACATTCCTTAGATATGGCAACGCTTGGAAGGGCAAATACAGTGTTACACCTAGATTGCTTCAAACAGGCAGTGAGTCGTTATTATGATCAGCCGTTTGCGATGCACTTTCTTTACCCGCTTTTAAGCGCAGAGGCGTTGATGAGCTGGCAATCTTGCCTGGTGCAATTATCGGCGGTTCAGTTGCTCATTGGTTTGACTTCCTTCGAAGCTGTGGATCTGCTTTTCGATAGACACAATCAGCTTGTTTTGGGCCAGGTACGGCACAATACTTGCAAGCAATTTTTTGTCCGTGGTACGTTACATAAAATTCACAATCGTTTATTCGTATATAACTTGGCTAAATCCGCTTTATTCATTGGTCCTATCCTCATTCCCGTTAACAAACCTTCTTTGTCTTTTCTATGTGTCATTTTTGTTACTTCTCCGAACTGTTCTTGAATCCGGTTTTAAATAGCTTCACTCGGAAGTGGAATTGTCATCCAAACCTTTCCCACATTTATCACATCGGTTTCGTAAAGACGTATATTCCGAATGTATGACAAGTTTAGTAGTCTTTGGAAGCCAAGTGTATTTTCACTTGACGTCACGTCACAACGCCACGTCTACTTAGAGTCCGTTTCATTTCAACAATTCCTACTATTTTTTTAGAGGAATGTTAACCTATTTCATTCGATTCCACAAGTCTTCTCTTTTCGGCTGATTAACTCCTCTTTAAGCCTAAACAGTTTCTTAGCGCACTCACTGCACTTTCGCCTGCCGCTTGTGCATAACGAACTTTTTCGCTCATTTTGCACCGTTTTCTAGGAGCACCTGTCTCGAATGATAATGGCTAATATCGTATGTCTTTAATTATATGGATGATTTAACGCACTCTATAGCGGTACGTCAATATAATTGAGCTGCCCCAGCCCAGATAACGTCCCATCTTATGTAACGTTTCTCTTTAAAAGTGTATGTTAAATAAATAACAATATTCACTAATACAACACTTTTATTTAGTATTTATTTATTTTTAAAAGCTTATTTCGCTTTGGCCACAAATAATACCATCAACACAACCTAGGTTAATTGAAAGTTTGGTCTATTCCCATTTTTAGAAAAGCGTTGTTTGCAATTTTTTATTGTTATATTTTTCAATGTTACACAAACAAGTATACGTCTTGGATTTGTAAAGCTTTTTAAAACTTAGGTAGTTTAGAATAGGTACGCATTGCTTTTAACTTGGAGAAAATTCTTCGTAAGTCGACCAACTGAACAATGTGCATGAACTTGTTTTGTACTTCTGTAAGCTCATGATCGCCAATTCTATGATAAATATAAAAGTAAAAATATTAGTATTGTAGAAAAAGCATGCTGATTGAAAGCGAACTGTTTAATTTCGACTTATAACTAGCTTGTTGTTTTTACTTAACAGCTAATCCACAGCTGTGTATGGTGTGGTTCAGTAAACGCCGCCTACGGGCTTACTATGGTGAAAACCATTCTTACTTAATATAGGACCACTCAGCAACCAAGAGTTGAAATAAAATTTATTCTAGACAAAAAGGAATGAGTGCAAAGATAAAGGTCCAATCGGGATTTGCTATTTTAGAAACTCGTCTTAATCACGATCGGAAAACCGGGACGGTCAAGATCAGCGTTTCGGTAAAAAAAACATCGGCAGGATGCCCTACCGTTAAAATTTTTTTTGAGGATGCATGCTGTCCAAGTATTTGCCTATTTAAAACGACTTTGAACTATAAGCCAAGATTTCCTAAGGTTGCTTGTTTTTTGACGTAGCCTTGATTTATATTTAAATGGTGCGTTTCTGTAAGAAAGTAATTTACTTTTACCCCTGCTTGGGTGTATCTTTGAGGTGCTCCGTCAATCGCCTGTAGCTGTAAATATTTTCACGTTTTTATGGACTAAGACCATTGTACATTTTCTCCGTACGAAAGTCATACAGAAATATATTAAAGTCATAAAGATGTTACTCTATTTTATACAATACTTTCCCTATGTCGTCTATAAGACTGTACAGCCAGAGATCACCTATTAAGACCAAAAAATAAACATAGGATAGTGATCTGTGATCACATTAGTAGTTTACCACAAGTATAGGTATTTATGAAGAGGCTATTTGACCGGCAATCAAGGACCGGACTTCGAAATTCGAAAAAAAATAAAGTGCGCTAATTTAATAATTGTTGGGAATAAAAAGCCTGAATTCGGGGACGGCATAAATGGGAACCCACATAAAGCCTATAAAACAGCAAAATCGTAAGAGAATTTATTTACAATACTATATATTTTTTTTATTTTGGTTGAATTTATTAGGAGAGGGTTAGTGATAAAGTTAGGGGTGGGTTTGTGGTTATATGTGTTAGGTTCTCTCGACCGTATTTTGTCTTTAGGTCTTTTTCCGAAGGACCTTTATTCCTATCAATCTCCCTGCCTGTTGTCACATAGAAAAGGTGTAAGAGAAATACGTCGGGAAAGTGGAATACCAAAATGTTCTCTAAGTTGACAAGGTTTATTAATTTAAATAGCAAGGATATATTTTAATGTATTGTATGCTAAATTTCCGATAATATGTGCATTTTTAGTGAATAGTAAACATGCAAGAGTATATGCACATAAAATTTGACCAGCAAACTTTCTACAAAGCAGAAACAAATAAAATAAAACATTCAATCAAGTCCCAGTCCAAGTCATCACTCGCCCAAGTTAAGTCCCAGTCAACTAATTAATATGAGAGCAAATCAACTTCAAGTAATGTCAGTGATAAAAATAAAATGTTAAACGATTGAAATTGGTAAACGTGTCCAATTATTTACAATATCAACTAAAAATAGCAAAAGCAATATACAGCAAGCAAGATATTTTGCGTTTAAACGAATAACCAATTATAAAAGGGAGCCTATAACACCCAAAACTTAAAAAAAAATAATCAAAACCTGGCAACTTGTAAAATCATGAACCATCAAGATACAAAACATTTCTATTTTGGAATTCAACAATTATAACCCGCGTTACCTAAAAACCCTATCTATATTTTTTTGCGAACTTAACTTTATGATAATAATATAACTCTAAGAATAAATGTAAAAATAAGTGATAGGTGTAACAACATGGTAACCCAGATTTTGGTAATGTTAGAGTGAATCATAAAAAAACTGAAGTGCTGGGTGCAACATAGGTTTAGATTATTACAAGCCTGTCAAAACCATAGGTTTAGATTATAAGCCTGGCAAAAAAACGACTTACAAATCTATTTTTTTAGTGCTTTTAAACATTTGGTATCGTTTTTAGAAAATCAGATTTTAAACACGAATATTATACTCACGATTCTCTCCAAATTTGGAATATCAAGTATATTTTGTTTGACTGAGAAATATTTTTATCAGTCAAAAGAACTTGAGCAGGTTCGCTTTTGGAGAGGCCAAGTTTAACCACAAAGCGTGGTATTTCGTCTTCTGGGCAATTTCGTGCAGTAAATCTCATCATCTTGTTTAGCAAAAACTCTGCGTTTAAATTTTATCAACTAATTTAGATGTTAAAAATCCAAATATACGTGTTTTCATTTTTTTAAGCTTCATGTGATATTTAACTCAGTTTCGAACCTAGGCCAGCGATCGTCCCCCGTAACAGCGTTTAATTTAGAGATTTAAATCTAAATACATACAATAAAAGCTTATAAAATGTCACAAATTAAACGGCCATTAAATAAATATTACCTCGGGATTTTATAACCTTTTGTAAGTGGCCTGCAAAAAATACGCAAATAATTTGGGTGGTTGGATCAGCGAAACTGGGCGCCCTATAGTGCCTTGATAGTTTTTAAGTGTACCGAGAAACGTTTTAAAGCTATTCGTTTTGCAAAGCGGCTTGAAGGTTTGAGGAACACTTTCCTTTAAAAGGTGAAAGAATAAATAATCGTAGGTTTGGAAAAATTCGAAGTCAAGGTGTGGTTTATTCACGAAACATAACACACCTCTCAAAATTTACTCCTCGAGTATAGTTGTTTGGGGCGTACACGTTGCACAATTTAAATTGTTTGCCTTCAACTGTTAACGATGCACCCAGATACCTCCCTTCGTGGTCTATTTCTAGCACCTTAATCAAAATCGTGATATTTGTTGTCAATGAAACCGCAACTCTTTTACTGCGACGGCTTTTGTTTGCTAGGTTTTCTAGAATCGTAACGTTTGGAAGGACAATGTTTCTTGATTTACTGCCAGGGCGAGAAGGTTGGCTGTTGAGGAGTCGCTTTCGGGATGTTTTTAGTTACAAGCTCCGTGATTCTGCTTTGCATTGGTTATCAACAGGGATTGATTCAACCAAGGCCAGTGAGTCGTTATTATGATCAGGCGTTTGCGCTGCAGTTTCGTTACGCTTTTAGCGTAGAGACGTCGATGAGCTGGTAATCTTGTCTGGTGCAATTAACAGCGGTTGAGTTGCTGATTGGTTAGACTTCCTTCGAAGCTGTGGATCTGCTTTTCGCTTGGCGCAATCAGCTTGTTTGTGGCCAGTTTCGCCACAATACTTGCAAGAAATCTTTTGTCCGTGGTACGTTACATAAAATTCACAACCGTTCATTCGTATATACACTGTATACATTTTTTTAAGTCCGCTTTACTTATTGCTGCTATCCTCATTTCCGTTAACAAACCTTCTTTGTCTTTTCTATGGGTAATTTGTTTACTTATCCGAACTGTTCTTGAATCCGGTTTTAAATAGCTTCATTTCGGAGTGGCGTTGGTATCCAACCAATTCTCACTTATCATATCGGTCTCGTAACGACGTATATTCCGAATGTAGCACACATTCAGTAGTCTTCTCTGGATGTTACGCACATTTTCGCTGGACGTACACCTCACGTCTAGAGTGCTTTTCATTTCAGCAATTCCAACTATTTTTTTCAGTGGAAAGGCAACCTCTTTCATTAGATTCCACAAGTTCTCTTTTAAGCTGATTACCTCCTCTTAAGGTTAAACAGTTAGGCCTTCTCAATGCACTCATCGCACATTCTCCTGGCACTGACGACCGGTGGAATGCAATTCAGTTGTTTTTAGGGGTTTATGTAAAACTCTTGAAAATTCTTATGTATTTTGGCATACCAAAAAGACAAACAACTGTAAAAAAGCCAAAAAAACAGACGTTGGTTATTTTTTTGAAAATTGTTTAACCAACAGGATGAAATGCAAGGTAAAAATAATTGTAAAAAAATTAACAAAAACCTAGAATGTTGTCGAATTAGGAAATTGAATGTTTGCAAATCACCACAAAAAAGACACCACAAATACTATTAAGCACATTTGTCCCAATCAGAGATACATTTACAAAGTTTGAGCTGATCGTAATGCAATAAACCAGACCGTGTGGTAAATTCTGCCGGATCGCGTATACCGTGTTCCAATGAAGATACAGTTAATATCTTGTTGAATGTAGCCTAATTTAAAACTAAAATTTATAAAATAATAAACTGAACGACAATTTTAAAAAGCTTAATAAAGTTTTTGTTCAATTTGTAAACAATTTTGTGCATTTTGCAAATGATTTTGACTTGAAATAATTTTGACAAATTTCTAACATGTAACTTAAGTAAAACCAATGTTAAACGGTTCAAATGAGCTTTTTTACGCAAGGAGGCATGTGTAGCTTAGTTTGCAAACATTGGTCTCTGGAGGCTACAGTTGGTTTTCTAGCCTGACACCTTGCCTATATGATTCGGTTAGCGCAGTGGTTCCAATACTTCGGTCGCAAAGGGTTGTCTCGGTGGTTCGCCGTGTAGTACGCTTATTATAGAAAAACCTAACAGAAAAAATATGAACCAAAAGTTCACCAGTAGAAGGGACAAAGGCAACCGCCAGTCTAAAGATTGTGTTTAAGGCGTTTGCTGCGGTAAATCTGCCGTGTTTATGACGTCAAACAGAGGTTTAAACCCTCTATTTCGAGCTAATCTAGTTGTTTATACCTTTGGCGTAAGTCCGGACACTTTCAACAAATTTTAAAATAATCAGACTAGAAATGCAAACATTTTGCCAACCACTGGGTAAGTGAGTTCCTGTGCATTCGTAAGCCGTTATCTTGATCAAAAAGCGACTTTAGAATGTCTATATCACGTTTTATGACCAAAATTGTGAGGTTATCTCTAAGAATTTTTTTCTTGGCCCTCCTTCAGAAAAAAAAACCTGGATCCCACCCTGGTTTAGACCTGACATACATTTTTTCTGTCTTATGTATATACAGTATTGTGCAGTGTGCAGTATATACAGTATGTGCGCTTTGCGTATTTTATTTTGTTTGGCGACTATAGTACCAGTACCAAACCAATAATTGCTTTATTTGGTTTCTTATATGGTTTCAACGAATCAACACTTTATCTGGTGGAGATGAACTTTAATAATTAAAAAGTGTTTATCTTAAATACAGTAGGCCTATTCGCTAAAATACCTTGCATCTGCTTATGTTTCTCAGACAGCCATTCTTCGTTTTGATCAGTTTCAGACATAATTGCAGTTGCGATACGCAAAAATCAAAGAATTTTTTTCGTTTAACATTAACGTACGTGTTAAGGCAAATAATTTACTTAGGTTATTTTATAATATCTGTTAGCAGTAAAGGCAAGACAGGGTTAAAAACTTTTTATGATGTCACAAACCTTGTTCATACGCTTAAATCTCCATTTAAGAAACACATTCGTAAGTATTTTATTGTATAGCGAAGTTTAACTGCCTTCGCAACATCGTTCTTGTGACGATAAAGCGGGTTTATTCATGATTCTTATTGCATTTGGCGCCGCTGTTGCGGGATTCATGCAAGCTTGGAATAGTACAGCCGCCTCTATTGTCTCGTCTTGTAATCTCAGAACATGGGCGCACCACAGTAGTGGATAAGTTTATTCTACCACTATTAGACGAGCTAGGATCCAAGGTGGTGCTTTTACTAGGCCCTTCGTTTTCATCGTTGAAAGATAGGTCGCCGCTATGCGAAGACTGATAACATTGTGATTTCGCAATTTCACAGAGATGTTCGGAATCATATATAGGAATGTTGTGGTTAGGAGTGCTTGTTTCGAGGCCCAAAAAAGCAATAGTTTGTCGACGTTTCTTTTGCATTTGCCCTTTCTCTTGATCTGACCTTGTCTCTGTGCTTTCAATGCAATCGGTGGCTTAGAAAACAAAAATAACAACGTTATATCTGGTGTTAAAACTTTATTGCGTTTCTCTCATCTAAGAAATACCATAACATGGAGGATTTGGTTTTTGATTGATACAGTAAATATTAACTACAGGTATGCTAAAGCAACCCCTTGTATTTTTGGGAGGTCATGGCGTCACTTTAATTGTACTTTCTGAAACTGCATTTTCCGACCTTGTGTGATTTTAAAATTATGTGCGCTGACAACAAATTATGTAAGTATAATATTGACCTATTTTTTTAATTAAAGAATATAACTGTAGGCCGAGGCCTACTGCCTGTTACTATTTATACATAGTTAGACATTTTACTTAGCCTACAGCATATCATTTTACGGCAAAATTTGTTATTTAACACATACGTTGTTTTATAATTAACGCCTTCAAACGAGTTAGTGGCCCTAAACATAAATGGATTTCATTTAAAATAAAATTTGCATTTGAAAGCAGCATGTACGACTAAATACACTCCTTGTATGCAAATTTAAGTTACTGTAAATAGTAGTCGTTTAACTTGATTTATATCTTCTCCACTGTGTATACAAAATCCAAATTTATTTTTTACCTGGTGTCGTAAAATAATGTCTCATTGAATACTGAAGGTTCTTGCGAACTTGTCTCAAATCCTGGCGTACCTCCATCTCTAAAGTACGGGGAAGCTCACATACCAGAAACTCCTTGTTAGGGGAAGTAGCGCTGCTTGTACGCGACTTGTTGCCTTGACGTCGGGCTGGTAGAGGCAAAGATCTGCGACTATGACAAAAACAACTTTAACTAGATTTGGTTGCAGTTGATGAATACTGCTTTTCAGCGGTTAGTTTGTTTGTTAGTAACCTGAAATAGCAGTGGGTTTTTTGATGTCTTAAATATATTTTATATTTGGCTTGTTCGTTCAGACTACATATTATGTGTTCTTCTTTTCCTTCAGAATTTTTTGTCAGAAAAACATAAATGGCCCGTAAATATCCCATTTACTTCACAGATAGAAAGGGCTAATTTGTTCAAGGGGGTGTATTTTTAGTGTCGTTTTTTTTTTGTTTGTTTGGTAATTTTATGTTTTCAATCCTTACCCTACAAACTTCCTAAACCTGTCTGACACCACCTCACCCTCCGTATACACCTTAACCGCTAAAGGAAAAAACTAAATATTACTAAAACAACCTCTCTTCTTAAAAGAGAAAAAGCGCTCCTTATGCATGTACCCACACCAAAAATTAGCTCAAACAAACAAGACTTTTAGTTTATGGTGTAACATTGCACAAATTCCATTTTACCGAAACACTTCTACTATCCACCCTACGCCGTGTGTACAAACAATATGAGTTTCTAAGATTTTACCTTTTTATAAAACTTTAGAGAAAAAATCGGTGTGAAACATAAATTAACCCGAAATGTCTACAGAAACAGGATATGTATGTCCCTCCTCTCCCTCCAAAACAGCAAACGTAAAAATTATTATAACTTTGCCGCAGCACAAGATACTACGGTATTTATATTTGATCGGGGCCAACGGTTACAGCAGCTTAAGCTAACCAAGTGGTCCTTAACTTTTTTTTTCTTGTCAAAACGAATTCACCCTGGTTGAGAACCTCTGAGCTAACCATTCAACATTTGTTAGGTTGCGTAAAACATTCGTTTGTCATTATTGAAAACAATTCTGTGAGATTCGCAAGTGCTCCGCAACCGGTGGGCCCCAATGTTCTTTAATCCGCTACTGCAAGGGGGTGCAGTTGTCAACTTTGACCGGCTTAAGATTACCGTAAAACAGTTTTTTTAAGCGGAAGAAAAATGAATGTAATACGTTTCATTTTCTACTCCGAAGTAGAAAGGGTGAGTCTACTCCTAAGCCGCTTCTCTTTCCCCCTTCATTGGATAGTTGCCGATGTGGTATATTGTCGATCGACCTATATTTTGTAGATTGGCCGCCAAATTGTTTTAGCACTGATAATGTGCCGCAAGTGAAAAAAATAGTTGAGGAGCATTGGTTTAGGCTACTGTTCAGCAGACTATTTGGTTAAAGTTCATACAAATAACCTATTGTATATGTTTTAGCTTTTAGATATAATCTAAATTGCACACAATCGTAACCTGTATTTTTAATATTGTGTAAGGACCTACCGAATCCATGAGTTTGTGTCATCTTCGTTATAGGCCGGTTTGAACTTTGTTTGAAGGGAAGTACGTATAGGATCTGTTTTGCGGTCCATCTGACAGCAGAAATTTTGTAATCGCCTACTGAAAACCTTGATAGGTTTCAAGGGGCTATTTATAGCAGGCTGCGATGAGAAAGAATCGTGGTTGCTTTCTTTTTCATCGCTCTCGTCATTCAAATTTTCATTTTTTTTTTGTTTCACTGTTTTATGCATGTTAAAATGATATGACCTGTTTTTGCCACAGTCGTTGTCAATCAGGTCATTAGTCGAAGATAGATGGTTAGTTATTGTGGAAGGATTTGAAAACGCTATAGTAGAATTACTTAAGAACTCTGTTGAGGGATTGGAATGTTCGGATGTGGGCTCGGAGCATTCTTCTGCCCGATTGACCCGCTCTGTTGTGGGATTAAAGGATTCTGCTTTAGGGGTTATACTTTGTTCTTCTGTAGTGATTAAGCGCGTTGTTGTAGAATTAGATTTTTCTGTGATGGAGTTAAAACATTCCGTTTCTCGACTTGACTTTGTATAGTTTTGATTGGAGTTTTCCCCTTTTAGAAAGATCGAGGGTGCCGTTTTGCGTTCGAAAATACTGCAGGATCTTGTTGCAAGAGTTGAATGTTCCACTGAATTTCTTGGGCGTTCGGCGGTGGAATTTGAGTTATCTAACGTAGATTGTTCAGCTGAAGGAACATGACGTTGAGTTGTAGGCATTGGGTGTGCAGTCATTGGATTAGGAAGCTCACGAGTAACATTTTCATTTAGAGTAGAGTTTTGCCGTTCTGCAACAAATTGTACAAATAAATAAAATCATGTTTACAGTGGTCGTAGAGCGCAGCAGTAGAGCAGTTATACGAAGTATACCATGCATATCAGGTATGACGCAATCGAAATATATACTTTTGCTAATGAACAAGAAAGGCTTAAATATGTTTAAGCTGTTTTATAGTAGAGTAAATATTAGAAATACCAAGTCAAGGCAGTAATAGGCAGACTATATGGAACAATTAAAGCTAGCTTTACATATTTTATTTTTTATTTTTTTAAACTTGAGAAAATTGTTGCGCTCTCTGACAAAAAGGATCATCAGCATTTTGGGCGGCCGCAATGGAAAACCAGCAAACAAATGTAAAATGATGCTTTTTTTCTAGTTTTACTGGGTTTCTGCAATAACGAAGGATAACCTCGTCGTGTGAGTGTTTATTGAAGTATTGATACAAATGTATCAATAAAATCGTTTTTAATGATTGAAAACACTTCTGTATTTGAAATTTTTAAAGATCAAATGCACGGAACTATTTCTGCAGAAAGTTTGTTCGAATCTTGAAAACATAGGCATATACACAAATAATTCACTTTGAACGGATAAAATGATTTTTTTTTTTGACACAAAAGTATCTTTAGTTGTTTTTATTATTTATATTATAACTATATGACCATAAGTAACTATGTCATACTCATACCCTATACAAAGAAGATTTGTTAGCTATGCAGGGCTGCGGAGTCGGTTAAAAATAACCCGTGTCCGACTCCTGAGTCCGACTCCGGCCAAAAAAACTAAACCCGAGTCCGACTCCCGAGTCCCGAGTCCGACTCCGGTCAAATGTCCAATTTTGTCGGGTCCCGAATCCGGCCCGGACACTGCAGCCTGTATTTCACCAATTTACGTAACTAAAATAACGTGTATATTCAGCAATCCACTTATGGGGGGTCGTATAATTAATTCACTCACAATACATGGTTGGAAAAATTCTGCCATATAATATTCCACCTTTACAATTTCCATTTGGCGGCCATATCAGTTTTAAAATTCGGTACTGCGTATGCGCATGTCGGACTCGGGACTCGGGTAGTTTTACAAGGTCTTACTCGAGTCCCGAGTCCGACTCCAGCAAAAACAAACCGACTGCTCGAGTCCCGAGTCCGAGTCCGACTCCGCAGCCCTGGCTAAGTGTTAAGCCCGATTAAATTTTATTTGTTTTAATTTAACTTCCATGGCTAAAGCTATTAATTAGTATACCTTCGGCTTTATTTTCTGAGGCATCACTTGTTCCTGTTTCAGAATAACCGGACAATAAGTCTTGAGAAAATTCGCTGTTCGAAGGGGCTATGATGACACTTTCCCTGCTAAAATTTGTCATAAAATCTCCTGTCTCAGACCCTTCTTGCATTTCTAAAACGTAAAGAATGTTAAGATTTGTCAGTGTTGTAAAGAAGTTATTTTGATAAGTTAAGTCACACTCCAATCATTTGTAAAACAGCTAAATCCCCGGTCGAGTCTCAAAACTAAAGCATTATACCCGTTGTTCATAAGCTTGTTTTTACATAAAAACTACCCAAACAAAACAAATAGAAAACAAAGTCTCGCATAATAGTAAACTATATGCTTCAATTTTAATAAATATATATCCGCTTAAAATTGGTCTTTAAAAACACAGATCTTAAGAGGACTTTGACTTGAGTCATTACAACACTGAAATTTGTTGAACGTTTGAAAAGGTACGTCTTTATACAGTAATATAAAAAAATTCGCTTTAATTTTCACGATTTTTACCTCTTCGTTTCATGGTTACAATGGCATGTCCGACTTGACGAAAAACAGACAAAATTTGACCCCGAGATTGATCTAGTCTTTTTTTACATGCTTCTATTTCCTTTCGTTCTTGTAAGATTTGGCGCCTTCTTGATTCTAATTTCCAAAAACATTTTTGGTGGCGATTTTCTATTCCCTTTGCATCTTTATCTGGAAATATTTAAAGTATTGAAGAATTTACGTAACGGAGTAATGGCAAACCGTTACGAAGCGAAATCGCAATTTGCCTCACTAATTGAAGAAGCATTGATAAAAAACATGTAAGGCATGCAGGCATAGATCAGGAATCGGCAACCATTTCCTAGCCGCGGGCCAAACCCAAACCAATAAAGGTTTTGGGGGATCGTATTAAATTTTACTTTGTTGGTAAAATGGCTAGTTTTTAAGCATTTTATAAAAACTGTTAAACTAAGGCGAGCTTAGCAATTTTTCAGGTAAAAAAGGCCTACTTACATTTAAGAAGAAGGTGGTAATGTGTGGAAGTTTTACGTGAAAGCGCGAAAAAAGGTCGTTTGTTTGGTTTAAAAGTTGAGTGCATTTATTATAATAACGACAAAGTGTTCTAAAATTTTTTAATAAATTGCTATAAAAGAAATCGTTTATATCAGGGTTTTTTAATCTTTTCGGGCGGCGACCTCCTTGACACAATTTAAAGAAACTCGCGCCCTCTCTGCGAATAATATTTTTCTTACCACTATGATTAGCAATATACAAGCAGTGTTTTCAAAGAGAAACATCGCACAGGTGTGCAAAGAGGCGCTAAAAATGTAAAACCTGCTAAATATGCGAAGGTAGTTTGATACCTGTGAGTTTATTTAGCTGAACTTTAGCTTGGCAATATCAACATCTAGAGCACATTAAAGTTGTTTTGGAGAGTCCTTTGCGCCCCCTTGCAAACCCTTCACATCCCCCAGCAGGGACATTTAAAACAGCAACGATTTTTTGCGAAGCGCATTACATCGCACGGCGAAAGTTACATTGTTGATAATTCTAGGGCAGTGATTCCCAAACTTTTTCTCTCGCGTACCATTTTGAGCTTTTGTACAGTGTTCATGTACCACTTAAGTTAAGCCTACATCTGACTAGAATATCTCAAACTATAGCTATTTTAGCATATAAGAAAATGAGCATGTAGCTGTATTAAAGTTTGACATATGTCATTCCAAGAAGACATAAAAGCCATAAATTATAGGGTATAGGGTAGGGATTTCGCCCACCCGCCAAAGTGCCCTAGAGTGAAACTTGGTTGTTGTTTTTAGTTAGACGTACTGAGGCATATAATTTAGTGATTTGTAAAAAATTATGTTTATCTTTAACGTTTAATGCAGTGTTTTCCAACCTTTTTTTACGCTAGTGCCCCCTTGGGCTCCATATTATTTCATATCGCCCCCCCTCATCTTGCTTTACAGAAAAGTATTATATTAATAGTAGTTTAACATCATATTGTCTTCACTTTCGTTTCGATAAGCTGTCAGTCATATTTTAGGTGGAGTAGGAAATATTTATTTCGCTAAACATCTGATTTGATTAATAATATTTTTCTGCAATAATTTTGCGCTGTGTTAACCGACATAACAAACGCTAAATAGTGGCTTATAAAGACCGCCTAAAATAAATAAAAAAACCTAACCGCAACATGCCAAAATCACAATCTCTGTCAATATCGCTTACTTAATGTTAGCAACATTCCATATATACATTCGTGCGTGTAAATAAACACCCTGGTTTGTCTTTTGAGAAGCGTGTATACGCGCCGCAATAGTACAAGGCAAGTGAAATGGTTAAAAAAATAATTTAATACGACGAAAATCGGCAACGGCGTGCCAGCTTTTTTTAAGTGTTATTTCGTCCAGGTGAATGCTGATTGATAGACACTCGCCAGATTGGTAATTGCAATTTTTAATGCAATGTTATGAGTAGCGCCTTGTTTAGGCTGAACAGATTTCGTGAAACACAAAACCACTACATGCACAGCGAAATCGATTTGGAGACCCAATAAATGTATAGCGAAAAAAAAATAAAATTTCGGTTAAACAAGTCAAAAAACGTAGGGAGTTGCCTCGTGTCCACTTTTGTAAAAGACGTGGCGGGCCTAGACCATAGTTTGTCGAGCCCAGGTCTAGATATAAGTTTTCACAGGCACGTGTGTTGGCGTTCACGTTTAATCCCATTTGATTTAAAGTACGTTACATCACTACCTTTGTGATGAAACATAGAACTTTCCACCTGCGATTCCTCAAGACAGGATAAAACTTCACTCCCCGAGTTGAAGGCCGCATTCTTGTATCTAAATTAGGTATGATATTATGGTGTACAAGCTGCAAAAGGAAATACAGATTTGCAACTATTAAATGTAGTATGATATATTTTTGTTTTTAAGTATAAACTATCAACCTCGCATATAAGTAGTAACGTCTAATTAGGGCAACTAAACGCATGTGAACGCTTTCGTGATAAACTTTTGTTGTCAGTTCTGCTTTGGCCATAAGTTTCGGATCTAGATTCTTCTTTGCTTGGCCGTTCATTTTGTGGATCTGTTCTAATGCTTTAACATACTTTGCAGTATTTGTTGCTCTTGCTTCCAAGTGCTACAAATTGTAACAGAAAAAAATTCATTATGTCTAGTACTTTTTTTTAACAAGGTTAAACATGTATTTAAAATATGATACTTCATGTGAATCAACAAAAAAAGTATTTAGTTAGAAACAACTTTTTAAAAAAGCGTTAGAAAAACGCACTTTACCTCTGTTGACAACTTAGCATTCTCCACTTGCGCGATAAAGAGGTTGTGCTGCTCTGGCTTTGACTCGTTCTTACTTTGCGCTAAAAGCGCTTTTTCCATTCGAAGTCTAGAAACTCTTTCTTTTTCAAGCAATACTTCAGTTTCAATGAGTCGACGCTAGTTAGAAAATAAATGCAATAAATACATTTGAAACTTTTGGCAGGTGAAAGTATTGGTTCCGTTTGCCATCAAATACAGAAGCTAATATATTCGATTGGTTGCCGTTTGTAGGCTACATTTATAACAGCTCAAAAAACATCTTTGCATGCAAATATTACCTTGAGTTTGATCTGCTGCTCCTTTGCATACATAAGTGTTGCTTCCAATGCTTCTTTGGTTTGTGGTTTTTCGTCAGGTGCGAATACTGTTCTACGTCGAACCATTCGTGTTCCCTCTTGCTCTAATTCCTGTAATTAGGCCAAATTTGGTTTAACTAATGAGTAACAGAAGAGGTGTGCTCAGTGTACAGAGTTGCAGTTTACATGTGAATTACCGGACAAAATACTCATCGCCAAGTCTATTTGAAATTTACTGCTTTTCGCATTTCAAGTGATTTTCTGTACATTATTTACATTCATAGTTTCAAAAATGGGCCGGAAAAAACTAATTGGTAATGATCCTGAAATGTTTATTTGAAGGTCTATTATCGGTCATATGCCATGATTTATTTTCCCGTTGCCTTTTTTTGTCAACTCGGCGACAACCTAACAAATCATAAACAAATGTTTCTAGAATATATATATGTTCGGTGGGGACATTCTGTCAATTATACGTTGGATTTTTTTCGTTATGCTTACTCTATTTTACCATTACCGACCAGAACTGAACACAGGTTAAAGGTTCGATTTGGTGAAATATTATGAGCTGACTCCCGGTTATGATTGCTAACAGAATTAAATGAAACACATTCGGCTTGCCTCACCCGGAGAGATGCAAGTGCGTTTTCCTTCTCCGTTGTGATATTGCGAAGTTCCATCACCAATCTTACGTTTTCTTTGGTAATAATTTGTTGCTGATTTTTCAACTGCAATTTAAGATTGATAGTAATAGAAAAACTTGTATGTAATAGAATCATGTATTTTATATACAGTGTAAAGAGATAATAAGTTATCTATATTTAACCTTGTTTATTTCTTCGTTTAGTCGACAAACTTTTATTTTTAGTTCATCGTTCGCTTGTGTTTTCTCTGCAAGAACCTTTAAATGGTGAACAGTTTCTAGACCCAATTCGTCGATGCTCCGTTTTCGCAGCTCCAACTTTGCCCTTTTCATAGTGTTTACTGCCATATTTAAAGCACGCAGGAATATGTCAAAAGCATCACTAAATCTGAAAGCAAACAAAACATTTAGAAAAATATCTATTATTCTTTATTGTTCATTTGACATATAATGTTGGAGCGTAGTTTACCGAATTTTGTTTGAGAAATCGACTAGTTCGAACTCAGGTCCTATTGAGTAAAACTGAAAGGCTATATTTTTAATTTTATTTAAATTTGAAGAATCAAAAAGCACACCAGGTTTGACTTTGCCTGGGGTACAGTGCTTTATCTACCACCTCACAATCATCGTGAAGTTTCTCTAAAAAGATGAGGCGACCGCGCTCGATCTGCCGACTGAGATACCCCGGCTTAGAAGGGAGCAAGTGAACAAACAACCATGGCAACGCTGCCTGCTGCATCCTGTGATCGTACTACGACAACTTTTTTTAATTAGATCCTCAATTTCGAATCAGTTAACTTGAAACTATAATACACCTTTGAGTATACTACTTAACTAGAATAAACCATTTCGAACGTTGCACTAGATAACGATATCGGGTCGATCCGTAATATTGAACATCCGTTTGCAGAATAGCGTTATGATCCGGAATAGTCGAGATTGCGAGTTTAAATTTCACCGCACGCTTGCTTTCTAGCGGCCAAAGCCTTGCTTGCGAAGAAATCCTCATTGGCAAGCTGTTGCCAAGCTTTCGGAATTAATTCTACTTGGCGTGTTCTGATACGGAAATTGTTTACGGAATCAGTATCCTTCAGCAGATCGACTTTCGAAAATAAATGATAAATGATTGTTTAATATACCCATGTGTATATCAGTTCCAAGTGCAACGCAAGGAGTCTTGGGGGGCTTAAATGTATCGGTATAATACCTTTCATTCATGGCTTTTACACTTGCGACACAGTTTGGTGGATTTACAGCAGCAATGTATTTATAGGCACTTCTTGCTTCCTTGGCAGCCGCGGTCATAAGACCCCTTTCAAGTAGAGATGCCATGTCGGTTTTAAATCTAAAAATGTTTACTTTTGTAAAAACGATTTCTGCTGTTTATAACAAATTTTTTTATGTTAACAAACTTTCTCTCCTGTTAAATAAAAAGTGTTTAATCAGTTTCGCTTCATGAACGGTAAATATTTTATGCGACAGTAAGCCGTAGAAGAACATATAGACATTATATGCGTAAAATAGTGTAATATAAAATGTTTTTTCCCAATGACTTGTTGAAAAAAATCTCCATTTTGAGATACTCTTCATATATGTTTGCGGTGTCATTTTTCAACTTGTCTTCTTCTAAAAGCATTCTCACGCGATGTTGTCGATCAAGGTCTAACTGTGCTTGATCAAATCTAAATTTGGATTATGTCATATGGCTTAAAACCTTGTAATTCGGTATATCACAATTTTTAAAACATATACTTAAGAAACCCAAAAGATGTGCTGCTTTTTATTTTATAAACAGTGTTACCTTTCCTCTTGGACCTCAAGCTCTCGCATTAATTCATCCACTTCCTTCTGAAGTTGAAGTGTCTCATTTTTGCTCTCTTTGAGTTCGGCCACGACTCGTTTGTACTAAAATGTTTTACTTGCAAAGAAGAATCATTGCGATAATACAGCAAATTGCAAATCTATTTGTGGGTAAACTTCTTATTCTAAATTTACTGGAGAGATGACCGAGGTCGTTAGGTATAAACGCAACGTAGGCTATATTAGTCTTGCTTTGCCGTTTTGCATGAAAATTTCTGATATTGCCCTCCGAAATAATTTAGGGGTAAAAAATAATATATTGGGGCTACCATATTCTCAGCACCCAAAAAGAGGACATTTTGTTGCCGGCAAGTAAAACAAAAGTAGAATTGTTTAGTTTGAGTTTGATGATGTTTACATTTCTTATACATATGGTTCCAGGCAAAAGTTGCAAAAACAGACACAAAAACAACAAATCAGATTTATTTTTCCGTTTCAGTCCATGAATACTTTGCGGTTCCCTAACTTTTGCCAATAAGGAGTGGTCATTTTTAACGAGATCGTAAAATTGTTTACACGAAATATCATTGAAATTATATACAACCGTCAAGATGCTCGAAACTGATCCAACTAATAGGCTGTCTCTTGCTGTGCACCATTGTGGCTGCATCAAGAAAAAAATGCGTTCAACATCTGCATTATGGGCCATAATGCTAAAGTAAAATGCGCGATTTTTAACAGTTTTTCTGGCGCAATGTTTGCAATAACAATCAAGAAGGTATGGCTGGTAGTGCGCAATTTGTTGGAAAACCTTTTTAAACCAGCAATTCAGCATGTTTCATGGCTGCAGTAATTTTTGGGAAATAATTACAACGTCTTCCCTGAAAATCTTCGGAGGCCATTCACTTTTCTTGAAAAAAGAGGACAAATCCTCCTAAAAGATGATCGCAAACGCTAACCTGAATCCTAACCCAAATAATGCGCGTTAATTTGATAATTATTGGGAAAAAAGCCCAAAACTCGGGTGGGCATAATAAGATAGTTTCTCGTCCATTGTATATAGGTGTGTTACGTCACAAATCGAGATATTGTTGCCTGTAGCGTTTATGTAATTAATAAATCAACGCACATTATTTGGGTTAGGGTGCTGGTAGTGTTTGGTTTCGGGTGGGTCATGTATTATTAAACTTTATGTTCTTATGCACATTTGTTAAGTCAAATTAGTGCATTGTTCAAGACTTCAAAGTCTAACCGTCGGACTTTTGATCCTTTGGATGCACTAATTGACGTAGACCTTTTTGCTTAGAACTGCACTAATTTCTGACGGATCGGGTGCCGTTGACCAGTAAAATTTCAGAAAGCCTGCTTTTATTATGAATTTGGTAAGAATCGGTCATTCACTTAGATTCATCCTACCTCTCTGCTATTAACCGTATTTACGGAGCGTCTTTGTTCTTGAGGTCTTGCGGGGGGAATCACCAATGGAGGAGGATCATTGACCTCACCTTTTTCTTCATTGGTATTTGCTGCTATGTCGTTCACGGGTATTGCCAACGCTAGTTTTGACCTTCGGCAATTAAATAAGCTTTGCTTATCCAGGTTTAGGGCTCGTGGTTTTATCAACATATGCACAGACAAAATGTACACGCCAAAATGTGTTCATATTTTCCTTTTTGAAACTTGACATTTTAGGTGTGCACATGTTCACGAATTGAGTTGCTGACTCACCGAAATTATTATCCAAACAAAAAGGCATTCTGTAAGTGTGTTGAACAATTGGTGGTATAAAATTTGTATACTCTTATTTCCAAAATCAGATTAATCGTATTGTGCAAAAATTTTACATATCTGTTATTGTTTCGTTAACTAATTTTATAACGATTAGAATACTGATTTTGTCCTAAAGACAGGGTTACCATACCGTGCTTATTTCTAAGATTTGTGCTTATTTTTGGGCGCAGTGTCTTAGAAAACGCAAATGTGCTTATTTGTAAGAAACGTGCTTATTTTTTATTGAGTTATGTGCTTAGTTTGTCTTATTTTAGTTTCTAAAAGCGTTCTTCATCAATTTTATATATATTTACCAAGTTATTTAACCCAGATTATAACAGTAATGCATTAAATTACATAATAACAATGGATTGTGATTGTTTATTCTAAATCTAAAAAGTACATTGTAGCCTATAGAAGTGTGGTAGTAAACATTCGGCTTGACGTGAGGACTGTTTTTTTTGTGTCAGTACAGACAAAATGATAAATCAGCCCAGAGGCTATGGAAAACACAATGTTACTACAAAAAAATTGCTAGATGCATTACAGTAAATCATTCACTGAATAATTTTATTACAAGCCAAACTCCGCCAAGTGAACCAAACTTAACTACCAGGCAGGGTCAGAATTAGGCGTTTCATGCTGCCATGCACCACGGTTTAAAAGGTGTATAACTGGAGCGCTCTGACGCGAAAAAATTGACAAAGCTTGTATTAAATAAGGGTGGTTAGCTTGCCAATTTCAACCTAACGAACGCACTTTTTTGCGCTTCGCGCGATTAAGATACGTTTTGCACATACAAAAATAGCTGTTTTTCAAGATTTTTTTTTATTTTGTACCGTTATTTCTGAAACCTTGGATTTCACCCCCGGAGTCCTGGATCTGTCCCTGATCTTTAGTAGCGTGCTTACTTTTTTAGTAGCGTGCTTATTTTTTGGTCTAAGCAGATGGTAACCCTGCCTATAGGCCTATAGCGCATAAGTTACCGGGCGCTATTACACTACTGAGCGTTGGTGCGCGTTTGTAATCGCACGGTTTGTTATTTGTCGCTGCATAAGGAATCTGTTTTACATGATATGTCAGTATCCTGGTAAAGACGTTCTGTATAGGACGTCGAAACGTCGATTGATTATATAATACTGCTGGATGAGCAACACTCGGTTCTATAGCGCATATGTCCGCAGGAGGTTTATAACCCAATGTTAAGAAACGTGTAATAGAATACATTTACAGATTGCTAGCAGTTAAAATGGACAAAAACACTGGCCTGGTAAACAACACACGATACAACATATTGTAAATCGAAAAGGTGCCCTAACGGCACATTCAATCCAACTTTAAAATGAGTAACCTTGAACGGACGACTTGTAATCTTGCTTGGGAAGCGCTTGATAAGGCGAACATATTCGATGGTTTAGGAAGAAGCGATTCTGTAAATAAACGTAGATGTGCAGCACTAACAAGAATATAAAAACAAACAACTTTTTTTCTGACAATTTAAATTGGACCGATTTTTCGTGTAATAACTTTTACTTAATTTGCAATAAATCCTAATTTAAGCGTAACACATTTTTATTTACAACATTTACTTTGTGGTTCTTCTTCTTTCTCAGCACCTGCTTTATTATCGGGTTTGGGAATAACCATCGTTGATGATTTTTCGACTGGCAATATGTCGGCGGACTTTTTTATGGCGAGACTTGGCCGTCGAATTGAGGTCCTTCTTGGTCGTATAGAACCTCTACGTTTTAGAATCGCGTTCGGTTCAAGGTCTTCGTTAATCGTTACAGTTTTCAGTTTTTCCAGAAGCTCGTCTTTTGTCGACATTTCGTTTTTTATCGTTGAGAGATCACGTTCGAGGACCGATAGCGTATCGTTTTTCATGTTTAGCGCCTCCTCTAGGCCATCGGCGCGCAAATGGCACGCCTGTAACTCGAACGAAGTTACTTTAAGTTTTTCCTCAACAGTAGCAACCCGCTCTGTGGAATTAAGTAAATTAAGCTTTTCCGTTTTCAGCTCTTCTGAATGAACAGTTGCGATTGTTTCCAGCTTCGATTCCAACTCTGCTATTCTTTCTCCTCTATTCACCGAAAGGGCGGTTAATTCCTCTATTAAATGTTTGGTTTCATCATGTAACTCAACCGGAGCTTGCTCATATTTCTCCCGTTTTTTCACTTCATCCTCCAAAACAGTTATTTGGTGCCTAAGTCCAGTAATCTAAATAACAACCGGTTGCAAAATGGTATTTTACTTCGAAAGCGGTAAAGCAAGGAAAAATTAATAAAATTATAACAACAACAAAAAGTATTCTAATAGGCGCAATACATTATTTGCAAACTTACCACGACTTCTTTGTCATTTAACTGCCGTTTAGATGCAGTTAACTCGCCTTCCAGTGACTCCACCTCTGAAGATAGTTTTGAGCACCTTTCTAAGGATTCCGACATCTTTTCACGCCACGTTTTTACTTCTTTGTGTAAATACTCAATCTTGTTATTGTAGGCGTGGGATTCAGCGCGTAACTTAATGAGATTTGAGTCCTTCTGTTTAACCTAATAGTTAACATATTTCCGCGCATAAATAAAACATTGTTTCTTAGCTACAGATAGATAATATACACACACCCTTAAATAAATATAACCGTCTTAGATGTCCCGTCTTGAAATCATACAGAAAAAACAGATAATTTTTCAGGTTTAATTTCGGTTAAGGTTCAACATTTTTTTTTCAAACTTGAATACCTCGCAAGTAGCATAACTTAGACAATATTTAACAATACTTTTACTTAACAATACTTTAATATATATTGTGTAGTGTTTTTTTCAGCTATCCTAATTGCGCTAGAGAAGTATATAAAACCTAATATCTCAATGTAACCGCCTATAAGTGCAGGGGTCGGCAACCTTTTCCTAGTCGCGGGCCTGACCCAAACTTAGAAAGGTCTCAGCGGGCCGTAATAAATATCAACTTATACTGTAAAAGCGTGGTTTCTGCATTTTATTACAACAACTGTTAGTCAGTGGCGGACCGAGGAATTTTGCATGGGCCTAAATAGTCTAAAATTGAAGAAAAACATGCGTTTGTTTGATTTAAAATTCGAGTCAGCACAGCGTTATCCATGATCACAATAGAACGGGATGATAAAAATACTAAAATAAGGGAAACGCAATAAATTTTATCGTTAACTAGCTTATTGTGTAATTTGAATCGGACTGTCAACTCTAGATATTAATTTGAATATTTAAAATTTAAATGATTCAAGGACTAGTGCACAGCACAAAAAAGTTCATTGAAGTAAACTAAGCGTTCCAGGTTAACGGCAGCATTAGTCTAAAAAGATTCACTCAACACTGGAACACACAATAAGATCTAAAAAGCAGCAATACCTAAATCAGAAAAAAACTATTAAACCATAGTACTAAGACCAACGACATAATAAAGCGAAATACGCAGTAATGTCCAGGACAGAATAAGAACTTAGGCTAATTGTCTGAATAAGACATAATCCTGTCGGAATACGTCCTAAATTAAAACTGTAGGAATTTAGACGGTACCAACGACTATTAGGTATTAGTACTACTTTGGCCTTATTCCGAAATGTGTTTTATTCTGACCTTGATGACGTTTTTATTTCGGTCTATGGCTGGAGTTCTTTACAACGCCAATACACGCGAACCGAAGCGCGAATTTTGTTTACATCTACGCCAGGGGTTCCCAGCCTTTATTACACCGCGGCCCCCTTTGAAAATTTTGAGAAATCAATGCCCCCCTTATTTTTTTTAACCTTTTGAATATACAGTAACAGTATAATGATAAAATTATATAAATATGATAGTACATTAATTAGTGATAAATTAGTACATTAATTAGTGATTAATTAGTACATTAATTAGTTATTACATATTCAGTTAATGTGATGGTTGAGCTTGTTTTTTCTCTGACAATGAGCCAATCGCATGTCATATCGAATATCCAATTAGACACTGCACTGCTTTGTTTTCAGAAGTAACATTGTTGAAAACCCACATTAACAACGATATGTTGATGGGAAAGGCAACACCAATGGCAGGACCATTTCATTAAGCTTAGGGTATGAATTGCTAAGGTTTTCGCAGGAGCCAAGGCCCATAGGTTGGGAACCCCTGATCTACTCAGTTAAATGGACAAAAATATGGGAAAACGGCTTCCTGTCCAATTTGAGGTGGTCGACTGGATAAATTACTTATCCGACTCGCGGGCCGTAGGTTACCGACCCCTGACCTATAGTGGTTACATTTCTCGCTTTTATTTACACTTTACAATTTAGGTTAATAAATAGGTTTTTCTGTGCAAGTTGTTATAAATTGATTGCCCAACGAAGTAAACATCTTTTAGAGCAGGTTAGGGTTCTGTTTTAAACCAGTTTATTAAAAAAAACGTATGGGTAGGGTTTATTTTTGAAAACAAACTTCATAAGTGGAAATTTTGTACCACAAACGGTATTTTGACATGTAAAATTCGACATGACATCCAGTTTCGAAGTCAAGTTAATATTGATAATATTTAAATTACGTGTTTTTGTGTTGTTACAGCAGCACCTAATCTATTAGCAGCTGCAAATTAATATAATAAATGCTTTAGCATCAATTCAAGGCAAAGATATTCCATTACAAACCTCTACAGATTTTTGTTCTAAAAGGGCGACTATAAGCTTAAAGCAGTAAAGAGCTCTGCGAATGGCCAGTTTGGTCGCACGCTTCATCATTTTTAACTCGTGAACGCTGATAACGATTTCTCGTACTTCATCGCAAACTTCCTGAAAGCAGTATTATACGTGTTATTCCAATAAAGTGAACGCTAACGATTAACTGTTTTGGTACAGGGAAATATTTTATATAAATAAATTATACTTATAGCGATACAACGCCTAGACTTCACAGTGTTAAATGCAACATTGCAACTTATATTTTCAGCTTTATATCTGATTTTACAATTTTCAGGGTCCTACTATTTTCTTACGTGCCAATTTCTTGAAACATCGTTTAACATTTTTTTTTCTTCCGCATCCTCTTCATCAAATGTGGACTGTAGCGATTTGATATCTGCAAATTTAATTTTACACAAGTAATATGATTTAAGAGATACGTTTGCCTATACTTTCACTTGACAAATGTTTACGGTTCCTATCCGATATTATTAGAAAACCCATCCCTATGTTGTAGGTGTGATCGACCTGTGATAAAGTTAGATCTGTTAGCGAAAGAAAGTTGTGCGCTCTAAAACAAGAATTTTTCGCTTGACGAAACTCCGCATGTGAATATAAAGTGGTTTCAAGGAAATACACAATACGACCTATAAAGCAACAGTATCTATTTTAAAGCGACTTGGGAAAACCAAATACGCAGTAATATCTACGACAGAATAAGTACTAAACTCATCTGAATAACTTAACCTGTCGGAATAAGTCCTAACTATTATCGTTTTTTGTATTTTCTCCCCTTCCACAAGCCGGCATTGTAAGTCGTCCTGTGCAAAATTTTTATGTGTTCTAATAACCTTGGACTGTTCAACGCCCCCAACACTTAATTAATGCCAACATATCAAGGAATGTACATATGTACGAATATACTTAATCTGTCCACAAAGTGCCACGCCCCCTTTAAATTAAAGTTTTCATTTTAAATCAAATAGATTTTTTCGCGCTTCTCGCGATGTCTTGTCCCATATAAATCGAATTCAGTTGTACATTTGCGCCCAACTCGATCGTATTTTTGACCTGGCCCGCCACAACATTTTATGTTTCTAATGCGGCCCGCGGTAAAAAAATATTTGCCCACCCCTAGTCTTGATAATATAGTATTATAGGCCTGATTCTGACCTTTTAGGTTTTATTCCGACGGATTTAAGACTTATTCCGATTTAGACAGTACTAATACCATTAGGTATCAGTCCTAATTTGGCCTTATTCCGAATTGTGTTTTATTCTGACGTTGGTGTTGTTTTTATCCGGTCTTATGGCTAGAGTCCAGTTAAATGAATCTCAAACAATTTGTGAAACCGTCACACATTTCTCTGTCGACGTTTATTCATGGACGATATAAAATCAGTTTAATCAGGATAACGACCAATGACCATGTGTGAAAATACTGCTTTACATTAATAAGAGGTGGCGAACGGGATGCAATGCGAAGTTTCTTAGCAATGTGAGGCTTTTTACACTTAGCAATTCGATGTGTAATTTATAAGATGGTAATAATGCCTATGGGAGTTGAATTTCGAAATGGTGGTCTATTTCAAATGATGGACAGTTGAGCAAAATAATTTCAGGGTTGATTCAGGAATTGTGAATGTAGATGACAACTAAGCTCAAAACTCAACATGCTCAACATGGTTTCTAACTTGCCATTTTCCCAGAGAGCTGTAATCCATAGTTGCCATTATACCAGGAAGCTGTATAACAGTCTCTTACTTTACATTTATATAATGATTGCTCTATAGCATCGTTCTTAACTTTTGGCTAGTATGTGTTAACGGTTTCTCGTTTCTTGGACAATATTTGCTACTTATTACGACCGATATGGACTTTGTTTAGTCAGAACAGTATGATATGGTCCATGGAGAACTAAGTTGTGCAAAGGGGTTAGGTTCATGGTACCCTCTCGACAAGTGCTTTTGCCAATTTCAACACTAAAACTGCGAAAAATGTTGGGCGCGAACCTGTCGTTCATATATCACAAATTTGGAAAAACACACTTTTTGGGAGAATTTGTAATGTTATTTGCATTATACAGCCTTTGAATTGTGTGTTATTAAAACTTTTGAAACACGTTCAACGCCCTTTACCAGTATTTGTTTGTCAAAATAAGCTCGATGAAAAGCAATATATGGAGCACTAGAAATTTTTTGTGTGTCTCCCAGATTAAAGTTTAGTCAACTCAAACCAAATAAACTCATTTTGTTCGCGCTTTTGTATTTTTATGTTGTCGTACTGATGTGTAATCAAAGAATACCGATTTTACTTTTAGTACGATAACGTTAACAAAAGTAACATATGACTATAAAGCGAGGTTTTGAACAACTTTTTATTCTATGGTCAAGCACACAGATCTATAAGAATTGAAATATGGAACTTGCTATACAGCTAAATCAAAGATTTAGAAAATCCTTTTTGAAATCCGGTTATGTCCGCAACAACAAGACTAACCATCTGGTAAATTTTTTGGTAAGAAAATCGACTTCATTGCCGTTGCTCTTCCTATCGTTGGAATAGCGTCAAGTTTCGCACTTGCTCGGCGCACTCTAGCGTTCAATCTAGCCGCCATGTTGCTGTTAATCGCACTAAACCAAATAGAGTCTAATTAGGATTAGGTACTTTTGAATTTTACATTGTCCATGTATGTCAACGATAGGAAAATATAAACATAAAGTAGAATAACAGTTAATTTATTATTTTGAGGTAGTATTATATGAAGTATATACAAATGAAATATATGGAATCGGGCGAAATCATGAAAAACGCAAAAAAAGAGCAAACAGAAAATATTTATACAAAACTTCGTGACATTTGTACATTCAATGTATCGCTAAATGTCTACTGACAACCTAAGGCATGTGTTGCATCAAATGTCAAACTATTTTTCCCTGTTGTTTAATGGGTTTCTTTTTCGTTTTTTTTATCTTTGGCGTTAAATATGCTCCAAGCGCCAACTTTACGATCCGTGTTCTTACAGTTTTTGCGTGTTAAATCGACTGAAATGTTGTACAACTCGCCAGATACAAAAATGTTTTTTAGCTTTTACAATTTTTTAATTATTTATCCGTAAAACAACAGAAGACACGTTCCATTCTTAGGTATTGGGGATGCAAATTATTTTCCCCATAACCTTAGACATATTTTAAGCAGTGGCGGATCGATGATTACACGAAAACGTGCTCTTCTTAAGTTTACGTTTTTTTACATAAATTGACTCATCTATTTACTTTATATCGTGCAAATATTTGTTGACTTTCTCCTATGATAAGGCCTAGTACATTATGTACCTGATCTTTCATAAAACAGTTATTTTACAAAGTCACACTATGGCGCAACTCAAGAAACAATTTCCTGGCTTTCCCACTTTTGGAGCCTATTGACATGAAGAATGCATTTTCTAACCTTGGTTCCGATGTCAGGTGAGAATCGTCTTTGTCTTCAAACAGGGATCGACCAATTGCGTGCAATCGTTTAACTGCTCCTTCAGCAAGCTTAAGTGACTCCTCCAATTCTTCTAGAGAAATCTCTTCATCCTTACATCGTTTGCGCAACGCTTTGTCAAAAATGTGCTGCGTTTGTTCTCCTACTACATCGTCAGTCGATGCAAACCATTCCACAATTTCCATAAGAATTTGATCCCTGGTTACAATTTATTTCACCGTATTTGGTCAATGCAATATTTAGTAGTACAATACCAACTATAGAGCAGTGGTCGCCAACCTTTTTAATAAGCGACCCCAATTTAAATAAAATGAAATCAGAATTTACTTTGCGAACCCATTTTCAGGGCTCGAATCTTCCTGCAATATGACCGCATAGAAACAGCGGGTGTTTTGACGAGCTTTGTCTCCCAAAGATATTTTTGGAAAAAAAAATTCAACTAACAAATAAATGAATTGATTTACAATAACTAAACTTTTCGTATTGGTCACCAGTGGATATAACCAATGAGAAATGCCGATTTGGCCCGTTGTCTTATCAAATACACATATTTGTCACGATCGGTGTATCATGTTGTACATCCTAACCAATAACCACGACAATGTGATGAGGTGTTTGTGAATATATTGTTTGAATGAAATGTTTTCACAACGTTGCTTGAATATCTGTGCACCAAAACAACGGCTTATCCTAATGTATAAATGTTTTTCAACTTAGCTTAAATATCTGTGCTCTAAAAATAGTTTATCCCAATGTATTTCGAACTAAAACTCAGTTTCGTTCGAAAACCTGGACTAGTACGTCATAAACATTTTTTTATAGCTCAAATGGATATTATTATCTTTGACGTGAAAATAATGCTTTAAAATAAACGTATACTCAATACCTGTTTGTTGAAGTCTTTAAAAATGTGGAAAGCAAATCGTCAATACAAGATTTTGATTCTGCGTTTGGTGCTAATTTTCCGTTCTGTTCTCCTACTTGGCATGAGCTTGGCGGTCTAACGGCAAAAGTGTTGTTGCCCCACTTCTTCTCCTTTAGAAGGTCTGGTTCTGGAAGTTCCGGGGAAAGGCCAGCTCCGGCAAGTAAGTTTCCAACGCGTTGCAGAACAATTTCCAGGTAAACCTTTATTTCCTTAAGCATAAGAAAAGTGTGTTTATTAAACGGTGTATTTTTTGTAGCTGATATGGTATGCTGTTTTAGGCCTGCAACATCGACCTTTTACGAATGGTGGAAACCTGAGTAAACACCCGACCAGAGATTAATATAATAATAATCGAGTGTTATTGTCATAATGTTTAATTGACAGGGCAATGCTGTTTACTCTATACCAGTGCTTTTCAACCCTTAAAATTTCCATCCTCACTTTTTAATTTCGGAAAATTTCCATCCGCACGAAACAAGCACAGTAAGTTTGCAACCTTAAGCTTTATTTGTGAAATAACAATGAAAGGGTTGTGTATTAAAACCGTGTGCCTAAGTCTTGACCGATATCAACTAGACTTAAGCTGCAGTAACCCACTACGAGACTATATTACTGTGCCTGTAACGCATAAGTGGGCGCACCAGCTTATTTGATTACTGTTAAAAAATAATAGCATGCACCATCGTCATCCGCACATTCATCCGCACTATGTTAGTCATCCGCATTACATTTTTTTTATCCGCAGAAGTGCGTACCATCCCACGGGTTGAAAAACACTGCTCTATACTATATCTATAGCTATACATGGACTAACAAATAATATATAAAAGATACGAGAAAAAGGGCGGCCAAGCACACCGCGTTTATCAGGTTAATTAAAAAAAAACGGTATATTTCATTAGAAAAGTAGTATTTCGTTCGCGGGCCACAATCTTCGCTCGCGGGCAGCAGATTGCACATATGCACGTCTGACGTAAACGATTCGCGAGATTTGTGAAAGCTACCTTTGACAATACCATCCATTACAAAGAGTATTATAGTCGACAGAGTGCTTTGGTTACAGCGAAAGGACTAAAAAAATGTAACAGGCGGCATAAAGAATATTCTTAAGCTTGCAAAAGCCAAAACGTTAGCATACCAAACACAGGTTATAACTATATGGGATTGCGGACTGCGGTTCATGTATGTTTTGTCGGGGTAATTTTTCAGGGCCTTATTTTTCAGGGTGGTTTGTAAAAGTAATTAGATGAGTCTTTTGTAAAGTAACAGTAATTGGTTCATTATAAATAGGGTTATTTATTTACAAAACATTTCTTGACTGGTTTTCGCAAGCAAAAACAGATATGGGCCGAAAAATTCCCAGCCTTTTTACCATGATTTTATAGATGGGCAGTTTGCTATGGAAAACAAATCGAGTAAGGCCCTTAAAGGGAATATCAAAAAAATCTCCTTACCTTTACAGCAAAAATAATCTTAAACTTTTGTTTTGTTCTCGCTAAAACAATAAAAAAATATTCCAAATATATCATTATCACAAAACAAGTATTTTACCTCATACACCTCCATTAATAAAAATAACCAAACCCCATGTGCCACCTTCAGAAATATATCTCTCAACACCTGCTGGACAACAATCTATGTTAAACAAATTGTTTGACACTGTCACAAATTTAAATATCGCAGAACTTACGTGCGAACTATTGAGGGATACGTTTGATCGCTTCAGATCGGCTACTCAGTTTTCCTAGGGATAGGACTTTGTTTTAATTTTGCAGCCTCCGCTTTCTCAACGCTGCGTGGTTTCTTTGTCCGCGATTTGGGCAAATAATTATTGATTTTATGGATAGAGATTGCCTATTTTGGTTTGTTTTGTTTTACCTACCCATTGATAAACATTTTTGATGAGTTATTTAAATCAACGCCAGCATGCTATTTAAACCATATACCAACCAAAGAGTACGGAAACATCTGTCTGTATTTCTCTACATTACAGGTCTTGAAGAAAAATAATAGTGGCAAGGTTTTAGCAGGTCGACTCTGTCAGAGCATGCGGTTAAACTTTAGCACGGAATTAACTGGGATAATTGTAAACTCTTAGAAACATAGAACCGCACTTTTACTAAAACGATTTATTGCATCCTTCCGACTCAGCCAAGGTCGTAACACCATGAACAAAAAAGATTCGTATTCCGGCTATCTACACGTCTCTGTGGCTGATAAACGCCGCATTGTCCGCCGCAAGCGCGGAATTGACCGGATGGACCGGTCGCGCCACAGTTTATTGTATACTTCAACAACAACTGTTCCATCTTTAATCCATAGTCTTTTTTATTCTACCATTTCACAAAATAAATATAATCTTGTTAACGTATTCTTATTTTAATTATTTATCTTGTTGAGGACATGTAATATTACAGCCGAAAAGACGATTTATATTCGATTTTGACTTATTGATATATTACCTGGTGCAAGTTTCTATGTTTTATTATTTTTGTTCAGTATTATTTCTAATACAACAAGGCTCTTGGCTGGTCATTTTCTATGTGCATATCGCACTTGGCAACACGCCGCCGCGACGCTTTGTCATACGGGTAACCACCGCTCGCATTACGCGACTTGGATCATTCAACGTCAGCGACGTGTCGTCGCGGGAAGGAAATTTAGATCAGCAGTGTTATTTAAAGTTACGTTTTTTGTATGCTCAAATGCAACACGGCACGAAGTTTATGTTCGGTTGTAGTAAGGTTATGTTTACAGGGGAAAACGAGGAAGGATTTTTTGTGATTTAAAATAATATTTTTTGGCAGAACAGGGTTCTGCAGCATAAAAATAAAGACAAATAAAATAACTTTCCGGACAATAGATTCTGATCAATCATTCAGTATTACTAGAAAACATATTAGTCGACAATGCTGTAAGGTCATTTTTGATTACAATGGATTCTTATAAAATTTTTTAGCATCGTAAGAATCAAAATTGAAAAATAACAACGTTAAAAAATGGCACCAAAACTAGTTTTCGAGTATTACACATTTGAAGATATGTCGTTTTATTTTCTGTAATTTGGGTGAAAATCAGAGCGATTTTTAATGACTTTCCGGACAACATATTTTTAGCAATCATTCAGTATTGCTAGAATAAATCTTCGTCGACAATGCTGTAACGTAATTTTGATAACCCCATAGCTAAAACGCACCTAAAGTTACACTGCACAAAAGTTATCAAAAAAAAGTAAAGGCGAAATAAACATATGAAAAAAATTTTAGAAAAAAAAATTACACCACAATACCAGGAATCGTCTATATCTTTTAAATATAAAAATATTATCGAAATAAAAAAAATCATTAATATTCCATATAAAGATAATTGCAATAATATGAGGAAAAATGCTTGATTGATGATTTTAACTAATAAATTCGGGTTGCGCAAGAAAATACCTTTCCAGTGATATAAAACTTGCCCTAAGTTTAATAGGAGAAAGTAATTTTTAGCGTCGATAACTGATAAAAATATTCATAACGGATCGCGGCAATCTTGATACTGCTCCGCAGACGGCTCGAATCTAATCCTAATCGCGTCGATTTTTGAACGGCTCATGGCCCCCCCCCCAAAATTTCTAAATATTTTACTCTTAATAATTTGTTTTGTATCATTTATGAGCAGTACCACAACATTTGATCACAGCCATGCACACCTTCAATTGTCATGCATTGTTACGTCACAAACGATGTAGTTAATATAACATTTACTATACATTCATGTACTTTTACTACTTTCAGACAGTTTTTGCTCATTGACTGTTTTTTGAGTATTGCGTTAACACTCAGTCAGTTGCTGCTCGAAACGGTTTGCTAGCATTGTTACTTGTGTTCTTTACGGCAGTTTATACAATGCTAAGAGCTAAACAAAACATTCCAAATTTTTAGCCCCCCCCCCCCAAATTTTCGGCTGGCTACGCCACTGTGCCCTTTTATATCATTAAAAACAATGTGTTATTTTGTGCTTATTTGTGCATATTTTTAAGGGGCCGTAAGCAATTAAAAAAATTGCTAGGGGACCGTTGCGTAATTTTTTTAAAAAAGTTTGAGAATCACTGGTCTAGTCTATCTTCCTAAAAAAAAGAATTTTTGAAGAAAAAATTAAAGTTTTAAAATTTCATATTCACAATTTTTTTTTTGGAAATTGCCTTACTTTTACGCTAAAAACTTGTATCGTAAAAAGGCGGAAATAGGCCCCCTATAAATCGTTACATTGGAGTTACCAGGTATGGGGTCAATTTTTTGACTTTGCCGTTTGGTTAGCGAACATTTCTTCTAGAACTGCCAAAAGTTTGAAAACAATCTATAGTTCGGATTATTTTAACATTTGTATTTTTTGCTGAAAAGTCGTTTCTTACAAAAATAGGAAACTGGTCCCGAACAAACGTTGAGAATGTCTACTAGATACGCCAAAACTTTAAAGTACTGCATGGTTCGGAAATATTCCATATAATTTATATATATTGCATAGTTAAACGGTTTACAAGTAAAATAGTTGTTATTTTCTTACTACATCATTATCAAATATTTTCAAAAATATTTGGAACATTTAAAAAAAATATTTAAAAAAGACAAAAAACGAAAAAATCCTACCAGGATAAATAAGGTTGAAATATGGCTGTTAAGTGTTAAACTGTGAAAGTATGCAAATTATGTTTGATATCTGTGGCTTTCTTTAGCCAAGCATTGGTGTTGCAATGTCTTAAAGTAAATGAGCATTTATAAAACATTAAAGTTTTTTACGTCACAATTTATGAACTGTACTGAGACTGAGTGAGGTTACAGACGAAAAATAGTTGAAATAATTTAGGTCTAATGTTTGGAGCTGGCCTCTAATAAATAGATAGATAGATTTTAATAATATGAGTAATTATATAGTAATTATAATAATATTCATGATATTATTATTATTATGAGTCCCACGAGCAACCTATAGCTCCAATATTTTTGTTAGTGTTTAAATGATTTGGAATTATTTTTTTCCTTTTACGCCACCGTTTTATAAAATCAAAACAACGGCCAAGTGACCGCGGTCCAGCGGCAATTGCCGCGATGAAAGCCGTTTTAGTAGCCCTGGGCGTTTTACAATATAAAAACCCAATTAAAAGTAGCTCGATGGAACATAAAAGGATCAGAGACGGGTCGTGGAATTAAAAAAAATGTCATAAAGTTGAGTAAAGCGATTATTTAGTTTTATATATGAAAAAGTTTTTTTTTTTAACTCACACGTTAGGTCAAAAATTGTCAAAATCAATTCAAGTGAAAATCGTTTACAAAATGCACCGTACATTGTTGACAATATTAACAAAAAACTGTAGTGAGCCATTTGAAACTGTCGTTCAGAAATATTATTTTATCAAATTTAGTTTTGAATTACATCCAACAACATTTTAATTGTAATAATCCTTCATTAGAGGACGGTATACGCGAGCCGGCAGAAATAACCACACAGGCCTGGTGTTTATCGCATTAGGTTCAGATCGAACTTTGTTTTTACTTCAGCTAATTTCAACGAATATGTTGAACCGTATTTACTGTGTCTTTTTCGGTGGTAATTTAGAATTACTTCCTAGTTAAATATATATGCTAGTTCTTTCATCATCATCATTCAGTGCCATGCCTGAACCAGGCTTCGGCTGCCATGAAACACTGTTTTCTCCATATGTAACTATTTCTTGCTAATTCAAAAATATTCTCTGCTTTGATGTTCAGAAAGTCCCTCAGTTGATTTATAAGCATTTTTCTTTGTCGTCCAGGTGCACGATTTCCACATATTTTGCCACACGAAATTATGAATTCTTGTTTTTGGTGTCTGGTTATATGGCCGAAAAACTTGAGTTGTCTAAGTTTTATAGTGCTTAACAGTGATCTCTGTTGATTGGTCTGAATCAGTACCTCTTGATTGGTTTTATGGGACGTAAAAGATATACGCTGCATTTTCCTCAGGAACCACATCTCAGCGGCACTCAGGTTGTCAATCAGTTCCTTTGTGAAAGTCCAACTTTCACACCCGTAGAGAAGAACAGGCCACACATAACTTTTAAGAACTCTCACACGGGTATTTACATTTAATTTTTTGTTTGTCAAGATTGACTTGAGATTTATAAAGCAATTTTTTGCCTGTGCAATTCTGGCTTTAATTTCAGATTTGGACCGACCATCATCTGTAAGTATACAACCAAGGTATCTAAATCTTCGGGTTTGTTTAATTGGTTTATCTGAAACTAGTATATTACATTTGTTCACACCTGCTACTTTGGCAATTACCATACATTCTGTTTTATCTTCATTTAAAGCCATTCCCATTTTCACACTTTCTTCTTCCACTGTTGTTACCATATTTTGAAGCTTCTTCTCGGATGTTGCAATAAGTACCGTATCATCAGCGTACCGAATATTGTTGATGTTTACACCACCAACTTTGATCCCTTCTAAGTCAGCTATGCTTCTTAAGATGATTTCGCTATATAAATTAAAAAGGTCTGCGGAGATAACACACATCCCTGTCGGACACCCTTTTCTATGGTAATAACTTCGGTTTCGGAGTCTCCCACGCGCACCACTGCATGTTGGTTGTAGTAAAGGTTTTGAATGATTCTTAGATCCTTGTCATCAATGTTGATGTTTTTTAGCATCTGTAGCATCTGCGCATGATTGACCCGATCAAAAGCTTTCCTGTAGTCAAGAAAGCAAACATAAAGTTTTTGTTGCATTTCGATTGCTCTTTCGCTGAGTATTCTCATCACGTATATCGCATTTCGTGTCCCTTTGTCAGTCATAAACCCATATTGTTCTTCTGCAATTTCTGCATTAATTTTGTTTTTCATTCGATTCATACATATTCTTAGCAGTAATTTAACAATATGGCTCATAAGGCTTATTGTCCTATAATCTTTGCACTCGATTGCTCCTGCTTTTTTTGGCAGTGCGACAAAAATCGACTTCCGCATGTCTTGAGGAATTTGACCACTGTTGTAAATGCTATTTATAAGAAGTAGAAGTAAATTGATTCCAATGTCATCCAAAGCCTTCAACACTTCTATTGGAATTTCATCAGGACCAACCGCCTTTCCATTTTTCATGCTAGCCAGGGCTTTCTCAACCTCACATTTCATTACTTCTGGCCCAGTTAGTGGTTCTTTAAACATAATTGATGGGGCGTTTCTTGTTGGATCACTGTACAGTTCCTGGGTGTATTCTCGCCAACGATTTTTAATTTCCTCTTTTTGAAACAAGATCTTTCCGGTTTTACTCTTCACGCAGCCCGATTTTATCCAGTTTTCCTTCTTTCCATTGAGCTGATTAATTTTTTGGTGAGCTTCTTTCGCGCTGATATTAAAAAGCTTATCTACCTCTTGACATTTTTGATTTAGAAATTCTTCATAAGCAGAGTTGCACTTTAATTTAATACACCTATCTAATTCCTTGTACTTCTTAAGATTTCTTTTGGTTCTGCGCCTTTTTTCCAGTAAACCTCTTATTTCATCTGTCATCCAGCTTTGCAAGTTCTCTCTCTGGACTTTCGGAAGGTTGTTTTCCATTAATATTCTCAGTGACGTTTTGATTTCCTGGAATATGTCTTCTGGCCAACTCTGTTTTTTTGTCATGCAGGTTTTTCAGTGCATTACCCATTTCATGTTTCAGTACTTCCTTTATTTTTGCATTTTGACAGGCGGCAACATTGTATTGCAGTTTTCTTACCGGTTTTCGACAAATCTTTAGTTTGGTATAGATATTTGCGACAACAGGTACATGGTCGCTCGAGCAGTCAGCACTTGGATAAGTCTTTGCATTTAAAACACTATTCCTGAAGCGCCTTGAAATTGTGATGTAATCTATTTGATTTCTGGTCTGGTCTCCTGGTGATTTCCATGTCCAGATGCGGCGTGGATGATTCTGAAACCATGTGTTGCTTATAGTGAGATCGTTGATACGACACCAATCCACGAACAAATCTCCACGATCATTGCGATCGCCAAGTCCTCTAGTTCTTTAGTTTTTCGCAATTATTTTTACCTTGTATTTCAACCACAAATTGTTGCTCAACAATTTTAAAAAATACGTGATGCTTTGTTTTTATTTGGCCTTTTATAGTTGTTCGTCTTTTTGATATGCAAAATATATTTACTAAGCATTTTCAAGAGTTTTGCATAATCCCGAAAAATAACTCAATTGTGTTCCACCGATCAGTAAAAACATCAAAAACAAATGAACGTCGAAGCCAATTATGACTAATACAGTATACTTTATACATTTATACAACAATGCGCTGTTTAAATCAAATGCATTGTATTCCAAATAAGTCAAACAATATTTCAATTATGGTCAAAATTTTGTCAAAGCTTAATTTTTTAGGTCAAATACAATTGACCTTGTCATAACGTTAGGTCATCAACGTATCTTTAAAAAACGCAGTCCCAGGGCAAACTAGGGTTCAAATGCTCAACTTAATTGCCATTTATTAGAGTTCGTACAGGCAACATACCAAGCACAGCGTAGCCTACTACAGATGTGGCATGTCAAAGTTTTATTTTTAGTTAATGGAGAAACGATAGCAAGCAGTTTACACATGGATGTTTGATTCCTAAAAAGTAAGCTGTTGTCCGTACTTTTATGTTTCAACTAGCTTTTTAGGTGTTTGTAGTGTTTTAAAAAAGTGTTGAAATACATTGCTTATAGTGCTCAAATTTTGCGGGCAGCGCAGCTTAAAATTTCGAAAATAAATTGCGGTGCAGCGCGCAGCTTGCGAACAACTTATTAAAGAGCGGTGCGGGCAGCGAACACAAATTTTGTATTCTCAACAACTCTACAGCGTACAGCCGTCACGGTGCATTGTACTTTTCCTTAAAACGAAAAATTAAACAATAAATATTTCGCGCGAAGCGTTAAAAAATTGAATTTATGTATAGTAAAATGTGGCAAAAACCATAGTTTGGCGACATGGTCTAGTCCAGGGTTGGCGAACCTTTTCATTGCGCGGGTCTCAAACACGACTTTTATCTCCCTACAAAATGCACAAGTGGGTCATTTATTTATTTGTATGCTAATTTTATACGAAACTTTGCTGCTGCGTCGTTTTAAGTGTTATTTTGTCTGGGTTGGTAATTCATTAAGCTTTTTGGACGGTTTCCAAATTTGGATTCCCACAAATATTATGAACGTAAATAGTTACCAAAATGCATTTTTGGGGGATTACTGGAGTTCAGCAGAAAAACCAGGGTCCTCAGAATTTTCATTCTGCGAGCTCTTAATTTCCCTTAAAGGATCGCCACCCTTTACGTTTTACAGCGATAAACAAAATGCTTTTAGTTGTCTGCTTTTCTGCACGCATTTATTGAAGTGCAGGTACACTCGTCACCCCTAAAATACATTTGCACGACCAACAGTTAGGGTAGCCCTGATTTATATAGTGCTATCTAACGAAGAATTGTTTTTTCAATTTCCTGAAAATGATGGATAACATTTTTCTATATTTCTTATCTAGAGAGAGAATAAGTGGGTCATTAAAAATCTGTGGTGGGTCACTTCGTGACCCGCGGGTCAGTGGTTCGTCATCCCTGGTCTAGTCTAGTGCTTTCCACCCAGGTTCAGCCCTTAAAAACGGCCAATCTGACAACACTGTTTAGTGTGTAGCCCGCAGTAGGTGTCGTTTCACGCTCAGGACACTGTAACGGTATATTAAACACAGCGGGAACCCCCTTACCTCCATTTTTTTCGATTTTCTTGCCTTATGTCGTTTTGCGTTGTATATTATGAGAGCATCTTCAGCTTTAAATCCACAGCTTCCAAAGTTATCCAATGAATGTTGACCATGGTGGGCCAAATCTATATCGTACATTTCTGCCATTAGAAAACTCATTTTACAAATTGTGTGGTGCAGCAAGCTGCAGTCAGCACTTTTAAGCTACGAAAATACAGAAAACTATTATTAATACACATTTAAAGGTTTGAAGTCATGACAACAGCTCATCTTTGCCTAACAAACCTTAAACTGTGACTAAACAATGTCGAATAATCTAACAATGACCCTAATCAGTGTGAAAATGCTGTACGCGCTAAAAGTCATTGAACCGTGCATGGGATTTGTGGTAGACTTCCAGTTTTAATCAAACAAAAAGTTTTTATACGAAAAATTGCTATTTAAAAACCACCAAAGAAGAAAACACACCAGGTTGGAATCTTTGGATATTGCGCATAGAAAAGGTTTAAAATTGCGCGTCTTTAATAAAGTTATTGCTCAAATTGAGCAGCCGGAATAAAAAGAAACTGACAAACTTTTTTTTATCTGATGACCATTTTCCACAAAGTCGGAAGAATATGGCTGCGGCCACAGCTCTATACCCTGCGCAGGCCAAACTTTCCAATCTGGTAAACAAAATGTGAATGTTAAACTAAACAATAATATAGATTTCACAGCGGCGCTGGTCTATGGAATCCTACCACCCGTTTAAATAGTTATTAAATCAACGCATATACTATTTGGGTTAGGGTACCAGTTAGCGTTTAGGCTTGGTTGGTTAAAGTATTATCAAATTAATTCTACCAGTTTTAAATTTCAATTTTGGCAACTGGTTTCGTTACTGTACCTAAAAAAAGGGTGCTGGTCTAGAATCCTACCCTTTTTTGTAACGAAACGAGTTGTCAAAATTGAAGTTGCAAGGAATAAATATTTAAGAATAAATATAATAACAATACTTAACTTACCCAAACCCAAGCGCTAACTCTCACCCTAATTCAAATAATGTTAGTGATGCATAAATGCCCCCTGAAAATGTGGTAGGATTCTAGACCAGGCCAAAAAAGTGGCAGGATACTAGACCATAGTGTCTTTGCAACTCAATATGAAAAGACAATTTAGAATCATCAAAAACGCCGTTAGTCACATATTTAACAAATTATCTACACATCACAATCACCGTACAAAAAATAGAATATTTTGTATGTTTCATTTATGGTGCACCAATATTAAGATAATTCATTGTTTCTATTTGTTTAATTACCTTTATAGAAGTATGCTCAGTCGACCTTGTATGCTGAGTTTGTTTCTATTTGTTTTTTATTTAAGGTTTAATCCAAATTGCCTCATAGGAAACAACCATAATATTCTACTAAAAAAAAAGTTTTTTTGTGTGTTTTAAAGCTTACCACCCAAATTGGAAACTTTGGATTTTGCACCTGGGGTGGGTTGTTTATGTAGACGCAAAATGTGTGACTGTAATTAAGATACTTCTATTATTTGTATCAATTGGCTGTAATAACTTAATTCTAGATTTTGCTATACATGTGGTGAAAACAATAATCAATTGAAGTTACTACACCGAAAGCCATCACAGACTCACCGAATTTGTTGATCTATGATGCAAGCAGAGCAGACTAGAAAAACAACTAGCCTGCAGTGAGGTTCGAACTCACGACCTCCAGTCAAGCCGGGACCGTCGCTCTACCAACTGAGCTATGCAGGCTCAGAAGGGAACGAGTCGAGAAACAATCATACGCCAATGCTTGCTCAATCTGTTAGTACAAGCAACCTCATTGAAGGGGATCCACAGTACCATATCATTTATTCAATGAAACATTCACACATATGTGTGTTAATAGCTGAGATCTAGCCCTTCGAAGCTGCTTATTGACCAACGACTACCGCTTACGTATAATTAGTACACCGAAAGCCATCGCAGACTAGAAAAACAACTAGCCTGCAGTGAGGTTCAAACTCACGACCTCCGGGAGCTCAGTTGGTAAAGCGACGGTCCCGGCTTGACCTACTGTGTTTATAGTAAAAATTAGATGGACCTAGTGTTTAGCACTATTTCTCACCTATAATATTTTATACTGTAGCCTACCTTTGGGCCATGGTCAACAGTTTGTAACCAGAGCTTTAGTGTAAGTTTCTATTGTATCTTTTCTAATAAAAAGCTTTTAAAACCATTATTATCAACAAATTTTCTGACCCTTCAAAATAAGCATTGCTGATTGAAACATCATTTTTTTAGGGTTGTTTATAGCATAACATGCACTTTCTTTGTGATTTAACATTCTTTTGAGCTTTGTTTGAAAATTTTATAAGACACTATAGTGCAGCAGAGGACATTGCAAGAAGAAGAAACCATGTTTAATCAGCAAAATACAAGTTTTGGTGCATCGTCATTTGGTATGATGATTGTATAACTACTTTATTATAGCTATGTATTATGGAATTAAAGTATTTTGAAAGCAATTTACTCGCAAGACTGGAAGTCAATGTCTTTCAAAATGTTTCATACGAATCCGTTGTGTTTAGTTACTGTATAGTTAGTAGAAACATAGAAGATCTGTTAAGCAGTCGGGTCCAACTCTGCGCTTAATGGGTTTAAGCTTTAAAAAAACATCACCCTAAAAAAATTGATTTTTTTACTTTTAAATTAAATGTCATTTTAAAACACCATGTTGTTACAAACCGAACAGTAATTACTACGGATGCATATTAAGCTTAACTTCAACCCAGCATTTCAGTGAGGTTACTAGTGACACACTACTGACACTATTGTACTACATTTTTTAGGCAACACTGGCGGTAGTAACCTGTTTGGAAACAAAGCAACAAGTAGTGGACTATTTGGAAATACTGGTAGTGGATTCGGTTCCAATAAACCAACTGGATCTGGTATGTTCCCAAGGCATTAAATAAATTTGATTTTGGTGTTGATTGATGAGTTTTGTCACCTTTAGAAATAAGTTTCCACACTGACCCTACTATTTTAAGAAGGAAACAATGAATTAACAGAATTTTACAGAATAATATTTTATTATAGATAGTACAGCTATGTTGGTTTTGACTAGCGATATTTAAAGTAGAATATCAAACCCTTATATTCGAATCCAAATTTGCTGTTTATTTGTGGTAATTAGAATCAGTATAATTTATTTGTAAATATTCGCTTAGCGAAACACTGATGGAAACTAGTCTGTTATGAAATACAAAGCCTACTCATTAAGGTATAAGCTTAATATGTGGCTCATTATTTCTCCCGCTTGATTTTGGAAAATTAATTATCATTTTCATAATGCAGGCTTTAGCTTTGGTACCAGTGCCAGCAACCCTAACTCTGGTAGTATATTTGGAACACCAGCTGCAAAAACTGGCGGCGGCCTTTTTGGTACTCCAACAACGCAACAACAGGGTTTTGGAACAAATGCTTCTACTGGTTTTGGAACAAGTTTTGGACAGCAAAGGACAGGTGCTAGTGGATTGTTTGGAAGTAGTACTCCTGCTGCCTCAACATCAAGTGGTTTTGGAACAGGATTATTTGGTGCTAATGCTGGAGGCAAGTTGCAATATATTTATTACTAGAAGTGGTTGAAACAGTGGTGTATAAGATTAACACAGTGCACAAGGGTGTATTCAACAAATGACAACACTAAGTCAAGCCTTTCCTTTTTAAACTCGCGAAAACGAGGGATAGGCTAATGTTTCTTGCTGTGGCCGTCTCCGTTAATATCTGATATTGGTGTAACAACAGCATTTTTGTAACTGAAGCAGATTCTCTTAAAAGTTTGCTTTTTTATGTAATGGTGGTTTTTGCAAAATTATTCTCTAAGAATATCCTTAAGACAGGGTTTGGCAACTTACGGCCCGCTGGCCAAAACTGAAATTTCAGCCCACCAATGTAACTCATCCGGCCTGTCGCCTGTTCGGCAAACTAGGCATGAGCATTTCACATACTTTTTGACTATTTTAACTTCGCAAGTGCGAAATAGCTTTATATATGCGGTTTGTTTACGTTTTGATGCTGTCTTTTGAAGTATAGATCAGCGCATCTTACCGTTGCGGCGTAGAAGGCTGGCATTTTATTATTTTCGGCAATGTCATAAAAACTTGCAAGAAATTCAAAGAAATGTTGGTATACCAAAAAAATTGCTCTCGCTTTGCTCGCCAGGTATCCCGGACGTAAAATGGTTAACAAACACTGAAGCACATTACCCTTTAAAATTATCGCTTTTCTTGTAGTTCTATAGTTTTTTTTGCCTAAAGTTAACTGTGGACACTAAGTAGTTTTGACGCTTGTGTTTGCTTTGCGTCTGACGTAGATTGTCTGTGTATGATTATTTTTTAATCATACAATTACTATGTTATGACATCATTATGCATTATCGGCAGGTGGAAAATGGGGGAATTCCCTGAAATTCAAGACCCCCCTTGTTTTTTCATTTGCTGGATACGCCCCTGTTAAAAACCTAGTTATTATGTATTTTTATACTAAATTATGTTATTATGTTTGTACTGTGTGCCTGTCACTCAATGGAATAATTTTGTTCACAGGGGCCTTCGGTCAACAGCAAACTCAAACTCAAACTGGAACTGGTGTTGTTAAGTTTGTGCCCCCAACAGGGTCAGATACAATGATAAAAAGTGGCGCATCATCTAACATTTCGACAAGGCATCAATGCATCACTGCCATGAAAGAGTATGAACGAAAAAGTTTTGAGGAGCTTCGGGCAGAAGATTACGTTTCTGGTAGAAAAGGGCCAGGTATGACAAAAATATAGCACATGACTTAAATGCTAGAATACTAGTAAGTTTTAAGAATATCAAAGCCCATACAGAAGTAGGTATCATTTTGGACGTTTCGAATAACTCTTTATTCATTTTCAACATAGAGCTCTATGTTTTGATATTCTTATTACGTCTTACTACAACCTCCAACCATTATGCTCCACTAGTAAGTTTGCTATTAGTTTGCATTGCCAAATGAGCTTAAAAAATTTACATGATTTGGGAATCATGTTTTCTAGTTGTGGTCTTATGTTGAGAAACATATACAAACGAGTTATGGGTTTAGAAACAAAGGATGGGACTCTTAATGAAATGCAGGAGGCAGAAATCTTGCCAGCCTTCTGGTTACAAGCATTTTTGGCCTAAATTCTTCGTTTTTTTAGACGCGCCCCCAAAGTTAAATGATGTGTTCGCCTAAGGCAGTGCTTCTCAACCTATGGGTCGCGACCCAATTTTGGGTCGCGGTTTGGTTTGGTTGGGTCGCCAACCGCAGTAGCTCACATGTTTATACTAATTAAGGTTGGTTCTGAGAAAGATTTTTCAATTTGGAAAATTAAGGAAGTAATACAAATAATGTTGTATAATAATTATTAAAATTCGAAATTCTGTATGCTAATGTCCATTTTTTGTTGGCTTACATGAAAATACAATTGGGTCTCTAAAGCTTAGTCGTCATGCTTACGCTTAATATTTGGGTCGCTGCGCAAAAAGGTTGAGAAGCACTGGCCTAAGGAATGTATCAACATTTCCATGTTTAGGTGACAAACAAAGCTATTAAGAAGTAAATAAGTTATCAAAAATTTGCGCCAAATAAGGCTTCCAAGTTTTTTGTGACACACATACATAAGGGGCATGCTAAAGTACAAACTGGGGCCTGGTGGGGGTGCACTGGTCTGCTTTTCTTACTCTAACACTGCTACATAGAAAAGCTGTTTTTTCGAACTGGCGTGCAACCTTGCGGCACAAAATCAGATTGAAAAACGCGAAATAAATTCTTTGAATAATTTGGAGAAATTTAAAAAAAAATTCTTTTGGATAATTTGGGAGAAACTTCTTTAGCGCACAACTTTTTACATCCTAATTATGTCTATGCGAATGGTCATACTCATAGATTTTTTAAATATCACAGATTCCAATATTCTGGATTCGTTGTTCTAGAATCTAGATTCAAAACCTGATATTCTGGATTCCCCTGGCACTTTGAACATCCATACTTTGAGCAACTAATAAACAACATAAAAATGTGTGGCATGCTTTTTAACGTTTGACTTCTATTAAGGAACTGGTTCCACATCTTTCACTGGATCAACTTCAGCATCCACTGGATTTAGCTTTGGCCAAAAGTCAACTGCTAGCACTGGATTGTTTGGCTCAACTACCACAAAGGTAATCTTTAATGTAATGTTTTTTATGTAATGTTGGTCAAATTTGTACCCTATTTAACAAGTTATTCAATTAAATATTTTTTTTAAATAAACTAATTAGTTTATAAAAAACAGTTGCAAACATAATCATAACCATTTATTATGAAATGGGATATTCCACTAAGTTAAAAATTAATTTCATTTGTATTATTATAGATTTAAATTATTCCTAATTATTTAAAGTTGCAATTGGTAATATGCAAAATTTCTAGTCAGCATTTGGTACATCATCTGGTACGTCAAGTTTATTTGGTAACTCGGGGTCCACTTCAAGTAGTGGCTTGTTTGGAACTGCAAACACTGGATTCGGAACAGCTCCTAAAACAGCTTTTGGTAGTTTTGGAACAACTCCTGCAGCAGGAACATCCATATTTGGAAATAACACAAATAAACCGGTAATTCAGATTACATTAGTGGTTATAATTTGGACATGCTTAGTTTTGCCATATTGATATTTTGCAAGGCATGAGCATAAGGCCCTGTGACAGTGTGACATGTACTTATGATCAACAAATTACACATATTTAAAATGAAGTTATTATTTAGACTGGGAGCATATTTGGAAATACCGCTGCAACATCTGCAAGCACAGGCTTATTTGGAACAAATAGTGGAACAACTGGATTTGGTTCTGGAAGTAGCTTTGGCACAAGTTCGGTGAGTTTTTTATTAAATAATTTTTTGCATGGTTGTTTATTTTTCCATTGACAATGATGTGTAGTCAATATCCAGTGTTGTAATGACTTTTAAAAGTCAGTGCTTTTCAACCCGTGGGATGGTACGCACTTGTGCGGATGAAAATGGTGGATTATTATTTTTTATAATGTGTATACAGTAATCAAATAAGCTGGTGAGTCCACTTATGCGTTACAGGTACAGTGATATAGCCTCTCAGTGGTTCATTGCAGCTTAAGCTATCTATTTTATATATCGGCCAAGGCTCACGGTTTTAATACACAAACCCTTTCATTGTTATTTCACAAATAAAACTAAAGTTTGCAAACTACTGTGCTTGTTTCGTGTGGATGGAAATTTTCCGAAATAAAAAAGTGCTTAAGGAAGTTTTAAAGGTCGTAAAACATTTTCCTAAATCATTGACTTGACTTAAGTGCATTTATGTCACTGTGTTTAAATAATTTGACTTGACTTAAGTCGTTTGACCAAAATGTGTCAAAATATCTTGAATGTTTTATATTAAAATTTATCTTAAGTATTGCACGTTAAACAATTTGATTGTTGTATATTGCGTTGGTGTTATTTTTGAGTTGAATTGTTGCTCATAAATGGACGAGTTTACCAGTTTTACTAGTTTAACAGTTTGCTTTTATGTTAATGACATGACTTGAAATTGAATTGCTCTCGTAATGACTTGACTGGGACTTGACTTGGGCAACCGATGACTTGGACTGGGACTTGACTTGGTATTTTTACAAATACTTGACTTGGACTTAAGTCTCAGTCAATTCGTCATTTCAAAATGACTTGTTTACAAAACTGCAAATATCTAACTGAAGCACCATGATTAAATACCGTAGTCTAAAAGCAATTGTTAATTTTTGATAATTTAATTGGTAAAAAAATGATTGAATCAAGATTTCATATTTATTGTTCTGTAGGCAGGCGCGTAGTGTGGCCGTTTCAAAGAGGGTTGACACATGATCAGCAACTTAAATCACCTAATTTTTTATGAGTTGTGTATTCTAGACCCTGATATCAGCGTTTATTAGGAGTTTAAAATGCAGGTTGCTGTAGCTTACACTTCTGTCTTCTTGTTGTTGAAAAGTCAGTTGTTTCACTAATCAAATATTTTTTCGTTATCAGGCCTGTTTAGGATTACTAGAGTCAGTGTTGACTGGTGAACTGCCAAATAAAACAATGCTAACAAGCGAGATTAGGCAGGGGCAGCGATAAGCACCAATGTGTTTAATGCCAGGTGCAATGTTGCCGATCATGGTTTTAGTTTCATGATCTTTGTTTACTGAGATTTTAAAGATTGTTGTTAAGACTCCAAGACACCTACCACCCCCAATATTATGCCACTGTAGGACAACATCTTGATGTTGCTAAACTTGACATTAAACTCCTATCTTAAACTTTAACATAATTCTGCAGACAATATTTGGAAACAAACCAACTGGCTTTGGCACTGCCACAACGACAACAACTGGGTTTGGGAGTGGTACAGGCTTATTTGGTAATACATCATCCAAGCCTTCAACTGGAATGTTTGGCAGTTCAACTGGATTTGGACAAGCAAACACAGGTGGGTTCCATATGATGTAAATCAGCAAATATGGTTAAGACAATACTTCTAGGAAATAGTTTGTACATCTGTTAGGTGTTTGTTGATAATGTGGCAGCAGTAAGTTGTTTTTAGGGGTAGCATCAACCAGGCAACATATGGTCCTTTGATTATTTTGTTGCACATTTCAGGCCAGTTTCTTTCCATTATGAATCTAACCGCATTGGGAAATGTACTAACTTTGATTGAATTGAAAAATAATTAAAACTAAATAATGTTTTCGATTTAATGTTTATTTAACATGTACTGTATGTTTAAGGCCCCTGGTATAGAATGTGGTTCATCTGTTAGTTTTGGTTTGTTGTTTTCAAATTTGTCAATAAATGTAAAATAATGCTTCTTAATAAATCAGCAGGAACATCACTTTTCGGAAACCAAAAAACTGGTTTTGGCACCACCAACCAAAATACTGGCTTATTTGGAAACACTGGTTTTAATGCTGGCAACAATCAAAACAAAAATATGTTTGGTGGGTTTGGGACAAATGTGGCCTCTAACTCTGGTGAGTTTGAACATAGTTTTTTGTGATCAACAAGTGTGATACCACAATTTAAACTAACTTCAATAGTATCACATGAATTAATGGGTTAAACGGGTTAACTTAGGACATGTAAGACCATGGTTTCAGTGAAAGTTGTCCGATAATTATTAAATTTTCCTATTTAGCATGCTCAATACACCAGGGACCTTTAGGGGTCCACCCAAAAATTATAACATGCCAACATAAACTTAGGACATCACTTCTACTCCTTTCTGACCTTGAACATACTAAGAATGTCGCTTTAAGTTTAGCAAAAAAAGATTGGGAATATAACTAAATACATAAATATATTATGAAATAAAAAATCAACACAAAAAATAAATTTTGTCAAGTATGCATGTGTCCTAACTTTTTTTTTCGGTTAAGACAGTGTACAAAAGTGCTGCATTTTAAAGTTTACCACTGTTATAACAATTTAAAAAGTTTTGCTGTTGCTCTTGTGATACAGGCACTACTTCTGCATTTAATTTTGGTGGAGGTCTTGGGACCAGTTCTGGCCTCAACACAAATACTGGATTCGGAGGTTCTTCATTTGGCCAGCAAAATGCAACTGCCAGTAGTGCTCAAGGAGCCCCACCATCTTTATCCACTGGATCCAATGAGCAATCAGTTCAGATAATCCAGGTCCAATATAAGTTTAAAGTCCAGTAAATCTATGCAAAGAAGGTTTAAACCTCGCAAAGAAGGCTTTTTTAGTTTTTTTTTTAGATTTATCCAGAAATATTCCCAAAATATCAAAATAGCCATAAATAAATATTTGAAGATGGTCTTGTATAAAATATAAAGTGAATTATAACAAAAAAGGTAATTAGGTGAAAACAATTAGACCAGCATATGATGTAATGACATCACATCACAATCATAACATTTAAGGAAAAAAGTATAAACACAAAACAATATATAACAATATTATAGATGTGTGCCTTTTTATCGTTTGAAAAGAGAGTCATATCCTTGAACGTTTGTCTGTTTACAGTTGCAAAACGGCATAAAGAAATTTACACCTCAATCCTAATGACACAGACTGAATATATATATTAAGAGGTCACTGTACAGTAGAATTAAATTTTACATTGAATCTAAGAAGTGACAATTAATTGTTTTGTCTCTTCAATTTACACATTTAAAACATGTAGCACAGTGAATATTGACGGCGCCTGACACCAATGTGACAAAGAGAAGTGTGTTGTGTGTTTTGTAACTAAAAAAAATATTTTTCTTATAACTAATAGCCACAGACTTAATGTAAATTTTATTTTGTTTTTTTAGGCATTGTTAACGGCACCTTTCGGAGACTCGCCCTTGTTCAAAAACGCCTTGAATGATCCAATAAGACGCCAGGAAATGCTAAAGCCTACTAACCCTGCAGCTCAAAAGACAGCCCTACAGTCACCATTATACAAAGTATCCCCTGCTATTTCATCTAGAATAAAACCAAAAGCTCGGTCTAGTAGCTTAGTGGGAGTTTCAACAAACATAACTCCAAACAAGCCCAGCCAACTGTTTGCTGGACTTGAGCAAGAGGAAGAAGCAGCTGTTAGCAACCGAAGTTTTGTGGCAAGGTTTGTTTTTTCACAGAAGTTAAATAAAACTGTGTTCACATATATTTTTAAATATTCTCCTTGTCTTTATTTGTATTTAATGCAGATCCAGCGTGAAAAGACTTACAATTAAAGTCACTCCCAACCAAAGAGGTTCTTTTCCTGGGACCCCCTATGGTTCATCATCATCATCTTCTTCTAATCACGGGTCTGTTGCTTCATTTGGAAACGCTCAAGAGTCAACAAATGCTCAAGATGGAAAAGCATTTATGTTAGTGAATATTACATTAACAGTAAACAAGTACATACAACTTTCAGACAGCGTCCGTATTGATTAACTGGAAGTCTGGAACTTTCTGAATGTCCCTTTAATTAATGAAACTTTCTAAGACTATTTTAAGTTTGAGAACGACAAACATAAACTTTATCATTGGCTTTTACAATTTGTTTAGATGTAAAACTGGGTGTAAAATTTAAGTGGGAATACTCGAAGCAATACCACACCGCACAACCACAAATTTGGAACGCTCCGGCTTTTAAACATGAAATAATTCTACTTTATTTCAACTCAATTACCTTATTTTTATTAGTGAGTCCAAAGAAACCATTCCAATGAAGCCTTTGCCTGGTGCCATTACTGACACTCCAATCATCTCGAAGGGAATACAACCTAATCAGTGTCAGGTTAGTGTGTACATTTTTTTTCATTTTAATTTATTAACTTTGACAATGTATTTCTGCTTACACTTCAAGCATACTTGGTTATTTGTTTTTGGAAACCACTGCTAGTGATCATCTACTGGTTCCCAAACTTTTTTGGCTCGCGGCACACTAAAATGTCTTAAATATTTTGCGGCACACTTTCAACAGAACAGCAATATGATCGTTTTAAAATCGCCCTTAACACGCGACAACCTATATGTAAATATTTCAATATGATTAATTTGTAAAGAATAGTGCGTATTTAAGTCTAAAATGCTTCTGTGTATGGGTATTGCTAATACAAATACTTTATTTCCCGAAATTACAAAAAGTTTCGCGGCACACTTGACAATCTCTCGAGGCACACAGTTTGAGAATCACTGATCTACATAATGAAAGAGAAGATTTGTGAGATGTGTGTGTGTGTGGCAACATGTTCGCCCAGTCATTTTACAATATATTTGAGCTACATCACAATGGAAATGTTACGTCACACTCAATGCGATTTACAACATGGCACAATGTTACCAAGATTGTGTTTAAGCACGTATCCCAAGCACCAGAGTTAGTTAATTTAATATAGGTATATTTAGAAGTTTTTGTGGACCCCCGGTTGAGAACCACTGTAATAAACTATGCTAACAAACCTGTGCAACGTTCCAAGTAAAGACTTAAGTTTAACAATGCCAAATTTAGGCAGAGTTCGCAAAATATCGCGTTTGTTGTCGCAGTAAGTAAAAGATAGTCCAAGTTTAATTTACCTACCGGGAAATAAAAAATAAAACTAAGTACATTTCCTTCCTAAGGTAAAATTTTAATGTTTCCAACTTGGCAAATTTACAAAAGAATTGAATTTTTATTTTTAAGCCGTTTGTTAGCGATAGTGATTGAGGCCAAAGCCTAATGACGTCTTACAATGTGTTTACCCACGCAATATTTAGCAGAGTTCGCGAAATATTGCGTTTATTGCAGTAGTTAACAGTAAGCATTTGTTTTTTCGATGAGGATTTTTCTCACGTTTGACGCAGTTTACCACTGGGATTCCGTATTTGCCTAAACATGACGCTATCAAGCAAGTCTAAGCAATTGCTGCTGCAACCTGAAGTTTTACGTTTGGGAGTTATTCTCAATTGACGAACGTCACGGGTTTTCGTTACTGAAAAGATGTATTGCATGCTTAGCCAAGTGTTGTGCGCTATAGTTAACCGACTTCACATCACATGATTTGAATTTTCTATTTAGTGACACTTAGTTCAAACGTTTAGGCATAAGCAAATTTGTTATGACCTTTAAAAAAATATGTTTGCATTATTTATGTCATTTACGAAGATCTTACGAATAATCGGTAAATATTCTATTTAACCTGGGCAACGCCGGTTTACAACATGTTACAATGTGATTTTATCACTAACCAAGATTGTGTTTAAGCATGTATCCCAGGCCCCAGCGTTAGTTAATTTAATATAGGTATATTGAGAAGTTTTTGTGGACTCCCTGAAAACGTTTTATGTTTTTTAAAATCATCAGCTATAACATGCGGCTTCAGCAAGCTTATACAATGCTGGTAACACGTGAAATAGTAATTAAAAATGGTCACCGGGCGTTCGACGGAGACAAAGAATTAGATCTTTAGAGCCACGCAAATAAGTCACATATTAAACACGCGATTCCGCTTTTACATTAATGTCGCTTTGACACAGGCTGTGGGGTGATACTCTGATTGTGGGGAAGCATTAGGTTAACCGACTTTAGACACGCGATATGACATGGTTTGTTACTAGGGATGCTCAAAGTAGAATATCGATTCCAATTCTGCCATTTATTTCGGGTAATTGGAACCGATATAATTTAATGTTTTACCGCGGATTGCCGCGCCTAATTGCACAAACGCGTGTGGTAAGTTGGCCTGTCGCCGCGGCGACCAATTTATAGTGCTTGCTTTAAATGTAACCTCGTAGTGCAGTGTCAGCGTTTTTTCGGGCGACCAATTACCGCGTCTCGCGATAACGTTCGTCTAATAATTAAGTGTCAATCAAGCGTTATTGGGCGAGCGGCTAACGTGTAATGTCAGGTGTGGAGTTCGCAATATCGCTAAATGCGTTAAGTTGCAAAAGTAACATAGCGTTGCAAAACGTGCTGGCCGTCCACAAAATGCGCTATGGGGTTACTTCAGGTCAACTTTAGGCCAATATTCAGGGAAGTTATGCACAACGTAATTGTCAAGAATTCGTTATGTCAATAATAACTTTGTATTCTTTGCAGTACATCATTTGACTGCATAACAGATCATGTTAGTCAAAAAAGAAGCAATAAGACTTAACAATGCTTTCAAAATCAGGACCGAATTGCTTAAGACTTCTGTGTGGAGTGTTGCATTTTCTCACTATTGGCAAAAATATAAGTTTTGGACACAACCTGGACAGTTGACATATTACAGTTTACAGAACGGCTTCAGATGACAGTTGTTAAGAATGTTAAACATATGAGAGAGTTTTTTAATTATAATGTACACATGTTAGAAAATTGTTTGGGCGATTTATTGCTGTGATTGTGGGCCCTGTAGGGTAGATTAAGAATAATCCCTTCCCCAAACAAAATCGAGGTTAAATAATTTAATAAAAATATACTAGGATTCGCTATTCTGGATTCGTTATTCTAGATTCGAAACCTATTATTCTAGAATACCTTAGAATACCTTACTTTGAACATCCCTATTTGTTACACATCACATGATTTGAAATTTATTTTTAGTGACACTCAGTTCAAACGTTTAGGCATCAGCAAATTTGTTATGACATTTGAAAAAATATGTTTCCATTATTTGTGTATTTTACTAAGATCTTACGAATAACCGGTAAATATTCTATTTCACCTGGGCAACACCGGGTATTTCGTCTAGTCGAAAATATTCCGCGTGGCTAGAAAAATTAAACAAGATAATTTCAATAAGCAACTATGTTTTCAATTATTTTTCATTTCCTAAACCTTTATATCCAACTCAAAAAAGTGGTTTAGTCAAGACTCTTTTGGGCTCAACGTGCCACAATATTTTTTGTTTGTTGTGCGACGCGCTGCAAAGAATAATTGCTCTTCCCCATGTTTTAACGGTTTTCAGTTTTGGAACGAATTTTATTTTTTTGATTGATTTAAACTATTAGTAATAAGAATAATAAAGGCCATACAGAAATAGGTATCATTTTGAACGTTCTTGAATAAAGAGTTATCCTAAACGTTCAAAATGATACCTACTTCTGTATGGGAATCTCCAACCATTAGGCTCTTAAACTATTAGTGTTTTAAACTTCTTCGCCTAATACAGAGTTTATTGTTAAATAAGAATTTGCAGCAAAAATTCCTAATATATATTTGTTGCTGTTGCAGACTGAATCATACTTGCCTAAAGCGAGTTTAAACGCGGCTGCCGAAACACATGGCAATGGTTACCTTGACGATACAATGGTTGCTCTAAATATCCCGAAGTCTAGAAGTCAGATTATTGCGGCATCTCCAACTTCACCAAACGCAACTCGTGAAAGACTCTCAGCATTAGAGGAAAATGCAATAATGGAAGAAGCAAATGGAACTGATGCTTCTCATAAGGTTACAAACCTCTTCTTCTCTCATTAATTTTGTTAATCCAAATAAGTTTAGTAAAAATATTAATACAGGGAATATTGCAACAAAATTATTTATTTTGCTGCGTTGGAAAAAAAGTGTTTGAATCTAAGTGAAAACTTTGAACTTATCTTATTAAAGCCACTGATCATTCATATGTTAACAACAATGTAATAATAAATTTTAATAATGTCTTTTTTACCTGTAATTTGCAATACCGCCTTTTCAATTCAACGCCATAGTACTTTAACACAGAGTCAACACAGAGCTCGTCAACGAGTTGCGACTTGGCTCATACATAACGCAAGGAATCATTTAAAAAACGTGACTTTGCAAAAGATACAAATTTATTTTACCACCTGTAACCGAACTTATTTCCCCGAAATAGGCAAAGATGTATGTCTCCAGTCAAAATAATTTCATGAATTATATTTTCAAATTAAAAAAACTAAGTTATACTAATTTATAAAAATGAGATTATAAATAAGGCCACACATATTTTTTAGCAGCTACCAAAGCACAAAAGTTTTGTTTGACCAACGTTTCAATGATCTTAAAACCTAAATTATATTTTCAGCCTACTGATAGCCCCCATCCTGGTGGGATTGTCCTCAATCGAGCTGGTTACTATACAATTCCAAATATGACTCAACTCGCTAATATAACAGATAACCAAGGACAGTGTAAAGTCACAAATTTTACTGTGGGGAGAGCAGGTAACGTTACATGCATTTTTTATAAAACGCCCATGGGTCAATTTCTAAAGGTAAAGTTTATGTTAATAGGTTACGGTTCAGTATACTTTGAGGGTGAGTTGGACTTGACAGGCCTTGACCTAGATAGTATTGTACACATCAGAAGAAAAGAAGTCACTGTATATCCAGATGATGGCAATAAACCTCCCCTCGGAGAAGGACTCAACAGGTTTGTACAGTCCCTAACCATGTACAAAGGTTGTTTCTCGACTCGCTCCTCTCTGAGCCTGCATAGCTCGGTTGGTGGAGCGACGGTCCCGGCTTGACCGGAGGTCGTGGGTTCGAGCCTCACTGCGGGCCGGTTGTTTTTCTGGCTTGCTCTGCTTGCATCATAGATCGACAGATTCGGCGAGTCTGCGATGGCTTTTCGGTGTACTATTGATACGGAAGCCGTAATCGTTGGTCATAAAGCAACTTCCGAGGGGCTAGATCACAGATGTTATTAAACACATATGTTTGTGTGTGTCTTTCATGTACAAGAAATAACAGTCTACATGCAATAGTGGGAGACAAACGTATTCTGCATACGTTAACAAGCAAGCATGGATAATTTTAAATAATTTTGTATATTTTATAGACTAAATAATGTCCATCTAAAAGTTCGTTTGTTGCTTTTAGTTCATGTCAATATTTTGTTTTTCACAGAAAAGCTGAAATAACATTGGATAGCGTATGGCCTAACGACAAATCGACTAGAGAGCCCGTGACGAGCCCCGAGCGATTATCACGGATGGGATGGGAGCAAAAGTTAGAGCAGACAACTGCAAGGATGGGTGCACGTTTTAAAGAATACAGGCCGGATACCGGATCTTGGGTTTTTCAGGTACTGTACATTAAGTTTGACTGATTAAAAGAAAGTTATTTTTATGATTTGTCATGGTCGCAAACTTTCCGGCTCACCGAAAAATTTAAATTAATTCAAACAGGGCAATTTATTCCCAATTCTTATTTTAAACATTCAAGAACCACCTAGCTTTCGCAACCTTTCATCTTATGTTGATATTGTCAAGGTCCCTCACTTTTCAAAGTATGGACTTCCGGAAAGTGACGATGAAGCGGATGTCGAGACTATTCAGCCTCCGAAAAAGGTAGAGGTAACGGAAAAAGAACCAAGGGAAAAGTCGCCACAAGATGGACGACCGACCCTCTGGTCCAAAAAGATTGAAACGGAAATTGTCCCAAAACCAACGGGCCTTGGAGGGGATGAAATGACCGATCATGTCAAAAATTCTGTCCAATTGGATCTTAATGTTGCGGACAATGGGCAGGCTGACGAGGAAATGTCGCAAATTATGGATACAACCAACAAACCATTTGGAAACACTAACGACGAAGAAGTGCCGATTGAGCAAAATCACAGACTTGCCTTTCAAGGGCTCAGTTCAAGTAAAATTCAGGTTTGTTTCACTTGTGTTGTGTTTTTAAAATATAAAATGGCGGTTCTTACATTTTGTATTTTTGAAATGGTAACCTTGCAACACATATGACACTCCGCTGTCGTTGAATCCAGTGCCAACGCATCAGAATTATTGAATGCACATTTTGACTTTTACTACCCATTTTAGTTTGAACTTTTTTTTTTTTTTTGAATGCAGGTCATTTTCAGCATCCATCCAATCTTGGTTGTTTTTTTGGTAGTGCGGGAAAGGGCGACTTACACTTGTAGGTGGAAGCAAATACTTCCTTTTCATTTGTGCAGTAAAATTTGCTCGCACAAATGCAAAATAAGATTTCCATCAAGCAATACAAGTATTTTTTTACCTAATCGCACATGGTTTAGTATTCATGCAGTGCTATACTTAAAATACTAGTGCTCACTAAAGCTGATATTTGCACAGTTTAAAATCTTCTTCAAAGGAACATTAGTTGTGAGACCAAATGAAAAAATATACAGTGTGCAGACAGCAATTACTGTTAATTCAAATTATGTGACATCATTTTAAAGTACTTTTGCGGTCCTCGAAAAGTCGCTTCAACTGCATATACAAAAAAAAAAATCGCCTGCCCTACTAGCGTTGTCCCGACCATAACATTTATTTGTGTCTTTTTGGTTCAGTCTATGAAAGCTTCTTTTTTTGCGGACAACGATGTCGAAGACGTATCACGTGAAGCAAAAAACACTCGTGCGTCAGTTTTGAAGCATCCGTCAGTTGGATCACCGAATTTGTTGGGGTAAATATAAATACCAAAACAAATGCATATTTTGTTAACTGAAATTTTTAATACGGTAATACTTTAGTGGTCTTTTTACTAACGAATCGATACGGATGCCTTCGGAAGGTCAAGATACCCCCACCAGGTCTCCCGCTGACAGATTTTTCTCTCCCTCCGCCCCTTCTCCTCGATCTAAGTGAGTTCTACAAGTCGTCAACATATTTATTTTACTGTTATTTTTTTTATATAAGGCACTGGTCGCCAAATTTTTTTTTGTCGAGGCCGAAAGAATCAGCTTAATGAATACGTTTTCATACGCAATTGTATCATCAGCAGTAAATGACATTGTGAATTTAAGCTATATTATAAATTCGTTCTCTAGTTATTTTACAGATCTGACTTAGTGTACCTAATTCCTATTGGGTTAAAGCGTTAAAAATTAGTATTTGTATTTTGCTGAAACATTGTTAGTTACACAAACATTATATTTCGTGGTTAGAAAAGTAGGTCAAATGAAAATATGTTGGATATTGGATTGTGCACCAGGGGCCCAGAATACATTTATATGGTTTATGTTGCCACAACCTTCATTTTGGAGGGTGCGATGAGACACACACCTACGGACTAAAACAGTGCTTTTACATACTGGGGCCCGCAAGAGGGTTTAAAGGCGTCCGCACAACATATTTTATTTTATAGGTTGATAAGTTCATCCAGTCGGAAGAATATAGTACTATATAATTATAGTGATAAAAATAAATCTTATCGCAGCTTTTGTACAGAAAGTATGGTTAGTATGAGCAGTCAAGATGAAAATTTTTGAGATCACGGACCAACAAAGAGCATGAAAGAAGTTTTAATTTACGTATAGTTAGAATAGTCCCAAAATACATTTTTGGAGGAGTGCATGGCCAACCGAACCCCTGGATCCGCCATGTCACACACTACCATTTTCTAAGATCAACTTATTCGTTGTATGGTGGTTAAAAATACAAATTATGTAAATAATTTTATTTGCCTTACAAATTATCCACTTCGCCTATAATCACAACTGATAACCCTGCGTAAAGCGATTAGGTCTACTATAAGGAAGTTGAGTCTACTATAAGAAAGTTGGCCAGACACCGGGTATACGATCTTTTTCACTTGTAGAAAGCGTTTTGAACGCATCGGTGAAAACCGGTTAAATCCACCACTGAAATCCTAATAATATGGTATTATAGATAAACTGCTTGAGCTAATTATAAAAATCATGTATGTGACTGAATCATAAAATATTAGCAAACTTAAACAAAATAGCCTCACTATATTCAGTAGGGTTGTTCAAAAAAACACTTGCAGTAAAAAAGTGAGTAGTCATGGTACAAATGTCACATTTCAATAACATTTGTTCGGCTGTTTTGTACGAAAAATGGCTATTTAGCACATTTTTTTGAACTTTAAATAAGTAATTGATATAATTGTGTGAAGACTAAATGCACTATTTTATTAATTTGATGTCATGTGTGCTGCATCTACTTTATTTTAAAATTTTAAGCCATTTTTCATACAAAGCTACACACGCTCAAATAATAGCAAGTCGAAGAGTACTGCTGGGTGCAAAATTATTCGGCCAACTTCCGGTCAACCCGTATCCATGTGCTATTTATACGAAGTGGTTATCGTTAGTATCTTAAAGTGGGTGCCTCACAAAATCATTTTTTGTGTTATCCACCTGCCGTACGTATTTTGATAGATATTCGCCTAAAATTGAAGTGTACAAAATTTCAGCTCATTTGAACAATGTTCTAGTTGTACATCTATTAAAATCCATGTGAGGCGGGTGGTTATCACAAATCTGTGTATGCAAAAAAACTTAGAATCTCAACGTTTAATTATAATAATTAGTCGCCGAACAATCGCAATGCGGCAACCGTACAAAGCCACGCAACAGTACAAAGTTTGTTTCGTAACCTGCCCCTTATCTGGGCCTGGAGCACGCCGGTTATTAAACAAATCCTTCTCGGTTGACGATTTCAGTTTGCTTGGAATTGAAGACAACCCTGTTTTTAATAACTCTTGTGTAATTTGCTTTTATCAATTTGTAGAAAATCGGTGAAAATTCTGCATCAGAAGCCGCACAAGGATCTGTCGATGTTAGAGTTAGCTCCAAATAACGTTCCAAATTACTTAAAGTAAGATATAAGTAAATGCTTTTTGTCATAACTTACTAATAACATTGTCTGATATACAGGTCATCAGCTTTCGATCCCCACTTGTCGTCAGTTTCTTTGCCGTCTGAACTTAACCAGACTCCCTTAACTACAAAAAGGCGTCCTATGACGCCTTCTTTGGGGCCACCTAAACGAAGTTATCTTAATCTTTGCGAACGCATCACAGTTGAAAGGGAACGGCAAGTTTCTTCAATATTATTTGTTTTAATATACTACATGTAAGGTAACAGAGAAGACTAAAACATAAAATAAAATTATTGTTGAATTTATAAATTTGTAGTACCATAACTGTTCATGTTCAATTTAATAAGCACTGTTCACGGTTTCAAAATTAAAGTAACCTGTTGTACATAACTATCTGTCTCCAGATGTCTGTGCGACGCATCTTTGCTCCTAGGTCGATCGTTTCGTGTCGGGTGGGGCCCAGGCTGGTCTTTTGTTCATAGTGGAAAAAAGAGTGGTGAAACAGGTGACCTGGAGTCCCCTGTACATGAAAAAAATGACGTCTCCCAATCTTTTAATCTTTTTAATCGCGCCGGACCACTTTCGAGGTACAAACAAGCATTGTAAAACTCCCCTATTTTAATGTTATAAACTAATATATTTTCTCAACGCTTTTATTTTTTAGAAGCGGTCCACAAAGTTTCACGGTTCACGTTCAAACAATAAAAGCGGCTTCTCAGATTTCCTTAGAACATAGCGATCCACTATCGCTTGAATATCGCCTACAACAAACCGCTGACGCACCTTACCTACAAATCGCACTGCGACATAGCAAGGTGGAACGGGACCTGGACAACACCATCGATGCCGATGAGTCTTTTTTAAATAAGTTGGATCAATCTCGCTCTAACTTACCTTCCGGTGGTTATGTTTTGCCCCGTGTTGTGCCACAAGAGGGCACTGAGTTACTCCAGGAATACGCCGAGTCCGCTTCGCTGGCATGGGATGCAATGAATAAAGAAGACCCTGACTCAGGTATCAAATCTTACTAGCTTAACTGGTAACACTTTCTTCTTTTCATAAAACTCTATTAGGAAGGCTTTTGCTGCTATGTGTATACTACAAGTCAGACATGCTATTCAACACCATATCGATGGTACAGGACTAAAAAACATTGAAAATACATGAACAAATAAGCGAAAATTCAGTCAGAACTTTTGTGTTTCATATCCTTTACCCATACAGTCGCATTTTACAATATTAGGTTAATAACAGTTTGAACAAAATTAACATATTTTTCATTTTGCATGCAAACAATATTTTTTCCTATGCGTAAAAAAGAATTCCGACAAAAGTCTAGCGTTCAAAAATAACTGAACTAAGTTGTTTTTGAGGAATAACATAGTTTTGGCTGCAAATAACTATACCATAATAGCTTAACAAATAAAATTAAACTCACGAATGTTTCGATTATTTAATCGACAGACACACTTGTTCTATTGACAGTAGGGCGGGTCGCGAAAATTTTTTTTTTCAAATCCACCTGCCTCATATGGACACCTAAAACCGTTGTATATAAAATTTAAGCTCATTTAAACATGTATTTGTGTGAGGAAATCGAGTTGAATTTTTGCCGAAAATCGCAAAATCGTGTAAAAATGAGATATTTTAGGTTATGTGTAATCTATGTTTTTCAAGTGAAATTCATTTGCTGTGACCTTATTCTTGTTTTTTTGATAGTTATGGAATAACTGAAGCAAGTTAGATCTGCAGAGATTGCATTTTAATATTTATTCAGGTTTGACTTGAAAACTACAGATTAAAGGCAATCCGAAATTTTGTCTTTTTATAAAATTTTGCGATTTTCGGCAAAAATTCAATTTTTAATAATACTGCAAATAAATATTAAAATACAATCTCTGCAGATCTAACTTGCTTCAGTTATTACATAACTGTTTTAAAAACAAGAATAAGGTCACAGCAAATGAATTTCACTTGAAAAATATGGATTAAACTTAACCCAAAATTTCCTATTTTCACCCGATTTTGTAATTTTCGGCAAAAAACTCGATGTCCTCACACCAATACGTGTTCAAATGAGCTTAAACTTTGTATACAACAGTTTTAGGTGTCTATCTATCAAAATCCATATGAGGCAGGTGGATTTAAAAAAAAAAGCGCGACCCGCCCTAATGGACAGTCCATGGAGGATGTATACGACCGTAGGAACAGTTTAAACATCGAATACCATATTTATGATTTACCTGCCGTGTACCTGGAACATCATTTAATATTACGAAAAGTGAAGGTAAATCAAAACATAACAACGACAACGACAAACACAATTTTCACATTGTTTTGGCAGGAACCACACATATGTTCAACCTAGCATTCGGCCTATGTCAGGCACTTTGGGGACAGATGACGCTTCCAGATGGTTCCAAGCTGCAAACCACGGACAACGACTCGTTCGTGAAGCAAATGTCGCGAAAGTACATGCTTGTAGAATGGTTGCGTGGCGCGATTAGTTCAGACGTTTCCGCTGGACTTCGGGATGAGTTGTTACCTAACTACGACAACTCTCTTGAGCGTATATTTGATCATATGACCAAAGGACAACTGGAGAAAGCGATCGATGTCGCATTGCATACAGGTAAGGACATTTGTCCGGCTGATAGTTGGGATGGTTTAAACGTAGAAAACTCTTAAGTTTCTCTGCAGCTATGTTATTAAATCGGCACTATTCTGTGTTAATGTAAAATTAACTAATAGTTTTTAAAATTATCGAAGTCAATATGCACATTCAACAAACATTTAACTACCCACGATGTTTGTATATCTAGGTAACAGTCGCCTTGCCCTACTGCTAAGCCAGTCGTACAGCACTTCTTCCAATCGTATTGCTTTTGCCAAGCAACTTGCTGAATGGGAAGAACTGAAAGCTGATCGCCACGTCAGTCAAACAGCTCTGAAGATTTATTCACTGCTTGGAGGAAAACCGGTAACAAACCTCAAATTCTAATTATGTTTGTTTTCATTGTTGTTTAAACAAACGTTTTTAGTTTCTTAGCAAGGAGTTTATGTTTAGAAGTGACTATTTATTTGCAACGTTCAATATGGGATCAAAATAATTTAAAAATTTTAGTACAAACACGCGTTCGCTATGTTTACCGATATTAAATTAGCAAACAGGAATAAATTCACTGCAATATTCTGTTTTGATCAATTCTGTTGGAAACTTTCGCTCTTTCATTTCGTGCAAACGATTGTCAGCATAAAAAAAACAATTAAATATCCAAGTGACTTCTAAACGTCCTGCTATTCCTCGCGTTTTTTAATTATCCTGTAAATACGTATCTTTAGGTGTGGCTAACCAGTGAAGGGATTGTGAAAGCCTGTGAAAAGTTGGATTGGAAGCGGTGTCTATTCCTCCACCTTGTGTATGTTTCCGAACCCATTTCTCCACTCGTTGACGGTTTCCACTTATATCGCGACGCCTGGAAGGTATTATTCACAAAAGTCGCTGATTAAATTGCGATTTAAACGTAGTGCTCGGCCGAAACAAGTTTGCGAGCCACTGTTTGAATTTTCTTATGTAATTTATTGTTTCAGGGTACCGACGAACAGGATGTGTACAGCGCTGCACCCCTCCCCTCTTACATCGAATGTAATCAACCTATAATTATAGCCAGGGGCCACAGCGAGCAACTTCCACAGCGTGACGTTTGTTACCACTTGATGCAACTCTATTGTAAAAGGTATTGGTCTCTCTTAGTGAATGATGCAGGGTTAGGATTTTGCACTCGGCCGCTCGCCAATGCGTGTGTAATTCGATTTACACACACTCGCCCGAGTCCCCTAGGCAAAAATTGGTACTTGTTCTCAGACATACATATAGTCTAAAAATCAGTGCTCTTCAACCTTTTTTGGTTTGGTGAAACCCTTAAAGTTTTTTGTTTTTGTGACCAACTCATGCACCCTGTTCACTTAAAAGGTAAACTGAGGTGAAAAGCGATCTGAAAAATCATTATGCTTAACAAAAGTCATCATGTTAATTAAACCCAGCGGAGCTGCCGAAGTTTGAAATACTGTCGGTGAGAGTTCGATTATGGCTGCTGTAATCTCTGCATGCTGCTTGCGAGTACTATTGCATGTCATAAAACAGCATTCAGTGTTAAGTATTAATATTTCATTAAAAGTTTGTGATGCACCCTTGTATACCTTTTTGTACTGGTGCACCCCATGCATATTTTGATGCACCCTAGGGTGCACCGTGCACACCGGTTGAAGAGCACTGGCCTAAATATGGCCACGACAAAGTATGTTAATTTGGCCATCTGCGACAAAGTATGTTAAACGCACTACTTTAGTATTTCCTTTAAGTTGTCGCGAACATTTAGACTTGTGCAACTACAACGACAAATCAACAAGCGCATTGCACTTGCTAAAAACCCTACTTATTCAATATTTCCGTAGCAGTCAAGGTGGTCTCTTTACTGGTTATAGAAACAGATTATTTTGCGAAACATCTAACTTCATTAACAACTTTCTTTGGGAGATGTTTTGCCGTGGAAATGTCATAACTAGGGCCATTTTTATTTTAACTTAAAAAAAATTTTTTAAACTTTATTTTTATCAAATTTTAACTTTATTTTAACCTAACGGAATTGCTTGTTTGTAGAGGCCACAGTTCTTTCTTGAATTGATGCCAGTTACCCAAACATAATATTTTGTCGATTTCAGACCCAAACGTAATATTTCGTCGCAAAGTCAAGGTGTTTTATGGATTATAAAAAGTGTGTCGGGTTTTTTGGCGATAGATTTAGATTGCTTAGGCATTTTTGTATTACAATGTCAGTAGGCTATTCCTAAAATCCAAACTGTTGATCTTCGAAAAGACCACGTTTATCAAGATGAAGTGTTTTATAAGAATTATTTAAATATGTAACAATAAAAAAATGGACAATTTGCGATAAAAGTTACTGCTGATTCAAGTGGGCATTGTGACATATTTCCTGCTTTTATAGGTTAATATGGTTTAATTGTTTCGCAGTTCCTGATTTGCAATGCTTCCACGACGATTTTTACAAAAATTAAAGCCACAATTTGACAAATAGCCCTAGTCATAACCAATAAACTACTTAGTAATTTACAGGGACTTATCGTGCGACCTGATGGCTCTTAATAGCCAAAATTAGATTATATTGCATAGTAGAATAGGATTCGCATGCATTTATATAGGCAAATAATTTTTTTTAAGCAAATTGCTTCACGTGAGGTTTCCCGGTAAAAACCTCCGTAAGTGTCGAACCTGAACTATGTTACGAGTGATTCATTTGTCCATTCAAGCATGTACATTGAAGCGCATATTGTCGTTTTACAACGAAGTATGTATACTCACTGTATAGTGTATACGCACCGAAATTCGCGGACTGATTCTGATTTGTGATATTTCGTTCGGGCGAGTTGTGATTCATGGACACTCCTCCGACTGGCAAGGGCAAATTTTGATTCATTGCCATTTCGGTGACGTAAAATTTGCCTCGCGTTTAACATATCCTATATTTATGGCCTTACAATCGGCAGATATTTTTTGCCTGCAGTAACAAGTAGGATCCTCAACCCTGTTCTTGATGAATAAAATGCTAAAGATATTGAACGGTTCAGTGATGCCATATCAGACAAAATAGGATATTTTTGGCACGTAGTGAAGCGTTCAGCAGATACGTCAATTAATGATTCCATTACAATATGAAACGCTAAAACTCGGTTTGCTTATTTTTTCGTTTGCACGTATCATAAGTTGATGTTTTGCTTTGAACCGCTGGGTAATCTCCATTGGGCCGGGTGACCGACGTCTTCAATTGTTTGTGTTCGAAATCGCTGACAATTGATAATAATAAGGGAAATATAACGTTGAATCCATTAAAGTATCCGCAGTATACGTAAATCAACATCTGTTCTTAATATGTTTGTTTTTCCAAATCATCCCCTTCATTCAAAGTTGTGGCACATAAATCTAGGTCTCATCGCTTGGACACCACATTGGACCCATCCAGCAGTGTGCCCCAGCCTCTTGACTACAGGGTCAGCTGGCATATTTGGCGGGCCCTAACTGCAGCCGGATACCGCCACCATGTCGGAGCACAAACGTGTTCTAAACTGCATGCATCTTACGCAGCCGAGCTCGAAGCCCATGGCTTTTGGCACCAAGCCGTTTTTGTGCTAATGCATATATTCAACCGCAGGTGAGATTTTAATCGCGCCTCGAAACATTGTTTTGTGAATACTGCAATTCTAATTTATACGAAAGAAAATTACACTGTATACAGTATAAATGCTGTATGTCGTTCGTTTTAGTGTGCGCAATTTTGCCTTTTAATCTGCACAATTTTTGTTTAGAGAACGTGAAAACGCGGTGCGAAGCGTGTTAGGTCGTCACGTGACAGTGTATGATCAGCATGCGCAAGAGGTTAGTTTTATCACTAAACTGGAAATTAATGCTTAGCACGTTCCAAAAGATATATGTGTTTGTTGTTTTGCAATAACGTTATTATACGTATGCTGTGGTCATTTGCGAATATTCTCTATTCAACATGCTAAAACTCTTTGGATATTACCTTTGTTTCGAACAATTAAAAATGATTACATTTTCTCACCCCCGTGACAATTTCAAATAACGATAGTCCAGCATAGTTTGCTGTGTTGTCGCTAATCGTTCCATCACCCTGTTACACAACCTATCTTCCTATATCTCATTCGCGATGAAGCGCTTTGCAAAGCGTTCAACTTGCACAACTTTGTAACATTATCTTCTTACACCCATGCAATGTATATCAGGAACACATGCGTTTTCTGGTGGATGACCTTGGGGTACCGGTTACGTGGTTCCACGAGTGTCGTGCTCTACATGCCAAGGTAACTGGGCAAAAACGAAAGCAAGCAAGGCACCTGCTTTTGGCCGAACACTGGTCGTCGGGGCACAAGGCTCTTATGCAAAGCGTTGCTGCAGGTAAGTCCCTAATTGCCTTGTTCGTTTTATCCCCCTGGGCCGATATTCTGCAGCTAACTCTTGTCATGTGCAATGAAAATATCTAACATCCTGTAAAACGGACCAAATTTATGTTATTTTTCAGACGATTTGATTCACGATCGTTTGCCTGATCTCTGTCAACTGCTTAATGTGCTTGATACGCCTGAGCGGTCACGAACAATCAGTGACTGGCAATTTGCGGGCAAGGTCTACCTCGATTATGTATATCTATGTAAACAAGTCCAGTTACTTTACAAGGTACTTAATCCACACTATGTTATGTTTATTAAAATAGTTAAGTACTGGTAGTTTCGTTAAATTATTTGGCTGAATTTGTAAATCAGACTTCTGTTTTGCATTGTTTTTTTAGACAAAAATACCTCTAACCCGCTTAAAACCAAAAACTATTATGTCTTGTTATTTCGCTCATGGGTCTCACAATATTAGCAGCTCCATGCTGTTGCCGTTCTTGGTCGCTCTGGCAACCACCCACTCCACATTGAACTTAAAATATGTTTTTATCAAAATACAACAATCTTAGTACGATTCATAACTGTGGAATAACAAACAACTTTACGTACTCTATATGCTGATTTACATAATTACATCGCAATACTTTATTTTAGCTTTTTACGATTTGAGTGCCTGTACTATAAAAACACTGTCTGTTAAAGGAACTGCTAAAGCGCACAGAATTTGTGGCTATGAAACATATTATTCGAGGGGGCGCGAGTTTCATTAAATTGTGTTCAGGGTAATCGGCCCAAAAAGTTTAACAATCCCTGTCAAAAAATTTATATAATCTTTTATGGAGCACAAAGCAAAGCTTTGAAAGGTAAAAAAGGACTCTTAATTGTAAATTTACCCAAACAAACATTCTACGGAATTTGGGGTAGGCGATCTACTCCAATCAGTGGCGTGAACTAGGACAGCATCTCCAGTACTTAAGGTAGCGTGTCGGCCTAAAGATTTAATTATTAGTACCATGTTTTTTGGGGGCTTTTAGCAAGTCTCGACGAACATACTTTGTTGGATTTGTTATTCTGCGTAAAATAAAACTTGATATAGCTTTTGGCGCCAAAAAAGAAGCCCTGTTTTATGTATATATGTGTTTCTTTCGCTTGTTGGTTTATATTAGACAAGCCGTGAGCAATGCTTCGGCCATTGATTTAAAACAAGAGTAACGGTGGCATAACCAACGCGACTGGTTGACTGTAGGAAATTAAAATTCTCTAACGTGTTTAATAGGACACCGACTTGACCCACAACAAGGTGGAAGCTGCTCTTGAGGCTTTGAGTCCTGAAGTTACCTCTTTATGTCAAAGAGTGGCACAATTTAAGTGCTCGAATGTCCACGAGAGACTCGCAAGAGCAGGTAAAATCGATTTTTCCTATATGTTTTAATAGTAGTCTTTTTTTAATTATTTGACTTTTCAGAGATGGCCAAACAGGCCTTGAACCTTTACGAAGTAATGAAAGACTTAAAAACGGAAAAAGATCCTCACCACCCGCCCGCTACCATCTCAACACTGTCGCAAGTAATAGCGCAACAAGCAACAAGGCTCCAGCTGCCAGAAAACTACGCACTACAAAGCCTCCGCAAATTAGCTTCTTATAGTTTTACCGCTGAATGTTTTCTTTCGGGACAAAACGATTGAAATAGACTGCCTATAGACTGGTTTTCTGATGGTTCCAGGCGACGCGACAGGTCGTTGGTGAAATTGACGACTGTTCCATAGAATCTTATAAAAATTCGTCCACATCCATTCCTTTGTTTGCGAAAACCCTATGGCATTGGGCCCATGCCCATCTCGTTTTCATCATCTGATAAAACTGAATGACAATTTTTGTTTAAAGCGTACTTTCAAATTATTAAATCTATGGTATTCTGTATTTCTGCCTTTGGTTTTGTTAAATGACATGTGACTTGTTTGATGCCAGACAATTATGTATCAATGTAAAACATACTTTACGACTTTCTACTGCAACGTTTGTTGATTTTGCTGCGCCATGAATAAAAAAATTCGCGCTTTGCGTGTGTGTTGTGCAGCATGAATAGAGGGGGCAAGCAGGAGCGTATCCAGAAATCCAAAAAGGGGGGTCCCGAATTTTTAACTTCGGGAATTCCCCGTTCCCGTTTTTTCGTCTGACGTTAATGACGTCATAAAACAGCGATTGGAATGACGTCATAAATAATAAAAAAATCATCAGAAACAGCCAATTAACGTCCAGCAAATGCAAACTTTTAGACGCAAAACACGTCGCCGACAATCCTGCCAGGCGCCAACTGCGAAACCGCTTAGTGTGCAATCGTTAACTTTAGGAGAAATATATGTGATCGATTTTGGTAAATCCATTTACGGGACTACGCTAAATTAAAAGCACGTCTTGCAATACTAAACGAAGATCGCTTCTGCCCGGTGTTATTTGATTAGCGCAACATCTGCAAAAACAAGTTAGTGTACACCTGGCGAGCGAAGCGAGCGCGATTTTTTTTGGGGGAAAACGGCATTTTTAAAAATTTCTTGCGAGTTTTTATTACATTGCCGAAAATGAAAATAAAAGAAATGTTAAAAAATATGTGTCCAATATTTTCGAATACGTTTTCCGTTTGTCCGACGCACTTGGCAGCCTTCCACGGCGCAACGATAGAGAAGCGCTAACCTAGCTCAATAGACAGCATCAAAACGGAAAATGAAAATTCGCGCGAAGCGCGAAAATTTTGGACTCGTGTATAGTTTGTCGAAGAGGCAGCGGGCCCGATGAATTACAGAGACGCTTGATTGAGTGTTATTAATTGTCCAACACACACTTGTTTATCAGCCAACCCGAACGAATAACGAAAGGCGAAAGAGAAAAAATATCCTGCGTTTATGGTCGACCAAACAAGAAACGAAAAAGGCGTTTTGCGTTTGATTTTGGTTTCGCATTAGCAAGACGTGTGACCCAATTACACTGAAAAAAACACGCAGCTTCGGACGGTAAGGTAAACCCTGACAAAAACGAACAAAAAACGTTAATGTCACTTCCGAAAAGGGGGGGGGGGGTCCGAACCCCCAACCCCCCAGCCCCCCCTGGATACGCCACTGGGGGCAAGTGTGGTGTTATAGCAGAAATGTCCGCAAAAACACATGCGTTGTCAAACCTAAACCTAAATACATTCACAGATTGAAAATTGTTTTCATAAATATATCGGTATTTAATTTTGGTAATTATTACAGCAACCGAACAGTTTCTTAAGTATGTAATAGAATCGTAATATACAAACACTACAAGACAGCACAGTGTAGACACAGGGTAGTACAAATGCGAAAAGAAGAAAATACAGCATGGAAACGTACAGGAATCAAATAGTAGCACATACCAGACAGTGAATAAGACATTTTTAAATTCGAATAGCTCTGCAAGTTCATTTTCCTAAAAGGATCTAGTAAAATAACGAAAAGAAAATAATTACAATTTGTTTAGGTATTTAAGTAAAACACAAGTTATTTTTGGGTCGTGGTATATTAGCTGTATAAAGGCTGAAGAGTTTGCTAAAATAGAAAGAATACTGAAAGGTACAGGCGCCGAACTTTTAAAATTCCAGGGCGTTTTTTTCGTCTAACCAGTGCAAAAATGATTATTTATATCACATAAATTGTGTGATTGTTCTTAGATAACAACTTTGCGCTGTTGCACATGGCCGAAACAAGCCATTAGGCATACAGCGCCTTTAGGCTAAAAACATTTTCTTGGAAATGGGCAAAATGTAACATTAAATCTAAAAAAAAAGCCAAATCTAGGAGAAAAAATAGAAACAAGTGTTTATCAATTGATTTGTGTTATTTGAGGTCTATGAGGTATTATTAACCGAAAAAAATTTCAGTCAATCTGACCCGCCATTTTTGATTTTCAAAATATCGTCCAGGGACAACACATGCTTTCAGATTTTTAAAATTGCTAGTAAATTGCGTAGAACTGGTCTCTTTAAAAAAATAAAGTATTTATTTTAAATACTTTCCCTATTTAGTGGAGTGGCCTTTTTCGTAAGGAACTACTAAATTTTAATGCCACGTCAGTTCTCGTATTTTCTTTGTGATATGACTCCCAAAACGTGTAAACAAGTTGTGAACCATGGCGTGTGCGTTTAACGTTACAGTTAGCTTTATTGTTTACAGCTTTCAAAATAGTTAACGAAATAATTCAAACGGAACAATAATTCAATTAGCCTTTTGTGTAATTACGAATTGTGACCATAACGATCGTTACTTAAAGCAACAATAAGGGTTTCACATCAACTTTTACCAACATTTAGTAGGAACAAAATGTGAAACAGCGGCTTAAAAAGAGGTTTATGCTGACACTTCGCACAATGAAAGTCACACGCGAGCAGCTTATCTCCCCAGGGAGAAGCGACTTGCAGCATAATGCTAATCGCTTCGTTTCTTCGCGGGCAGAACAAAACAAGCGAATATGAAAGAATTCTGTATTAGAAATATTGCTACCGCTAGGAAGGAGTAGATAGCAATAAAGAACTAAAACGATACCGTCACATTATTTTAGATTTTTGGCCTCCAATTAAAGGCCACTAGGGGACAGACTTCCAAACCTCTGAATCGCACCTACTACCACTCTACCATATGTCAATTTAAAAATTTTAGGATGTCTACTTTTTCTATAAAGCTTCGGACAAAAATCGGTCTAAAACATACCAAACCAAACCAAAAAAGAATAGCGGCAAAAACAAATTATGTCCCGATAAATTTTCGGCCCATATAAAGTATCCAGCTTTAAATTTTCCACTGACAAACGTGCACTGGCGGAAATTTAAGGCTAGCTACATTTTGTCGCCTTTTTCGTGCTTTTAATTCCCTTTACTATTAGTTTGATGATGAAGTTTGAGTAAAATGTCAGAAAAAGTCGAATCATGGCCTAAATTAGACTAAACCAAAAAGTCTTAATACGACCTACCTGTAAATAAGACCTAAACTGCATTGAACGGACAGGTTTTATACGAATTTAGGTCTTATTCTGCCATACATATTATTGCGTATTTGGTTTATTTTTTTGGGTCGTGCCAGAAGTATTTTAGGTTGATATAGATTATAGACCCCAAAATACATAAATCAGTTGACAAACATTTGTTTCTAATATAATTTTCCAGGCATAGTAAACAAAACCGGTTACTATACTATTACTATAACAAAGAGTAAAATATTAATTCAAACAACAATCTCTGTCATGGCAAAAAATATTAATTCAAACAACAATCTCTGTCATGAGTTTATCATTATGGCTTACAATTATATCTAGTTTCATTAATTGTGACACAAAATGTAATAATTTTTTATAGAAGTGAAATATAAACATCCTTATTCAACGGAAAGTGGCATGTTGCATGAAGATCGTATAGCTTGGTCAGAAAATTTTCTAATATGGCTTAAGGCAGTGACTGTTGAAAATCATTTGTTTGTTCAGGAGAAAATATTAACAAGGTTCAAACGTTCTCTAACACGGCGAAAATAATCTAGGCATAAAACATGTTGACGTAACATGTTCATCCGCAACTACAACTGACTTTTGTATCTCACCACATTCCGTTTCTTCCATAGTTGTTGCATGACTGAATGAAATGCGTCGGACGGTCGGGCGGGATTGTTCCACACAAAGTGAACGTAAATGCTTGTAATTTTGGCTTGCATTTCGAGTAACTGCTGGTCGGTAACGCGATGAAGAATGTTTTTAATCTGACCGACCTGTAAAATGTATTTAACTTTTTAAATCGAACCACAGATGAATGGTAAACTTATATTAAATCAGACTAAATAGGCGACTCTCGTTATCCACTAATTAGTAAACATGAAAGTGAAGGTGTATAAAATGACGAAAAATAAATCTGTGCTTCGAGGCCTTCTGGCGTTATTGAATGTAGAGACGTGGAGAACTTTCGTCTGTTAATTGCGTTTTAGGATAATGTCACTTTCGTCTTATATGTCATATCGGAACACAAATCTATTGCTAAAAAGCGCTCGATGCAACATAAAGAGTGGTCGAAATTTATACCATGTGTATGTTTTTCAAATCACATATTAAATAACATGTATTCTAGTAGAAAAAAAAAAGTAAGTTTTAAACAGATGGGGTTTGAAAGCTAAGGGCCTGCAAATCCAAAATATTGGCCCACAGCAGAATTTAGTTTTAGGCTTGCGACACGTATGTTCTAGTCTACCAGTAGTGTTTTACGGGTCTTTCCAATGCGTTTAAAAATTACTTTACTTAAAAACTTATTGCCTGATTATTGTGGTTGATTAAGTGAATGACGTTAAATGGTGCTGAATATTATACAAAAAATAACCATGAATAGTTATAAAATCATTTTATCAGTAATTTTGCGTTAGAACCCAAGAGTATAATTGCCTCCATTGGTATATACTGCTGATAACTAACGTTTATTCAATTAAGTGGCGTGTACAGTCAGAACAATTTAAGTTGTTGCCTAAATCAGCGGTGTACATTTGTGCTACCTGTTGACCATGGAAGGCTTTAGTTTTAGGGCCGCTACAAAAATACTTCTACTTAGTTTTATATCCCGTTTTTTATTCGTGATTAAACTCGATAAGGTTTTTATCCACAAAATTACCGGAAAGATTATTTTTCTGGTTTTGGGTGGACGCTCAATTTGAAATTTTAGTATACTGTCTTGCAATTAAGCTACTATTTTCTCCACCTATTTCTTTTTTATTATTTTGTTCTCCCTTTCACGTAACCTGCACTAATTTGGTTTTGTTGACTGTTTATCATACAGGAAAAATCATGCATTTACGTCTTGGTATTCATCTTTTTACACATTTGCAATTCCTAGGTCTTAAAGCAGCATTTGTAAAAATTAACAGAACCACATTAATTCATATTTATTATTTAAAAAAATCGGCTTTTGTTTTACGTGTACATGGGTGACCCTTTTTTCGAAAGTAATATATAGGAAATCCCCCATCGATCAGCACTAAGTATTATACACCTGGAGAATGACTTCAGGTTGCCAGCACTTCATTTAAGGTGGATCTGGATCAAGCTTTTATGAAAAAAAAAACTATTTAAAACGTTAAATCGATTTTAAAAAATCTGTAAGGCATGATGATTTACGCCGAAAGAGAAATAAACAATGTATATTTATATTTTCAATAATTATAGTTTTCTTTTGCCTGCGGCGCACCTGTGTGAGACCATGCCAGGTGTGCCGCGGCGTTACCAGGGATTTTAAAGTGCATTTCCCGATAATAGAACTTTAAAAATTAATAAATCAACACGAAAAAACTAATCAAAGCCAAACATTTTGACCGGATGCAATAATCCTGGTATAATTTTTTGAACTTCCTTAATATTTAAAATTCAAACCGATGCTACGTTTAACCGTTTAAAGTAATATTTCAAAACATTTTTTTAACAAACTGAACTACCAGGGTATTAGCGCGTGTAAACTCTATACAACCTTTTTTAACTAATACCAAAGTGGAACAAAAGATTATTCATACGCTCGAAACCTTTTAAAATACCATTGGAAAAATATGTTTGTACTTTTATTATCGCTGTTGTTGGCATGGTTTAAATTTATTTTGGCTTCTGTTTCAAAAAAATTCAAACAGAACTGACAACATTACAGTTTAAATGTTTTTAATTCGGAGTCCTATTGTTTTGTGACAAACCTAACGATTTTAAAACTACAGGTTACGTCAACACAGTATCAAGAGAGAAAAAATAGGAATTTTGTTTTAGCGCAGACAATAGAACTTGTCAATCTTCAGTTAGAAAGAGTTCCAGCAGCTGTTTGGCAGAATGCCATTAAAAACATCTTAGCGACACTCTTGAATAACTTGACATGCTTCAAAGTTCCTCACTTAAGTGCCCAATATACTATAGTTTGAGATTACTTTAGTTTAGCGCCAGTTTGGTTTTAGGCAAATTAACCCAAATTAACAACGACTGAAGTGTTTAGTTAAGCCTACGTTAACTCAGGTAAATAAATAAAATGAAATTATATGAACACCAGAATGACAATTATAGAAAACATTTTCGTACGACACCTATATAAAGATTGAACACAAAAACGATACACAAATAGACACTATTTGTGACAATTCACCCGAGCAAGCGCGAAAATGTCACACGAATCATGTAGATTTGAAGTCATTAAATATTAATAATACTTGTTTTAACCCTACGGAAGGGTAACTGAACCATGTAAACAACTGTATGAAACGGCATGTATTACCTGTTTCTCTGGTATTACTATGGAGAATTCTTCCCAGTTAACAATTCCTTGTAGGGGAAGGTGGTAATGGTCAGAAAGGATAACAGGAACACAGCCCATAAATAGAGCCTCCATCAGTCGAGGACTCCATACCTAAACATAAGTCGACTTGAGTTATTGTTTATAATAATAAAATAACTGCACTATTATTTTTAGAAAAAAAAATACTGCTGAGATTAATTCCAATCTAAAACACAGGAATACGTTTTATTGATTTTATATATAATTTTTTTTTGTGAAAAATATTACAATATGAAAAATTTTTTTAGTTCTTTTTTGGTTTTTTTTGGTACTTTCATATTTATGAATATTAAAAAAAATGTGGTTGCTGGAAGGTGTAGCTAATACAAGAACTGTGTAAAAATTTAACTCTGTAACTTCAATATTAATTGCGTTTTGTGTACTTTGTGAATATCGCTGAATATTAATATTCATATTTATGAATATTTTAATTTTTGTCAATATTATTTGTGTGTTTGCTGGAAAGGTGTAGCCAATACAATGAATGTGTAAAAATTTCAACTTTGTAACGTCACAACTTTCAGAGATATTGCTTTATAAAAATATCAGTGCGCTTATTTCGCTCAGGTCAATTTTTAAATGCAATTAGATGAGTTACCAATTGAGTTAACTGTTTTGAGTGCACTGTAAAGCAATAGATGGTTGCTTATTCCGAAACATGGTACTGTATTCATTTATACCCAATTTGTATAAATTTAGTGAAGTTGAGTACATTAAGATGGGTGATTTACCTCTCGACCTCGTAGAACAAGGCAAAATTTTGATTTGCTGAGATAGTCAATATAAGTTTTTGGATTTAACTGCACACCTTTTAATACAAAATCTGGATCATCTGACCATAGGTTCCACACTGTGGGGCGAATTCGTCCACTGAAACAATAACAAATTAAATATTTTAAGACAGCACGACTAAAAGTAATAACTGACAGGCAAAAACACAAACAGGTATTCAAACCACTGGTTTAGCATAAAGCATAACATCCCAATAATTATTAAGTTACCTTTTAAAGTCACCAGCAAAAAAGACAAATATATTCCTTGACAATGGATCAATATTTGCACCTCCTAATCCAACGCGATACAGGTGACTTACGCCAGGTGAAAGATATGGTGGAATACTTATATCCTTTAATAAAATGTGTTAAAAAGCTAATTTTTTTCATACTGGACAGTATTATTTACCTTGTGAGGTATAAAATAAGGATCTTCATAATCAGCTGTATTAACAAGTGCTATGGCATTCTTTAGAAGTTCTGACCCAACTTCAGCTCCTAAGTCATGTGCACAAATGTAAAAATGATCACATCCACCAGACCAAGACCAAAATGGATGACTGCAACAATAAAACAATGTACAATTGCAGTTTTTCTTAAAGTTTTATGAAATAAATAAGTGATTAACAGTAACACAAGCATAAAGCATTTACATTTACAAATGCAAATAAAAAATATTTAGAGATGTCTTCACTAATCTGGAATTGTAGTTTAACCTAATTTATTGTGACATGCCTTTCTTTAATTTCGGCTAGAACCTGTCCAATTATTGACTTTGTTGCTTGCATTGCCTCATTTTCACTGGGAAAATCCAACATGTATGATGAGCATCGGATAGGAATGAAGAAAAATGTTGCCTCATTGGGATTCTACATGACAAAGTTTTTACTTGACAGCATGTTACATAAAAATAAAACCCTATACGATATCGTTATTATTAATTCTATTTACAACATGGTGGTCTGTCTTTATTTGAGGTCTATTTAAAAGTATTACGGATCTCACAAGGCAGTTATCGCAAAATTCATCAACCAGTTTCAATTAATGACACCATGTAAACCAATTATTTATACTTATTTCAATCGCTAAGAGCATTCTTTATCAAAATATCTTCATTTTACCAATTTCTCAGAAAAGATTGTCCATTCCCAACAGAATTTACAAGTCAAGGGGATGAAATTGTATGTTTATAAATATGCCTTTGCCTTTTTTTCATAATTTATAAAGATTTACAATCTCTACTCACTACTTTTAGCTACTAAAAAAACATACATATAGACAAATTTGCAAAAATTAGATTTTCTAACATTGTGGAAGTTTTGGATGTCTATTAGATTTTTGGTAATTATCACATTAAAAACAACTAACCAAAGTTATGTTAGATCAAACCTCATGACAAAGTTTAACAAAATGCAATCTAAAATTGCCAAATAAAAATACAAACTCACAACACCTGTGTAACAAAATGTGACTTTAAAAGTTGTTCAACGAAAACTCTCTCTGCACCATAACCACCAATTCGCCGCGGGTGGTGCTCAATACCAATTGTTGTCTCATACACATAGACCTGCAAAAGTTGGCTTAATTCATTTAACCTTCCAATTCGTTGTTTTGGCTCATGTAGGCATAATATTATGCCCTTTGTAATGTTGTTTTGTAAGGCAATGCTGTATCAGTAGACCATAGCACGGCAGAAGCAAACGGCAGAACAAAAACTAATCTTTTTTGCGTTGTCACACTTTTGTGTTTAATAGTGCACACTCCTTTTAGATTAGGTTAGCATAATTGTTGGGAAATTACTATAAATTTCTTCCTAATTCTGTTTGTTAACAAAATTTCCTAGTTGTCTTTGCGCAGAAGGCAAATAAATAAATTCAACCAAACAACAGGACATATTGCAGTTACTTAATAATAATAATTACTAAAAAACAAAAACACTTTAGAAAGTAAAGATAATAGAAACCCGTTTTTTGTTTAATTCACTGAATTGATTTTTACACAAGTTCTCTATTTTAAACATATCTTTCAACAGAAGCATTGCACAACAGGTAATCAATTTTTTTGACATTTTTGGTAAAAGTTGCGTCTATGACTTCTATTTTTAAACACTGAATAGGTTTAATATAAATCACAGAGGAAGAAAACTGGTATTATTAAAAATATGTCAAAAATCAATACAATAAAGTAGAAACCATGGCACTAAAGATTTGTATAGTATACTCTCATTTTCTGTTTATTAATGACCTGATAGAAAAACATTACAATAACTTTTAAGACAAGTGCTTTTAATTTTCAATGCTTGACATATTTTGTTGACAAATTTTTTAATGCTGAACAGAATTAATTTGTGTGAAATCAAAACACTAAAAACTAATTTAATTCCACACATTAATAACATTAATAAAAATAGAAATTAAAAATGAGATCACCGAACAGTTTGAGTTGTTGGTTGTTAATATGCAGAATAGGGCAAGTTCTTATTTAGGTACCCTGTGCATAGATCTGAAATGTAGCAAAATGAATGCCAACGACCAATAAAGTTAAGTTAAGTTGCATTCTTCCTTCTATAAATGGTTTGAACATATTTCAGACACATTAACTGATTGTGAAACAAGAGAATATCAAAACTTCTTTATTAAGATGATGTTGATTTATCAGACTTATTTGGCTTTCTCATTTTATTTCAAGCAAGTTTTTATTGACCTAAAACTCAATAGTAATTGTGAAGAACACAATATTGAATATTGTTTTCTAAATCCATTTTGCAGATACTTCAATGTATAACCATAAAAAACTAAACAAACTACATAACTACAATAACAGGAATGTGCCAAAAATTGTATACTTAAAAAGAAAAACATGTCTATATAGTTATATTTGGTTGCAAACACAATCTATTAAACATATAAATTGTTAATTTGCCTAATGATGTTGAATAATGGGGTTAGGTTACAAGCCACCTGTTTTTCGGGACTGAAATTCTTAGAACACAATATTTATTAATCAAACAACAATAAATTTCATTATAATGCATATTAAATGAATACAAATGAATATATAAACTAAATTCATTAAAATAGAAATACCTTCATTTTGGAAATATATGAATTGTAGTCAGACTGTAGCTCAGATTGCCCATTTCTCTAAAAAAGTTCAGGCTTTTTTGTAAACAGTAATAGAAAAATAACCACCAAATAAACAAATTATAATTATAAACTTACTTTGATATCAACAACTTCCTGCTTAACATACAAATCAGCTGGCCCATGATTATAGGAAGAAACTGAAGTTTTTAGCCACCCATTGCTATTGAAACCTGCAGAAAAATAAAGGTGAAAGATCCAACATACAATATATATATATTATTTCTCTTATATATATGACTTAGTTTGTCAGCCAGTCAGCGTTCTGTTTATCAGGGTTGGATGGTTGGTCGTAGTAAATCGTCACCAAACAAAAGTAGCGGCACTTTCGGCCATACAAAAAAATTTTGAACACTGTTAGCACAATTACCTGTGTGGCCGTAAAAATCAAATCAAGTATATCGCTTTGAAAAAAATAAAATTTAATGTTGCTAACTTAAAGATTTATGTTTCATAACTTCTTACAGTAGGTTAGCGCGCAAAATGTAGGCAGTTTTCTTTATAGCAGCGGTTTTAAAATGTTGAATACATTAAAAGGGACAACAACGCCAGTGGTTCAAGCAATTGTTTTTTCATACCAAGTTTAAGGCAACAGCAAGGCAACTGATAGGAAATGCCAATCGACAAATTTCCATCTAGCTTAAACGGGCTTTTTACTTGACAACGGCAAATACACATAGTTTAAAACAGGTCTTAATAACAGAAATAAATAATATTGGTGAAACAACCAGCTAACCATGTAGAAATCAGGCAGGTAACTTAAAACAAAATAAATTCATCCTGTTTAATTTTTTTTAAATAATTCCACTATAATCTCATCCAGTGAATAGTTAATACCTCTGTGCATATTTCTTACAGTTAAATGGTCAAATACTCTTCAAAGCAGGTCACTCTGTTGAGGGTTTTAAATAACCCTAAATCTCAAAAAGGAACGTTTGCAGTTTAAACAGGCAATATTATTTACAGAAAGTGGTACATTTGACATTATGGTAATAAATAATAAAATTATGATTGTAAACCGCAAAAATCCTGGTACGATATGGCCCAGTTTGGCTGCTTGTTACAAAGGTTTACTTAGTGTAAAGGGAGAAAAGTGTATCTTGCAAGAACCAAACATACATTTCCTTACTTGTGATAATCTGTTAATGGTCACTTCTTGGCGTTACTTGGGTTAACAGCCATTTTGTATGCTTTGGCTACCTCAAATGAGTAGCAAAAATGCTGCAAATGTTTTGATTACAATAAATTTGTATAATCATAGTTCAGTTCACATACATTTTGCGCAACAGATCAGTTGTTAAAAAAAATGGTGAAATGGTGCATTTTTTCTTGGTCAAACAGAGGATTTGGAACAACTACTTAACAAAAGCAAAACAAAACTTTTCTAAATGTTACTGCACCAACCTTGACATTCTTCAAAGAGGTCGCAAACTTTCTTGATGGTTGTTAAGTCACTGGACTGAACATGAAGTAAATCCTACATCAAAACATTCAAAACAGTGTCAATTTTTGTGACAAGTTTAAGGGTAATTAAAGTTGTGCATCACATTCCATACCTTATGTTTAAATACCATTTAATACATCAAATTATTAAATTAGGCATATAAACTTTTTAATAAGAGTTTTTTAATAAATTGCATGGTTGCGATCTTGCCAATGAGTCCAAATTGCTCAGGGTGAATGTCATAAAGAAAACATTGGTTGGTGCTTTTATTTCAACTAAAGGTCTTAATTTATTGATCTGCAACAAATTATGTTTAACTTACACAACTAAAGAGCAATTATTTCTTTAAACGCTTTTAATACACTCTTGCGCAACTAAAATAAAAAATTGACTAAAGCATGACATGTTGAAAAAAGGCCTGCTTCTATGCATTTAGTATTTTGACAGACAATAGAAATGGTTTTGTGAAGTGAAAAATAATTATTTGCGCTAAGCATCTGATTTGTTTGCATTATAGTTTACACTTACAAACAAGAAGTATATACACATAAAGTTCAAGAAGTGCATAAAGCATGAATAAAACTAAAACAAATTAGGGAACTTTTTTGTTTCTATGAAGCTGCAATAAAACTAATTTGGGCACTTTTTGTTCGTACATAACTGGCATAAAACTAAATTTGGTGCTTTTTAATCAAAAGTCGCTCAAATAAAACTTATTTATGCACATTTTTGTTTATATGCAACTCGAATAAATCTAATTCAGGCACTTTTTGTCTGTTAGTTAACTCAAATAAAACTAATTTTTGAATAATTTACATTCATTTAAAAACTAAGAGGGACTACATTTCTTTAAAATATCCAATTTGATAAATAAAGCAGGGCAGCAGAGTCGGACTTGACTAGACAGAGTAGGTTTTTACTCAGATAAAGCTGGACTTAGCACTTGTAAGCCTAACAAGTTCCCTAGTTCAATGTTGAGTTAAGAAGTAGCAAATTGACAACCGTTTGTTTTATTGCGCGAGGATACAGTAATGTAGCTTAAATTTTTGCTTAAATTTGTGCGGCTTGAATAACGCTAATTCTAACATTTTCCTGGCTAAAAAGCGTGTGTTTGACCAAGTTTTAGCAACAAAGTGCATATACATGTACATGTTTACCTGGCCGTCCACATCCCTTTGTTTGATAAGATTGTAATGGTGTTCAAAAACTACCTTTCCCGGACATTTTTCTGGCTTACATTCAGACATCAACTTCTGCAATTGTAAACCAAAAGTTTTATATTAATTACAAAATATTTAAAAAAATATATCAACTTGCCTTAGTTGCTTTTGGTATCAGCAGATATATTAGAAAGATAAACACCAGCAATAGAATTGCAAATATTAGCACACCCCATCCTGTTTTGCCTTTGTGTAATCCAGTCCTGGTATATTGCAATTTTGTTCCTGCCCTGCTGTTCATTTTGGGCAGATATACAAAGGTTAAATGCCCTTATAAAGCACAGCAGTAATTTGAATCTTTGTTGAAGCAATACAAAATCTTCTTCAAAACAAATCTAGCCATTAAGGAAACATTTAGCAAACTATTTTTTTTATTTTTGTCTAAGCATTACGAAAAAAAGCACATTTCAAGTCTCAAAAAACATAATTAAACAACTTTTAAAAATAAACGTTTTGGTAAGTCATTAACGGCCACGAAACGGCACCGAGTACATTTAGGGTTGTCGTGATTCGTGACTAACAACCGCACCAAACATTAAAAGTAAATGAAATAACGCCAATGACATGTACAAATGTTTTAATCAAGTTAGCCTAAGGCTATGTACGGAATAACAAATCAAATCGCAGACAACGCACCGCTTGAGGTATTAAAAGTAAACTTGACAAATTGTTTTCCGAGTCATTATATTTGTAATAGCACTAGGCGTAATTTGGAGAAATCGTGCCATGTCACCCCCCCTTAATAAATATTGAACAGCTGTAGTAATATTAAATCTTGCAATTCCAGATAGTATTTTAACAATGTGCGCTATTATGTTTCTGTGCGTCACGCATTGGTGCTTGCGTATACCTGAATCAACAATGCTTAGCTCAGCGCTTCCCAAACTTTTTTGGCTCGCGGCACACTATTAACTCTGTCGCGGCACACTTTAAACAGAACAACAATAGAGTAATTTTACAATCGCCCTTAACACTTGACAAACTATATGCAAATATCTCAAAATTATTAATTCGTAATGAATAGAGCGTATTTAAGTCTAAAATAGAGACGGGCTCAAAACCAAAATGTGCACATTCTGCGCACAATGTGCACTTGCGATATGTGCACGGTTCAGTGTACATTTGAAGGTGCACATTGTGTACTACGATATTTGAACCAAATGTGCATTAAATCTGCATTTAATGTGCACCTCATGTGAATTTTGTGTGCTCTTAATGTGCATGTACGCCGAAAGTGGGTAAATAGGTGCACTTTGTTTTCCGTGATCATTTTTCCACCGCTTGTTATGGTATTGGTAACTTAAAAACAGACAGACGGGCAGATGTAGCATTTGTACGTGCTAAATTCTTACCAGAAGATATAAAGATAAAATAAAAACGTTCTCCGTGGATCGAGACGGACCACGCAGTTCTCGCCAGATATTTTGTTACTTACAGTAAAATTGTATGAGAAATTCTGCAATATATATTTACAAACACGAAAGGCAATATTTTAATATAAAATCTCAATGCTATGACATGCCAAGTCAGATAATGTCACCTGCAAGGCCGTAAGACAAGCGTTGATTGCTCGAAGTCTTTGGCGAAAAGAAAAAGGAATACATTCAGGCGCGGGCTAAAAAATTAACAGTAGGCCCTAAAGGTTTTTATGCTAATGTGGCTAAAAAATAGGTTTGCAATTTGCAGTTAATTAATGTGAAAAAAAATTGCAAACGAAAGCTGGGAACATATTGTACAGTTTGTGTTTGATTCTCGTCGCATAAATGTAGCCTATGCCTTCGCTTTTTTTTCTCAGTAGCCTAAATATCATTTTTTTCTTGTAATTAATCTCCTACGTCTTCAAATTTCCCTTTAGTGTAATTAAGTTTTAGATTTTTTATTTCGATAGCCTTTTATTTTTTGTTCATCTTTAATTCATTTTTACTATAATTCCTTTTTTCTTTGTCATTAAAAAGAAGGTTTTTTTTCTTTTTCTGTGGCATTTTCAATTCTCATATCACCAATATCTATTGATAGTTTCTCGTTTTTAAAGAATTTGCTTTCCGTTTAAAATAATTCTATTCGACAATTTTCAACCTTTTATCTTACGATTAGTTTTCGCCCTATAGTGAGTATTTTTTGTTCCTCAATTTTTTTTGTGCTATATGCGTGCCGTGACGCCTTCAATTTTCTGGTTTTGTATACATGGCCTACATTTAAAAAGTCTTATCAACATGCAATTGAGTAGGGGTGCACAAAACTTGACATTTTATTCCAAAAACTAATATCGTGGGCAAACAGTATCACAATCCAATACCCTATGACGTCATAACCATGCCCACATAAGCAGAATAGGTAAAAACAGGGAGTCAAACCGGAACCGAACCGGAACTTTACGAACCGGTTTTGGGTCATTTTTTTCCGAACTGTAACCGAACCTCAACCGATTTTTGTAAGCTTTTAAGGGGCCGAACCGGAAGTGAACCGAGTAGGCTATTTTAAAAGAACTTGATCCTTAACCGAAACCGAACCTGTCTGTTAGCATAAGCGGTTCACTCCAGCATGACGTAACAACTTATATTTTACAGAGTCAAGTTATGCAATGTTCAAAATTTTATGAAAAAAAAGAACAATAATATAGAATATTAATATTTTAATATAGATACAACCTCGGCACCTTTATATATTTTTAATAGCGCTACGCATTGACCCATACATCGCCTTTTTTCGCTGCTATTTTTGTCCTTTTTTCCTTTTTTTTACGTTTTATCGATTTTATCTTCACTTGATTTTACACTGATGATGGCATGAGTTATTACTGAAACGTCTGTAAATTGCGAAATGTCGCTTTTATCAAATGTTATGGCTTTTATATTTTTATTGAAGTTACTAAAAAAAACCGTGTATTGTGTTCTAAAAAGAATATTAATTAGATAAAACGTTGATTTTTTGTGTTTTTTAGATATTTTAACAATGAGTTTTTAATACGTCACCTAATTTAGATTAAATCACTTACAATTCGAAGATTATTCTCTACATTTATTGACCCACATTTATAGATTTCACGCAACTCCTATTGTAACCGAACCGGAACTTTTGAATTGTTCCGAACCAAAACCGGAACTGAACCGGATTCCGAAAAAATCCTTGAACCCGAACCGAACCTGAACCAAAAAACTTCCCGGATAAAAATTATGATATTTATAAGTATGGTTCTAAGGCTAAATTTGCAGGTTTAGCTACCTCCAGTTGTTAACTTATTCTTTTAGTAAATTTACCCCATATAATCGAAAATCCATACAATTGGGACTTGAATTTCACGAAAGATAACATCTGTTAATTGACCTTCTTAATACAATAAACATCATCGGAAATATCGTTTAATTGAAGTTATTTCTTTTACTGTATAACGTGCACTGGTACACTGTAAGTTGCACATTGAGCGATAGTGCACAATGTGCACTTTATCGCCATATATCACAAGTGCACATTGTGCGCACAATGTGCACGATTTGGTTTTGAGTCCTGTTGCTAAAATGCTTGCGTGTATGACTATTCGACTGGCAATACAACTACTGTCTTTTCAGAAATTACAAAATGTTTCGCGGCACACTTGACAATCTCTCGAGAAAAAAAAGATTGGGACGACTCTATGTCTGGTCAAAGAAGAGCTCAAGAGAGAGATACAAGAGGTATTATAACAAAAAGGCCAAACCTCGATGGATGGAAGTAGGCGATAAAGCTCTACCGCTGCTGAACAAGTTGCTTCTCCAGTGGAATGGCCCATTCACAGTGGTGGAAAAACGAGGACAGTGTGATTATGTTCTGAATGTGAATGGAAAAAATCATGTTTTCCATCAAAACATTCTTACAAATTATGTTTCTAGAATGCCTACCACCGGCAACCAAGATATATCACTTGTCCACCAGGGTTGTACGGCTGTGAGTGAAGATAACACAACCATGATAACATCACTAGTCTATCCAGTTTGGCGAAGAGTTAACGGCGAAACAGAAGGGGGGGGGGGGGCATTAGCGGCTGCAAATGTTTATGTGGACATTTTCATCGATTAACCGGGAAATGTTGGTTCTCTCGAAAATCGTATTCATCTCAAGGATGATACGGTCGAAAACCGGATACGGTTCCTTACCACATGAGGGAAGAATTAAAGCGTGAGATCGGGGAGATGTTACAACTGGGAATAATACGACGATCCTGCTCAGCATAAGTATCGCCTGTGGTTGTCGTGAAGAAAAAAGATGGTTTTAATCGGATATGTATCGACTATAGAAAGTTGAACAATATATCCCTGTTCGATCCGGAACCGATGCCAACAGCCGAAGAGGTTTTCCAAAGATTGTCTATTAGCAAATACTTCACTAAACTGGATCTTACCAAACTGGCAGGTACTCGTTGCTAAGGAGGACATTCACAAAACGGCTTTGGTTACCCACTGCGGTACAAATTTCTCAAAATGCCATTCGGGATGATTAATTCGGAAGCGACTTTCGTTCGCGCTATGCGCTCTTTATTGAAAGGACTAAGCGACGTTGAATGCTATAATGACGAACAAAATAATTTATAAAGAGATAACATGAATAATATTGACATGAACATTCAAAATTAACATTTTAAACAGGTTGCCAGTCAAACGAATATATGTAATGTTCAAATAAAATTATTTTATATCATGGCATTTTGATCAGACAGATTTCTTCTTTTTGTATTTGTTAAGATTCGACAACCTCCTTCATTGGCATTTCATTCCTCTTTCTTTACCATGACAATAAAGTTATGTATGTGTAATCGTTCTTAAAACATTTTTTCATTAAAAGAACGGCAAAAAACAACAACATTCCAGTTTATGGGGAAATCTGAATTAATACAAAAATAAACATAGCGCCCTCTATCGGCATTTATGAGAAGTTGCATGTGCTACATTTGACCCGATCTTAAATGTATTTTGCACCAAAACCTCAACTTAACACTTACCATTCCTGTTACAGTAGGATATAAAGTTTCTTTTCACCCAGTTTCATTAATGACTCGAAATTATATTTAAACGTTACATGGTGAATTTGACGGAAACTTAAAGATTAGGCGAAGGTTATCGTCAAGTAATTGGCTGCCCGAAAAAACGCTGACACATGGCTACATATAAAACAACGCAGTAATGGACAGACCTTTATCCCACAATCTTGCCACTCGCAAACGTACGATTAGGCGTAAAACTTGCGAAAAAATGTAATAAAAGGATACAACATTCTACTTTGAACATCCCTACTTGCGAGTAAATCAAAAAACGTGTCAGAAAAATGAGCATTGTTGTACGTTACAAGAAAGGTCATAACTAAAATCACGAATTTAAGTTAACAGGCAAATTTTATAAATAAAGACACTTGTGTAGTTGTTTTTTGCAAACTACGACCTACCTAGAGAGTTATGCCCGTGGCCCCCCAAGGGGACCGAGAGCCACGGTTGAGAAAGCCTGTTCTAGATTCTAGAACAAAATACAAATTCTATTAGATTACATAATTTTACTTTTTTGCCTCAAAAATCGTTTATTGTCTCAAATCCTCAAAAACTATTTTAAATGGAAAGAGGAAAACAGCTCTCGAGTCACTGGTCCCACATCTCCCCTATTACAAAGTAGCTTATATGGAAAATTACATTTTCCTTGCCTTACAGCTAGTAGTATAGGTTGGTTCACGCTAAATGCATTTTGCTTCTAGCGTCGTCTGTCGCAAAACGCTAGCGTTGTCCAGATGACGCTTAAACGGTTGCTAGCATTGACTCGACTCAGTTATTAGTCTCGACTCAGTTATTAGACTCGACTCAGTTATTAGTAAGCAAAAACTGTACTGTACTGATACTGGTTCTGTATCACTATCAGACTTACAAAAATTTAACCTTAACAAATTGAGGGCCGAATTTTTCCAGGGCCTAAGGCTATTGCCTTATTAGCCTATTGGTTAATCCGGCCCTGGTAACACTAGGGTTGCCACATTTTATTACGCACAATCCCTGCCAAAAAGAATTAATGTAGGATGTTTTAAAACAGGTAAAATGTTCTTGAATGCAATTCAAAAAAACGAAATTAACAAAATTTTAAACTGGACAACGATTTAGACAAGGTTATTACAGCTCTTGGTAATTTTGCATACAATTTTGACTTGAAACAATCTTGACAAATTTGACCTAATGTAGCAGGGGGTGGTAATTGAGCTAAAATGTCAAATTTTAGAATTGGCCAAAACCAACTTACAGGGTTAATATTTAGCCAATTTGACTCTGAAAAATCATCACTTGGTGGTCTTATCCTCGGGTCATTTCAAAATTTGGACTAAATTGGCCTAATTTGTTGGTTTATAATGTAGTTAAATTTGGTTTGTCTTATCGTTTGTCGGGTATTTCGTTCTACTAACAAGCTCATCCTAATTATTGAAAATGTTTTATATAGAAGTTTACATATTGCTTGTGTCTTTAATATTAGAAAAAAATTTTATGGTGAAATTTAACCATGTTTTAGTACGTGTCATCCAATAAAATACGAACATTCAGATAATACAGTTTCTTGCAAGTTTGTTACCTTAATTACTTTGATATCCAAAATATTTAAATTTAAAGATAATTTTGTTATATTTAAGATACATTAGGTAATTGTGAATAAGAAAATGAGTGAAGTGTGTTCTGGAGACCTTACCAAAGTACGTCGCCCTAAAACCCGATCAGATGGACCTGTCTACGATATTGACATTGTTTTCCCTAAAGTCAAGATTTATCTTCCTGTGACTCAACTCCCCACAAATGCTGGAGTGGTGGGAATGCTAAGGTACTACACACAGATTGGAGGAGCAGGTCATAGCAAGAACAAGGCTGTAAGAGAAGTAGCAAAACAAGTCTATGCAAAGTGGTACCACGATTCGGTTCCATGCATATTGTATGAAACATTGGTCAATAAACTTCTGAAGCTTCTTCAGTTGGTACAAGAAGGTAGTAAGAGACTAAAAGAAGGAAAGAAGAGAAAGGTGGTGACAGAGTTTAAAGAGCTGGTTGACAAAAAGGATAACCTTTTTGATATCTTTCCTCGAAAAGCTAATGGGGAGGAAGATCATGAGAAACGGCGGAGGGTTGAAGAAGATTGGGGTATAAAAATGGGGAAAATGTACTATGAGAACATGCAAAAGGACAGGCAAATGGAGTGTGGAAAAGAAGTTGATCCAGTGTGGTATCAGGCCATGATGAAAAGGCAAAGGAAAACGGAGAAAGATGCTAAGTACAGAGTAGAGAGAGAAAAACAGTTTGAATACCAGCCAATATCTAAGATCGCAGAGATTCTCAAAGAAGATGGAGCCTTAGATATCTCTAAAAGTGAGGACAGTAGTGAGAATGAAAGCAAAACACATTATGGAGAAGCAAACCCTCTGGACATATAGAACCTGTAGTGGCAGAGAGTGTAGAAGTTGGAGAATCTGGAGATAACAAAAAATCAAAGAAAAAAACTTTTGTGTCAAAACAAACTGAGGAAGTTGACGACCCTTTGCCCGAAGATTTTAGACATCTCAGGAAAAGCGAAAGAAAGGTATTATGATAAAAAATACAATAAAAAATCCTTTTTTTAAATATTAATTTAAGGTTAAGGATGAAACCTACATTTGCCTTGGAAATATTTTGGTGAGGGACTCTCCATTCCAGAAGCTTCAAAGGCACTTGGGGAGTTTGGCAATGTTTTGTTTGGTCGTACATGGAATCTACCTGGTGATTCTGAAACTTTCGACGTTGATACTCTTCCTGGCCAGAAAAACATAAGGGAAGCTCTCAAGAGTATTGAGGCCCAAGATCTTGACTTGATGATGGACAAGATGGTTGAGGGAAAGCAGGGAGGAAACGCCCTTACTCACTACCATGATGCAACCACGAAAAAGAGGGTTGGCCAGTTTGTGGCCCAGGGAATTCACATTGGTTGTGACACTCCCTATCCCCTTCCCATTCTTTCCATTGATGGAGAAAAATGTGTGGATGTGGCTATGCAGATAAGATATGCTGTATGTTCTAGATTGTTTTGTACTAAAAAAAGTTTACATTAGGTTGACATGGCTTTTGTAATCTTGGCTGCTGTAAGAGGGGTAGAAGCGAAGGACATCTACAAACTTCTTGATGCACACATGACAGACTTCACTGAGCACAACAAAGGTTTTGCTGTTCTCCTTCAGAGGATTTATGAACTCGACAAACCAGCTGGTCAATTGTTTTGTGGCACTCATACCACGCTAGGCCTTGCCGCAGCCATGAACAAGATGCTAAGATTTCTTGAAAGCGAGATGAATCTTGACAAATTGATTCAGAGTTTCATGGTTGACCTTGACGTTGACACTAAGAATAGCAGTGTTGCTGGACACTCCTTAGATATGTGTCTGAAGTTGGTGGCCCCAGAATACAATACTAAACCATGGAATAAGCACAAAGAGTTCATGCTGTTTCTCAGTGAAAAGAACGTGAAGGTTGGTCTTTTTGCCTACAAAGACAGTAGATTTGGCTGTCTTTCTCGGGCAGCAGCAGTCCTTCTCTACCACTGGAATGACCTGGCTGAGTTCCTAGAGGCTAATCCAAACATTAACAACCGTCTAGCTTGTTTGGTCAGGGAAGTGATGGGATTGTCATATCTCAAGCCAGTTTTTGTTGTATTTGCCTGTTTTGGAGTTAACCTTGTGGAGCCATTTTATGCCAACACAATTTCCAAGGATGCTACACACACTGATCTAAGGTCATTCTACATCAAAATTCACAAAAGTTTGGGAGGTGACGTTGGTGATAACTTCTACACCTTTGACGAACCTGAGTTTGCGGGTAAGACTTTTACCATGATAATTGCATGTATTTTAATAGATTTGTTTTGTAGTTATTTTAACTATAATGTTGTAGGTGTGACAGAGAGTCTGTTTGAAGGGGTGAAAATGAGCTATGGGCTTGAAGTTCTGGCTGCAGTTACCGAGGTGGCGCAAGAGCATAAAGTATAGGTATTAAAATTGGCAAAAGTGATTCTTCCTCACATCCAAACTGTTTTGGCGAGACAGAGACGGGACTACGGCATTGACGAAAAAAGGTTTCCGGCTCAGTATTCGGTTAACGAACAGGCCAGCAACATTGATGACACACCGGTAAACAATATGGCAGCTGAGAGAGCCTGTGGCAAGATCGATTACCGACTTCACAAATCTAAAGAACTCAGTGCCGTGAGCGGACAAAATATTCTTCAGAGAATGAAAGAATTAAGAACCGGAGAGACTCCATCCTTTCAAGGATACAGAGAAGCTGCTAAGCTCAAGAGTGAGCTGGAGTTAAACTGGTCTAAACAGATGAAAACCAGACTAAAGGAAGGCGCTGATGAGAAAAGAGAATTGGCCCTAATGCAGGAAAGAAAAATACTTGTTGTCTTAGAATCTCTTAAAGTTATTGGAGGTCCTTTTACTTCGGCAGAAGAAGTTGAGGATTATATAGCTGACCTCAACTCACAGAATGAGAAGATCAAAAAGCAAAGAATGAAAAAGGAGCTACAGTATGCTCGAGACACCAGCACATTGCTTCCTAAAGTTGATCCTCTCTTCAAAATCAGAAAGACTGAGCTAAATGGAAAGAGCCGTGACAAGAATGCTGAAGAGTTTGGCAAAGCCTTGAAAGCCTTTCTTGGTAAAAAGACTGAAAGAATTGAGATGGAATACGACAAGTTTCAGCAGTGCTTGGACAGCTTTGCCATGACTTCTGGCTAAGTTTAGAGTGGAGGTGCTACAAATCTAAAGACTTAGACTAGTGTATTTGTGAATATTACTGTAAACCTGTATCAAATACTATGAGCCTAAAATTGATTACCTATTTCAAATCAATATTTTTGAAAGAGAAGGTTTTGTTTTAATATTTGGGGATATTTGTTTCTAATTTCTGTCAAATTTCCAGGTAAAACTTATGGTAATAAATTAGTCTAAAGGTCCTTTAAGACCAAGAGTCATATACCTTAATTAGGAAATTATGACATATTTCATCTCAAATTTCAAAAATAAAAATATAGGTGAGGTCGGACTTTTTTTTCAATGTAGAACCTTTTTAAAGGCATAATTAACTATTATTTAGTCCCGGGTACACCTGGTTAAGTTGGTTTTGTTCAATGAAAAAATTGTAAATTACCACCCCCCCTACTAATGTGTAAATTTTGACAAAATTTGAATTTTTGGTAAATCAAAAAACATTATCCCTAAACATAGGTAAAAACAAATACTCGGATAACCTCTTCTTTACTAATTAAACGATAAATGTTTGTTGTTTGTTATATGTAAACAGTAATTGATATCACTTCCGTACAATATATTGCCATTTTATAAGCAAAGCAAATGACTATGTTAAATTAGTTAAAACGTTAATCTTGTTTACTATTTTTCAGGTCAGTGGTTGGTAACCTTTTTGTCTTAGTGGGTATTTTTGGATCCCATAAAGTCGTCACGGACCCCTCAAACGTTTGATCTCAATTTTTCGCTTACCAAGTCTCTCAATGGAACCGGAACCTAATGTTTTATTTAGGGTAAATGGAGTAAAACACAACAAAAAGGTCAAGCTACATGAACGGTTTATGTATAACATTTACCAGGGGTGGGCAAATGTATTCAATGGAAGAACCATTTGCCGGATATACAAGTACCAAAAATCCTCAAAATTGTGAGCCAAAGTTACTATCATAGAAATGAAAACGCGTTGATTTGCTGTTAACTAAATCTTCTGATTCTATGTCTGGTGTTACGTCATAAACGAAATGCTGGCCTAAATAAAGAAAAGAAAAAGAGAGAAACGTGCATTAACAGTACTCTTGGTAATCTTTACAATTTTTAGAACCACAAAAAACATGCAGGCGATCGCTCGAGCCGCATGTGGTTCGCGAGCCGCAGTTTTCACACACCTGACATATACGCTCGCTGTTAATAAGTTGAACAAAAACATGGGCAATACACTCCTGCGCAAAACACATCGCGGCAAATTTTGTAATTCCGACTAGAAATAAAAATGTTTGATTTCTTGCCTTCAAAGCAGTGATCGGCAAACTTTTTTTGTCGCGGCCCAAAATATTCTTTTCAGAGCTATTTGTCCCACTACGTAAAACCAAACCACTACGAAACAGTGGCGGATTCGACAGGCTCTCAGGACCACATTTAGCATGTGGGCCTTTCCAAGCTGAATTTAAAAATTTCTATGCCACACAAACTTTTAAAATAAAGTGCAATCAACTATCACGCGGCCCACAACTACATTATAACTAGGGCCATTTTTATTTTAACCTAAACATTTTTTAACTTTATTTTTATCAAATTTTAACTTTATTTTAACCTAACGACTTGCTCGTTTGTAGAGGCCACAGTTCTTCCTTAAATTGATTCCAGTTACCCAAACATAATATTTTGTCGATTTCAGACCCAAACGTGATATTTTGTCGCAAAGTCAAGGTGTTTTATGGATTTTAAAAAATGCATCGTTTTTTTGGCGATAGATTAAGCTTGCTTAGGCATTTTTGTATTACAGAATGTCAGTAGGCTATTCTTAAAATTCAAACTGTTGATCTTCGAAAAGACCACGTAGGAAGAGGAAGTGTTTTGTAACAAGCAATAAAAAAATGAACAATTTGCGATAAAAGTTACTGCTGATCCAAGTGCGCATTGTGACATTTTGCCTGCTTTTATAGGTTAATATGGTTTAATTGTGTCGCAGTTCCTGATTTACAATGCTTCCACGACAATTTTTACACAAACTAGGCTCAAGAAACAGAAAAACTTTGTCAAAAGCCATAATTTGACAAATTTTGACTTTATTAATAAATTTTAACTTTATTGTAAATTTTAACTTTATTTTAACCTATAAACTTCTTAGTAACAGTCCCGTAGGTGCTGAAAACAACTTTATTCTTTGATTCGTGGACAGACGAGGTCCTTAAAAAACTTTAACTTTATTGACTTGGGCCCTAATTATAACACAAAGCTATTCAAAAGTAACTCGTGGCCCAGTAAAAGCGGCTCTGCGGCCCACATTTGGGCCGCGGCCCACAGTTTGCCGACCACTGCTTTAAAGCATAAGATCGACTCCTAAGTAATAAAGTCATTATAACTTGCTTCTTGGATAGGCATATTCCGTATAGGCACATCACAACGGGTTATTATGGAAATACTCTAACCTACCACACAAATAGGGCACACATGTTTTTTAAATATTATATTTAATAAATCATGCTGCAAATTTCGAAACTTTCACGAACCCTTGACATTTTGAGGGTCCGTGGACCTTATAGGTTTAAAATCGCTGATCAAAGTCAACTCTGTTTAATTAAGCTTGGAATTTAAAAATAGCATTCAATCTAGAGAAAAAAATCTTTAAAAAAATCAAAATAATGATATTTTAAGAAAAAACTCATTTTGCGCAGTTTGTTTATGTGAAAACATAACTTTATATGTAGGCTACGCAATACGCATAGTTAAATAACGTTTTTATATAGTCTTGGACTTGTTTAACGGCGTACACATGAAGACGCAGATCGTTAGCTAGATTGTTTGTGCGATTTGCTCTGATAAAGTATGACATAAATGTATTTTGAGACTTGATATGGGTGGAATGACGTTGGTTATCGCATTAACAGACCTATTACGGGCGATTTTGCAATATAGAATTGTTAAAGGATGTGCGTCTAACTACGCAATAGCGACGCAAAGAAATTGTAATTACTGGTGTTTATAGAAGCCTATTAGCAATGCTTTTCGGTAGATGGTTTGATTTACGGCGAAGGTAGACAAACTAGGTTAGTGTTTACTTTTTAAGGGTTTCAAAGAGGTTGTGGGTAAAGCATTACGAGATAAAATCATTACAAGTATGGCCTAACATTAACAATACCAAGTAAAAATTAAAAAGTATGAATCTAAAACAAAAAACTTAAATAAAATAGAAAAGGCGAGCAAGAAAGTGGTCAAAAATATTTGTAACGTTTCTTAACTTCGGTTAAACCTGATGATTGGTTTAGGTATTTTTTGGCAATATTATGTTATCCAAAGCTAAAAAGCCGTTAGTGGACTACGGTCTGCGGATTGTCCAGACCTAAAAGACAATTCAATAGTAAAACAAATAATAGTACGGTATTGCTTAACAATCCTGCTGGTTAACTATGAAAGGGCCCTGTAGATTAACATTTTTGTGTAAGCCAAATAGCCTACAATAATTGGGTATTTTGACGCCTTAACTAAGTTTTGATAAGCCAAAGTTTGCCTGTTTTTACCCTAATTTCTCGGCAACTAACATATGTTGTATATACATCAGGTTATAAAAATATTAGGATACCAAACTCGACTGCAACAACTTTACCTTACGAGAAGTATTGTTTTATTTTGAATCAATTGTCTATGCTGTGTCCTGCCATATATTTTCGACAATTCAGTTTAAACACACTTCTAAATGGGAAGTATAGTAAAAACATTGAGACGTTGTATTCTGTCGTGCCCTCATTTCACAACACGACATCGTGATGCAAGAAAACACAACGGATACGCCGTCACAGAAGGTGGTAACATTTTAGGCATTTTCGCGTACCGTATGAAATGTGTTTTTTTATATGTCATGCGCTAATTCTACAACGCATTTGTAACTATATCGTAGCTAGTTTTCTCAAGAAAAATGTTCACTACGAAGTAAGTAAGACATATAAGTAAAAATAAGGGCGACTTTTATATGTTTGGTTATACCTTTAGCATACACAAATATACCCAACTCTTACCAGGTGCTGATCTAGGTATGTTGCACCGATTTTTTTTTGCCTGCGTTAAATAATTCAAAGAGGAAGTTTTTTTGCGATTCGCGAATCTCGTCCGTCTTTTTTATATGTTTTACGCATTTTTGGCCTCTTTACTGAACGTAAGATTTACAAACTTCTTATTGATAAATGCATTTTTTCCGCTCCAAACTAATGTATTCCGTCCTTATAACATGAACAAAACTTTAATATAACGAACCTCTTCCAATCTCTTAACGATTTAGATTTTTTACAACCTAAGTTATGTTATGTCATTTTTTCATGTTACGTTTTTTTACCGTGCTCAATGCGTCACGTCCATTTCTAAATCTATATTAATTTGCATTTTAAACCAATAGTCTCACTTTTTTCTTTAAATCCAACTGAAAAAGTAAAACCAGGCTTCTTAGGCTACCTTATTTTATAGCATTGTAATTAATAATTGCCTACGCCTGATTTAGAAACGGTCAATATAATATTCAAACAAGAAGCATTTTACTCCCTAAAACACATTATGCCATTAACAAGCATGCCTAACCATGATTTATATATATCATTTCAGTTTTTGTTGTTACACAGATTTTAGCAGTGCCCAAGTGGGTTCTTTCGATGATATTCCAGAACCATCATCACTTCCCATCATAGGAACAGCCCTGGACTACTCCCAGTTAAAAAACTTCGATGCATCGTATTTAGGAAGTCACTGGATCAAACGTCACCAAGAGTTAGGTCCAATCTACAAGGAAAACGTAATACCTGGTTAGTACCACTTGAAATTGGGTAAATTTTAAGAATGGCCACATGTGGAAATGGTATTTGGCCATATTGCAAACTTGGTTGACTTATATAGACGCATGTTACAACATAATGTGCTGCAGCAATGTTTATGGTTTCGATATATATCGGAAAAGCAGAGGAAGCGCATGACAACATAGTCTACGTAGATAAGTAAAATGACATGGCATTTTAAAAAATTCTATTATGTCAACGTATCAAAACTTTATCACATACATGCCGGATTTAGAGGGTCATGTTATCTAATTTACGTTCTGTCATATTTTAAATAAAAATACACCCATGTTGACCTCAATATCATTTGAAGATTATTATTGTTAGAAGCCTTAGGTGACATAAAGGTATAAAGACATTAGCGTTATAGGGCTAGTTTGCGGAATAGTATAAATGTATGAGTGCAGTTTATCCGCAAACTGAGCAGTTTCGCTACGACCAACGACAAACTTTAGTACATTTTTTTGCTATTATATAAATTATTGTTTACACTGCGAAATCGTTATAGTTGGATTTAAAAAGGCTATAGCGGAAATGACCTCCAACGTTAGAAACCCCGCGACCATTTTAAGTAGATTATTTTGTCATTTAAAAAATCGCGTATAAGGACAACTGTTTGCCCGGTTTAACCTAAATCGGACGGCGATTTACCCAATTTAGGTTAAAAACATTTTCACATTGAAAACCTAAAAACCCATTGGTTGAATTAAATCTAGTTAACACCTGGTTCGATCATTAGAACTTTTGGGGGCAGAAAAAAAATCAAAGATGACGTCACAAAGTCACGTGATAACGTTACGTTATAAAACAATGTGTTGGAAACACATGTTGTTATCAAACGAACTCGTGTAGGACTGTTTAGGTGTACTAATATGACGCTAAAATTGCAAGAAACGCGAAAATAAATCACTTTTAATATAGAGTTTAGGCTATTTTTAATCCAAATGGCTGCGGGCCTGTGAGGTTAATGCTCGCTTATAGCTTGTTTAAAATCTTTTTTTTTTCAAGTTATCCATTATATCGGTCAACGGGAAAATCGTTTTTGTCCAATATGTCTGCAACCTCGGAAATTAATTAACCAAAATATGCTGAAACCGTACAATGCAACCGAAGAATATTTTTTGTGCTTTCCAGGTAGCAAAAATTAACATTGGCCGAAAATTAACATTGGTAGCAAAAATCAACACCAAGATTACCATAACTAGATCGTCTGCGATAATAACAATTTAAACCAAACAAATATTTAGAACAAAAAGTATCGGCATCCGATACCAAAGACGTCATAAGTATGCTCAAAGCAAAATGCATGAAATTAAAAAGTGCGTTGGTAATTGTTCCCGGGTTATTTGGGCAAAATCGGCTTTTGTAATAAAAGTTTAAAATTCGCGTCCATGTTTTTTTTTTCTTTCGCGTCCATCAGCATGTTATGACTTATGAGCAGAGACCAGTTCAAAATCTAAACAGGTCTTTTTCGCAAAACTGATCAGTGAAATCCAAGATTTCTATTATTACGTCACAATGTGCAATGTGTGCTCTCTTTACTACAAAACAGTACTTTGCAACCTGTGGCATGGTACACACTAGTGCGGATGGACAAAAATTCCAATGCAAATAAGAACAGGGCCGGATTAACATAGTGGCAGATGTGGCAGCCGCTACGGGCCCCGCGCTTGGTGAGCAAACATTGTTTTTTTTGGCAAAAAAATGTCGAACATATAGTGGGTAAGAAATTTTTGGCTTGCAAACTGGAATGGCGTAGGATAATATTATAGTTGTAACTTGTAAGTTCAAATTACTAGTCTCAAAATATTGTCCCTTCCTAATTATTGTAAACTTTAAAAACAGTAATTTCCACTGGAGGCAACTGCCTTGATCGAGTGCTGTCACGAACACAATAATGTGACCGCTACTTTGGAAATACTTCGACACATTTCAGCCTGTATACCCAGAAGTGTTAACTATCATTTTCGCTTTCAGCTTACACTCCTGTTAGCTCGCATTGTTTTTACATCGAATGCTCTGCTTTAACGCAGTAAACATCACGCCACTTTTGAGGCATTGTGACGTAATACGAACGGTTTTAGTCGTAAACAAGTTTAATATGGTATCTTTTATCTGAAAAGAATGTTAAATACTAATTGTGACAAGGGCCACGATGCTAGTCCTATAGTTGTTTAAGAGAACGTTCGAGGGAATGGCAGCTTGGCATTTGATTTAAACTGTATTTAGCCTATTGCTTCTGAGAGAAAATTGTAATAGGTTCTAACTAGTTATTTCGTGATTGAGACAACTATAGCACCTTTTG